>NC_054880.1:1236826-1836826 GCF_018320785.1 Cheilinus undulatus
GACGAGCTGTCAGAGAGAGAGACATTAGAGAGAGTTTAATCCACAGCTCTGTAACTTCAGCCCTCAATCAGGTCTGTTAGAGAAATTTCATGTTTGACTGCAGAATCAGTGTGCTGATACAAGGTGTGAATTGTCGGGGGAGGATTTCCCCCCTTCTGGTTTTGATTCCCCCCCTCTGATGATAAATTTTCATCCCCAGGGGAATACATTTGTCCCTGAATGCATCCTACTGTGTGGTCTGATCTCAGCATTCACTGTGTGAGTGAAATCCTGATGACACACAATCAAAACTGTAACTGAGATCGATGAGGGAACGGAGTTGATAAAACTTTGAGAAGTTTTCAGACTTTTACCTGTTGAGACTTGAGTTTCTCCTCATGTAGGTTGTTCTCTGTCCTTCATGGATCATCTGATCATGAGCTCAGAGAAGTTTAAACAGGAAAAATGCCCTGATGTTTTAGTGCAGGGGTGTCAAACTCAATCACAGCAGGGGCCAGATTCTGCATTTGGGTCTAACCTGAAGGCCTAACAGGGTCAATATTTAACCATAAAATGTGAACCTTATTTTCACCAGAAATTAGTTATGGAGTAAAAAACTTAGCACTGATGATAAATGAGTTTGCGATTTAAAGGTGAACATGATAAGTTAAAAAGTCAAAATCTGAGGTAAAAACAGGACATTTAAAGTCAAATAATGTTTTTAAAAGGCAAATTATGAGATAGAATACTGAAACCATCAACTTTAAAAGAACAAAACTGAGAAAAAATTCAAACTCATGATTTTTAAAATTGTAGGTAAAAAATGAGGCAAACATCGAAATCATGAGTTTCAAATGTCAAAATATGAAATAAAATTAAAAATCACGAGTTTGTAAGGTAAAAAAAAAATGAGATAAAAGTGAAAGTTTGGAGCTGAAAATGGTCAAAATGTGAGATAAAAGTCAAAATCATGACTTTAAAAGGTCAAAACACTGAGATAAAATTAAAAATCAGAAGTTTTAAAGGTAAAAAAGACGAGATAAAAGTCAAAGTTAGAAGTTGAAAAAGGTCAAAACATGAGATTAAAGTCAAAATCATGATTTTCAAAGGTCAAAATAGGATTCAAAATGGAAAATTATGAATCTAAAAGGTTAATATATGAAATTAACAAAAGCATAACTTTTGGTCATAACTGTGAGAAGCAAAATTGAAAACATAAAGAAAACATTTTTTTTTTAAACCAATTTTCCTGACCTTTTATAAACTTATTTTTATTGTTTATTTTTTTCTCATTTATGACTCAACAAGGATATTATAAACCATCAGAGTTAATTTTACATTTTTATACCAGAGGAACTCTGCAGACCTCATACTGGTGGGCCAGTTATAATAAAATAATCATATGATCTGGTGGGCCGGGCATAACTACACCACAGGCCAAAAGGCTTATAATAAAAATTAAAACAATTTGATGTAAATGATAAAACACAGATTAGACAGGCCTAATTATCAGTTCCATTTTTACCAAGTTTGTTCTGCTAAATGCTACAAAGTTAAATATTTCACACTGCACCTTTAATACCACCACCAACACAAATTTGTGAAAACACCACTCTATGTCCATATGGACATGTGAATGTCATGTTAGGGTAGTGGATGTCATGTTAAGGTAGTGGATGTCATGTTAAGGTAGTGGATGTCATGTTAAGGTAGTGGATGTCATGTTAAGGTAGTGGATGTCATGTTAAGGTAGTGGATGTCATGTTAAGGTAGACGTTACTAACCTTAGATTGTGACTGAACCCAAGAAAAAAGAAAACGTGGAAAAATGTGGATACTCACCAAAAACAGTGCTGAGTCTCCGTATGAACGCCATGCTGAGACAAACTTCACATCACTGGAGTGATACGAGGTCAGATATTGAGTTAGAATGAAAACCTTTTACGTTCGCTCAGTAGAGTCATGAAGGTCTGAGAAACTGACTGTGTGCTTATCCTTTACTTATCCACATTAAACCCTCAGGATGTTTAACAACACAACTGGTTGAGTCCCTTCAACTCGTCTGTAAGGATCCCAGCTTTAACAAGAAGGTTTTAATATTTATAACGTATAACTCACAACTAAATAACATGCATGTATGTTAAAGGAGTAAAAGCTCTCCTTAAAAAGAGAACCAAGCCTCTAAATTGAAGTTGGACCAGGTTATTTGAGTCGTGTTTGAGACTTCATCACTTCAGTGTGATTAACAGCATGTTTGAGGCTCCACCCGTTCACCATCTGTCAGCCTTCATGTATGATGACTCACATGCAGATTATGGAAATAGGGGCTAATATTAGATTTCCATATGACCGTTCACAGAGAGAACATCGGAAGCAGCTTAATGTCCAAACATTTAATCTTTTTCTTTCACCTCCTCCTCCATGTTTTTTTCTCCATCCTCATCTCAGTTCTGGAGCTTATCAAACTGTGTTTGTTTGGGTTTAATTTACTGAGGAAAGACTTTTGAAATATTCGCTGTTCTTGTTAGGCGTTCCTGGAGGTCTTAGCGAGAGCTAATTTTCCAGGAGAGGCTGCTTTAATATCTAAAAACGTATTTTTGTACCTTTTAAATGGATTTCCCACAGGTTCTTTTTCAAATTTGATTAGTTCACTCACATAAAGATTTCCCTCTGATAGAAAAAACTGAATAGTTTCCTTTTTTCATGCCCTGGGAAGAGAAAGATCCCCTTATCTTTAGCAGTCATGCTACGGAAAAACACAAAGCATCTTAAAAACATTAAAACATATTTTGCTTTCACAAAACTGTAAATATGAGGATTTAGTAAGGGTTAATACATATTATATGGTGAGTCAAAGCCAGACTAGACAAACCAACAAAGCTAGACTTCAGTTTATGAGGCTTATCAGACCAGCTTGTATAGGAAAATGTTGTAAGAAAGGGCAAATAAGGGATTTATTGTTGCCCTTTGACCTTCAGAATCTAAACAATCAATTTAATTCAGGTGTTTCAATCAAACTTGTTGTCTCCATAAAATATCTTATGAAATAGCACCGTTACCAAGAGAGTTACAGATCCTGGGGCTAAGTGCATCTAAAAGTGCCTTAAGGTTGGCCAAAACCAACGATAAGAGGCTAAACTTTCTGGTCTTTCTACAAAAAGTTCACAAGCAAACGTCGGTTTGGTCAAGGATGAAGTTTTATTTCTTTACAAAACAAGAGTGCAGACTCGAAAAAGAGCTCAGACAGAAGGCAGGAAGAGAAATCTACGCTTCAGTTTTGACACGACAACTTTCAAGCACTTAGAAAATATAGAAGAGCTCTGTTTACACACTGATACACACAACCTGCACGCCATATACACTGTAAAAAAGAGAGAGAGAAAACAACTGGCTGTGACATTTGAAACAAAAAGACAACGGTCCAATTTCACTGTAATACACGGCCAAAGAGGGAAACAATTAAAATATTTCAACCTTTAAAGCTGACGAGTCATTCAGAATCATGATGATGGTATTTTAACTGTTCTTAACTTCTCCGTTGAAGCTTAGAACTGAAACCATACATGTTAAAACAGCTTTGAAACATTTTCATTTAAAAATTTAATATCTAATTTATACTTGATTATCTTTTTCAAAAATGAATCAAAGATATTTGATTTATTTGGAAAAAGGAACTCTAGAGCTAGATGGCAACCAAATTAAGTATTCTCAGTGTTATGTTCAATTTTTAAAATAAAATCTGAAGAGTAACTAAACCCAAGAGTGTTTTTATTCAGCTGATAACTGATTTTTATGAGTATTAACTACTAGTGTTGATCATTTAGGGTGACAGCCTTCTGACTGTTAAACCTCAGCTAATGCAGGTGAATTCCTCAGTAGACTTTAATTTGGTGGGCCCTAATTACCCAGTCGTTTCTCAAGAAAAAGGTGGCAATTACCCTGAAATAAGTTGGCATTTAACCAAGTCATACCTTTGCAAATATATTGGAAGTATTTAACTAGCAACAATGAATCTATTATCAAGTCATTCCTTGTAATATTGTGGTGATTCCCTGGTAATTAGCCAGTATATTAGTGTAACCCTAACCCTGATAATACTGTGGTAACTCTCTGGTAATTAGGTGGTATTTTACCCCACCCTTTTACCTGACCCTAACCCTCTAAGCCTAACCATAACCCTCATAATACTGTGGTTATTCTCCGGTTATTAGTTAGAATATTACTCTAACCCTAACCCTCATAATACTGTGGTAACTCTCTGGTAATTAGGTGGTATTTTACCTAAACTCTTTTACCTGACCCTAACCTTCCGGGCCAAACCCTCACCCTGATGATACTGTGGTAATTCTCTGGTAATTCCCTGGTAATTAATGGGTTTTCTACTCTAACCCTTTCAACCAAACCTAACCCTCTTAGCCTAACTCTAACCATTGTAATGTTGCAGTTCTCTGGTAATTCTCTGGCAATTAGATGGCATTTTACTCTAACCTTAACTCAACCCCAACCATCTAAGCCTAACCCTAACCCTCATCATACTGTGGTCATTCTCTGGTAATTTGCTAGTACATTACCCTGACCCTTGTAACCCTGTAACACTGTGGCAATTCCGTGGTAAATCTTGGGTAACTAAGCGATATGTTACCCTAACAATTTAAAGGAAACCTAACCCTCTAAGCTTAACCGTAACCCTCATAATACTGTAGTAATTCCCTGGTAATTAGGTGGTATTTTACCCTTACTTTGTAGGATAATTCCCAAGTAATTTCTTTATCCTGACCCACAATATCAAAGTGAGTCATCCATGAATAATTACCTCCGCCAAGGAGGTTATGTGATCAGCAGGGTTTTTTAGTTAGTTTGTTTGTTAGCAACATAACTCAACAAGTTGTGGATGGATTTTGATGACATTTTCAAGAAGTGTCAGAAATGGCATACATAAGAACTGATTAGATTTTGGGAGTGATCCAGATCACAATCTGGATCCAGGAATTTTTTTAAAGGATTCTGTACTATTGGGAGGTAGGGCTAAGAGGTCTGCACTGTTACCACTTTCCACCAGGAGATGGCGGACATGAGTAACTTCTATCCCAACAGCATTTTGGGAGTGTTTCTATTCAAAGTTTTGGAGTTTATAGAGTTTGAAAGGCGCACGCCTGGTCGAGGAGACGAGTCGGAGTGTAACAGAGAGGAAGACAGCGAATTGTAGCGAGAATACTCACAATGCTGGGAGGAATAGAGGAATATTCACCCTCTGCCATGACTTCCAGTTGTCCAGTGAGACCATGGGTGAGACTGTCAGTGCATCTGTTGGCGCTGGCAGGCAATGCTTCTACTATAACAAACCACCCGCAGTGAAGCCAATGCTTTGCCTCACCATGTTTCCATCCCACCGGGGAGGGAGTAATCGGAACATGACATGGTGGGGGCACATGGGGACGGATCCAGGATTTTTTCAAAGGATTCTTCACTATTGGGAGTGAGGGCTAATGGTGGTGCTTTTCTAGTTTCTTATGTATCTTTTAGTTTTAGGGGGTGAAGGTAAAATATCACCTAATGACCAGAGAACTGCCACACTATTTCAAGGCATAACTTGGTATTTATTGCATTATTAGTAGCTAAATACCTCCTAAATATTAACATATTTATGAGTTTTTACTTGGAAAAATTCAAGCCTTTTAAAAGGTAATTACCACCTTATTCTTGATGAAATAACTAGATAATTACAACTCATTACTAGGTAATGATAGCCCACTAAAATAAAGTCCAGTGCCAGCATTCATCACCCTTGAGCTCATCAGGAACAGTCTATTTTCCCATGACTTCTCCCATAACAGCTATAGCAATAGTATGTGGTGACGGGGTCTGAATCCCCCCTGAATGCTCTGTAGCATCATTTCACACTCATGTAGCTTGCTTCTTTGGATGGTTATGGCATTATGACTGATCATCAAATCTGAGAAAGCAGCATGGGCTTTATGATGGGAACAGTGTAAAGACGTGACTGTTACACCTCAGCTGAAACTCTGGGTTTAGTTGCTCTTTAATAAAATGTATAAACTCATTTAATTAAATAAGTTATCAATATGAAAACATCAATACAGGGTCAAAATATAAGTTACTGCAGGAAAACCTCATATACAGTGCTCTGCAGAGTCCTTCTGCATCTTTTAGTTGGAAAAAGGACTTCACCAGGCAGTGATGCCACTGCAGAGAGAAACCACACTGCTGATACATAAACACATAAAAGAAACTCTGGGCTGAATTTATCGGCTCAGTGTTGATACTGAATTTGCTTCTGAGACAAAACTTTTTAAAGCCACGACACAGAATAGAGCAGAGACAAGTTGCATTCTTCATTTAGGAGAAAAAAGAAAATTGCATCTCAAAAAAAAAAAAGACTTGACAGTTTCAGGACAGACAAAGTACTTACAGGAAAAATCCACCTTAAAAAAGTTTCACCCATTAAAGCAAACGCGCTCAGGTGGTGGTTTCTGGTCAAAAAGTTCAACAAATTTTCTGCATATCTGAAATGCAACACGTGTCTGATGTCATGTGCAGCGTTGCAGAATGCATGACTTTTCTTGGTGGTTGGTAGTTTGAGACAATATATGGAAAAGAACAAAAATAAAATTCGCAATGCACTTTAGAATAAATTTATCAGAAGTAATATTTACCAAAAAAATCACACCTTACCAAAAAGATGCAAAGCCTAGTTTGCTTGTGAGTGGATTTCTCTTGAATTCTTCCCTCCATATGTGCATCTATTCTCTTTAAAATAAGTCTATTTATGCACTTATGCTTTATTAGTTGTCAGTAATGTGTCTGTGAACACCTCATCTCCCTTTAAAGTCACTTTCTGACTCTCTTTGTTGTCATTCAGAGTCTCTTTCTGGTCTTTGTCTTCACTATTTTCTAGTAATGTCACGTCTCATCGTAGTCCCTGCGTTTGTTTTTGATCGTCCTCCTGTCCATGTCTATTTTATTTCCCTTTGATTCTCTGGTTGCAGTTATTATACCTCTCAGTCGTGGTTTGAAACCTTTTGTAGTCATCTCTTTGTAGGAAATTGGCATCTCTTTTTAATAACTTTCTGCTGACTTTCATACTAATAATATAAACATTCCACCCATAAGCCAGGATGGGTTTTTCCTTTAAGTACTTTGTAAAAGAAAAGAGAAAACACAGAGTTAAGGGTCGACCAGCTGCTCTGTAGCGTCTGCAGTTTAACACAGAGAATAAAAACACGGTCACAAGTACAGAAGAAAAAGCAACCAGTCCTGACTCCATTAAAGGGTAAAAAACAGCAGCGATGACTGCTGGAGCTTCTAATCCTATGTAAACAGGCTTAGTGTAAGGCAAGGAGGAAGAGGAGGCTGCAGTGAACTTTAAGATGAAGCATAGTAGGAAGAGGGATGAAGGTGTGGGAGGAAGAATGATGATGAGGAAGAGGAAAGCGATCGGGAGGATGAGTAAGCAGAGAGAGGCGGACAGGCGAGGAGGAGGAGGAGGAGGAGGAAGAGCAGGATGCAGATGGCTGAGAAGCAGACGGCAGAATTAAAGGGATCAGACGAAGGCTCAGACACAAACTACGACTCCAAGCTCAACCATCATCCACACTTTGATTTATTAACCTGTTGTCTTAATACATTTGTCTTTGTTTTATATTTTAATCCACGTAGTCGTGAACACTGTAACAGTTTCTGATCGACCAATCAGAGAGCCTCACTCATAGCAACCTCTGCACTTTCCCATTTACAGAGCGACACAGTGAAGTTGTGACCTTAATTTTGTCATTTTAACACGGTGAAAGCGTGTGCTTAGGGTGTCTGCAGGAGCGATTAAGGTGATCCACATAGAGGAGATTTTTCAGCCTGTTTTTTAAACAGAACAATAATTATTTAAACGGCCTGTTTGGAGTTAACTCTGTGGCTGTTCGATCCATCCAAAGACATGAAGAATACAAACATACAGTGCTGTGAAAAGCTAATTCCCCCTTTCCTAATTTCTCTTTTTTTGTATATTTGTCACACTTAAATGTGTCTGATCAGAAACATTTTAAAAATATTGACAAAAATAACCAGAAAAAAATGCAGTTTTTAAATCAAAGATTTCATTTATTAAGAGAAAAAGCCATCCACACCGACAGTACCTGACCCCTATTCCTTCAAATCAGGACTTAACTGTCATTAACCATATTTCTTGTGAAGCTGAGTTCAATTCTACCAGCTTCACCCCGGCTGATTACTCTCAGACCTGTTAAATCCAGACCTCCCTTAAATAGAACCTGTCTATTAAAGTGAAGGAGGCTGAAAAGCAGCACATCATGGAGGCATCTAAAAGAAATCAAGAACAGATGAGAAACAAAGTCATTGACATCCACTAGTCTGGAAAAGGGCAAAACTATTTCTAAGAATGGGGACTCCAAGGAACCACAATGAGAGCCATTATCCACGAATGGAGAAAACTGGGAACAGTGGTGAACCTTCCCAGGAGTGGCAGACCGACTAACATGACTCCAAGAGTGCAACAACGACTCATCCAGGAGGTCAGAAAAGAACTCGATCTAAAGGCCTGCAGGCCTCACCCGACCCAGTTAAGGTCAGAATTCATGATTCAACTATAAAGTTGGCCACACAATAACCATGTCAATCATCGGACAAATGCCAGATTATCTGATCAATAAGAGCGCAATGGCTTATCTCACATTTGCCAAAAAACCCTCCAATGTGGCTGAGTTAAAATAAATTCTGTAAAGAAGAGTGGGCTAACATACCTCCACAGTGATGTGAAAGAGTCACAGACAATTATCCCAAATGTTTGCTTGCAGTTGTTTCTCCCAACTGGTCATTAGGGTTAGGGAGGAAATGACCTTCTCACATAGAACCAGGTAGGGTTAGATGACTTTTTTCCCTTAATGAATGAATTTATTCTTTAAAAACTGCATTTTGTTTTCACTCTGGTTATCGTTGTCCAATATCACAATTTGATTGTTGATCCAAAACATTAAAGAGTGACAAATATGCAAAAAACAAGAAATGTCGAAGGGGGAAATCACTTATTTATAACCACTATTGTGTAAATCAAGAGAAAACACCTTAATATTGAAATGTGACATTCTGGTAATAATAATTACCTATGGGGTTATTAATGGAAAACTTATAACATTAGTACTATGTTACTGTTGATTATATGAGCTTCACTGAAATGCTGGTCTTGTTAGACAGGTGAGAGTGTTTAACATATTTTCTCTGGCTTTTAGGAGGACAGCTAAGGTTAGCAGACGTCACGAGCACCAGACTTATAATTTTACTGATTTTAGAAGTTGTTAGAGGTTTAGATTATCTTTATACACCTCTCTGTATTTTTATCTTTATTCTTTTACTGAGGTCAATGTTATAAAAGAAACAGACCAATTAAAAAAAATTAAAGTAATTCAAATATTGTTGGCCTGTATTGTCAGTGGCCTTTTTTTTTAGTGCTGGTAGCACTTATATTCAATTCAAAACCAATGGAATCCATTATTCTCAGTGCCAAGAAAAACACATCAGCTGTTTTCACGCCGCACTCTCAGGGTACTGATTACCCATAGTGGGGGTGGGCCCATGACAGGCCTGAAATTAAAAGTTTGTTTCTATTCTTTTTAATAATAATAATAATATTATTATTGTTATTGTTATTTTTAATAGCTTGTCATTTGTGTCGTTATTGAATGAAAAACACCTAAATGTCAGAGAAAACAAGATAAGAAGAATAAAACTGAACACTTGGTATTTTTTTCAAACATGAAAGAGCCCTGCGTATTGTTATTTTATGAAGTACATCAGTGTAAAGTGAATAAAGTTAGTGGTAAAGAAATACATTATGCAGTAGTTTAAACATTTTTGTAATGTGCTTATTTTCTCTTACTTTGACAATATGCCAATAAACACATGAACTAATGTGAGGAAATAATACAAGCACGCTTAATTCAACCATAGCAAAAAAAAAAGTGTATTAATACAAGGAAATTTTAGTTAAAAATGATAGAAATTCATTGTTTTTCGGCAGGCCAACTAAGGGGGGCCCTGTGTAATTTTCTTTCTGGGGCCCAAAATCCCTAGCTCCGCCCCTGTTTGTCACTGATAAACAATAGTTAAAAGAATGAAAGATAAATAAATGTAGCGGTGATATTAAAATGCAACATTCATAGTCTCCATTGTCTCCATAGTTAAAATAAAGCTTGGACGATGTTAAAATGTGCTCAAAACAGCATGATGAGGTCAACTACTTTATGAGCAACACTTGTCTACCCTGTAATGTTCGTCTTTGCTCCTCTTTAGTCTGTGAGTCCAGACTTTACATCAACAGTCTGAGTGAGGAAGAAAATTTGTGATTTTGAACCGAGACAGCACGATCAGGGCTGTTTTAAGATGTTTTTAAAGTTGAGATTTTTTACTAACTGCTGCCACATTCTGAAGAGGAAAATTCTCCTTTTATAATAAAATAATTAATCTAAGATGAGAATTGTTATGGAAAATGAAACTTCTTTACTGTAGCACTGTGGCGGGGTATTAAGAGGAGCTGTGATCTCCCTCTGCATGCTCAGGATTACTGAGACACAATAGTGGTTTTTAATCTCTTCTCTGGTTTGGTTGGATTAATAAAAACTGTTTCTGCTCTCTTTATGAGCTCTTTTGATGTTTCCTGCAGCTCTGCCTGCTGTGTTTACTACAGAAGCTTAATTGATGTCTCGTCTTCTCGTTCCTCTCACTGCTCTCTCATGTTTATCTTGATGGATTAGCTACATTTTCTCTCCGTCTTCTGTCACCATCATCCCACGGATTTAGAAAGAAAAGGGGTAAGGGAGTGAAGACAAATTGGAAAACTATGTTCTCTCAGATTTGAACATTTTTTTTTTTTGTCTGTCCTATTCAGCAGAATGGATTCAGCTCATCTTTCTCTGTCTTGTTTTTGTCTGTCCCTGTGTGCTCTTTAAGCAGGCGATAATTAAAACTCCCTCTGTCGTCCTGGGAAACAAGCTCCATTAACACACAGCAGAGTCATTCAGACGTCGGACTAATGGAGCCGGGAGATGAACTGATCAGCACCTGTTGATAAAGAGCCCGGATCCAAAATGCAACTGGCTGCAGAGGAGGGATGAGTATTTGCAGTTTAAACGGCTGAAATGCAAATTTGTGCTGCTGTGCTCAAGAAACCTTTCGTTGTGTTTGTGCTTGCTGAAGACTTGAAAAGATAGAAAACATGAAAGCTCGTAAATTCTGAAAAAACATCAACTGTACCCTAGTGGCTGGCTGCAGAAAAGGTCATAAAACCCATCACCCTTTGGTAACAGATAGCAAACAATAAGTATGAGATATAATTGCCTTAAATGGATATTTCAAATAATTTAAAAAATATTTCTTTCAGACTTTTTATGCCTTGATGATGAATAGCGGAGGACAGTGACTTGGGCCTAAGTGTAAGGCTAAACCAGAACTGCATAAGGCACCTCAAACCACTAGGCCATTTGTGCTCCATTATTTTTGAAGTTGGGTTGTAGAGTCCTTTGCAATATGAGTGGCATTAGCCTCCAGAGATTTCAGTGAGCACTGCCCCTTTAAGTTTGATGGACTTAAGTAATCACGGCTAAACAGCGCTACAGATGGATACAGCTTCTCCCCGTAATTTAGTGAGTTTAAGGTAAAAATGGGCCCCAAAACAATGCTAGCTCCATTTAAAACAATATAATTATCTTTATTTTTAAATTTTTCATCCTGAAAGCGTCTGTCTTTAGCCCTGTGGCACAATGCAAGTTTCAGCCAGTGGCTCCATGCCCTTCTGCCTCAGCTGTTTGGGTCTGCAAACTTTGACAGAGACAATGCAAACAAACTAGGCTTAACTAAGTTTTAAGCTATCGCTTTATTCTTCTAATGGCTGGTAATCAAACAGTCAGCCCTTTATGTTTACCTTATGAAAAAATATCAGTTGGCTGTTTAAGTGGAAAACTACATCTCTGAAACGACAACCTAGCGACCAAGAAGGTATGAGTCTTTGGTAAAAAAAAAAAGGCAAATGTCATGGTGCATCACTGAGGAAGATGGTTGGTAAGAAGTGAAATCTCCCAGCATGCAAAATACACAGTCTGCTCTTTCTGTAGCAAGACCAGGATGAAGAGTAGGACTGTTGGAAGACCATGGTTGGAAGAGCTCTGGCTGTCGTTGTCACATTTAAGTCTACCGTCAGGAGACTGGGGAAGTTTAAAGACCAGTGAAGAAGTGCAACAATCACTGGTGGATTTGGGACTTTATTTTGTATAATTTAACCAACCAGGACATGACCTCAACATCCTAAAATGAATCTATCAGGAGCAAATTAAAAGAAGAAGAAGAAGAAGAAGAAGAAGAAGTGGAAAACAGAGATGAAATATCTAGTTTTAGTTTAGTTTGACCCAAACAGCTGATCAGCTGAGGCAGAAGAACACATGGCCTATAGCCAAACCTCACATTGCTAAACACAGAGGCTTTCTGGGTGAAAAATAAAACTTCAAAAATGTTTATCATCATGTGCAATTCAGTAGATATTGTTTTTTGGCCCATTTTTACCTTAGAGTTGCTAAATTACACAGATAACCGCACCCATCTGTAGCGCTTTACAGCCTACCTTCCCTAAAATGCCTCCTGTACAATGAGGGGATACCACTGGAGGCTAACACCACCACTATTGCAACATGCCTTACATAATCCAACTTAAAAAAAAAAAAAGCCAAAATATCCCTTTAAGATCATAATGTCCCCCTAAGCCAAAGGTCCCCATAGCAGGCTTTGAAACCCAATGTACGTCCCCATAATGTCAGGGTACAAATGTGTGGCATCCCTATAATGCGGACTAACAAATCACCCAACAGATAAATAAGTCCAGAGCAAAAGCAGCAGTCTCACACAGAAATGTATGCCCTAACACAGATTTTTCTTATTTTCTGCAAAAACTGGAGAGAAAGAAAAAAATGGGAGAGAAGAATAGAAATTTAACAAGATAACAATTTTCTGAGAAATTATATAAGATTGAAGAAAAACAATAACTTGTAAGCCCAAAATAAAACACCAGATTTCATCATGTCCCTGTTTGGTTGCCAGGCAACCAGAGCAGTTGGCAGCAAGAAAGATGTCCTCTTGAATTATATCTTGGAATAGTACTGTTATTTCACAGTTAAGTTGACCACATATGTTGAAACCTATGACAACAAAGAAGATGGATGGTCCAGGACACCTCTGAGAGAAAGAATAGGAAATTTCCATCAAGAAAACAAAAAATAGACGAACAAGAAGACCTCAGTCTCAACTACAACTCCTGGCAAGCTTGAAAGCTAACAACAAATGCCAGTAACTGCCACAGAACACTGCCTGATCAACAGGAGACTACTGAATGCTAGGTAGCATGGCGACGTCACATACTGACGAATACGGCTGCAGAGGCAGCAGGAAACCTACAGCAGAGGGGCAGAGGCAGAGACGGCATTGTGGGAGAAGGCGGAAGTGTGGCAAACGAGCCGGGCTGCAGGCTAGGCTAAGAGCAGCCCCACACAACCCTGCCGTACCGAGCATCTTTCTCGTGGGTGCAAGCTCCCTCGCCAGCAGGATGGATGAGATGGCTGCGGATTTCTATCCACTGCTTGGACGACTGTATTTGCTGCTTCAGAGAAGACTGCCAAACAAAATTTCGTTTTGTTTTTATATAGCAACGACTATAAACTAGCTATTTCTATTAGTCCCAAAAACTTGATTCAAAACAGGTCTACTCCTCTTTGTTGTAGGTTTACATCCTTATACTGTAAACTCAAATCTGGTCATCTTTGCATAAGTTGCAGGGCAATCCTGTAATCTTGTATTCTTTATGCCAGGTCATCATAAAACATGATCCAAGCTTTTTTGAAGAGATTTTTAAGATTTACTTTTGGGCTTTTAATGCTTTGTCGTAATCAGTGGACAGAGTTGGAAACAGGGTTGGGAGAGGAGAATGATATGCAGGATCGACCTAACAGCTAGGCCAGGGGTGTCAAACTCAAGGCCTGGGGGCCAAATCAGGCCCCTGGTACAGTAATACCTGGCCTGAGGGATCATATCAATATTTTTATTATAACTGGCCCACTGGCATGAGGTCTGCAGATTTTCTACTTGATAATAGCGTAAATGTAACTTTGATTATTTAAAATAACCTTGTGAAATCATAAATATCTAAAAAAGTAAAGAGTGACAATATTTACTGTAGATAAAAGACAGAAAGGTCTGAAAAGATAATAATTAATGTCTTCATTTCATATTTCCAATTTTGCATTTCATAATTCTGACTTAAACTTCTGATTTTAACTTTTATTTAATATCATTATCTTTTCAATTAATACATTTAACTTTTTCATATCATATTTTAACCTTTTAGATTACAATCTAAAATTCTATGTCATATTTGGACCTTTTCATGTCCTAACTTTGACTTTTTAATCTCATATTTTTACCTTTTAAACTCATAATTTCTAATCTTATCTCATATTTTGACTGTTTTAACTCATAATTTCTCATTTTATCTCATGCTCACCTTTTAAACTCATAATTTCTCATTCTTCCTCCTATTTTTGGCCTTTAAAACTAATGATTTCAGCTTTCTATTTGAGATATTTGCCTTTTAAAAACATTTGACTTTTGAATTCCTGTTTTGACCTTTTAATACTAATAAGTTTGATCTTTAATCTCAGATTTTGAGCCCGTAAACTCATCATTTTGACTTTCTTTTATGTCAAAATGATTTATCATCAGGGTTTTTTCATATTTTATTACTTGTAAAAATGAAGTCAACAGTTTATGGTTAAATGTTGACCCTGTAAGGCTCTCAGGTTAGGCCTAAATTCAGAATCTGGCCCCCGTTGTGACTGACTTTTACATCCCTGGCCTAAATAGTCCGACCCTCAGGTTGTTTCAATGGAGCAAATCTGGCTTAGGACCCAGTATGAGTTTGACACCCCTGAGATGGGGGTGCTATCTGCACTCGGTCCAAGTTTTATGACAGTTCCTTATTTATCCTGGAGTTACAGTTAAATATAAAACTGTCGGTCTTGGAGATCTTTCAGGGCTGAGGCCATGAAATGAACCCTAAATGTAAAACTAATAAAAACTAACAAACCAACAGCAATTGATCGTTCAAAACTAGATTAAAACTAATGAAATATTAAAAACTTTTACATCCTTGATCTCTATAATGAAGGTGTTTGAATCATTATGTCCGTACAGATTTATGACCACATGTCCAGAAATTAAAAAAACAATCTGAAAATGAAACAAAAGCTTATAAACTTATTTTTCAGTTCTGCAACAACGGACAAGAAGGTAAGAAAAATGCCAGTTTCAAGGAGAGTAGACTATCCGTGTGACTGTGCAACTCACCTGTAAAAATGGGCACAATTAAACGTATACCCTCAAAGACAATACAGTGAAGTTTGATGTTTTTTGGGTTCCAAAATTTGGTATAAACATCAGCCCAAATCCCCACTATGTGGATTTAACAAACTTTTTTTCCCCTTAGCCTTACACCATGTACACATACTCTTTGAGAGTCTTAAAGCGCCTTATTCAAAGTGAAATAAAAGCCTCTACATGCATTTCTTCTCCCCCTGCAGCAGCTGACAGCAGAGTAATGAGAGTTTTAGCTCTGTTAGGGAGAGACAAGCGAGGAAAGTGAAGAGATAAGACGGAGTAAGAAGTCTTTCTCAGAAAGCCTCCTTTTTGTCTGCCAGGTCTGCCTTTATCTTATATTTTTTCTCATAGGCTTTTTCAACACCAACGTATAGTACCCGTCAAGCCTACGAAGACAAATGAAATTTAAAGAAACGACAGAGTTTGAGGAAAGAGAAGCCAGCCGTGATGATAAGAAGAAGACGACGAGGGAGATAGCAACACAAAAGGTGAGTTTGAGAGACAAATACAGATGATAAAAGGTGAAAAATGGAGGAAAGGATGGGAGGAAGTGAAGTGGATGGAGGGTTTGTTTCGGCAGTGAGCTGCTGGGACTGTGTGTGTTTGTGCAGGCAAAAGTAGTGTAATAACCGCCGCATTATGTTTTATTTAGCAGTGTACAAGATGTGCACATGAATACAAAGGCAGTACTGCAGATATGGTTATACTTTTATACTGTATGTCCTCTGTGTGTGTGGGTGTGTGTGGGTGTGTGTGTGTGTGTCCTCACTGCTGTGGGGAATAAATATAAAGCATGTTTTAACTTCTACCTCTCAGAGGAATAGTTAGGAGGAAGTTTTTCAATATAGTTTGTTAAAAGTCGACCATTTTTAGCAGGATACTCCAAGGTCAGGCTCTCAGGGTAATAAAAGCTCATATTTTTTTTACTTTTTTTAACATTCAAGGGGCACGATCCACTTACACCATAAAAGTCCGACTTCTATTCACTCAAAAATATTAAGGCAACAAAGTGACATGCAATATCAGTGAGGACATTTAAAGATCTACAGCCTATCTAAAAAAAAAAAAACACTTGTGAAGGAATGATGTGAATTTAAATCAGTTTCATTCAAAGTCACCAAAGCCTCGGTTAAAGTGTGTTGAATTTCACTGGATGATGTGAAATAGAAGTCATGTATCCAAAAATGTTCAGTAAATCCGAGCACATTTCACAGGAACAAGTGTGTGATATTCACAGCAATATCAGGCTCTAGTTGGACGCCACTGGTTCTGGAAGCAAAATTCACCATTCAAATCCTTCATAGACATTTAATATATTCCATATTACAGTGGTTTGAATGCATGAACCAAGCTAACCAGCTACCTGAAAACTCATAATTATCAAACATATAGTTTAGCACAAAAAAGCCTTTGAAACAGCAAAAAGTGGTTAGCTTTAGCTAAAGCTAGCATAGCTTTGATAACTACATCGTTAACGTTACTACAAGTGAGACTTAAGACATATTATAAACCAATATAGCTACTCTTGCTTTGGCTAAAGCTAATAAAGCTAAAGCAAGTCACTGTGCACATAAGTACTTCTACAACAGGTAGTTTTAGCATAATAGCATAATCTAATGTAGCTTCAACTGCTGTAGCTACGTTACTAATGTAGCTGCATTTTCTATGTAGTTCACATAGCTAACGCAGCTTCATAAGCCTTAAATGTAGCTATGTGTATATGTTTTCTACAAAGCTAATGTAGGCTTGTTAACTGTGGCTAAATGTAACAAAACTTTGATAGCAACATAGCTAATGTTACTACTAGTGAGATGTAAGACCTAAGATGTTGGCCAATATAGCTATGCTTGCTTTTGCTAAAGCTAACAAAGCTAAAGCAAGTCACTGTGCATAAAAGTACTTCTAAAACAGGTCTAACTTTAGCAAATGTAGCATAATCTATTGCTACACCATCTGCTTGAACTATATTAGTAATGTAACTGTGTTACCTATGCAGTTCATGTAGCTAACGTAGCTTTGTTAGCTTTAGATTTATCTGTGTACACATGTTTTCTATAAAGCTAACGAAGGTTTGTTAGCTTTAGCTAAAGCTAACAAGGCTTTGATAGCGATATAGTTAACATTATTACTAGTGAGATGTAAGACATATTGTAAGCCTATATAGTTATGCTAGCTTTTGATAAAGCTAATGTAGCTAAAGCAAGACTATTCTACATAACTACTTTGAAAACAAGTAAAGTCATCAAATGTAGTAAAATCTAATATATCTTCATCGGCTTTAGCTACATTATAAATGTGCCCATGTAGTTCACGTAGCTAAAGAAGCTTTGTTAGCTTTTGGTTCATCTATGTATATTTGTTTTCTACAAAGCTACTGAGGTTTGTTAGCTTTAACTAAAGCTAACAAAGCTTTGATGACTACATTGTTAATGTTACTACTAGTGAAGATGTAAGATGTAGGATGTAAGCCAATATAGCTAGGCTAGCTTTAGCTAAAGCTAACAAAGCTAAAGCAAGTCACTGTGTGCATACTAGTTCTAAAACAGGTCTAGATTTAGCAAATGTAGCGTAATCTAATGTAGCGTCATCTGCTTTAGCTACATTAGTAATGTAGCTACGTAACAAATTTGTCTTTTAGCTAAAATCGCTTGGTTAGCTTCAGATTCGGCTACTTTAACTGCATTAGCATATTTTTTGAGCAGACTGTTCCCTCAGCTTTCTTCAGTGTTTTGTAATTCAGGTTTGCAGGTCAGGATTTAGACTTTTCCTTTTTGGTATCCTAACTGACCTCGGCTCTTACCCCAACCCTGACTGTTAATTTAATCAGATTTTATTTCCAAAGCTTCCGTGTGTATTTCTGTTTTCACAGATGTCATGTTTCACTGTAGTCATCAGCATCTCAGATCTGCAGCCTACAGCCAGGCTGACATGTTTTCTGGAGATGTTTCAAATGAGGAGGGAGAGGATCTTTCTCAGAGTGATTATTTTATAGTTTTGAGCTGCTGTGAGTACTAACACTGACACATCTCAGCCTGAAGTCACTGAACCAGGCAGCCAGTCAAACATTTAATAAGTTGGGACAAGTCACAAAAAAAAAAAAATCACTTAAATGTATTCATTAATATTTCATGTCACTTTGTTGGTATACCTTTTTTCTGAAATAGTAATCTTGTTGAGGTAAACACCTTTTATGTAAACCAGAAAAATCTAATACTTCTCACTCTCTAAAGCTACTCTGACAAAGAGAGCAGGAGTCGCTGATCTACCTGGATCTGCCAGTGTGTTTTGGGTAATTCAGAGTTTGTTTGTTTTTTTTTTAATTCAAAAATATTAGTATTAAGCAATAGTTGCAATTCTAGTAGTCATATCAACATTAAGAATGTATGAAAAGGGGGATGGGTTAGAAATATAAGCAGACTTTATGGAGATGAAGCAAGTAGATTTACTCCATGTCCATAATGGTAATCACTGATTTAGAAGATCAGTGTTAATATATGTTTATATGTGTTTGTGTTTGTATTTAGTAGACTTTACATTCTTAGTATTAGCTCAGAGGATCTTTCCTCAGATGCTTAAGATCACCTTCGTTGAGGACGACTGAAGAGTTGAACACACTTGGCTCGACTTTTATGAAATTAAAAATGTGCCAGAATGGAAAGTAAACCTTTGGTTGTGTTAATCGTTAGCTCTATTTTGAGAAAATAGGATTAAAATGCACTATATGGACAGAAGTATTTGGCTAGGGACAGGAACTGTAATGATAGTGTAATACGAAGGTGGGCCCCTTTTGAAAGTATCACCACCTCCACTATTGTTCAAAGGCTTTTCATAAGATTTTTGAGTTTTGTTGTGTTAATTTCCTCCCATTTATTCTGCAGAGCAGCTATGAAGTCAGGCACTGATGTTGGATGAAAAGGCCTGGCTCACCATTTCCATTTCAGTTCATCCCAAAGGTGTTCCATGGGGTTGAGGTCAGGGCTCTGTATGGGCCGGTCTAGTTCTTCCACACTGAACTCATCAACCCATGTCTTCATAGTCCAGGCTTTGTGCACTGGGGCACAGTCATGTTGGAATAGAAAAAGGCCTTCCCCAAACTGTTGCCACAAAGTTGGAAGTATAGCATTTTCCAGAAAGTCTTGGTATGCTGAAGCATTAAGATTGGCCTTCACTGGAGATAAGGGGTCTAGCCCAGACCCTGAAAAATATCCCCATACTGTCACCCCTCCTCCAGAAAACTTCACAGTTAGAACAGTACAGTCAGGTCTGTAACGTTCTCCCAGCATCTGCCAAACCCAGACTCTCTCATCTGACTGCAAACAGAGAAGCCTGAATCGTCACTCTGTAGCTCCACAGTCCAGTGTCGGGGTGCTTTACCTCTCCATATGAAGCTTGGCGTTAGACTCTGTGATTTGAGGCTTGCATGCAGCTGCTTGGACATGGAAACCCATTCATGAAGCTCCTGCTGCACAGTTTTTAGGCTTGCATGAATGCCAGTGGAAGTTCAGATATGGAATCCGGAGAGGATTGGTGACTTTTGCAGTCGTTGGCTCCACTCTGTGATTTTATGAGGTCTTCTGTTGTTCCTAAATGCTTCCACTTTCTATAACATCACTGACAGTTGACTGTGGAATATCCAGCAGAGATGACATTTCATAAACCATCTTATTGCAAAGGCGTCCATCACATTACCATGCTTGAAGTCAGAGTTTTTCAGACAGACTCTTTTAGGATCACAAATGTTTGCAAAGGGAGACTGCATGGCTAAGGGCTTGATTTTATGCACTCATAGCAATGGGTCTGATTGAAACACCTGAAATTAACAATTAACAGGTGTGGCCAAATACTTTTGTCCATACAGTGCATGTTGACACATGCAATATTTTTATTGAACCTTGTTAAAAAAGAAGATGAAACTCAATGGAAAATTTCTTGTAAAACTGGATTGATTTCTACAAGATTTTGATGAAACTTAATAAGGCTCTTGCTCTATTTTTTTTCTTTTTAATCCTGCTTGATTCACAAAAATGCCACTCAAACATGGATTTGTTTTTTATTTGTAGGAGGAGGAGGAAACTAAAAACACCTTCACTTATTTCAGCTCTTCATTGTTGTTATGCTAAAGAAAAATAATGCTCTTAAAATCTGAATGCTCGATTGAATTTCCATGATTACCTGAAATTATTTTCAAAGCTTTGACAGAAACTCAGACCTGATGAGAGACTCAAACTTCCCCACTATCTGTAAATACAGACAGTGAGCTGAACAGAATAAAGATAAGCTGATATTTTCCAAAAAGGTGGAAATGAAACTCTTCAGTGATCCTCACTTTTGTTCTGCAGAAGAAACCAAATCTCCTGTTTTATATTCCAGCTCTGATGCCTTCGAGGGCCCTGTGTGACATCCGACAGGGCCCCAAATCTTTGATAAGTTCCCCAAAACAGAAGAAATTCTTCATCTTTCAACCATAAAAAAAGAATCAATCCATTGTGGTTGTTGAGATTTCAGATCCTCTCCCCGCCTGATCCTGCTGTGCTCAATCAACAGAGGCTTCGACAAGGAGAGGGCAACCGTCTTCTCAGCAGTCAGAAGGAGAAGCAGAAGAAAAAACTCCTCCTGTTTCTGTTTCTGTCGACATTTTTCCTTCAGGCAGAGGCGCCGTCACCCTGCAGAGAGAAGCCCTCAGGAGAGCCCCGAAACTTTAAAGAATAACAGAGGAGTGAAGATTTGGTCCCAACGAGGAGGAGGAAGGACGGAGGAACGACCTTCAGGAGTCTGAACCGGCGGCAGGATCCCCAGCTAGGCCAGGAGGAGACTCAGGCCAAAACTTTAAAAAGGAATAAACCCAGAAGTGAGGCAGGCCATGAGTTTCAATTTCAGAACTACCTGCAGAGGAAATATCAGAGCAGAGTGCTCTCATCACCCTTCAGACCTTTTCTGCTGAGGGGAAATTTCAACTTCAGACCTCAGGGAAGCAGACCTCCGACCACGAAGAAGAAAACCTCAACAGTGTCCTCATGGACTTCTCTGCAAAAAGACAAAGAAAACAGAAGGCTTATTCACGCTGCCATTTCAAGACTTTATACTGTATTTGTGTTCTGACCCTTAGTGAAGAATGTCGCAGAGCTGCGAAGCTGCACGTCTGACTCTGCAGGAATGTGGAGCTACTGTGTCGTGCTCTCTCGTGATTCAGCAACACTGTAATACAATCTGAATCCACACTGGGTGTGGACCGGGCTTTCTGGCTGTAATCTGTTCTTAACTAATGTATTTGCGCACATTCTTATAAGGCTTATGGACGCTAAGGTTAATAACACTTTTGCACATGCCACATGCTTAAAATATTACAGTATCTGTTATTTTTCATTCAATAGGACCAAAGATTTGTAGAAAGAGAGAGACAGAAAGCATGCAGGGATGGCCAATCAGAAGGGAGTTAGAGCAGCTGTCTTATTGCTAAACCAGACAATGATACAGATAATCTGGAAAAGCAGATAAAAGTCTCTTTAGCGTCTCATAAAGATGCAGGCGCTAACGTTAATGTCTCTTTCAGACAGAGAGACAGCGACGTCTCCTGGTCCCTGAAAGTCTCCTTTATCTTCCTGACCTGTGGACTGATGCACAAACACTGGCACACATAAAATGACCTGAAAATGAAAATTATTGAAATTATTGAAAGTGCAGAATCACTGCACACATCTTCAGGTTTATTGATGATTTTATGTAGGTCATATAAATCCAGAGAAACCTTGCTTTAGCTTTTATTATAAGTGTGTAAAATGTAACTATTTAGTAAAACATTTCTTCTGTGCAGGCTGAAAATTAAAACTAAAAAAGGAAACTTCTTGCATCAGTGTGCATTTTTCCAGGACATACGCAGCTGTCATTTAGTAAAAGCAAGTACAATCTCAATTCCAGAAATATTGGGTCACTTTGTAAAATGTAAACAAAAAGAGAATGCCGTGATTTGCAAATCTCATAAGCCCATATTTATCCACTTAAACAACATATCAGATGTTCAGACTGAGACTTTTTACCATTCTATTAAAAATGGTAGAAAACCTTTTATAATACAAGACAGGAAAAAAAGACTTGAAAAATAAGTAGCACTGATGAAGAGTAGATGGAGGAGCATTTGGTTAATTGGCAACAGGTCAGAAACATGACTGAGTATTAAGGGAGCATTTTAGAGAGGCAGAGTCTCTCAGGAGTATAGATTGACAGAGGTTCACCAACCTCTGAAAAATTGTATCTTAAAGTTGTTGAACAATGTCAAATTTCCATCAATATATAACTACAAAATCTTTGAGTATCCCTCCATCTACAGTCCACAATGTCTTTAAAAGATTCAGAGAATCTGGAGAAATCTCTGTGAGCAAGGCTGAAGGTCAATGATGCTCGTGATCTTTGGGCCCACGTTACATTAAATCCAGGCATGATTCTGTTCCGGAAGTCACTTCTGGAACACTTCCTGTCAACACAGTTCACCATACCATCAACAAATTAATGTTAAAGCTGTGTCATGCAAAGAAGAAGCCATGTATGAACACAATCCAGAAAGTCAGCCATCTTCTCCGGGGCCAAAGCTCTTTTAAAATGGACTGAGGCAGCATGGAAGACTGTTATGTGGTCAGATTAATCAAGACGCCATGCCCTGCGGACTAAAGAGGAGAGGTACCACCCAGCTTTTTCTCCTGACTCAGTTCTAAAGCCTGCATCTCTGATAGTATGGGGTTACATTAGTGCCTATGGCGTAGGCAGCTTACACATCAGGAAATGAACCGTCAATGCTGAAAAGTAGAGAGAGGTTTTAGAGCAGATGACATCTCTGTCAGGGAAGACTTTGCATATTTTAGTTAGACCAGACTGAACCACATACCACATCCATCACAACGGCATGGCTTCACAGTTCAGGTGCTGAACTGGTCTGACCTTTCACCAATAGAAAACATTTCAAGCAGCATAGACGAGCCAAGACTTCTGATCTGCTAGAATCCTCATCAGACAAGAATGGGACAACATTCCTCTCCCATATCTCCAGCAGCTGCTTATCTCACCCCCCAAATATTTACAGACTAATGCTAAAAGAAGAGGAGATGCTACACAATGCAAACATGGCCCTGTCCCAACTTTTTTGAGATGTGTTGCAGCCATCTTATGTTTTTCCTGAAATGGTTAAATGTCTCAGTTTCAACATCTGATCTGTTGTTTATGTTCTATTGTGAATAAAGATTAGCGGTCTGTTTTAATAGACATTTTACACAGAAACCTAACTTTTTTGGAAATAGGGTTGTACATCTCAGGCTGAGGTCTTGATAGCTGTGTCAGTCCAAGCTGAATTGTTGGTTGGCCATAGTGTTTTCTGCACTACTACCTAAAACCAAATGTAAAAACTGTGGTCATCATGAAAACATGCTAAAGACTTGGGATAGCACTTAAATAAACTTCAGGTCAGGGACTGAAAGACTCTTTTTAAAAGTGGATTTTACTCAGGAGACCTGATGGATGTTGGATAGTGGGTGAAAGTAGGCCCCCCTCTGTGTCTGGCAGGTTCTCTACATTTTTCCAAACATCTCTCTGATGGTCAGCGTGTGTAAAAACGAGCCAACCGTGCTCCTCACTCCTCATTTGTCACCTTGCCTGTGTTTTGTCTTCTGCTCCTCAGAGCTCCGGCTTGTTGGCCGCAGACATGTGACAGAAGCGAGTGTGCCGGTTGGCTGCGTGGTGAGACGCTCGGTGTTCAGACATCAACTGGCACCAAAACGGGCGGTTACTAAGCAACAGGCGAGCTGGCAAGACGATGGAGAGTCGCTGGAAACCGACTCGTCTCGTCTCTGCAGTCATAGCAATTCTACACAGCCTCCATCACTCCTCTATGTTCCAGCATCCAAGTCTCCTGGGTCTCCTCCTCCTCCTCCTCCTCGCTCCAAAATAACACCACATTGTTCTCAGAGCTTCACAAGTTCTCTGAGCAAGTTCTTAAAGTCTAAAAAAACGAAAGTTCACTTGTCCATTTGGTCAAAAGAGGAAAAAAAACTTTAGAAAAGACAAAAAAAAAAGTTCTTCTCCATTGAGAGACAGCAACCCTAACATGCTGCCTGGCAGGCAGTTTAATAGAAATCATAGAAACCGCCCTCTGCAGAAACATCTGCTTGATGTTCTCGCTGCATTGCTGCATTGCTGCAGAGCTGCAGAGAGGAGGGATTTCTATAACCGGTCTGGGCAAAGTCAAAGAGAAACTCATTATTTATCTACTTAACACTGGAGTTGTAGTTTTCTCTAACATCAGGTGGTTAGTTTGATTAATGTTTCACCAGATTGGCATCATAAATGATCTCCTGTGTGCATTTTTGATGTTTTTCATGCAGCATCTGCACAAAACAGACTCAGGAGGTCTGCAGGGCTGCAAATTTACCTGCAATAAGTGCATGAAAACATTTCTAAGGGGAGGCAATGCATTGCTTATTTCAACAAATTATGATAGTGATATTTATTGTGATTATTCAAACATTTCTCTTCATTTGCATTGTGGGATATTGTTGTGTTTTTTTGCCCAGATAAGTGGCTGCCAGGCAGACCGAGACGACAATCAGACAGGAAGTAGAGAAACACATCGCGCACTTTTCCTAAATTGTTGCCTATCAGAAATGTCAAGTGTAGCTCTTTTAAACAGAACATTTCTGTGTACCTGCGCTCACATGAAAATACACGAGAGAGACTGCATCACATCAGTGATTTAGCTCCATGTGGGCTGTGAGTGCTGGGACAAAAACCGTCCTGGAATCTGTTTTGATTAGAAATGAGCAACTGTGGAAAACGGAGCATGCAAGCTTGTTGACTTTTACAGCAAAAGTGTTTTTTCAAGGTCAAATTTGGGGTTTTATGACGTATGCATGGATGCTACTGCTGGATCACGGATTTCTGGGCTGCTTCTGAATGCAGGCCTGTCCACAGATTTCATTGGACAATCCCAGATGCTGGGTATTGATAGTAATAATGTGTTTGTTGGATTAGTGGCATTGGTGCAAACTTGGGTGCACCTTTTCATCAAGTTTGCACAAATATTCTGCCCGTTTTCCCCACTATTAACCTGTTTGACTCTCTGTAACCCTATTTTAACACTTTCTCTGCCAGTTTTTGCCCATTATAACTTATTTTTTTGCAACTATGAATCCATTTTCAGCACTTTTAATGCCTATTTTTGCAGTTTCAACCCAATTACAAAATTTTTATGCCCTTAATTACCTCTTTAGATTGATTTTCTGCCATTTTTAGCCTCTTTGACCCATATTTGCCACTTTTTAACTTTTTTTCGCCACCTTTTCTTGCCACTTCTAATACATTTGTGCCACTTCTGATTCTGTTTAAAGAAAAGGAGTGTACATTTTAAAGAAAGCATGAATGAAAAACATATTTTGTTGCTTCGATAAGAGCGGTTATTACCCAGGTAAGAAAAAAATGAGAATATAGTTATCACATCCTAACTTTATAATGGACCATGATTTTGCTGACCACCATAGGACCCCTGTTTGGCCGGGCCAAAGAAAGCACTCCCCCTTAATCCCCCCATATGGATTTTGGAGTGCAAAAACTCCATGTGAAAGCTAATTTGGCCTTAATTTCACTGCTCATCACAATTAGTCCACACCTTCCACAGCCCCAAATCTTAAATCCACCATTTGTTTGTTTGCAGGTCTTTTGATATTCAGAGGCTGAGCTTGAGTTTGTAATTGTTGCATTATTTATTTAAAGGTTGGATATCTCTGCTCTGAAAGCCAACAAGGTTACTGCACATGGCCATCCACTAACCCCACCAGCAGAGTCTGCAGGTGCAAGGCTATATTGATCTCAAACTTCAACTTCTGTTGCACCCTAAGACTATTTTCATATTTTGCTGCCCACTAGTAACATTGAAGAGGAAATGTGCGCCTGTGATTCTACTCCGCTCTTTCAGTGTGATCGTCGTCTCAGTTTAACATGTTGGTTGTCAGGGTTGCTGCCTCTCAGGCTGCCTGTCAGGAAATTCGGTAGTCGAAGGTGTCCTTCTCCATGTAGTCTGTCCAGGTGGAGGACGGCATGCTTCGATACGGGTCCAGGAGGATTCGGAAACAGCGGACGATCAGCAAGCCCAGGAAGATGAAGAGGATGAGGACGAAGACGAAGGCTGCCCTCTGCTCGAGTGTGAGGATGTATGCAGACGCTGAGGAGGACGATGAGGAGGAGGAGGAAGAGAAGTCTGATTCTGATGCAGAGAAGGTGCTGCTGTAGAGGTCGTCAGCCATGGTGGGACTGAGGATTGGTTTAAACCTTCTTCTTCTTCTGTGCAGTGAGATGTGGACCAAATGAAAACACTGGCATCAGCAGGAGAGGGTCAGTGTCGGAGAGGAGACGCCTGCAGAGGAAACAAAGAGGAAAAACTTGGATGGATTTGATCTGTAAGCAGGACAATCAAAGAGAACTTAAGCAGCCTGGAAAAACACTATGTGGACAAAAGTATTCGGCCACACCTGGTAATTACTGAATTCAGACATGTTGCCACAGGTGTATAAAATCAAGTACCAGTTCCCAAAACAGGTCGTTGCGAGGATGCCACCTTTGCAATAACACAGCTTGTGAAATGTCACCCCTGCCTGGTATTATACGCTATATTCCTCAGTCAGCTTTCAGTGATGTTATTAGGAAGTGGAAGTGTTTAGGAACAGCAGCAGCTCAGTCAGGTGCAGTAGAACTGTGCACTGTGGAGTCTGGGCTAGGCCCCTTATCTCCAGTGAAGGCCAATCCTAAGGCTTCAGCACACCAAGACATTTTCAACAATGCTATGCTCCCAACATGACTGCCCCAGCGCACAAAGAAGGACTACAAAGACATGAAGACAAGAAGAACTTGACCGGCCCACACAGAGCCCTGACCTTTAATCCCATCGACCATCTTAGGGATGAACTGGAGTGGAGATTGAGAGCCAGGCCTTCTCGTCCAACATCAGTGCCTGAGTTCATAAATACTCTTTAGAATAAATAGGCACAAATTCCTATAAAATCTTATGAAAAGCCTCTAAGAAGGGATGCTGTTATAGCTGCAAAAGAGACATTTGAATACAAAGTCATTATAGTTGGTGTAGTGGGCCGGCGGCTGAATACTTTTGTCAGTATAGTGTATCTGTCCAGCATGAGTCAACATTTCTTCCCAGTCAAGTTTTTCCTTGCCTGTGAAACTTTGCTAAAAGTTTCTTATTGTAGAGCTCATGGTGGAGTGATGTTGGGTCTTCATCAGTAGCTAATATGTCTTTCTAAAGAATCCAGAGATAACATTTACTATGAACTGGCATTAAACACATAAAAACTGATATTTGTGTTGAATGCATATCAAATGCAAATATATTTCTTTCTTTATCAGCTTATTTGGATTGTGTTGATCTTTCTGCTGTAATTATTATGAAGCTCTCTATCTCACTGATTTCTCATTCATGTCTAACAGGATCAATCCATTTCATAACCATTTTTATTGAGCTCTCCTTTGAAAGCTCCCTCTTAAAGTAAGATCTTCTTTTCATCCCTCCTTTACCTCAGATTTTTTAGTCAAAGTGTTTCAGCAGCTTTGTTCAGATCTTCTTTGAGGAAACTTTTGTGCCATTGCTGAAAGATGAACAAATTTTCTTCAGGGTTTTATATATGCACAACTTGGGGAAAAATAAGAGGCTGGATTTTCCACTTGCAGAGATTTGCAGGATAAAGAGTCTTGATAATCAGACTTCAGATTCCATTTTTGATAGGCATGCAACTGAATGTTATTTTTCTCATGACAGATCCTCTGTTCAGCTACAAACCACAGTGAAAAAGTCTAAAATATGGATAAAAATATACATTTGGAAATATGTTAAAATCAGTATTCAGTAGAATACAACATGATGAAAATAAATCCCCAAAGGGGTAAAAGTGTGTTTTTTATTTTGAGTAAAGACACATTCTGAATTTGACGCCTGCAACATGATTCAACAAAATCAGGGCCAACTAAAGACTCAAACCTTGATAAGATGATAGAGCTCAAAATATAAGAGGAAGCTGAATATCTAAAAGAATTAAAGTATAACACTCTCTGAAAAATATTTTTGTTAAGAAGCAGAGGCTTAGCTATTTTAAGTTAAATTAAATCAACTTTACTTGGACATTTATGTTGGTCTAACTTCACTTTTTAAAGTTATATTAAGCTGGGGATGCTTTCCTAAACTTACAAAACTGTTTAAATTCAACTTATCACAACAACTTGGTGTGTTCAGAAGACTACCCATCTTATATTGAAGTTTCTCTCCACAGGCGACATTTCTCTTATACCGCTTTCCCTCTAAAATTAGCATGTAAAAGCAGTTTTTTTAAACCTCGGTAAACCCGCTAACAATCGGCAAGTGACTCCTTTCCCATTGCCAGCAGACCTGGATCTGATCACCAGCAGATGAGCTGCATGGCTGTTTTTTTTTTCAAGCTGATGTCATCACGTTGATGACATCATCATCAGCGTGCTGAAACACAGCTAGGTAAACAATGGAAAGGAGCATGGAAGCCATGGACACGGTGGTCAATTGTTTTCCATACTTTGTACTTTTGTCCCTCTTTCAAAACATACAAACTCAGCGCAGACTGAACGACATTCGGGCGCTGATGATAGGAAGGCAGATGGAATTTCAAAGTCCAAAAAACAAACTCGGCTGCCGGCGTCCTTTTGTTGCCACAAGTTACGGGTGCGATATTATGACGTAGACACGTTACGCCAAAGTCATAACGTGTTCACCCGGGTGTGACGTTCCCACTGGAGCCAATCGGAGGCGAGCCGATAAAAACCCATGTCCATTGCAGAGTCAGGCAACGTGGGTCTGAATGCCGATTAGAGCCTTTCCCACTGCCGACAGGAGCAGATTGTTAGCGTGGTTCAACAGGTGTTTCGGCCAGTAGGAAAGGGGTATAACTGAGTGGTTAACATCACTCATGGTGCCAAAGTGTCTGCAATGACAAAACATACTTAGAGTGACCGAGAACTGCTAGCTTAAAACTAAACGTGTTCTAACCACTCAGAAAATAGAGATGAAATAACTGGCTTTTATTTTTTTAAGTTAACACAACTTAATTTATAACAGCCTTTTACTGTTTGGTTTTACAGTGTAGGAACGTTGTATGTAAGAGACCACAGCACTGTGATTGAGTTTGTGAACAATGTTCCTCATTGGAAAGCTGCAAGATCTCTGTGCATGTAAGGGGGCAAGACTGAAAACCAATAGTGAAAGCCAGGTGTACTCAAGTTAAATTGAATGCTGTTAGAACCATTTGGAACAAGATGTCTGTAGAACGGTAATACTCTGACATTTCTTCTCCAACTGTCAGAATCCATGTAGCTGCTGCTGGTGTTGAGTTATACAACAAAAACAAAATAGTTTTTTTTTTTTTTTCCTGTCTGAACTTTTATTCTGACTCAGAGGCCTGTAGATGACTAACTGGAAGGCATTATCTGGAAAACTCAACTGGACCGAAAGCATGAAGCCTTAGCTAAATCAGGTTCAAAGCTGATAACGGTAGAGCAGAGAATAATTATTTTAAACCTGTTTTAATGAGCAAAAGTCCATTTTTTTTTAAACTGGAGCGTCCAAAAAGGATTGAAGGATAAATTCTGTTATATAACATTGCTAATAATTATCTGGTTAAGAGACATTATTACAGCGGACTGAGAACAACAACAATGCATTTGAAATGATACAAAACAGGAGAGCTTCTAACTCTGAAAACTGTTTGTTTGTAGCCTGGTAAATACTTTAATTGTGGCTGCTGTGGTTGTCTTATCCTGGAAAAAAAGGCATCATTCTGTGATGGATATTACATGTGAGCTCAGGAACACTTCAGAAAAACACTGTCAGTTGACACAGTACATCACTGCGTCTACAAATGTAAGTTAAGACTCTCCCATGCAAAGTGAAAGTCATGAATCATCAGAATACAGAAGCCCCGCCCACTTCTCTTGGCCTGAGCTCATCTGAGATGGACTGACCCACAGTGGGAAAGTGTGCTGAGGTCTGACCAGTCCACATTTCAATTTTGGCTTCAGAGGAAAAAGACTGGTAGCGACACAATGTTGAAAAGCCAGCATCTATAACAGTGTGGGGGTGTATTAGTGCCTATGGCATGGGTCACTACACATCTGTGCAGGAATCCTTAGCACTGAGAGGTACATACAGGTTTATGAGCAACATATGCTTTTTCAGGGACATCCCTTGTTTATTATAGCACCAGTTACAACAGCATGGCTTCACAGTAAAAGAGTGAGGGTACTAGATTAGCCCGCGTGCTGTCAGGACTGGCCAAGAAAAAAAATCTTAAATTTCAAAACTTCAACAACGTGTCTTAAGTCGTCCAAAAATTACAGTTTATAGAAGAAAAGGTGATGGAACATGTTAGCAAACATGCGCCTGTACCAACATTTTTGGATGGCATTGTGTGCTGAATATAGGTTGAAAATGATCCAAATTTTTTACTTCCTGTTTTTGTTTACAATTTACACAATGTCCCAACTTTTTTGGAATTGAGGTTGTTAATGCCAAGCTGAAATTGGCATTGTCTGTTGATGAGCATGGAACCAGCTTCAGGAGTGTGTGGAGGATGAGCTCAGCCTCCTCTTTAATATTTGACCACAGTTCTGCTATGTTTTTACTCTTTACAGTGCAGCTTTGCAGCTTCAGTCTCACCCTGTCTGGAAAAATTAATCCCTTAAAAACTGCCGTTTGTCACTGGTTATAATTCACAGATTAACTGGGAGCCATGTTGAGCTGATTCATCACTGTGGAGGGGGAAACACACAGCAGTATGGTTTCTTTTTATAATGCAGGAACTAAAGCCTCGGGGTCCCTGGGGGCTCCGGCTGCTGCATCAGAAAAGTGTGAAAACCCCAGAAAGTAATTAGATTTGATGGAAATATCACGCTGACCTCAGAGGTGTCACTCTTACTATGAAAAGTCATCAGAGTGCGCTGGGCCGAAGCCTTTGAAGAGCCATCTCCGTAAAATCAAAGAAATGTAAAAAGTTCTTAAAGTCATTCTCAAACTTAGTGGAGGTTAGGACAACCTCTTCCTCTTCTTCTTCTTCTTCATGTCATTTAAAAGTGTCAAACAAAAGAAACAGAGGAGTTTCTGTCCCAGTTGGAGCGTTTGATGAGGAGCTTTTACTAAAAGGTCACACTCCTAATTTGTAGTCTCAGAGTCTGTTTACGCTTCAAGGTTTTGTCCTCAGAAGGCAAAATCTGAGTGATATTGTTGAATTCAGGAAGTAAAACCTTTAGTTCAAGTAAAGCCTATGCAGTTGCATCATGGGAAATTACAGATCCTGATATCTTTTAACCATTGTATTTTACGGTTTCATGAAAAAAAACAACATGAGCTTGTTTTGAATTTGATGGCAGCAACACATCTTAAAAAAGTAGGTCTTGCCATGTTTACCCTCATGTAACATCCCCTCTGCTTTTATGCAAAAATCACTTCTTCAGGCTTTTCTAACAACAATATGTGCCCCTGTCCCATCCACAATCCACTCAAGTCCCCCCACCCCCACCCCAAACGTTTCCACCTTTCAGAAAATGTGTGCTGAAACAAGCCTTTCTCAGATTTTCCCCTCATGATGTCATGTGGGGAGTTAGCTCCACCCCCAGGTTCAGTTGGCCCTCCCTGCTTTGGAGAAAGTACCGCCCTCCTCTCCTGATCCTCTTCTCAGCTGCCAGCTAAAAAGAGGATCAGGAGAGCCACAGCTCATCAACATTTAAAGCCACAGACGCAGAAACAGCTCGTTCTGAGCAGGGCTGAAACAGAGGGGTTTTAGACATGCAGAAATCCTATACTGGGGTGTTTTTCAGAAACGAACTTCACAGGCATGTTTTGGGGATCTATGAGACCAATATAAACTTGTCTTAAAAGGGTATAAGATGTCCCCTTGAAAAACAGTTTGCAAATGTCTGGAAAGTGACTAGACTGGTTGCAGGAGTAGTGGAAGAGGAATGTTGTACCATTCTTGTCTGATGTAGGGTTCTACCTGCTCAACAGTCCTGGGTCTTCTTTTTTGTTTCATAATGCTTCAAATGTTTCAGTGAAAGGTCTGGACTGTAGGCCATTTCAGCACCTGGGCTCTTCTACTGTGAAGCCATGCTGTTGTGATGGATGTAGCATCGTCTTGCTGAGATATTTAAGGTCTTTTCTGAAAGAGAAGTTGTCTGGATGGGAGCATATGTTGCTTTAAAACCTCTCTCTACTTTTCAGCATTGATAGTTCCTTCCAGATGTGTAAGCTGCCCAAACCAAAGGCACTAATGCAACCCCATACATCAGAGATGCAGGATTTAGAACTGTGCCAGGATAACAAGCTGGATAGTCCTCTTTACTCTACAGGACATGGTGTCTGCAGTTTCCAAAAAGAATTTCAAATTTTGGTTCATCTGACCACAGAACAGTTTTCCATGCTGCCTGAGTCCATTTTAAATGAGTTTTGGCCAGAGAAGATGGCTGGGGTACTACATCATGTTCAGATATGTCACATATATTCTTCTTGTATGATGCAGCTTAAACTTTCATTTGTTGATGGTACGGTGATTTCTGGAAGTGCTCCTGAGCCCATGCAGTGATTTCAGTACAGATTCACACCTGTTTTTAAAGCAGCGCCACCTGAAGGCACGAAGATCAAGAGCATCCAATATTAACCCTCAGAACTGTCCCTAGATCAGAGATTTCTCCAGATTCTCTGAATCTTTTAATGACATTATGGACTGTAGATGGTAGGATTTTTGAAACTTTGCAATGTCGTGTTGATGAACATTTTTCAGAAATCATTCCACAAATTTTAGATTGTCACAGATTGGTGAATCTTTTGACTATCTTTACATCTGAGAGACTCTGCCTCTCTAAAATGCTCCTTTTATGCACACTTATGTAACTGACCTGTTTCCAGTTAACCTTATTATTTGCAAATTGCTCCTCAAGCTGTTCTTCACTAGTACCAATTACTTTTCCAGATTTTTGTCGACCTGTCCCTACTTTTTTGAGATACCTTGCTGATATCAAATTCAGAATGAGCTGATATTTTTCATGAAATGGTAACATGTCTCAGTTTCAACATCTGATATGTTGTTTGTGCTCTCTTGTGAATAAAATATGAATTTAAGAGATTTCACAATCATTGCATTCTGTTTTTAAACAGTGTCCCAACTTTTCTGGAATTGGGCTTTTAAATCACTGTGGCTGCGGGGAGAATCTGTTGAGGCTTAACCAGTGTTTGCTGAGAGGGACCTGTTGCATATTAAACTCATGAACAGGTCTCAGGTCTACTGATGTCTTAAATCTGAATGACTCAGTGATAAAGAAGCAGTTCCATCACAGCAGCATCTAGTGGACGTTAAAGGAACTGCAGCCTGATGACACTTCACTGTTTAAAGAAGCCGACAAGCATTTTAAACGATACATATCTTGAATGTGGTCAGCTGTGATAAATAACCTCTCCGGCCTGATTAATGGTGCAGAGTTGCCATGGTGACAGCTGCTAACTTCCTGGCTGAGAGGGGGGGATGGGGAATGACAGACCTGGGTAACCACGACAACCACAGCACACACAAACACACACACTTGTGATATCTAAGACACTCTGATTGTTTTGATGGAGTCCGTGACCCCATAGAAACAGAAAAATCTTCATTCAGATTTTCAAACTAAAAGCTGTTTCACTGACACCAACACACACACATCGTCTAATATTCACTTCCTGTTTCAACCTGTTGCCGTCTGTCGGAGAAAAACAAACTGTCACTTCTGCTGCAGAGTCTCTGTGGGTGGCGAGCTGACCCAAGACTCTCTCTCTGTCTGTGCTCTGCCCACATCTTTAAGACAAGTGAGTCTGTTCATGGAGGATAAAACCTGCTGAAAGAGAGTGAAACTAACACTACAGAGACAAACACTGCAGTTCCTCCACTGTCCACTAGATGTTTGCTCTAGAAATGAGGCAGCACCCATTGGGTCTCATGTTAAAAGGCCAACTAAAAGCAGAATAAAACATTCTCACTAGGGGTGTTCCCACTGAAGGATTTACATTGATTTAGTCTGTAACTGATCCTCATATGCTTGATTTTTTGGAGCTGTTAACAGTTACATGGTGCTCCTACACTAAGCCACAATGTCAAACCAAAACAGTTCTGCACAAATATAAATACAAAAACACCCCTACTAAGAGACTATACAGGGAGGCACAGAAGTCGTTTTTTTACTACATAAAATGAAGGTTTTAACATAAAATCTAGAATAAAGGCAACAAAGATAAACATGGGTGTACTCCGGAGGCATCTCAAAAAACAGAGCATGATAGAGAGAGACTGCAAGGGGGCCCTTATTATATATAACATGTGATAAGTGTCCTAGGTGGCTCTGTAAGTGCCCAAAATATGATGAAGTGACCTTTCCTGGGCCCTGTAAGTGGTCAAAGTTGAAAAAGTGACCAATAGGGGGCCCTACGAAAAGATGAAAATTAATCCAGTGACCACTAAGGGGGGGCTATAATTGGATAAAACATGATAAGTGACCACTAGGGGGGCCTATAATTGGATAAAACATGATAAAGTGACCCCTAGGGGGCCCTATAATTGGATAAAACATGATAAAGTGACCACTAGGGGGGGCCTACAAAAGGATGAAAACTAATCCAGTGACCATTAGGGGTGCCTATAATTGGATAAAAGATGATAAGTGACCACTAGGGGGGCCTATAATTGGATACAACATGATAAGTGACCACTAGGGGGGGCTATAATTGGATACAACATGATAAGTGACCACTAGGGGGGCCTATAATTGGATAAAACATGACAAAGTGACCACTAGGGGGGCCTATAATTGGATAAAACATGACAAAGTGACCACTAGGGGGGCCTATAATTGGATAAAACATGATAAAGTGATCACTAGGGGGCCCTATAATTGGATAAAACATGATAAGTGACCACTAGGGGGGCCTATAATTGCATAAAACATGATAAAGTAACCACTAGGGGGGCCTATAAGTGAACAAATAATGTGAAAATGTAAAAAAAAAAAAAAAAGTGGGTGTGTAGATGGTCTAGTGGTCTAAATCGCTACTCATATGTGCGGGCAGTCCAGGTTGGAATCCAGCCAGTGGGCCTTTACCACATGTCTCTCCCCACTCTCTCTCCCATTTCCCACTCAATCTACTGTCTACCTCTATCAAATAAAGGCCCCAAAAAACCAAAAATAAATCTTTTTTTAAAAAAAAGAAAAAAAAAAGTGACCCAACAATGGATCCTGTAGATCAGGGATGTCCGAACTATGGCCTGGGGTCCAAATGCAGCCGACATTTCAATTTTGATTGGCCCACAGTAGATTTTAGAAAAAACATGAAATATGGCCCAAATTTGAGCATGAAGCTTATGCCTAGCTGTATTATACTGTAGGCTTTAACACAAGGCTGTGCTACCATGCTATTCTGTAAACAAATATCTGGTCAAGAAGAGTTTATTGATGCATTTTTGTGATTAAATGAAGACATTGGCAACCAAGAAGATTAAAAAACATTATTTCCCAACTCCCTGACAGGTTATGGCAGAAAATAGCAGCAATAATGTTCCCAGGGCAGAGCCAGTGGTAGCTAGGGTCAAATAGGACCCCTTGAAATCTAACTGGCTTCCCCAAAACCTGGAAATGATTGTCAGTTTGGCTTGTCAGCCATTAAATCAAGTGTAAAGCGTTAGTTCATGAGCTGCCGTGATGGAGATCAACTGACGGCTAGCTGATTGGTGTAAGTGCACTATAGGTCCAACCCTCCTCCACCCCAGCTCCTCCTTCATTCTGCTTCTGACTTCATCACTGTCATTCTGTTGTTATTGATGCCTGCTCTGCTCTAGGTTCTGCTGTTGGCATAGCAGGATGCTTGATGCTGTCCATGTAGGCTTGTAGAAGGGCAGAGGGAGTCCCAGAACAGCTGCACCACCAAACATAAATAACAACAACATGTGCTTAAAAATAAATGGTAATAAAGAAAAGATAATATTCATAGCTGCAAACCATTTGTTTCTTAGCAAAGTGTTAGGCATACTCAATCACTAAGCATATTTTAGCCTACATTATATTGGTTTTACAAACTTTTGAATCCCAACTTTTAGATATGAAAGTGGCCCTGACATTCGTATATATTTCTGTATGTTGCCCTCAGTGGAAAAAGTTTGGACACCCCTGCTGTAGGTGAACAAAATGTGAAAAAGTGACCACTACGGTGCCCTGTAAGTGGACAAAATGAGATAAAGTGACCTCTGGGGGGCCCTATAAATGGATGAAACATGATAAAGCGACCCCTGGGAAACACTTAAGTAGACAAAGCATGAACATAGTGCCATTTCATCGTCTCTGCTCCTGCCCCACAAACATCCTGAGTCCACCACTGCTGATTTATAAGATGCAGGATGTTTTTGGGGTCTCTCAGAGGTAAAAAGGCATAAACTGTCTTCCTGTATGATATTTTCCATTGCATTCAGTCCACAACAAACAGTTTCTGTGCAGCTTTTATGTCCCATCTGTGTTTGTAATCCTGCTTAGCTCTCAGCCTGAGGTAGCACCGATAGTTGTGAGGTACAGACCCACAGTCTGAGTCACCGTCCACCTTCTTCTGTCCAATCAGCACTTAGCACCAAGATTTGTTTACTGAATGCTGCTGTATTATTTAAATGATGTGTAATAACCAGATGAGGGAGTAAGGATGGTAAAAATGTTTCCCAGCATGCTTGAAATGCTCAGTGAATGGCGGTGAATTTTCAACAAAGGTTAGGTCACATGTTTGGGTGATCATAGCAGCATCAGTAATGGTGACAGTGGCACGTGTCTGCTTTTTAATGGTTGCATCCATAAATAAGAGAGCCAATTGTCTTCTGCCTTCACATACTGCAGGTTTTACAGAAATTTTTCTGGCTGTAATATGACACCTGGCTCATTCAGTGATTGTCACTCATGGATTTATTTATGGCGGCCTGTGCACAGAAGCTGGGATTGCTGTTGGTCCTTCTCCACAGTGAAGCAGACGGACATTCGAGATAGGAAGACCTGCTACATTGACCTTATATTTTAACCGCTGATTCCACATTTCTTCTACAGTGGATGATCAGATTTTGTCGTTTGCTTTGGAGGGCTTGTCCTGCCTGTTAAAGAACAACAGGGAGGATTATGCTGTTATGCTGCTTTTCTTCAGCAAAGTGCACAACTGCCTTTTTACTGTTGCATAAGACGTTTCCTGCTGCTGGAGGTGGAAACAAGACGGTGAAAATGTGCCGGTGTGGAGAGAGCGGAGGAGTGAGTGTGGGCGAGAGAGGAGGATGTCAATCTGTGTGGGAGAGCGAGCGAGCGAGCGAGCGAGCGAAAGCTCTGCAGAGCTTTGAGCTCAGATATTAAATGTTTTATTTCTATCATTTCTTTGTTAAATATGTAAAAGGGATTTTGTAGTAACACGAAGAGGATGGGACACGTTTCTCTGCTCCTGATCTTCAGACACCAGTGGAGCTAAAAATTAGAATTATTAAAATTCTGTTCTGATGTTGTTCTACAAACATATTCAAATCTGCAAGTCCTGAGCAAAATAACTGAGTCTACACTCAGAGGAAAACTTTTTTACTCTTCTTTAAACCTCCATGCAGACTTGTCAAACACCATTTAGAGGAAATCAGTGAAATCAAGCTGATTATGAAACAGCTGAAGCCAAAGATCAAGGCATTTAGGAGCAGGGGCGTAGCCGGGGATTTTGGACCTCCAGAAAGAATATTACACAGGGCCCCCTTAACCGGCTAGCCAAGCAACAAATAATGCATCATTTCTACAAACATCAATGAATTCTAATGTGTTTTTGTACCATAATTTCCCTATTCATGAGCAATATTGTTGTAATGGTTAAATTAAATTTACTTGCATTATTTTTCAGCGCTGGACTGTATAGCCTGTGCTATGCCCATGATGTAGAGTGCTGCCATGAGGTCCGTGTCTGTGGACAGTGAGAGCGTGGAAGTTGCAGAGCAGTTCACCTATTTTGGCAACGTAATCCTTCAATCCCCTAACAGCAAGGCCGAGAGCAACCGCTAAGACTAAGACTAAATCCTAGTTCTCCCCTTAACCCTCAATCTTACCCTCAAGCCCAACCCTCAGTCTTAACTCGCCCCTCAAAACCAAGTGTAAGGGCCGTCTCGTGACTTAGAAATGGACACCCCTTAATAGCAGTTACGATTTCAGACTGTAGAGGGCAGTAATGTGCCATAACTGGGTAGTCTGTCAATTCAGAGAAAGAAGAATAAGAACAAGAATGTGTTAATATTCAACCAAATAACATGTATAAACACCACAACCACGGACATATTCAGCTGAGAGTCAAAGTATAACACAGCCATTAGCTAACGGCAAACACCAGTTGCAACTCGTAGGCATTTCATCAAAATTCGTCTATAACTTTTGGATTTATGTTGCTAACAAACAAACAGACATACAAACGCACAAACCCACCCGATCACATAACCTCCTTGGAGGCGGTAACAATTAACTAAGATATCGGACTGGTTTTTGTAATTTTTAGATCCCTATTAACAAGACATTTACATTTGTGGCTCAATTTCTTCCACACCCCAGGAACATCTCAAAATTGAGGGCGATAAAGACCTCAAACTCACCCCTCAACTCAACTCTTGGGAGAATTTGGACAGCCTTGCACTTCACGGGAACGTGCATTTTGAGACTGAAGGTTAAGATTGAGTGCTGAGGGGAGAATTGCGATTCAGCTTAAGACTAGCACACAAAGTGATGGGTACGCTGAGCGAGGCCGTGTGGCGCCCCTGGATAAAAGTCAGAGTCTTTCGGTCCTTGGTTCTCCTGGTCTGATGTCTTATGAGGCCTAGGCGCTGACTGATGGGCAGACATGCCACTTGGACTCCTGACGACATCTTTTTGGCACAGTATTGGATTTTGTTGGTTAAATGTCTAATACTGTCGTTCTCAGGAGAGCGGAGATGGGGAGGGTCAGCTGCTGGATACAGGAGCGGAAACTGTGCTTCTATGGGGACCTGGCCTGATCCAGCTCACTGCATACTTGGTGCCAAGGGCCTTGTGGGTTGGACCAGACAGAGGCGGCTCCGTACATCATTTAGGGGTCAGCTGAGAGGATACCTGGATAGATGGGGCCTGGACGAGGCCGGATCCCAAAAGTACCCCCTCGTATCCACAGTAAACCGCACATCATCAACATCATCGTCCTCGCTTGAGTCAAAATTGCTCATTTTAGCTCAGTGTCAGCTTAGTTTGTTGTTGTCTCTGTTGAAGGACCAAGCAGCTGAGGCAGAAGAACACATAGCCAGTAGCCAAAGATTGCATTGCAAAACAGTGCCAAACACAGAGGCTTTCTGGGTGAAAATAAAATGCTCACATTTGTTTTTAATTGTGCGTAAAATTGACCAAACATTGTTTTTTTGGCCCATTTTTTCCTTAACCCTGCTAAATTACAGGACCAAACTGTACCCATCTGTGCAACCTAGCTTCTCTAAACACATCGTGCTTAAAGGGGCATTGCACACAATAATCTCTAGAGGCTAATGCATCATACAGCCCCACTTCAAAAATACTGGAATATCCCTTTAATGAGTGAGAAAAGGATGGATCAAGTCCTAGAGAGGAAGAGTCTTATTATGAGATTCCTCACTTGTGTTTAAATGAGGAAGTGGAGAGTTTTCTAGGGCCTACATGAGGGACCATGGAGGTCTGTGAAAACACAGTCCATGGTAAAGATAAGCAAGATGACCATGTTTGATTTCATTTAAAAAAAAATGAAGCATGCATTAAAATGCAAAGTCATCTTGCCTTAAAACATCATGAATTTGATGCTTTTGTAAACCATTCAGTGTCAGACTTCATAGCAAAGCCATATTCTGCACAAAAGCCAAGTTAATAGAAAAGAAAGATGGAGAAACTGAGAGAACTTTCTAGGGAACATTTGAGCCCAAAAACTCCTGTTTAACTTACTTTTAAAGCTCCAAAAGGAGGTGAATGTTACACCAAAGCTACACATGCACTGATATTAATAAATCAAATCTGAGGAGGGTCTATTCACAGGGATTTTCAGAGGCCCAGACATTCCTGTGGTAAAAACTGAAGCCTGCACTCCATCTGCAGCCGCTGATTTTCATGCAAACAGCAACAAGCCGGCCATCAAGGGCTTCAGAATATCTCCGGGCTAAATTCACTCACTGGCCGCTCGTGTTTGTGTGTTTGAGGGTAAAAAACCCCGAGAGAGAGCAGCTGAAGGTCATGAAGCTCATAAACAGATGCTGCAGGTTTATCTCATTTGATTTCTCTTCACTGGAAGACTGAAAACAAATTTTTCTGCGTTTGTTTGTCACATAAAACATTTTTAGACTGAATCGTGGAAAGTTCCAGATTGATCAGAGGTGATGAAGATGACTGATTGTTGTTTCTGAGGACAGGCAGAGACTCTAACATCTGTTTTTATTGAATTTATTATCATTTATACGTGTCTCTACCTCTCTCACTGATGCTCATCTGCAGCTGTGTGTTTGCGCTCATTTCCATTTTCCAGATTTATTTATCTTTTATTATATTTAAATATTTTTTTTAGGAGTTTGGCCTTCATTTTGTTGCATCTTTAGTCTCAAACATTTTGGAAAGAAATGGCTCAAAATTTTCAATAGATACACAAACTACACCCACAACAGTCAAACAATGCTGTTATTTTTACATGCTTTGTTTGACTATCTGAAGCCTGGCAAACGCTGAAATATTTTTAAAATCACTGAATTTGAAAAACGTGAGGCACATGAGGACAGAGAAAGCAGGTTTGACTGATTTGTTCTGAGAGTTTATTTCAGATTCATTCACCAACAAACAGAAGTCTTACGGCTGCATTGCAGAGTGCCATACTTTAAACCTTTGTCAATTTTACAACTCCAGTTCCAAAAAAGTTGGGGCGCTGTGCAAAATCTCATACACTCATATTTTATTCACAAAAGAACATAAACAGCATACCACATGTTGAAACTGAGACATTTTACCATTTCATGAAAAATATAAGCTAATTTTAAATTTGATGGCAGTAAAACATCTAAAACCTAGAAAAGCACCAGAAGAGCATAGACCTCCACCATTAGCCCTATCTCCTAATAGTGAAGAATCCATTAATAACATTCCTGGATCCAGATGGTGATCCGAATCACTCCCAATATCTAATTTGCCAGTTACTTGGAAATAAGGTGAGAAAAAGCATCGGCTTCGCTACGGGTGGACTGTCATGGCGTAAGCATTGCCTGCTGGTGCCAACAGATGTACTGACAGTCTAACCCATGGTCTCACTTGACGACTGGAAGTCATGGCAGAGGGTGAATATTCCTCTATTCCTCCCAGCATTGTGAGTATTCTCGCTACAATTCGCTGTCTTTCTCTCTGTTATGCTCCGACTTGTCTCCTCGACTCTATAAACCCCAAAATTTTGAAAAGAGACACACCCAAAAATGCGGCTGGGATTGAAGTTACTCATGTCTGCCATCTCCTGGTGTAAAGTAGTAACAACAGTAGAAAAGCACTCGAAGAGCACAGACCTCCGCCATAAGCCCTATCTCCCAAAAGTACAGAATCCTTTTAAAAATTCCTGAAGACAGTGATCCGGATCACTCCCAAAATCTAATCAGTTCTTCCTCATGCCATTTCTGACATTTCCTGAAAATTTCATCAAAATCCGTCCGCAACTTTTTGAGTTATGTTGCTAACAAACAAACAAACAAACAAACAAACAAACAGACAGACAAACCCACCCGATCTCATAATTATATAATTACATAATTATTTTCTCCCCCATTTTATTAATTTCCTTAAACTGTTTATTTTGTTTACAAAATGTTCATATGTTCATATCCGTATCTCATTATGCAATTCGAGCTCTTCCCACAGAACATAAATATCCGGTGCACAAGGTCACTTCCTGTTTGGCAATCTCCTCACCTGGCGGTTACGCAGGCAGCACGGCTGGTTGGCAGCAGAGATTAAGCACCATCTTCACTAAACGATTGATTCTAACATTATAGAAACTCAGTTGTTTCTTTTGTTATTTCCATCGTATGTTCTAAGTTGATTTAAAACTCCCGCCAAGTGCCTTTGTTCCTCCGCGGGACTTGCGGAGATTTGCATGCCAAACCTCATTAAGAAAACATCTAATTTAAGCTGCGTGCGGCTGAACGCCGTTTTGTCATTGACTTATTTGTTTGTTTATTTGTTAAATTACTTGATATGTAAAAAGTAAATCGGCTTTGCCGAAATGTCGGAAGTAATGCACTGAAAAATGAGAACTTTATTTTTGAAGTGAAATGCTTAATGAGATTGATTAATTTGTATATTGGTTAGATTGTGCTCTCTCGTAATGAGAGTCGGATGTAAAGTGCAGATTTTGTGATCAAAGAATTTGAATTGATGAAAAGTTGTAAAAGTTTGATAAAGAATAGTAATGGTTTGTATTTTAATGACCCCTTTTTAGGTCAGGTTTTTTGTTACCCCCTTTCTTTCCCTGGATTGGATATGTCGAAAGACTGGCGAGCTACCCAAGAAACTCTCAACCTCCCTTTCCCAAAGAAGACTACCACGGTTAGGGTAGGAACAGCGGACTCTGGAACAGAATGAACTGAAACGATTTAAAGAAAGAACAGAACTTTAAATGTTTTTGTATTTTTTTAAAGGCCTCCCTTTGTTGCTATTGATTGATTGTTTTAAATTGTTTGTGTTTATTATTTAGGGGAAAAAAAATATTTATCAATACACTTTAAACTTAACTTCTGTCTTTGTTGTATTATTCACACACCCTGGGCTTCCTTTGAGACGAACCTAAGTTTTCTGAATTGCCTAATTTTTCCACTATTTATTATTTCAATTAATATAATTTCCTTTATTCTAAGTTAACATATTCAAAATGTTACAGAAGCATGTTGCAACTCATGAGACCTGTGCTCACCTGTGTTTCAGGTGACTGGGTTTTGGTAACAGGGTTGCACCCAGACCCGGCGGCATGGGCGTGCACTGGGGGGCCGTGTCCGCCCAAAAAATACAACAGTACTGAGGACAAGTGATGACGTGTACGGAAGCGAGCAGGAGCCGCTGTAAGCAGCGGCGTACAGCTTCACTTCTATTGGAAACATAAGCACCGAAGTCAACAGGCACACTGGAGTGAACATTCATGCTAGGAGGGTTAGCTACGGCAGCTAGGGAGCACAAGGAGCAGCGCCAAGCAGCATAACTCATCCGCATGGAAGAAACGTGAGTGACGACGTCAACAACAACACCACCGAGGTTCCCGGTAATATTACAGCTGCTAAGAACGGCAGCAGGCTATTGCAGCCTGACCTTGGCACAGAAAAGCTCCAAACATCACTCATGCAGAGCTTTCCTTCACGCCTCATGGTAAAAGAAAAAGCCTGCGCTGGCCTGTTGCTGTTCATCACAGCTGCAATATTACCGTGAACCTCGGTGGTGTTGTTGTTGTTGATGTCGTCACTCATGTTTTTAATAGCAGTGAAGCTGTATGGTGCTGCTCTCTGCACGCTGCAGTTCTTCTTGACATAAATGCTTGACTTTTGATTTTAACAAAATGACACATAGCACTACACTACTGTATTTTTTATTTTTATTTTTTTAGATTTTTGGATGAACTGCCCCTTTTTAGTGAGAGAAAAATGATGATCAGCACTGTAGAAGTGGCCAAAATGCCACTGTTCAGGTGTGCACCCCCAAAAATATAATGCCCCCCTCTAATTTGTTTCTGCAGCCGGGTCTGGTTGCACCAAAGCACAAGATACTACAGATTAAAAGTCCAATCAAAATGTTGTCTTTGATGCCTGGGTTTTCAAAATTATATCAGAAATTTGCTGAACAAAAAGTTTCTTTTTCAAAAGTTTTGGTGGCTAAATTGTCCTCCAATTCTCTGGAAAAAGAGTAGAAATAGTGGATAATTCCTTTCAAACTAAAACAGGTAGAAATGTATTCAACGCTGCGTACCTTGTTAAAAATAAACTGAATTATGGATTTAAAAATGAAAACTAAGTTCAGCAGAAGAAACCTTCCATGTTTTTAAAACAGCTGCATGAAGGCCGCTCTGCGAGCCTCCGAGAATCAGAAACCTGTCTGTGTTTGTGAACAAGGTGTGATTTCACAGAGACATGCTCAGCGGCTGCTGCAGCTCCGTGTCAACATGTTTCCTGTGAACCCAAGCTCCTCTGAGAAAATTAATGATGTTGTGTGAAAACGAAATAAAACCTCCCACCAGCTTTTAAATTCAATTAATATTTCATTCAGCAGTTTGAAGAGAGGACGCTGTTTAACCATTTGTTTGCTGCTCTGGATTAGGGATTTATTCTGAATATGACGGCTGTAAAGATACTCCCTAATAACTCCTCCAGTTAAAATCACTGTGATGGTTTCTCTGGCTCTGGAGGTAATGCAAGAGCTCAGCTAATGAATATTTATTGCATAAGTGTTGTAGAATGCATGCATTTCTGGTGTGAGAATAAAAACATGAGTATAGCATGTAAACAGATTACTTTGCCTCTCTAAACTCGGCCTCCACTCACATGCATCACTCCGTCTTTAGTTTCCATATTTGTCTCTACTTTTTCTAGCTTTTTCACTTGAATCTGTTTTTTAAATCATCCACATTTTTAAGTTTCTGTCGTGTTTTTACTAATTCAACAGCCGAGCAGCTTTTTTCTCGCTCCTGACGGATATTTGACTCAATTATTAATTCTTTCCTGCAGTGTTTTCACTTATAGATACAAGATGAAAAACTGTGCGATTCAAAATCAGCCTGCGGCGGAAAAAGGCAGTGGGGGTCCAGAGATCGAGCTCCAACAATGTCAGAGAGTCAAAGAGTCCAGACAACACAACCATAAGACCGACCCTCCTACACGGACTTAAAAAAACACCTTCCAGCCCTTTAACATGTTTTTCCACTGAGGTAAGGACACTGAGCAGAGGTTTTCCTGCTGAGGTTTGAGGTCTGTGAGGAGCCAAACTGTCGTACCTAAAGACACCTGGATTATTCATGACAGCACACTGCTGCAGGATCTTTGTATGTGATAAACACTGTTCCTGTGTTGTGACTTTAAATCAAACATAAACAGGCTTTGAACAGCAGCACTTTACAATGAGGGACACTAAAGCTGACACAGTTAAAGGCCATGATCTTTTAAATTATTGCTTCCTATCATCAATTAGTCAAAATTACCATAGTCACTTGGGGAACTGATGGTTGTTTCAGAAGGGGTGCAGGGCGGCTGTGTAACAGCAGTGTGATGCTGCAACTCTTTATGACATACATACTGCCAAGAATCTTGAGAATAGAAGGCTCGCCTGCCTTTACCACAAGCTCTCTGCTAAAAGAGACAGGAAAATGATAAACTAGAGAGCCACATTTGCCTTATTTCAGCAGAATAAGTCACGGGGAAGACGAACACTATGGCTTTACTTCCGATTTGTGCTTTTCAAAGTATATATCTCATTGGAGAATACCTTATAAAGTGTCCTTCTGGGTGCTTTTTCAGTGAAGAAAACTTGGTAAAGGGTCCTTAAGAGAGCCTTTCCTTGGAAAAAACTGTCTGAAGATCTCTTACAGTTGTCCTTTCATTGGACAGAACTTGCTAAATATCCCTCTAGGTCAGGGGTCATCAAATACGTTTGCACAAGGGCCAGATTTAGTCTCGACAGAAACTCTGGGGGCCAGTCTTTCAAAGAAACAAAAATTAAATAAATATTTTGGTCTGATTTAAATATTATTGTAGTAGAATTTGGATTTTCTTTCTTTCAAAATATAGGACATGTTTAGTCATTACCAGTGTAATCTCAGGGAATGGGCCCTCCACAATCGTGATTTAGTACTAGTAAATCTTTGACACTTTAAACCCATTTTTGATACTTTTTGCCTCTTTAACCTAGTTTTTGCATGATTTTAACCACTTTTAAACCACTTTTCCTGCATGTTTTGTCCCCTTTGAGCCACTCTTTCATCCATTTTACCACTTATCTTCTATTTTTGCCACTTTAAACCCCTTTTTATTACTTTTTTTTTTGCAAATTTAAAACTAATTTTCCACTTTTAACTCATTGTTGTTACTTTTTGGCCCTTTTTGCCTCTTCAACCCAATTTTTGAAAGATTTTAACCCAATTTAAACCTCTTTTTTTAAATGTTTTATCCCCTTGGTGCCACTCTATTATCAATTTTTGCCACTTTTCTTCCGTTTTTGTCACTTTTTAACCCCTTTTCTTTCCTTTCTTGCACAATTTTTTGTCATTTGTAACCAATTTTTTACACTTTTTGCCCCTTTTTTTAATCAATTTTTTGACAAATTTTAACCTCTTTTCACCACTTTATGTGGTCAATTTTGCAGCACTTCTGCCAACCTTAACCCTTTTTCAAATATCTACTAATTATGACAGTAAATATCAGTAAAACAGATCAAATGTTAAGTTAGCTGCAGACATTTAAAGCCAAAGGATACTCTTAAAACCATAACATCTTCTTTTCCTCTTTTTCTGATTTAATGATCTTTCAGGGGCCGGACAGGAAGCTTTGGGGGGCCTGATGTGGCCCCCGGGCCACCAGTTGATGATCAGTGCTCTAGGTTGTCCTTTTCATGGACAAAACTTGCCAAAGGTCCTTCTAGGGTGTCCTTTACTTAGAACTTGTCAAAGAACCCTCTCGGGTACTCTTTGCATGGACAGAACTTGGCTGAGACCCCTTTAGGCGTTCCTTTCGTTCTTTCTAGATTGTATTTTGTTTGGACAGAACTTGCCTGGGCGTCATGCAGTTTTTAAAAGATGACCACATTTTGTTGAAAGTTAAGTTCAATTTCGCGCATTGATGACTCGTTCAGGAGGTCATAAAAGAATCTCAGATCAACAGACCTGCAGACCTCACTTGACTTAAGGTCAGAGTTCATGAATAAACAATTAGAAAGAGACTGGGCAAGCACTGCATCATGGGAGAGTTCCAAGACCAAAACCACTGCTGATAAAAACGAACACAAAGGCTCGTTGCATACCTGACCAAAAGCATGGTGTTGTTTAAATGCTCTCATAATAACTACACAGTTTGTAGGTATTTTCTCACCTTTTTTTAAGCAAACCTGCTGATCATAATCAGTCGTGCTGTTAGAGCAGGTGAAACCTTTCTCTCCGTCTCTCCTGGTTGGCATTAATGATCAGACAGCATGCACTCCAGTTTTAAACATTTCTGCCGGTCTACTACTGAATTTATAATTTCAAACATTCTCTAAGTTAAGATAGGATAAGATAAAATATGCTTTCTTGTCCTTGGGGGGATATTTTCCTTAGGCAGTGGTGCACTGCACACAGCTTCTACTATTCACTCACTTGGCAAAGAGAAGAAGCAGCTGAGCGTGACACAAGGTCTATGAATATCAATTTAAAGTACATACGAGCATTATGAATTCTTTCAATGAAGACTACAGCCTAGTCAAACATTACACACTCAAAAAATAAACAAGAATATGCACAGAATAAAGGACTTTACTCAGAACAAGCTAGAGTACGACTGCACAAGCATACAAACAGGCAGGAATAGAGCAGCGTTTACGTCGTCCTGAGTACCAAAGGGACGCTTCAGGAGTACAGTCTATTTCTGGTGTAGCGGTGTGAGTGAGGCGGGGATGAAAGATAGTTTGAAGTGTTTGCTTTTATACTTACAGGTCCTGTAACACATCCCAGAAAGGAGTTGTTTGGATTCTGGAGATAAAATGTGTGAAAGGTCATCCAGGATCCTTGGAGCACGCTGATTCATTGCTTTTTTCTCAGGTGGTGTTCAGAGACGACGCTTCTCTTCTACCGATCACTTTCATTGATGTTTCTACCAGCTTAATTATTTTAGACCTGAGCTGCACTGAGAGGTTGCCAGACCACCAGCCATGCCGTATCCGATTAGACTTTCTGTTATTGTGAAAGGTGAGCATGATGGCGGAGACCAACCAGTCTAAAGCAGGGGTCATCAAGTACATCTGCACAAGGACCAGATTTAGTCTCAACAGAAACTCTGGGGGCCGGACTTTCACATAAACAAGAATTGAATAAATATTTTGGTCTGATTAGTTTATTATTACAGCAGTATTTGTATTTTCTTTCAGAGAGGGGCAGAAAGGAGTGATTTAGTACCAGTATTAACTCATTTTTGACACTTTTAACCCCATTTTGATACTGTTTGCCCTTTTTTCCTCTTTTAAGAATTTTTTTTTAAATTTTAACCCCTCTTGAACCACTTTTCCTGCATGTTTTATCCACTCTTTTATCCATTTTGGCCACTTTTTAACCCCATTTCATTACATTTTTTTCAACGATTGTTGCAACTTTTAAATCAATGTTTGCCACTTTTCACACATTTTGCTGCTCTTTAACCCCCTTTTTGAGTTTTCCTGCCAATTATTACCCCTGTGTGCCCCTCTCTGACACCTTTCACTAATTTGTCACGCTATTTTTGCCACATTTCTGGCATTTTTAATCCATTTTTTGCCACTATTTAACCTCTATTGCAACATTCCTGCCTATTGACCCTGTGTGCCGGTCTTTAACCCCTTTTCACTACTTTGCCAGGCTATTTCTGCTGTTTTTCCACTTTTTACCTATTTTTGATACTTTTTGCCTCTTTAACTCAATTTTTTTCCAATTCTTTAGCCTCTTTGAAACCACTTCTCCTGCATGTTTTATCCTCTTGTGCCACTCTTTATCCATTGTTGCCACTTTTCTTCTATTTTTGCCAATTGTTAACCTCTACTCATTATTTTCTTGCACTTTTTTGCCATTTTTAACCAATCTTTGATACCTTTTGCCCCTTATTTCCTCTTTTACCAATTTTTGCCATATTTTAACCTTTTTCACCACTTTTTCTGCCAATTTTTGTCCCTTTCTGCCACTCCCCATTATCACCCGTTATTTCTGTAACACTTTGGCCAGCATAGCCCCTTTTTTAAAATATCTAATAAGTATGAATGAAAAGTTTATTTCAGTAAAAACAGATCAAATGTGAAGTCATTCTAAAACTATTTCAACATTAATTGTTTGTGGGGTGGATTTAACAGCTGCAGACATTTAAAGCCAATGTATATTCTTAAAACCACAACATCTTCTTTTCCTCCTTTTCTGAATTTAATGACCTTTCAGGGGCCCGACAGGAAGCTTCGGGGGGCCTGATGTGGCCCCCGGGCCACCAGTTGATGATCAGTGGTCTAAAGGGAAGTGAAGCCTCTGGGCTGGCCTCACAGATATAGACGGCTGGGGTGAGCAGCAAAACATGGCTGTCTGCTCTGTAAGAAAGAACAGACTAATATCTGCTGAATTTAGGATGTTTGGACTTTATTTACTTCTTTTTACCGAAGTCAAAGTGAAAAGATTGCTGTGTGGCTGTTACTACTTAGTATCCGCCTGACTGTGACACCAACAGGGACTGTAATCACATTGTATTCAAATACATGCACTTTAACATGGAGTTGTTCCTCCTGTTGCAGCTAAAACAGCCTCCACTCTTCCTTGGAAGGCTTTCTACAAGCTTTTGGAGAGTTTCTGTGGGAATTTTTGCCCATTCATTCTGCAGAGCATTTATGAGATCATGAACTGATGTTTGGAAGAGAAGGCCTGTCTCACAATCTCTGTTTCAGTTCATCCCAAAGGTGCTCAGTGAGGTCAAGGTCAGGCCTCTGTGTGGGACAGATGAGTTCTTCCACACTGAACTCATCAAACCATGTCTTTATAGTCATTGCTTTGTGCACTGGGGGACAGTCATGTTGGAATTAGAGAAGTACCTTCCCCAAATTGTTGCCACATAGTTGGAAGCATAGCATTGTCTGAAACATCTTGGTATGCTGAAGCATTATGATGGCCTTCACTGGAGATAAGGGCCCTAAGGCAAACCCTGAAAACAGCCCCATACCATCACCCCTCCTCCACCAAACTTCACGGTTTGCACAGTGCAGTCAGGCAGGTAATGTTCTCCCAGCATCTGCCAAACAAGCCAACCAGAGAAGCGAGATTCATCACTCCACAGAGCAGGTTTCCACAGTCTAGTGTGGGTGTCCTTTACATCACTCTGTCCGTATGGACTCATTTCTTAAAGGTCAAATATTATGCAAAATGCACTTTTTCAATCTTTTCTAATAAAACATATGTGTCCTTGGCCTGCCCACAGGCTCTCTCTTCCTCCACCTTTCAGAAAATGTGTGCTGAAACAAGCTGTTCTCAGATTTCCCCCTCATGATGTCAGGTGGGGAGTTAGCCCCGCCCACAGGTTCGGTTACCCCTCCCTGCTTGGAAGAAAGTTCCGCCCTCCTCTCCTGCAAGCTAAGAGGAAGACCAGGAGAGCCACGTCCATTAAGCCACACCCATTTCCTGAGAGGGGGTGGAGTCAGACAGCTCACAGAAACAGCTTGTTCCTAGCAGGGCTGAAATACAGGGTTTTTTTAGACATGCAAAAATCCAATATTGGAGTATTTTTTCAGGAACAAACTTCACAGGTATGTTTTGGGGACCTCTGAGAAGAATATAAACTTGTCTAAAAGGGATAAAGTAAGTGACCTTTAAGGGAAAAAAGACATCCAAACCTTCCTGGCCCTATGTGAAAAGTAAATCCACCCTATTAAATCATACTCCGACTCTGATTAACCATGTTTGTCGGAAGGTTCAATTTCACTAGCAGCTCACGGGCCTGATTACTGCCAGACCTGTTGAAACCACAAATATCTTAAATAGAACCTGTCTGACCAATGGAAGTAGGCTAAAATACCTCAAAAAGCAGCCTTTAACCCTGCTGTGTGATTTTATGTGGCCTTCTGCTTTGTGGCTGTTGTTCCTAAACTCTTCCACTTTGTCATAATATTAATAGCATCCATCACAGTGCCACACTTGAAGTCACTGAGCTCTTCATAACGACCCGTTTAGGATGAAAATGTTTGTAAATGGAGTCATCTGTTGAATTTTTTTGAAAGTCGTACCTGTAAATGGCAGCAATCAGGTGAAGGTATCATCCATGTACATTAGCAGACATACAGTAGAAAAGCTCAGGTAGCTGCAGAGTACCTGTATTTAGTACTAGAACCCATCACTGCTGTTCAACATTTAAGAACCATCTGGCCGGTGAATAAACTCGTCTTCATTATTTTTAATCCTGTCCATGGATTTTTCATTTAGCAGGAAACTGAGCTGTAATCCAGCAGCAGGGAGAACAATGAACGAAACTCTGGATTATTCATGCTGCAATTTACTGCTGTGCTGTCTTCACACAGCAGGGTGTGTGAGTCTGTGTGAGCGTGTGCATGTGTGTGCTGCTTTCATGCGGGACAGAATTCAATTAGACCATGATGTAGTTCCACAGAGTCTCCAGTTTGGATTTGACAGCAGAGAGATGATGATGGTGTTTTACTCATGCAATCAATTTACTGCTCATCACTCACACGGAGCGTTTATTTAAAATGAAAACAGATTAAACGTCGTCATTATTTGTGCACAGTCTTTCACATTTGAGCTTGTTGTTTGTTTATGAATCATTTCTAACTGACAGCTGCATTCTGGGTAAAAATGAAGCTACATTATCATAATTATTTATAACAGGAAAAAAGCAGGGCATGAACGTTTTCTCTTGGCATTAAAGATCAATCTTGTAGTCTAACCTCAAAGGTCTGTGCTTGTGTTTCAGAGCTGTCAGCTGTAATTCACTGCCTTTTTCTTTCCAGGACTCTCTCTGAGGAAAAACAGGTCAGTAAGTCAACCTCGGACCTTTGATTCATTTATTTGAACAATTTTACCCTTTTACAGAAAAGTGCAGCTAAAACAGTGACTGCACTTTGTCTCCATGGTGATGCTGTGATGATGACCAGTCTACCTGAGAACGTCTGTTTAAAGTTTGAGTCTTCCTGTAAGCAACTATTTTAATTACTGAGGTACTCAAGGACTTTAACATTCACTTTTTTCAATGATGGTTGACATGTCAAACTTCTTCTCTCCTGGTAAATAATTAGCTACTTAAGTGGGTTACATACTAAACATTGCTGGGCCCAATTACAGCTAACGTCAGACAGGAGCATGGAGCTCTAGATGGAGGGCAAAAAGTGAGTCCTATACAGAGAATCTCTAATAGGACATAATTTGAAGTTTTTATAACTGTGTTAAAAGGAACTAAAGGAAGTAAAAACATTATTAATTCCTAAGCTGCTTTTGTATCCCAAAAAGAAGTGAAATATTCAGGCTTTCATTATTATTTATTTATTTTACACCTTTTTAACTGAGACTTGCCGCTTTCTTTCCTGAAACATGTCACTTTTTTTTCCTGAGACATGAAAATTTTTCCCTGGGACCTGAGCCTTTTTTCCCTAAGACTTGACGCCTTTTATTTCCTGAGATCTGACCAATTTTCCTGAGACCTGACGCCTTTTTTTCTGAGACCATGAGACCTGACACCTCTTTTCCTGAGACTATGAGACCTGACACTTTTTTTTCCTGAGAATTGACCCTTTTTTCCCCAGACCTGACCCCTTTTTTCCTGAGACTTTGAGACCTGACACTGTTTATCCTTTCACCCTTTTTCCTGAGACTTGAAGACTTTTTTTCTGAGACCATGAGACCTGACACCTTTTTTCCTGAGATGTGACACCTTTTTGCTTGAGACCTGCCTCCCTTTTCTACTGAGTTCTGACACCCTTTTTCCTGAGACCTGACCCTTTTTTCCTGTGACCTGACACCTTTTTCCTCAGACCTTTCACATTTTTTTTTTGAGACTATGAGACCTGAAATTTTTTCCCTGATACCTTTTTCCTTAGACTTTGAGTCCTGACCCTTTTTTCCTAAGATTTGACACCTTTTTTTCTCAGACACCTTTTTCCTCAGACCTTACACATTTTTTTCCTGAGACTTTGAGACCTGACCCTTTTTTCCTAACACTTCTTTCTGATATGACACCTTTTTTCCTGAGACTTTGAGACCTGACCCTTTTTTCCTAACACTTCTTTCTGATATGACACCTTTTTTCCTGAGACTTTGAGACCTAACCCTTTTTTTTCTTTCACCCTTTTTCCTGAGACCTGACACCTTTTTTTCCTGAGACCTGACATGTTTTCTTCCTGAAGTCTGGCTCTTGTTTTCTGAGACCTGATGTCCTTTTTAACTGAGTTCTCCCTTGTGTCCTGTGACTTGACGCCTTTTTTCCTGAGACCTGAAGCCTTGTTTTGTTTTTTTTTTTTTTAATCCTGAGACCATTTCCTTTTTTCTTAAATGTAATAGCTGCTTTTTTTTCCTCAGAGATTTTAAACCTAGGACAGATGGACATAGGCTGTATGAGAACTGACTGTAATTTGGAGACCGTCTCTGATGATTATGTGAGGAACTGCAGTTTTTGGTTTTCCACTTAATTCTTTTGGAATCGATTTTTTCTATGCTGGCCTTAAAGGTTGTCAGAAATTTTTATGAATTTAGGTTTAAATTCTGAGGATTCAAAATCTCACATGAGGCCTTGTTTTTGCTTCTTCTTCTTCTTTGGCTTTATTTTTAGTGATCTTAAAATAGAGAAATTACTCCAGAAACAGATATTTTTAGACTGATGAACATGCTGTCCTGCTCTCCCTTGAGACTCTGCTGAAGAGATTTGATCCTCTGTGAATTCTCAGGTGATAAAAGATTTCCTATACAGTAAACTTCCTGGAGGTGTGTGTGCAGCCGGCTGATCTTCTAAAAGTGTGTGTGATTGTGTGTTTTTCTCCCGTCTGTCAGTGCGTGTTTGCTCTGAGATGCTGACGAGGATGCTCGTCTATACTGAACATACTTTCATATCTAAAGCTGTGCATGTGTTTGTTCTTCCTCACAGTAAAATGTGTCACGTCAGCACTCCTGTAGAAGTTTACATTAGACCCATGTATAGGAGCTGTGTTTATGAAGCTGCAGCCGTGAATGACGACAAGCTTCAGTCGTTCTGAAAGGCGAGAAGACTGCTGCAACATCATACACATATAACCACACGTAGAGAATATCAGTGACTGTATTCCAGCTTCACTGCATGCAATCTGACACCGATGTGGGATAATTAGCATATCAAACACAGTGATAGGCAGTGTGTATAGATTTGTGTGTATCTGAGCTGTCAGCAGACTCGTCACGTGAACTTCGTTGATCTCCATGGGGAAAGTCGGATTTGTCACCGTCTGCTTCCTACAAATGAGCGTTAAATACTGTGGTAGTCTGTGTTTGTCCTGTCTTTGTTGTCAGATTAGTGTGAGAGCTCCACTGACTCGATAAACTGGTCTAAACCTTTGATCTGGTCCCTGATATGTCCTGAGTTTAGATCTGATCCTGATCAAAGTTAAACATCTGATCCTAGCCTGCTGCAGGACGAGTTTGTCACTAAAAAAACTCTCCACTCTAAAATGATAATAATATTATGAATAACTTAAAAAAGGAGCCAGAATAAATAAAATATAGAATTAAAAAATGAGTAAGAAACATCTTTGTCCAGCCAGCTGGCAGTGATGATGTGCCATCTTCAGAAGAGTTTTGTCTTAAGCAATGGCTTGGTGACTCAACATCTTTGCACACCAGACGCATTTCTTTGCAATTTGCATGAAATTATTCATTTGAGCACATTCTGAGTCAATACAAGCTTCACACTGGTGATGTAATTTTACTCCTCCTCTTCATAATACTGCATGTTTTTCTTCTTTTTACATAAATATTTGTCTGTAGCCAGCACAGGTTATTTTTTTCTTTAATGCAAAAGGATGTATCCTGGTGAAACAGGAAGAAAGGCAGCAAGCAGCCTGATACATGTCCATGTGAATGTAAATATGTGCACAGCAGGGGCTGTTTCAACCAAATGGGACTTTACTTGAGCGATAAATTTAACAAAAATAATTCCTCTTTTCCTCGGAAATACAGCTAATCTCTGCTCCAGGTCAATCAGCTTCCCCCGCCCAGTCCTGTAGCACACACAGGTGAGCTTACCTCTGTAATGGAACTTTGGCTTCTTTGTTTATTTCAACACCCCCCACTTTTTCTTTTCTATGGAACCTACTCTCTCACAGACATGGGAAAACGATAGGGCTAGGAAGGTGACTTTACCGCATATATAAACACGACGCAACAAAGGTGGCTGTGCCAGTTCATGAGTAGGTGTAAAATCTGGAGCCCATGACTGAATCAAAAGGTCCTTTTGCAGGGCTAGACGCTAACTTTTTTCCCAAAACAGAACTCTGGTGCGGACCAAACAAGTGGACTCCGGTGCGCTTGAAAACAGTGGGTCTCGGTCCGCTTCCAAACGAATCCTGGTGCGGTTTGTTTGAGGTGTGAAAGCAAAGCGGACCAACTCGTGAACCAAAGGCAGGAAGTGGCATAAAGTGTAATGATATACGGCTTTATATGTGATTTAATACACTCAAATACATGTTGGTACCTTGCTTGGCGTCTGGGTAACCATAGCAACATGTCATCGCCCATGCTTATTTATTCATCTCATGTTAAGAACAACATGTTGGACAGCTCACCGCCTCGCTGGCTGCTCATAATGGCCCAATGCAAGAGCAGAAACCCCAAGACAGCATAAATCCTGTTTTTCATTATTTATGTGGAAAAAAGACCGGTGGAGTTTCGTCTTCTTCTACGCCTTCTTTTCTTCTTGATCGCTGTTTGTTCATGGTGACAGCGCTCCTAGTGGGCAGAGGTTGTAGGTGTTCAGACAGTTTGGTCCGCTTGACCAAGAGAGCAGAGAGCAGCAAAAATCCAGCTCCTTTCCAGTCTTTTTTCCACATAAACAATGAAAAAACACCGAATTACGCTGTCTTGGGGTTTCTGCTCTTGCATTGGGGCATTATGAGCAGCCAGCGAGACGGTGAGCTGTCCAACATGTTGTTCTTAACATGAGACAAATAAATAAGCACCGATGATGACGTGTTGCTATGGCTACACAGGCGCCAAGCGAGGCGTCTCTCCTCCCTGCTTTTCTCCTTCGGCTAATTTTTTTATGCGCACATGCGCCCCTAAATATTTTTTACAGTTTGCACACACCTATTTTTAGGCGCAAATGCGAGTGAAACGCTCGCACTGTGGAGCCCTGTTTTGTGTTTTAAATTGTGATGTCTAGACCGCCTGGATACAAAGCCCTGTCCTGGCACAGTAGACAGGGGGTGTCAAGCATACCGTAGGGGGACGTTCCTCAGGTATAAATGTTTAAATCTCCCTATGTCAGCGTCTTTCTTCACAATCACTGCTCGGGTGCAGACAGACCTGTCTTTGCAAAGAAATAAAAGCTTTGTTGGCCGGCAGAAGTCTATATTTCATTTTTCATGAGCAGCAGAGAAAAATTGCTAAAACACCTCACAATGGACCTCGAGTGTGCCCTTTATATAATTATCAAAATTACTTAGTTAAAAGAATGAATGAAGAGCTGGTCAGAGGAGCCAGAGGAGAGAGGGAGAGGAATCTCATGTTATCTTCTGCTCTAATGCATCTCAGTTTACCTGAGGATAGCATAAAACACACTGCAAACTTTTCAAGAATGAGTTTAATTTATTTGCAAAATTGCATGAGCCATGATGTGCATAGAAAGGTGCAGAAAATTTGCCTGCAAAATGAAGAATGTGTCAGTTCATGCAGGACACCATAGTCATAGATTCAGCAGTGATCAGCTGATGGCTAGATGATCCTAATTATCACCTCTCACCTCCCAGAGCCAATCAAAGCTCTTTCTCTTGTCCCCCTTGCTAATCCCTGCTTGCATTGCTGCTGATGCACCACGCTGCTGCTGCTGGCAAAGCTTCGCCTCCTCCACCCCAGCCTCCTCCTTCATCGCATAAAGCCTGAGCACCCTCATTCACATTCATGCTACAATCAATTTAATGCTTTTGAACTAATTTTATTATATGAATCTTCCATTTGTACATGGTTCCTTTACAAATACATCAAATCAAATCAAAGTGTTAATTTTGTCGACTAAAGCTATGACCAGAAATGTTTGTTGACATCCTTTTTTTCCATCAGAAAGACTAGACTAAGACAAGCCAAAAATTAGATCTTTGACTAAACTGACCAAAAGTCAGTTTAGTTTTTGTTGAGATGACTAAAGCTAGACTAAACTGTAGTTTAGTTTTTGATGCGCATTCAAAATCCATGATATTTCTTTACAATTAGTACCAGATTTAGACAAGAGAAGAAATGCTTGGATTAAAAGTTAAAACTAAAAATGTGAAGAATCTAACCCTAACCCAGAAACTAGACTAAATCTATAAAGGGTTTGTCGACAGCCTTTTTTTCCATGACAAAAACTAGACTAAGACTAACAAAAATAGATCTGTGATGACTAAAACTGACAAAAAACGAAGTTTCGTTTTCATCAAGATGACTAAACTAGACTAAATAATGTAATGTAGTTTTTGTCTGTCATTCAAAATTTGTGATATTTCTCCACTGTGGGTAAATCTGTCAAAAATCAATGCATCTGTATCCATTCTGTCTCTCAGCTGTAGAAAGCAGGGACCCCAGATTTAGCAGAGTGCAGAGAACACACTACCATGACTTGGTACCACATTTAGGCAATAAAATAAATGCTTGGACTAAAAGTAAAGACTAAAATGTCAGGAGTTTTTATGGACTAAAACTAGACTAAAATGTTTTGAGTTTTGGTTGAGTAAAACTAGACTAAAACTATAATGTTGTTCTAAAACTGTAATGGGTAGAAATGACTAAAATGTGACTAAAACTAAAATGCATTTCTTTAAAAGACTAAAACTAAGACTAAAATTAAAAATAGCTCTCAGTAGGATCTGCCTCCACAGGGAGGTGCCCAGGAGGCATTCTGATCAGAACCACCTCGACTGGCTCCTTTCTATGTGAAGGAGCAGCGGCTCTACTTCCAGATCATTCCGGATGGCTGAGCTCCTCACCCTATCTGTAAGGCCTGGCCCCCCTCCTAAGGAATCTCATTACAACTGCTTTTATCTGCAGTCTAATTTTTCCAGTGATTACCCAGAGTTCATGACCATAGGTCGACCGGTGAAACGAAAGCTTTGCCTTTTGGCTCAGTGCTCTCTTCCCCACAACGGTTCAGCACAGCGCCTGCAACACTGCTGATGCTGCACCGATCCAGACCCAGAGATACTTGAACTCCTTCATCTGGGGCACAGACTCAGTCCCCACCCGGAGGGGGTAAAATAGATGTGAAAATGAACACTGAAGTGAAATAAGGGGTTTCTAGCTATAGAGCGTCAAAGCATACTTCTACATTAACCCAGGGAGCATCTTTTGAGCAGAGCCTTCTCTGCCAAGTAAATCCATTTTGCAGTAAAATGGTTAAATGAATAATAAGATTGTTCCTGAGTGAAGTATTCTCACTTTCCAAGTCAGTCTGGAAAAAAGAGTTTCAGCTACGCTGCTCAGGTTTTTATAGAGTTAGCTTGAGTTTGAAGAACTTAATCCAACTGCTTATTCACAATTTAAGCAATTTTCCTTTTCATTGTTGCATAGGAAACAGAGGTCACAATCGTTTGGTTTTATGGTCACAGTTAAACATAAAGTCCTGGATGCATATTTCTAGGTTTATCTTATTGATTGTTTTTAAGCGACCGCTCTACTTTGCAAATCGACAACAAAAATGCAAATGAAAAAGTGAAATAAAATCTGTGCATACTGTAGCAGTGCATCATATTCATGATAATAAAGTGAGCTGTTGTTAAATAACAGCAGGTGTAGGAGATATTTGTGCTAAATCAGACTGGTTTATGTAAACAGGGAATGGGATGTTGTGATGGAGATCCTGAGGGAAGCGCTCCTTTGACCTCCTAAAGTTCTCCCCTTCATATTGATTTCAGTCGACATTTGCTCATATGGCATTATTCCCTGTGTGAGCTATCTAAAAATGATATATACAGTGTTTCTACCTCATCCAAAACATGGATGTGACCCAGTATGAGGTGATGAGGAGGCGGATGCTCTGTGTGACTTCAGGAACCACCCACACAAACCTGGATCAGCTGTTCTCTCTGAGGTCAGGGTTCATATTTGAACCTCACTGAAACAAAACATACAAATATGTTTGATTTTCCCCTGAGAGAGACTGAACCAGTGTTTTTAAAGTTTCTGTGAGATGTGCATGAGTTAAAACCTCTAAGCATGACCGAAGCGTGTCTAAATCTCCACACAAACACAAACACCGGGTCATCTGTCAGACAGATTGTGGCTCAGCGTCGCTCATCCAACACCCTGCAGAGAGAAAGGGAGGAGCTCAGTGTGTAATCAAATCAAGCTCCATTATCATCATCATCATCGTTATCCTCGTCCTATTGCATAACCGCGGCTACAAATCACTCTACCTCTTTGTTATTGGCAAACTGTGTCTGTGTGAGCGAGTGAGTAGGCGTCCCGCCGGCGCCCGCTGAATCACGTCACGCTGCCAGCATCTCTGATCAATTACAGCCAGAGATCAGAGGAGACGACCGCGGATCAATAACCACTAACCATGTGTCTCTCTGTGTGTTAGTGTGTACTTTATGTGTGTGTTGTGTTCCTTTTTTCTGTGTAATCTGCCTCTTTTATCAGAAATACAAACAAAACAACAATCCATCAGTGTTTCTCTCCATTTATAAATCTGTTTAGATTCACAGCTGGAGGGTTTGTCGTACGTAATTAGAAGCAGAGAAGAAGAAAAGGTCACTTCCTGTTCCACCTGAGGACAATTAAAAATAAGAATTCAGCTTTATCAGAAGTTATTTTAAGACTTTAAATAAAGTGTCTGCTGAGAGAAGACGAGAACAGAGACAGATAAAGCTTAAAAACTGTGTTTTATTTTACACTTTTTAAATTGTTCTTGGATCTTAAGAAGGTTCTAAGTAGAGCTTCAAAATGCAAAAAGAAGAAATGGGAGTGAGGCAAAAAAAAAATTGAGAGAGGAATTTAAACTGAAATAGGCTGTTCATCAGCTGATCACAAGTTTAAGACCATAGCTCAAAAAAACCCAAAAACCCCCTCAAAACAGAAATCAAAGTTTCATTAAAGGACTCAGTAATGAGTAGCTCCACCGTTTTTGTTGATCACTTTAAAAATTAGTTTCTGCATTCTTGATGCGAGTGTCTCCAGGAGGCTAGTGGGAACGTTTCTCCAAGTGGTGAAGATGGCTTCACGAAGGGCATCCACTGTCTGGAACTGATGTCCATTTTTGTAAACTTGCTTTGCCATCCATCCCCAAATGTTCTCAGTTTTATTTAGATCAGAGGAACACGCAGGATGGTCCGAAAGATTGAGGTTATTCTCCTGGAAGAAGTCCTTTGTCAGGTGGGCATTGTGAACTGCAGCGTTGTCCTGTTGAAAAACCCAGTCATTACCACACAGACGAGGGCCGTCAGTCATGAGGGACGCCCGCTGCAACATCTCCACATAGCCAGCCGCTGTTTGACGCCCCCGCGCAACCTGAAGCTCCATTGTTCCATTGAAGGAAAAAGCACCCCAGATCATGATGGCGCCCCCTCCACTGTGCCATAGAAAACATCTCAGTGGGATCTCCTTGTCATGCCAGTAACGCTGGAAGCCATCAGGACCATCAAGGTTACATTTTTTCTCATCAGAGAATAAAACTTTCTTCCACCTTTCAGTGTCCCATGTTTGGTGCTCCCTTGCAAAGTCCAAATGGGCGATTTAGTGGCGTTGAAGGAGACAAGACCTTTACAGATGTTTTTTTGTTTTATAAGCCCTTCCTTCAAAGATGCCGTCTGATGGTTATTGGGCTGCAGTCAGCACCAGTAACAGCCTTAATCTGGGTCGAGGATCGTCCCGAGTCTTGATGGACAGCCAATCAGATCCTCCAGCTCAGCTCCGGTGAAATTTTTTTGGGTCTACCACTTGACTTTTTTGTTCCATAACCCTCAGGATCTTTGAGAAATTCAAAATGACCGTCTTACTGCATCCAACCTCAGCAGTGATGGCGTGCTGTGAGAGACCTCGCTCATTCAGCTCAACAATCCGACCACGTTCAAAGACAGAACGCTTTTTTGCCTTTGCCATCAGGAGGTCATGCCAGTGTGAATACCTGACAGAAAATGACATTGAATCCACATTTTTGCGCAGACTTTGGCTTTTAAAGGCTGTGGTTAAACTTTTGATCAGCTGACGAACAGCCTAGTTCAGTTTAATTGTTGTTTTCAATAAATTGCTTACTCAATTTTTATTTATTTATTTATTTATTTTTGTCTTAGGCCGGCCACACACTAGACGATTTTTAAAATCTGGAACGATTTTTAAACTGTGGGAGATCACAGACTTCAGGAAAATTTCCAAAGATTTTCATCTTTAATCCTCTGAATGCACTCAGCCAGACTGTAGATCACTGGAGACCACACACCTGCCGACCTGCCTACGACCTCGCGTGATCACGTGACTTCAGAAAAAAAAAAACCTGGATGTCTGTCGATACCGTCTTGCTGTCTCTCCACAGCAGGCTGTCCTGGCGTGTATTACAGGTGAAGCAAAAATCATAATATAAGGGAAAGACTCTGGATGAAATCCTGGCTGAAATTAAGTTAAAGCTGCGTTATGGTTTTGAGCGGTGAAAGTACGTACGATCTGGCTGTGACACTACCCGGTTTGTTCGCTCTCATGGTTCTTGTGGGTACTCCATCAGCAGCACTATGACCTAGAATTGTAAATATCAAATGTGTTTGATATTTACGATTCGGGATTCTCGAAGGCTACGACGCGATTTGGGGCAGTAAAACAATCGTGTTGACACCACACACATGCAGACTACTCAGACAATCATTTGCGACAAGGCTCCGATCGGGATACACCCCCACAATCATCGGGGGAGGCCCAAATCGGGCTTAAAATCCTATAGTGTGTGGCCGGCCTTACTCTCATTTCTTCTTTTTGCATTTTGAAGCTCTACTTAGAACTTTCTTAAGATCCAACAGTGCAAAATTTAAATTCTTGCAATTTTTCAACTGGTCTTAAGATTTTGATCAGGAGTGTATAAGGCTGTAAAGGTTTTACACATGAACTTTTTCCAACTCCTTTAATGTTTGTAAACCAATCTTCCTCAACTCATACACATTAAGTATTCATAACTTTTTGAGAAATTTTACTCTTGAATTGCCAGGTTCTTAACCTGATGGATGTGTTTGACACATCTATCTGGTAAACCTTCCATAGATGGCATTTGGGAAAGGGCAGAGCCTTTGAAAAAAACTCGGAGGGTGATTGGGTGAACGTTCAGTCTGTCAATCAGAGTAACAAAACACATGACGTGGTAGCTGCAACCAAGAAGTAAACTCCATAAAGAGCTGCATAACGTGAACCATGGCGACTGTAGACGTGTCTGTACACGACTTTTGTCGTTTTTTGTTCTTCTTCACGGAGAAATGTTGTCAAGTTCTGATAAAACTGACGCTTTAGCAGCATCCACACTTATGTCTTCTGCCATATCTGCACCAGTCTCTTGTTGCTGCTTGCTTACGTCACAACTCCACCACACCCTAAAGTACTGCCCCTCGATGCTGATTGGTCCTGGTCACTTTCTAACCGGGCCTAAATGGTTCAGACAGGAGCTTTGCAAGATGGATTCTCCAGTGAGGAACACTGAAACAGGTGTATCCATCTGCTTTGCAAGGTTACCAGGTTCTGTCATGCCCCCAGTAAATTACATGCAAAATTCAATGTAATTTTCCCCACAGACCACAATAGGGAAAATTGCGACATCTGGTGGAAATTGGAAAATTACAACTTCAACAACAATACTAAAGAAAAATCCCTAGTATTTATTGCATTCATATTTTATGTTCCAGTGGCTCCAGGAAAAAAAACAAACAAACAAAAAAAACATCAAATTATAATGGATGTAGATGGGTCCAAAATAGACCTTAGGGGCATGAGCGTCATGATTTTTGTACACAGCGCATTATAGGCATGGGGTATGACTTAAGGCAAAATGTTCAAAATGCCATAAAAATACAATAAATTGCCAAGCTCATGTCTGAAGCTTTAAAACTCGAAATGAAAATGGAACCAAAATAGCACAAAGAGACACTTGAAGGTTAAACGAAACTTTGGGTAAAGTCAGATCCCAAAATCAATAAGTGGCACCCAAATGTGCTTTTGAGTTTTGCAACAACTCCATAAATGACTCCATTCTGGATGAGAGGATGTCAGACATGGCTGATGTTATTTTGGAACCGTAAATGAGTGAAAGCTGTTGGCGTCATTTTCATCCAGTGTGATGATTTTGATAAGACTGTTTTATACAATTCTTTTACCCACCGGTATTTTCTTTCTACTGCAATTTCATGGAGCATTGATCTAAGGCAAAGTCTGTAAACAAGGCCAGTAAAATGACCTGCTGTGAGGGATTTTGAATGGGAAAATCTATCAATTTCAGGGGCAGAATGTCCTCAGATTTTCTTGAAATTTTCAGAAGTGCACAGGTGTGAAAATAGGCTTCAGTGAAAGGCAAAAAAAAGAGAGAAAGATAAATATACACACTAAAACTCAGCTAAATCCAGTGGATTCTTTGTGCTGCCTGTAGGGCGCCTGAAGTGTTTCCCCTGTTTGTGTTTTCAGTTTGAATGTAAATCAGATTCATTGAGTTTGACTGAACATCGGGCCCTGACATCGATCTAACTGAACCTCCTGCTGTCCGTACAACAACACAACCACTGTATGTGCTCCTAACGAGAGCAAGTGATTGTTGCCACGGCAATGCCTGACAGCTCGTCAATAAGTCTTCTCAGCAGGTGGACCGCTGGGCTTCAGCGGACGAGAGACTGTCTCTGACCGGGGGGGGGGGGTATTGTAGTGGATGGGTTTGTTTTTTTTTCATGCGTTTGATCCTTACAACATTTTATACACCACAGAAGAAGAAGAAGTCACCGCAGCTGAACTGTTGGTGCTGTGAGGTTCAGATGTGTCACCTACAGAAAGCAGGCTGTTCTTATGTCAGTCTCTGAGCTGAGATGTCACTGAGAGGCCAAACACCCCTCCACTTCTCCCTGTAGAGTTGTTTTCACTCAGTCTCTATAAACAGAGAGGTGAATGTGCTTTTAGCAGCTCCAGTGAAAACATACTGTTTTATATAGTCCCCTATCAGTGTAATCCATCGATTAACAAAGGCTGGGCTCTTCTTTCACACATCTAAATGATTTATATGATTCAAAAACACTATATGGGAGAATTTGGCTGCCTGACCATCGCACCAACATGGACGTTGATGACACTGTATTCAAACACACAAACTTCCACCTCCACTCTTCCTGGAAGGCTTTCCACAAGATTTTGGAGTTTTTTCGTTGGAATTAGTGCCGCTTCATTCTGCAGAGTATTTATGAGATCAGGAGCTGATGTTTGGAAGAGAAGGTCTGGATTGCAATCTCTGTTCCGTTCATCCCAAAGTCGCTTGATGAGGTCTAGGTCAGGGCTCTGTATGGGCTGGTGAAGTTTTTCCACACGGAACACATCAAACCATGTCTTTATAGTCCTTGCACAATCATGTTTGAATAGAAAAGGGCCTTACCCAAACAGTCGCCACAAAGTTGGAAGTATAGCATTGTCCAAAATGTCTTGGTATACGGAAGCATAAAGATTGGCTTTCACTGGAGAGAAGGGGTCTAGCCTAACCTTGCAAAGCAGATGGATACGCCCGTTGACTTGTTTTTCACTGGCGAATCCATCTTGCAAAGCTCCCATCTGAACCATTTGGGCTCGGTTAGAAAGTGACCAGGACCAATCAGTAATGAGGGGCAGTACTTTCAGGCGCAGCAGAGTTGTGACATAAACAAGCAGCAGCAAAAGCTGGTGCAGTTATGGAGGAAGAGATTAGTGTGGGTGCTGCTAAAGTGCCAGTTTTATCAGAGCTTGACAACATTTCTTTGTTAAAAGAAGAACAAACGACAAAAGTCAAGTAATTACATGTCTAAAGTCACCATGTTTCGCGTTATTCCTCAGTAGCTGCGCACGCGCAGTTCGATAGCAGCTACATCATGTGTTTTGTTGCTCTGATTGGCCCGTAGAGATGTGACAGAACGTTCACCCAATCACACTCCGAGTTTTTTTCAAAGCCTCTGCCTTTTCTCAAACATTGTCTATTGAAGTTTTCCCAGATGAATGTGTGAAACAAATCCATCTGGCATGTCAGGTTAGGTCTAGCCCTGACCCAGAAAAGCAGCCCCACCATTATCCCTCCTCCACCAAGTTTTACAGGTGGCTCAGTGCAGTCAGGCAGGTAACATTCTCTCGGCATCCGCCAAACTCAGACTCACGAGCAAAAAAGGGAAGCATGGCTCATCACTAAGCACAACACGTTTCCACTGCTCCACAGTCCAGGTAATAGGCTTGCATGCAGCTGCGCAGCCATGGAAACCTTTTCCATGGAGACACAGATTCTGTGCTTGCATTAATACCAGTAAAACTTCAGAACTCAAACAGCGATGGAACCAGCAGAGCGTTGGTGACTTTTATGCAGTCATCTACTTTACTCTGTGATTTTACATGGTCTTCTGCTTCATGGCTGAGTTGCTGTTGTTCCTAAATGCTTCCACTTTCTAATAATATCATATACATTTGACTGTGGAATATCCAGCAGGGATGAAATGGCATAAATTGTCTTACTGCAAAGGTGGCATTCATCACAGTACCACAGTTGAAGTCACTGACTATTCGTAGTGTCTCCAACAGGATCTGACAAATTAGACATGCACAGTTTAACAGCATGACCCAGTGATGGAAAAGCCTACCACTGGATGACAGCCTGTCACAAAGCATTCTGGGAAAACAATATGGCAGTTAGCATTAGTGGCTACGGCATTAAAAATGATAGAAAATACATTTCAAAATGAATTAACAACATTCAGTGTTTGAGTTAAAAGTCAATCTTTAAAGAACCCAAGTTCTAGGATCACTAGAATCACTAAGAGCTAGAAAGGCATGGACAGCATCAAAGGAATGGCACAATGCCCTGCTCCTGGAGGCAAAAGTAAGATGCTTTATGGTTTAAAAGTTATTGAAGTTTTAATAATATGTGTCTCCTATGAATGTATCCAACAACATCAGACAGAAAGAGTTAAACTAGAAAAGCACTCAAAGAGCGAAGACCTACACCATCAGCCCTATCTCCCAGTGATACAGAATCCTTTCAAAACTCCCCAGTGGGGTGGAGACACGATGAGGCAAAACTTTGTCTTGCTACGTGTGAAAGTCATGGCAGAGGGTGAATATTCCTCTATTCCTCCCAGCATTGTGAGTATTCTCGCTACAGTTCGCTGTCTTTCTCTCTGTTACGCTCCAACTTGTCTCTTCGACCGGATGTGCGTCTTTCAAACTCTATAAACTCCAAAACTTTGGATAGGTTACTCATGTCCGCCATCTCCAGGTGTAAAATGGTAACAGCAGAGCCCTATCTCCCAATAGTACAGAATCCTTTAAAAAATTCCTGGATCCAGACAATGATCTGAGTCACTCCCAAAATCTAATCGGTTCTTCCTCATGCCATTTCTGACATTTCCTGAAAATCTGTCCATGACTTTTTGAGTTATGTTGCTAACAAACTAACAAACGAACTCACCCAATCATATAAGCACCTTGGCGGAGGTAAAAATTCCTATTGGGCCAGCCAATCTGATGAGGAACAAGCATTTCATCTCTTAGCTTTGTAAAATGATGACATATATGGATTATGGGTGACACATTTGCTCTGCAATGTTAGCAAACATGTTTATTACCCACACTGATGAAATCGGCAGGGTTATGTAAAGGGTTCCGTATCTTTGTTTCTTTGTTTCTTTGTTTGTATGTGTACAATTTAACTCGAGAACGGAAAGTGGGATCTTGACCAAACTTTCAGGGAATATTGGGATAGTGACAGGGAAGAATCAATTAGATTTTGGTGATGATCCGCACACCCGTTCGGTTTTTCTCAGACTTCGAAATTCTGAACACCATAATAATCGATGGGAGCATTCCTCGGTGGCGCTGCTTAGGCGTGGGTCTGCCGCCTCAGACGGACATTCTAGTTTCTGCTGTTAAGTTTCACATTTTAGGATGGGACTCTATCGCTGTTGACTCACTTTTGGAGGCAGCTTCTTGTGGAGACTTGAGGGACTGCAGTTTCTGATTTTGCATTAATACAGCACACATGTCTAGGTGTGTTTTAAGACCAGGGTAATTGTGTGAAGTTGATTAGAGTAAATCCTATGTACATGTATTTTCTTCCATATTTAGATTTTCAGTGATAAACACAGTGGATTGTTTCAAAATGTCCTTAAAAGACAGGTGATGTAAACTGATTTATGTCTTTTATCATAGGGATCAGCACTCTTTCATGGATTAATCACTGTCTTTATATCTGTCTCAGTGTCTGAAGTGACTGAAGTTATTTCCATCCTCTGTGATCAGACAATCACAAATCTAAATATAAATGAAGTTAAAACACTGGGATGTGGATATAAATACTCTGACAGCTTTACTCTATTCTGTGTGAGGCTCAGGTTTGTACTGAGCGCGTGCAGACCGCTCTGCAGCTGTTTTTGGATGAAACGTGTCGACAGATTTAGCGTCGCAGCGGCTGGCCTCCTGTTTAGAGTCGTCTTGTTTAACAGTTTCACCTCTGATGGAGAGAAGAAGAATAAAAGCATTTTTGAAGATTCTTCATCATCTTTATCATCTCCATTATGTAAAAATGTAAAGACATTTGACCCCAGAGAGCCTGTCATCAATCTAGATCAGATCTTCATTTAAAATTTAGGCACAAACACCCTGACATCTACATGTAGCTGCACTTTAAAGGAATAGTTCAGCATTTTAGCATTGTTTTTTATCAATAAACCAGACAGATTTAAAGACACCCAAGCATCCACTGATATTTACAAGCCTCCAGTCTGGACCATGCCCTCCCGGAGTTATTCAGCTGTGGGTTTAACAGTTTAAGCTGCGTCATGGTGCACACTAGAGCAGAATATAAATGACAAAAGTACAAATGGGTGGAAACAGAGATGCTGTGTCACTGGGAACTTGTTTCTGTGGAACATTTGCACGTGGGAGGCGAGCCCTGGCACTAAGATGGATGAGAAAGAACCACATAAAACATTTAAGAGTATACAAGAGTCGTCTGAAGCTAACATCATGGGGGGTCAAAGAGAAGGGAAATGGGAACAAGTACTAGAATATCACTTGAACAAAAAGAGGAATCAGTCAGGACATAAACGAACGGGCAGCACGACACAGAGGGAGTTTGACTGGGAGGTCGAAACGTGACTCAACACTCCATCTATCCGTCATCTTTACTGGAGGTTCTCAGCTGGTGGGTCTGGACCTACAAGAGGATCATGGATCTGTTTCAGTGGGCTCTGAATTAGTGCCTGGAAAGAGGCCTAATGCACAGAAGCCCTAAGCATGTTTCATAAGCCAATGTCTATTTTTTAGTTGTTTTCTGGAGATCTCAACTGTTTTGTCTCTTTAAAATGTTGATTTCTCGAGACCTCAACCAGAAATGACATGTTGGCTCACTAGACTTCATTCCTTTATCTATTTTCAATCATGATTTTTTCCATCTAAGGTCCAAACTGCAGCCATTTCATTAAATAATGGATGGTGATAAATAAAGTGGGTTGTGGTTGGTCCTATAAGACCAGGCCACTCTAGAGCCCTGTTTCCATCAGGGGGTCCGCTTTGATTCAGTACGGCTTGGTGTGGTTTGGTACACTTAACCCCAAGATAGTTTGCGTTTCCACAGACACCCTGACTTGGTGGGCGGGGCTGTAAAGGCAAGAATGTGAAGTCACATGCAGCGTGAGTGAGCTGGTCCAGCCTCAGAGTTATAGAAAGGATGAGTGACAGAAATCAGTAGGGAATACACATTAAACAGCTTTATTTCAGCTGAAAGTGCTTTTAAAAAAAAACACTACATCTTAATTATGTTAACCGCAGTCAGTACAGATCCTCAGCTGATGGAATATGTGTGCAGTTTAGAGTCATAACGGTACGTTAATATGTGAATATAACTAGTCTAGAACAGTTTACATGACAAAATATGAAAGTTTAAAGCTGTACTGTGAGAATTCACCGCATTAAAAATAAAGTAAATGTTCAGCTGGTTTTAAAATCAAACTAGATTAAGTCAGAAATCCTGGGTGTGCTGATCTCATTTCAAAATATGCTGCATGCCTGAAGTTTTACAAACACGTCCAACAACCACAGAGCGATGTTTTCACAGGTTACCTAAAGTAAGTAGTAGATTAATAACTAGTTACAGAAGAGAATCAGTTGATCTAAAGCTTCGTATTCACAAAACTTCAGCATTAATTTAGTTTCACATCCATCGTGGATGGACCAGGCTGACGTGAGCCTTCAGGCGCTGCTTTGAGTTCTTAAAATCAGGTCCAGATAAACGTCAGGAAACTTGATCTGTGGCTGGATGGACATCAGCCTTTTAAACATCAGAGTTTATAAAGCTAAACCATGGCAAAATTATACTGAACTAAACCAGACCGCTTCATGAAAACAGACCAGACATGAGCCATCGCTCACGCAGGCTTTAGACACAAGCTTTTTCTTTAACCCCTTAAAGCCTGTTGTATCATATTTGATACATACTTTTATGATACCTTTATCTAATCAAAATGATCATAAATGACTAAAAAAAACTTCTGAATACAATCTGATAAATAATAAAAATGCCACCAAATGAATTATCAGTTCCCCAAAACACCTAATGTATCAAATGAGATATATATATATATATATATATATATATATATATATATATATATATATATGTTGAATTTTTTGGAAATTTAGATTTTTTTGGATTTCATCAGAAAGTTAAATGAACATTTCATTTCCCAAAAATTAAAATTTTCTGGCTATAATTCGTGTTTTCAGGCTTTAAAGGGTTAATATTGCTGTTTCATTGTACATTTTTTTTCCTCACTTCATTTTTGCCTGAATATTTCACTACATTTGGGGCAAAAGTCATTAACAGTCAAGAATGTTTTGCACTTTGAACACTTAGCGTAGTTGTGAACAACTCAAACATGGCCTTTTTGGCCATCTGCAAGGAACCCATCCATGAGGCTTACTGGGCTATTTGTCTTGACATGTTATCAGATTTGTACCTCAAGCTTTATTTGAAGAATAGCACATATAACACTTCTGTTGTAACCATGGTCGACACTCCTTGACCTGGCTCCCCCATGACAGGAACTCTAGCAGAGAATGCAATGATTAGTCCTGATCCCACCTGTAGGTGCCAGTCTGTCAGCCAAGACAGGACAAGATTGTTGTCACCGATCCTGACATAGTGCCAGAGTCTACTTCTGCACACATAGACCCTGTCCCACAGGGTCCAAACCAATAACCTTCATTCTGTGAAGCAACAGCACTAACCACTGCACCACAGTGCAGCCCCACACTTTATCCACAGCTTCAAAATTCGACATAACAATTGATTTTCAGTGTAAAACATTTCCATTTGTTACTCCTTTAAATTGTTTACACTATCCTTCTTTACAGCCATTTAAAGCAACAACACATAGGAATTCAGTTTGGTTTGCTTTGGCACCCTCTGAAGGTTTCTGAGTGCAACTGCGCTGTCATAAAACACGCATAGACAATGTGCATCAAAAGGCAAACATAATGGAGAAACTAGCAAAAGCCAAACAAACATGTGGACTAACAAGGTACAGCTCTGACTCTGCTAGCGTCTACAGCCCGTTTTGTACAAACTGCATCTGGAGTATGTGTAGGCAATGTGCAATCTAATGTTGCTTTATCTCTATAGCTTGTGGCTAAATGGTTACATCTGAGAGGCTAATTTACTACATGCTAGTTGATAAAGATGTTAAGGTTCAAAACTCATAAAGCTAATTAGAAGGTCAACACTAAACATGATCATTTTTTTACCATTTGATTTGTTTTACTCTGGTTTGAGGACTTTCTGCACCACTAAAGCTGCTCTGACAAAGAGGACACAGAATATGGTACAGCCTTACATTACATCACAGTGTAACCAATAATATCTGCAGGGATTGACACTCCACTGCTACTTTCCCATCAGTCTTGAGAAAGATCATTTCACCCTCTTCCTGTGGGGTAGTGAAACTGCTTTGCAATCATCCTGCAGCAGCAGAGCTAGCTCAGCGTTGACTGGCAGTCTGCTGTTTCACAAAGCTTTCAGCGACTTGTAAAAGCTCGTCTTATATGCTTTGTGCTTGGCCACTCTCTCCCTTTTTTTCTTCTTAGTTTTATCAGTCACTGTCCTGAAGCGCTCTACTTCAGCTATTGCATCAAACAGCACCAAGATGGATTAACTGGCTTCTTTTTAGCCAAAGGCTGGTGTGGGAACTAAAAGCTGTACTTTCTCCTGATAAAAGAACTATGGCTTGCAGCCAAAGTTACACAGTGCTGAAAGCAGACAGCTGTGGAGCTCTGTGGAGATAGAGTAGTGTACTATAGATCAACTTTAAGACAAAAAAGCAGGGGTGAAAAAGTGTTATTTATTCCTGTGTGTGTTCATAAACCTTCAGTGCCTCAGCTTGGCTGCTCCAGTCAATAAAATGAGGATCTGCCCCCAAAGGAAATCAGACATGTTTTTCAGATCCCTCCCTTCTGATACAATGGCTTACCTCCTGATAATACGGATGACGGAGATTTGACTTTCCTTATTGAGAATTCTTCTAACAGCAAAAATGAAATAAAAGAAATAGAGAATTGAAATGAAATAAAACAGCTTTATGACTGGAGCCGGAGCTTAATGTGATGCAGAGAGAAGTCACAGAAGGAGTCGGTCACAAAGAAAATCACATCAAGACGGCGGCTGAAAGACTGAAAAGTGAGCGGCAGTGATACAGATGAAGCCTGACCCCTGGTCACCTCTTTCATGTATTCATATATTTAATAATAGGTTTATTTCTATCTTAAACTGTTTTATTTCTGATCTATTTATTTTGTAACTTTAAATGCAAATCTTTAACTTCATGTTGATAACAATATGTTTAAAATAATGACTGGAATTCCTTTCATAATCAGGAGATTCTTCTTCTGGCCATGTACTTTTGAATGAATTTTCTCTGTTACCATCAGGATGTCATTTATTTCACCTATTTTACATAACAGTTATTCTAACTCGTGCAATCAGATTATTGAATATTCTGTAGGTTTTATATTTCTCACAGTCTTTCAGTCCGTTTTTTTCCTTGAATTCAGTTGATCCTAATTTATACCAGTCCCGTTTTATGTTTTTTGGCGTGCACTTATATTTGGCGTCTCTGTGTTCATGTGTTTGATCTGTGCTCTATGCTTTTATGTAAAATCAGCTCTGGGATTAATAATGTTTATTATTTATTATAATGTTTAACCAGTGCAGGCAGTGGGAGTAGTGAGTAGGAGATGAAAACATCATCAGCATATAAACACAGTGCCTATAGAAAGATTTCCCCCTCTTGGATGTTTTACCCTTTTATTTACCTTATAAATAAATCATGGTCATTGTAATGTAGATTTTTTTTGACAAAAAAACCTTAATGTCAAAGTGAAAACAGTTTTTGACAAAGTAAGAAACAAAAATGTGTGATACAAAATAAGGGGTTGCATAAATATTCACCCCCTTTAACCCTTTACCTACTGACCCAGCGCCGGTGATGTGTTTTATATGTCCGGAGTATTATTACTGTAACTCTGTCAAAGTTTGTCCAATCAGAAAAATTCCAATGGCGTTGGAAAGCGGAGAATTGTGGGCATGCGCACATATATGGTTTATTACAGTACTCACAACCATATGACATGCGCATTCATAGCAAAACACAAGAAGTATCGTGAGACCGCTACACGGATTCTTAACACTGTAACTCCTCGAAAGTTTGCTCAATCTAAAACATTCCAACGCTGACAGAGAGCTGAGAATCTGTGCTTTCCAGCAATATATGATGTGTGGTATATATATTACGGTAATGTCGAACAGCACCGTGAAAACAGCAGCTTTGGCAGAAGACGAGTGAGAAAAGGAGAGTGAAGGAAGAGAGTAAAAGGAGAGCGAGTGAGAGTGGTGTTTTGTTTTCAAAAAATAGCGTTAGATTGTGGCATTTGTGCATGTCTGTCATGTGCAATAACAATATGTTACTTGAGAATGTTGAGAATGCTTTTTTTCCACCTTTATTTGCACTAATTGTCGCCTATGTATATAGTTATCTTTTGCACTGTGTTTTGTACATCCAGAGTCCTAGACTCAAAAAATGACTGCTGATTGTTCTCAACATGTATAGGTTCACATTTCAGATGTCAAATCAAAACTTCATGAGCAATAACAACATTTCTTCTCATAAAAGCCGTGAAAAACAAATCTGTTTTTGTGTTTTTCTTCTTTTAAACTGATGACAATTCCATATAATGTGCAATAATCATTAACAAGATGTTGAAAAGTCAAGTTCAAGTACTCCTGGGAAAAGGGACCAAAGCTCTCAGACTTAGGGCATTTCCTGAATATTTTACTGCCATAATAACAAAATATGTCCAAATCGCCATTTTTAGACTCAGTAAGTAAAGGGTTAAAGTTCTAAAGTTCTAATTCAATAGAGGTCCAGCCAGCTAGTAGTCTCACAATTAGTGAAATGGGGATCACCTGAGTGCAGTGAATGTGTCTCAGTGATTCTAGTATAAAGACACCTGTTTCTGACAGGTCCAGTTGCTGGTTAATGAGTATTCCTGGCTACTATTACACCCTGAAGACAAAAGAACACTTCAAGTAACTCAGAGAAAAGGTTATTGAAAAGTATAAGTCAGGGGATGGATACAAACATTTCCAAGGTATCAGTATTAATTTCATCGACTAAAACTATGACTAAAAATGTTCATCGACAGCCTTTTCTTCCATGATAAAAACTAGACTAAGACTAACAAAAATAGATCTGTGATGACTAAAATGGAAAAAAATTAAGTTTTCATCAAGATGACTAAAACTAGACTAAAATGGTATGTAGTTATCATCAGACATTCAAAATATTTCCCTACTGGTGGTAAATCTGTCAAAACACAATGCATCTGTATCCCTTCTGTCTCTCAGCTGTAGAAAGCAGGAACCCCAGGTTTAGCAGGGTGCAGAGAACACACTACCATGGTTTGGTACCAGATTTAGGCAAGACAATAAAATAAAGACTAAAATGTGAGGACTTTTTATGGACTTAACTAGACTAAAATATTTTGAGTTTTCATCAACATTTCATCTAAAGACCAAAACTAAGACTAAAATTAAAAATAGCTGCCAAAATTAACACTGCAAGGCAATGAACATCCCTATTGTTCAGGTAAATCCATCATCAAGAAATGGAAGGAGTATGGCACATGTGTAAGTCTGCCTAGATCAGGCCGTCCTCACAAACTAGGTGGCCATGCGAGAAGAAGACGAGTGAGAGAAACCACCAAGACCCCTATGACTGCTCTGAAGGAGCTACAGACTAATGTTTGCCACCAAACACTGCACATCACCACAAACACACCATCCCCACTGTGAAGCACGGTGGTGGCAGCATCATGTTGTGGGAATGCTTCTCAGCAGCTGGCCCTGGAAGGTTTGTAAAGGTAGAGGGTAAAATGAATGCAGCAAAATACAGGAAATCCTGGAGAACTGTGAGTTTACAAACTAAATATTAAAGTAGACCTTAAAGCTTTCAGATTTTTTTTTTCTTTTGCATTTGAAAAAAAAACACCAATAACAAAATGCAAATGTTGGTAGTTAAAGATAAAATTACAAAGCAACTTTATAGACTGAAATTAAAGATTTTCAACATGTCTTTCCAATGAATTAAACTTAGATTGACCTAACCTGAGACATGTAGTGATTACTAAAACTGTGTAGTGTTAAAGCTTTAATAGCATTTTATTTTGGCAATCCTGACCTTTAAAGAGAGGGATCACTGGTGATATAAAAGCTGCTCAGACATGCAGACTGGTTCTCTGCATTTACTTAAAAATAAATTATTAATGGCTTGTTTATCAGTCTTTGGAAAGCCAACATGTTGCTTCAGCTGAAGCTCAAAAATCCTTTTTGTTGAAGACTTTAAGAGCAGTGTTTTGAGAGTCAACAACATGAAAGTAGAGAAAAACAGTGTCTGGGTGTTTACCGGCTTGACACCCTCAGACACAAACACAGAGGTCTGAGACACGGCTCACCTCCCTGCACCACCCTGAACCCTCGCGGCGGGGACCCACAGGACTCCTGGCAGGCGAGATCCAGGGAAAATCAAATCAAACAATCAGCTGGGACTCACCCTGCAGCAGCGTCGGGGTCTCCACCTGCACTCTAGCACTTTCCAGGAGGAACAAGTTGTCACCATCCTCTCTGCTCCTCTCTGGGGGTGAAGCAAAAACACTGGTCTCACAGAATCCAGTCGTCTGATTGGACGTCTCTTCTTTTATTTTGTTGGTTTTATCTGAGGAGACTAAAAGAAGAAGAGAAGAAGAAGAAGCATATTTCTCTGCTTTCCCCTACCGCGCCTTCTCTCTCTCTCTCTCTCTCTCTCTCTCTCTCGCTCGCTCGCCGCGCTCTGCCTCTGACAACAAGGATGTGAGGAGGATGCTGCCTGGCGCTGGCTGTGTCTCGTTGCTCTAGCAACCAGTTGCTATAGCGATGGACCCGCTCATTGGGGGATGGCGGTGATGATGGAGATTGGGGTGGGGGTGCTATGTAGGGATGAAGAGGAACCCCGGTTGTCTACATGAAAGTTAACTCACAACAACTCACAGTCGCCCTGATCTTCATGTTGTTTCTTTTTTCTGTGGTTGTTTTCTGCAATTTTTAGTCATTTTTTGATATTTTACATCCTTATGTTGCTGTATGGCGTATATTTGGAGGGTTTTTTGCCCTGTGTTGTTTTTTTTCCATGCATTTTCAGTTGATCCGTGTCTTTGTTTTGTTGATCTGAGTTTTTTGCAGTTTCTAAAGGTGCTGACTAATTGCTGTTATTTTGTGTATCAATTTGCAATTCTTTGTGTCCAATTATGTTGTTTTTCCTTCTGTTTTCAGCTTTTCTGTGTCTTAATTTTGTTGTTTTATGTGTTTTTGCAGTTTTTGCAAGACATTCTGGCTACAGACTGTGTATGTCTGACGGCCTCTCTCTCAGAACAGAAATTCACCAGACATCTTTCAAAAAGAAAATCTGATTAAACTTCCATTTGGGGTAAGCATTAGGATACCAGACGTTAAAAATGAAAACCTGACCCGCCAAAGCTGATTACAAAACTTTTAATACAGCTGAGTCAACAGTCTGCTTACAGGAGAAATGCTCCTGTTCCATGAAAAAACTGTGCAATAAATGCAGCTTAACTCTGTTAGCTGTGTATGCTACGTAGATAATATTATGAAGTACACATGCTACGTAGCTAAAGATAAGCTCACAAAGTGGCAATGTAGGCTGCATATCTAAGTTATCAATGTAGCTATGTTAGCATGAGCATGTTAGCTAAAGCTGATGTTACTAAAGCTAACTTAGCTACCTTGGCTTATGTAGCAATATTAATTATGTAGCTAGGGTAGCTGTGTATGTTACTGCCCTTCCATCCTGAGATAAACGGCATCCCTGATGAACTGTCTTTTAAGGTTGCAATCAGACAAAAACAGTCTGCAGCCAAACTTTTGTGCAACAAAAAAAAAAAAAAATGCTACAAATTAGGTACAAAAAAAACAAAATCAAGAAACAGAAAAGCTAAAAAAACATCTAGGGAAAAAACAACATAATAAAAACATAATAGAAGTGCCATAACTTGCTGGCACAGTGTTTTTCTAGTTCTAGATTTCTTTCTTTTTTTTTTTTGGTTAAATTCAACTCTATGTCATAAACAAAGTGTGGCAGTTACATTTATGAAGTAACCACAAACATGACAGACAAGAATCACTTCTGAAATTAAATACAGAAAGAAAAATCTGAGCTATGATCTAGGATTAAATTATTTATAGACCTGTTTTAGAAGAAATTAGCTTTGTTACCTTAAGCTTAAGCTAATACAGCTACCCTAGCTACATAATTAATATTACTACGTTGGCCAATGTAGCTATGTTAGCTTTAGCAGCTTTAGCAAACATAGCTAAAGCTTACTTAGCTACATTGGCTAACGTAGTAATATTATGTAGCAATGTAGTATGTAGTTATGTAGTTAGCTCAATTATCTGCATAGCTTACACAGCTCAAAGAGCTACATTTGCTGCATTGGAGTCATGTATTGCTTGTCAAGTTTTCATTTTTTTCTTCTAGTATCCCTACCCTTACCCTAAATGCAAGTTTAATGGGATTTATTTTGAAAGTTTAAGCACGTATTTTTGTTTTGAGATGTACGGTGTCTCAGATGAATGGTCTGTGAGAGTGGCTGTCAGAGATGGATGTCAAAGATGATCCCTCTGTTTTTCTGTGTCTTTGTGGTATTGTTTTATAGAAATGTAACAGTACCACTAATATTGTTAATATCATGGTATCACGATGACAGAGGACCCCTTTAGCTCAGGTGCCTCCTGTGTCTTTCAATCTGCTGAGATGTTTCTACACCTACAGTGGAGCATGGTTTGGAAAGACACACACCTCTCTATAGAAGGCCTCACAGCTCTAGACACTCTAGTTCCTTAAAAGACAGACCTTTGGTCTTGATTTTAATTCTAGTCTATCTAAACAAAAGGAAGTGTAAATATTAACCAACTGCACTTTTCATCAGGTTTTGAAATGTACGGATTGTGTTTGTAGGTCGTTTTTGTCTGCTTAAGACTGAAACAACAACAACTCGATGCTCACAGCAACTGCTGTGTTGTTTTTTTAAAAAGGGAGGAGGAGTAATGTGCCTGTAATCATTGCAAACCTCCAATTATCGCACATACAGAGCAGAACAGCTGTGTTACTGCAGGATGTAAATGTTAAAGCCTGCAGTCGTGTGTGAGGCGTCGTTACAGCAGCCGCAGCCAGAGCTGAGAAAATCTCTGGATGTGTGTGAGCAGTAATTATCACCTCCGCTGGTGTGTGAACTACCTGCTGCAGATGACAAAGAGTCGCCGGATCCTGATGTTTTCGACTCAGACAGATGTTCACATTTTTAAATAAAAAACAGATAAATGTTTCTCATTGACTCTAATGATGATTGAATGCAGAAAACCTTTTTCACTTCCTATTTACCAAAATTAGATAAAACATTTCTGACAGCTGCACTTTAAAACTGAAATTAACTGCATCTTGTTTTTGTTTCATCGTAATTAAAATCATTGACATTTTTTCCTAAAGAATGTCCTAGGCTGAGGACTTACAATATTTCAAAGATAGAAAAGAATGTCACAGTGTTACGCTGGCATTTAGCAGCTGCTTTTATCCAAAGTGATAGCTGAGAAGAGGTAAAACACAAGCAAAGATCTAGACAGAGTCAGTGTTAAACACTTCAGAGCTGATTTTAACTCCCAAAGGTTAATCTTGTTCCATTCTCAGTTTTAGATAGCCTTCAGTGTTACTCACTATTAAGGCTCTGAAATGCATATGCACAGACTTCCTGTTTGTACTCTGCCTGCTCATTTTTTGCCCGTTCTCTCAAAGCTTACAGACCAAATGTTGCAATACCACCACCAATCATGGGGGCAGTGTTGAGCAATGCAGCCAACAGTTCAACCTAGAGGAGCAAAACCCAACAAAGAAGAATCATTTGGGAATAAATGCAGAACTTAGGGCGTATTCACACCAGAGCTGTTTGGTCCGCTTTAAACCAACTCTGGTCCGTTTTCCCGGATAGTCCGGTTCATTGGAGTGGTGTGAAAGCTCACATGAACTCTGGTGCAGACCAAACAAGCGGACTCTGGTCCGCTTGAAAACAGGTGGTCTCGGTCCGCTTCCAAACGAACCCTGGTGCGGTTCGCTGGAGGTGTGAAAGCAAAGCGGACCAACTTGTGAACCAAAGGCAGGAAGTGGCATAAAGTGTAATGATACACGGATTTATATGTGATTTAATAAACTCAAATACATGTCGGTACCTCGCTTTGTGTCTCTGTAACCATAGCAACACATCTTAGTCCGTGCTTATTTATTCGTCTCATGTTAAGAACGACACGTTAGACAGCTCACCACCTCACTGGCTGCTCGTAATGCCCTAATGCAAGAGCAGAAACCCCAAGACAGTGTACATTCGGTGTTGTTTTCATTGTTTGTGTGGAAAAAATATCGGCAGAAGGAGTTTCGTCTTCTTCTACGCCTTCTTTTCTTCTTGGTCGACGTTTGTTCGTGGCGACAGCACCCCTAGCGGGCAGAGGTTGTAGGTGTTCAGACGGTTTGGTCCGCTTGACCAAAAGAGCAGTGTGAATGAGAACCAAACCAAAGGAAAGTGCAACGAAAGTGCAATTTCTGTTCCAAAACGGACCGAGTCCCCAGACTATCAGGTGTGAAAACGGCCTTACACTGCGTTCCAAATTATTATGCAAATGATATTTTTCTCAGATTTTGCTAAATAGTCAATATAAATGACAGTCATCATAATTTTCAAGTCATCAACCTTTAGAGTACAATTCAAATGTTATTAAACAAACCTCTCAATGATAACAGTATTCTTTTTCAAAAATAAATACTTAAAATGCACTGTTCCAAATTATTATGCACAACAGAGTTTTAAACCATGTTATTGTTGTAAAGAACCGAAAATATTCATTTGTTAAATTAGAAGCATTAGCAGGTCATATTTACTGAAATCAAAAGCTATTTCCATCAAAACATCTTAACAGGTCAAGTTACATTTGAACATAGGGACCCTTATTTGATAGGAGCTTCACTATTCTTGCATCCATTGAACTTGTGAGTTTTTGGAGAGTTTCTGCTTGAATTTCTTTGCAGGATGTCAGAATATCCTCCCAGAGCTGCTGTTTGGATGTGAACTGCCTCCCGCCCTCATAGATCTTTAGCTTGAGGATGCTCCAAAGGTTCTCAACAGGGTTGAGGCCAGGGGAGGATGGGGCCACACAATGAGTTTCTCTTCTTTTATGCCCATAGCAGCCAATGACGCAGAGGTATTCCTTGCAGCATGAGATGGTGCATTGTCATGCATGAAGACGATTTTGTTATGGAAAGCACGTTTCTTCTTTTTGTACCATGGAAGAAAGTGGTCATTCAGAAACTCAACATACTTTACAGAGGTCATTTTCACACCTTCAGGGACCCTAAAGGGGCCGACCAGCTCTCTCCCCATGATTCCGACCCAAAACAAGACTCCGCCCCTCCTTGCTGATGTCGCAGCCTTATTGGGACATGGTGGCCGTCCACCAACCATCCACTACTCCATCCATCTGGACCATCCAGGGTTGCACGGCACTCATCAGTGAACAAGACTGTTTGAAAATGAGTCTTCATGTATTTCTGGGCCCACTGTAGCCGTGTCTGCTTGTGAGCATTGGTTAAGGGTGGCCGAATAAAAGGTCTATGCATAACTGCAAGCCTCTGGAGGATCCTACACCTTGATGTTCGCGGAACTCCAGAGGCACCAGCAGCTTCAAATACCTGTTGGTTGCTTTGTAATGGCATTTTAGCAGCTGCTCTCTTAATCTGATGTATTTGTCTGGCAGAAACCTTCCTCATTGTGCCTTTATCTGCGCGGATCCGTGTGTGCTCTGAATCAGCTACAAATCTCTTAATAGAACGATGATCACGCTCAAGTTTTCATGAAATATCTAAGGTTTTCATACCTTGTCCAAGGCATTCAACTATTTCACGCTTTTCGGCACTAGAGAGATCCTTTTTCTTTCCCATATTGCTTGAAAATGGTGGTCTGCTTAATAATGTGGAACATCCTTCTTAAGTAGTCTTCTTTCCTAATTGGACTCACCTGGCAAACTAATTGGCACAGGTGTCTGAGATTGATTTCACTGACCCAAAGAGCCCTGAGACACAATACCATCCGTGAGTTTCACTGGAAAACAACACATTTTACCTTTATGACACTTAAACACAACTTGCATAATAATTTGGAACGCGGTGTAGTCAGGTTTTCTAGAAAATATCACTGAATATTGAGTGAGCTGTTAGGAAATACAAAGATGTCTGTGATGCTAGTTCAACTGGGTACAAAGACAATTACAAGAGCAAAGCTGGGCAGAAGACGAACTGTTCTTTCTACAGTCTGCAGCAGGGATCATCAACTGGCAGCCCCACATGCTTCCAGAGTTCTTCCCACTGATGCTGGAAGAAGACTAAGTAAAGTCTTGCAGATAAGAGTTTGCTAGTGTCCTGGTCTGCAGCTGGACAAAGACAACCATCTAACATGTGTCCATGTACAAAAGACAATTACAATTACAATTAAGGTCATGTTCTCTGGCTTAGACTCAGCATTTTGATCAAGTTTTAAATCTTTTTAACTTTAAAATGTAGGAGCTTCAGTATTGGCTTCTGCTTTCTGAGTTTTCTTATTTTTCCAATGAAATACTCCACAGGGAACCAAAGGTTTCCCCTAACAGCTGATTTTAAAAAGCAGGCGTATCCTCCAGCTCTTACCAGCCATGAATCCCACATGAAGAATTACTATTCCATACCAGGAAGGCAGTTTTTTATTTTACGGTAAAACCCTCAGAATTGGATGCCTATTGTCAAATCAAATTTGCTAATTCTGAGTGTGCTTTTTTAAACACTTGAAGAACACTAGGTGGGGTTATAGGGCTCTCCCTCTTCACCCACGTATAGTAAGTTTGTATGCATCGCTGTTACTTATCTTTTAAGTATTAACATTTTTTGTCATGGATTTTTTACAGCCTTAAATCTCTGCTCACGTCTAATCCTTTCAGGGGGTTTTAAACCAGCTTGATACCTCTGTATCTGTCCTGTTGAATAGCTAGGCACCATTAAAACAAGCACTTTCCCTCTTTGTTTCCTCCAGAGATTTAGACAAATAAATGATGATGATGATGATTCTGAAATGCTGCATTAAATTGTGTCATATTAGGCAGAGCTAACCCTCTAATCCAGTTATTTCTTCCTATGCCATAGAGAATCATTCATTTAAAGGTTATATTGTTTGAAAGTTCCTCCAGGAAGGGGAACTGGACTCTGATTCAGACAATTTTATTTGTCCCAAAGGTTAATTCAGTTTTTGCAGACCAAACATACATTCACACACCAACAGCAGACGGCAGGACATCAGAGACGGTCAATAAGTCAGCCCATTTACAGAGACACTCACTGGTGCATTAGTGCCCCCCTGTGGCCCATTGAATGATTGCACACAATAACCTGGCAAAGCTGAAATACAGTTTAGGAACAAGAATAAACAGATACGGCTTAGATGCTTCAGAAGACACTGTCAGTCAACATTTAGAGACTGTTTGACAGAATTACAACCACATGGGATTAAACACAACAGTAAAGAATGCAACAGAACAGTGATACTCAATGTGTGGCTCTTCTGTGAATTTCTGTGGCTCTTTTATGTCTTAATATTAAATATCATTCCCCCAGAAAACCTCAAAAAGGCACATTTTTTTGCCCCTTTTCACCTATTAAAGCATCTTTTGCCATTAAATACCCCATTTTTGGCAGTCTTTCCCCATTTTTGCCCCATTTAAGCTACATTTTACTTTTAAATAACACTTGCTTCTTATCTTTTGACCTTATTTACAACTTTCTTTTGCCACTTTATCCCATTTTTGCCCTTTTCACAATTTTTTGCCCATTTAAGCTGCTTTTAGCCATTACGTACCACTTGATTCCTATATTTTTCCCATTCTGCCATTCTTGTCTACTTTTTGCCCATTTTAGTCACTTTTCACTCTTTTTTCGCCACATTTTTATCACTTTTGGACCATTTTTGCCAGCTGTAACTTGTGTTTTTGTCACTTCTTATCCATTTTTACTACTTTCTGACCCTTTTTCCACCTTTCTCCCCATTTTTGCCACCTTTAACTTATTTTTATTGCTTCTTCAAGAGATTTTAGTCACTTTTCACCTCTTAGATTGTGGTGCTTGCAAAGGTATTTTTCAACAATTTGGCTCTTTGGTTGAGCTGCGTTGAGCAACACTGAAATAGAATAATATAATAAAGATCTTCTCTCTCACTGTGGTTCACAGGAGTCCCGAGGCTTTGTACATGCGTTTGTAACCCTTTCCAGACTTATAGATGACAATGACGTAGTTTCTCATCTGTTCTTGAATTTCTTTACATGGCGCAATGATGTGTTGGAGACCTTTTAGCCAACTTCACTTTGTCAGACAGGTTCTTTTGGAAAGGAACATTTCTACAGGGAAGCTTACAAACACTGATACAAAACACAATGTACACTAATAATATGGATGAGCGATGGTGGCTTTTAAGACGGCTGAAAGGTTAAAAAAGTCATATTAAAGTTTTAAAGTACAGAGCCCCCATGTGGTTACTTCAAGTATTTAATTTATTGCTTTCTTCCAACACTTTTACATAATCCCATAATATTACTATTTTTACTGCAATCACTGCAATTTACTGTTTTCCCCCTGTGTGAGTTTTTGTGTCTCTTCAGAGGATTACTCTAGTTACTCAGTTTGTGCAATTTTATGCCCATTTTGCCCCTTTTCACTCTTTTTTGTCACTTTGTGAACATTTTGCCACCTTTCACCACGTAGATTGCGGCTCTTGGGAATTTATTTTTCAAAAACTTGGCTCTTTAGTCAAGGAGGGTTGAGTAACACTGGTCTATGGATTTGAAATTCAGACCGGTTCTGGTACCATGACAGTTCACCCCATCAACTCATGTCTCTGATTCTCCTCTGTCTGGCTTCAGTGAAGCTCTTAAGCCTGATCTAAAACACACCTGTGTCTCCTTAACTGGGAAGACCAAGAGAATCTTTGGTTGCAAACCTTGCAGCCGAAGGGTTTCTCCCCTCTGTGACGTGCCAGGTGGCGTGTCAGATCAGTCTTTTGGGAATATTTTAAACCACAATGGAGGCAGCCGAAGGGTTTCTCCCCCGTGTGGAGCAGCATGTGTCTGTTTCGATTTGACTTGTGTTTAAATTTCTGACCACATTCAGAGCAGCTGAAGAGTTTCTCTTCAGTGTGAACTAACATGTGTGTAGTTAATGTCACTTTTTTGCTAAATTTTTTATCACACTTAGAGCAGCTGAAGGGTTTCTCTCCTGTGTGAATTCTAATGTGATGTATGAGATTCCGTTTAGTTTTAAATGTATTACCACACTCGTAGCATCTATGTGTTTTCTCATCCGTGTATTGACTCTTTTCTTTAAAGGTTTCCAAATAGCTTGAACTTGACTGATGTTCTTTCATCCTCCTCCAGTCGATATTGACTTCAGTCTCAGCTTCAGAAGAGTCGACATGATTGCCCTGAGTCTCTGGATGTAAATGTCTGTCATATTCTGAGTTCCAGGCCTGTTCTGGTCCTCCACAGCCCTCCCCATCAGCTCCTGTTTCCATCTGTTCAGTTAGTATTAGATGAAGCTGTGAGGACTGAAGTTTCTCTTCATCATAATCACCCTTCACCGGGACAGGAGCAAAGGGGAACTTGGTGGTGTACGGCTCCTCCTGCTCCTCCTGACAATGCCACAATTCCTCCTCTTCCTCTTTAATGAGTGGAGGTTCAACTACCTCCTTGTCGAGGCTGGGGATCCACTCCTGCTGCTCAGGGAGGACCTCTTCTTTACTCACCGACAGCTGCTGGACGTCTGCAGAAACAGAACAAAACATACAATGAAACACAGCAAATTCACATCAAAATAAAAATTAAATACAAATTCAACTTAACCATTACCAAATGATGAGCTACTGAAACTCACTCTTCTGTTGCACCAGTGACTTAATATCAGTGTTATGGTTTGAAGAGAGACTGTATGAACTGGTGATGTTGAAGAGGTTTACTATTTCCTAATTAAAGATAAGTCTAATGACTATTTTTGAAACACAGTAATTAATTTAAAACAGGCTTTCATGGGGGCAATTTTTCCAAACATCCTTTTTTTATTTCTTTTTTATTCATTTTTTCCCTTTTTCACAATTTGTTTCCACTTTGTGCCCATTAAAGCTACCTTTTGCCATTAAAAATCAATTTTCCTATTTTTGCCCATTTTGCAACTTCTTTTTGACACTTCCTCCCAATTGTTGCCACTTTAACGCCATTTTTTGCCCCTTTTTTTTACCTTTTGTTGCCACTTTTTATCAAACAAGCAACCTTTTGCCATCAAATACCACTTGTTCCCTTTTACCAAAAAAAACTGCCTCTTCTTTTCGCCACTTTTCTTTTTCAATTTTTGCCCTTTTCACCATTTTTACCACCTTTTGCCCATTTAAGCTACCCTTTGCCATTAAATACCACTTGTTTCCTATTTATTGCCCATATTTACAAAACAATACAAGAACTTTATTCATCCCCGAAGGGAAATTCACTCATATTATTGATTTATTATTATAAAAATATTTGCCACTCTTGACTACTTTTTGCCAGTTCTAATCACTTTATACTCATTTGTTGTTGCCACTTTTGGACCATTTTGTAACTGATTTTTTTGTCACCTCTCACCCATTTTTGCAACTTTCTGACCATTTTTCCACTTTTTCTCCCCTTTTCATCCATTTTTGCCACCTTTAACTTATTTTCATTACATCTTTAAGCCGTTGTTGCCACTTTTCACCACTAAGATTGTGACTCTTGCGAAGGTATTTTTCAACAGTTTGTCTCTTTGGTTGTGCAGGGCTGAGTAACACTGCTTTAAACAATAAAATGAACAAACCTGCTCCGTGTAAATTAAGCTGATGATTGAAAACATCGTCCAGAAGTTTTTGTTTTCGCTCGTTTTCCTCTTTAGACCGACTAAGTTGCTCCTCGTATTCTGCTATCGTTCTTTCAAACAGCTCAAAAATCTCCTCAGCAGCTGCAGTCAGTCTCTGGTTGACAAAAAATCTCAGCGCCTGGACTTTAGCCATTTTCCACACAGTAACAGTGTCTTCTCTCCGCACAAACTCCGCCAAATGCGCTGTCAGTCCCACATCACACAGCAAACAGCGCTGAACTTTAGCTCCGTTCTTGTCAAGATGACATGCTAAGCTAAGCTAGCGTTGTAGCCTACTGGAAGTCGTGCCAGAGGAAGAACACTGATATGAAAAACAGCACAAAGTCCACTTAGATGTTTGTTTAGGATCTTGGCAGCTCCGAGTGGTCAGTTCTGCGCCTGCACCGCTCTCTGGACACAACCACAGCACTCAACTGTCAAAGCAGGTCCAACCCACGGGCATATTGCTGAATACAGAATGACGTCATCACAATAAAAACCACACCCGGGTCAGAGCTGTTTCATGTTTTCAAAACACAATTATGTTTTTGTTCTCGCTCTGTCTTTGTTGTGAAGAAAGGTGATTGAATAACCAAGAGAACTAGAATAGAAAATATATATATTTGAAGGCAGGGATCTTTCCTTTCAATTAGTTTCTTTTCGCCACAGCTCTCAGGTATGGGACCCGATTTGTCAGAATTAGATGTGCATATATTTTTTTCTAAATCTTAATCAGGAACTTAATGTATGTCAGCTTATTATGGCCACCCTACAAGATTAAAAAGATCGACATATATGAGGTTGAAAACTGGTAAATTCTGACATCATAGACTTAAATATTTAAAGTTTTTAAAGTCATACATTTACAACATTGTAAAGTCAAAAATTAATGAGAGACACAACTGAAAACAGTGGTTGGATAACACTCGTTTACAGAAATGTCTCTTCCGAGTCCAGGTAAAAGTTTAGATGTACTTTTTTTTACCTTTAGCATCTCAAAATGTCAAGGTTTTGGTTCACATCAAACCACAACTTTTAAGTAAAAAAACAATTTTATTTTTCTTAAAAAAAGTTTGACTTTTTATACTTAAAAATGTAACGTTTTGTTTTCTCAATAATGAGCAGATCCTCTTTATTTTTGAATCGCTGGGGTGGGCTAGACAGCACAAACAGCGTTGCACCGGAAGTGATTAGTATTGCGAACGCTTTAGGCTACTCTGTATTTAGCAACATGGCGGCGAGTCAGAGCTATTTTTAATCTGCGCCACTTTTTTATTAGAGATTAGCGATTCTAATCTCTCAGAGGCTCATTCTGTCAACTGAATGGACTTTAGACTTTAAATGTTTTTCTCAGTTTTCTCTCCCTCAGTCATCTACCCGGAAACTACAAAGCTAGCTTAGCTTAGCATTCAAACTGGAGATATGAGTGGTGAAACAGTCAAAGTTGCTGTTTGATGGAGTGGTTGTAGTGTTTTCCAGAATAAATCAGCCAGTATAACTGTGTGAAAATGCCAGGAGTCGAGACACTGAGAGATTTTGTCAACCAGAGACTGACTGCTGCTGCTGAAGAGATTTTTGGAGTCTTTGAAAGAACGATAGCAGAATACGAGGAACAACTTTGTCGATGTAAAGAGGAAAACGAGCGAAAACAGAAACTTCTGGACGATGTTCAGCTTCGCTTTCACAGAGCAGGTTTGTTCATTTTTCCCTCAGTCATTGTTCTCATTCTGTTTGGACCGACTTTAAACAAATGGACGGTGTTGTAGAAGAGGTTGTATTCTAAGCTTTACGGTAACGGTCGGCAACGGTTATTTTAATTTTAGTGACTTTTTCTCCTATTTCTAAACCAGTTGTTACAGTAATGGCTGGGAGACGTGATAAGACCTTTCTGTGGTTCCAAGCGTCAACAATATACAATTTCAAGCCAACAAAATGTGTCTTTAAACTGAGGAAGAACGATCTCATTGTGATTTATTTTTGTTGTAATGCTGTGACTACAATGCAATATATGATTATATTGTAAGTTCTTTATCATGTGTATTCATGTGAAACTTGGGCTGAACAATTTTTAAGATATATCTCATTGTGATCAGTTTGATTCATATTGCAAATTCAGTATGCATCGTTGTATTGAAAGGAATGATAATTTGTTCATCATTCTCATTTTGATTAAGAAGAAACATAACATAAAGAAGAAAAGTAGGAATTTTCTGTGTTTTAAATTTTAAAAAATGCACTTGACTGTGTGCCTGATATGTAGGAATTAGAATCTCTGCTGTAGAGGAAAAATATTAAACGGGTATTTTGACACATCAGGTTAGAGAATATTTCACCTTTTGAAAATTGCATTGGGACAGGTTTTGATTTATTTTGAATTTCGACAGTCACACACACTAGTGCTGCACAATTAATCTAATCACAATTGCAATGGCAGGTTTTGCAATAACAACCCTACATAAAAGGCTGAAATTATTATTGTGTTATGTATTTTTGAAAGGTTCATAAAATAGTTGCAGAAATACCTTTAGGTTTACAGTATTGCCACTTCTGCACTTTGTAGAAGTCCCTTTATTAAAAAAAAAAAAAGAAAAACATCAAATTCTATAACTATTCTCTGCATTTTCCCTTGATAATTAAGCAAGTGCACTCATGATGCCATTTTTGTATTATATTGTTTTCTCAGTTGGCAATATTGTCCAGTAAGCATCAACCAATAATGTTTTTTAAGGGCCAATATCAATACAGATTATTAGAAGTGCATGTGACTGATTGCAATTACATTATCTGCCAACACTGTTGAGCCCTGCTATTGTTACGCACAACACACACAAAGGCATACAGTTATAATTTCCCATTCTGTTTGTGTTTTTGCATTTCTGTGTGTCCAACAGACAACCAGCAGCTGTCAGCGACTCCAGAAGAGGTTCCCTCTGACCCTCGGAGCTCCAGTCTGGACACTGAAGACACTGAGCCTTCAGTGATTAAGCAGGAAGAGGTGGAACTGTGGAGCAGTCAGGAGGGACTTGATGAGGTTTATACCATCAAGTTCCCCTTTGCTTCTGTCTCAGTGAAGACTGAAGATGATGAAGACAAACAGTCCTCAAAGCTTCATGAAATACAAACTGAAGGGGTGAAAACAGGAGCTGATGGAGAGGACTGTGGAGGACCAGAACAGGCCAGGAACTCAGAACCAGCGAAACATTCACATCCAGAGACTCAGGACAAGACTGAAGACTGTTCGGAAGCTGAAACTGATGACAGCAATGATTGGAGGGACACAATGGAAAATGATTCTGGATTAAACTGTGTGGAAAACTTTGATGATGACAGATCAGACAATGACAAGAAATCACACAGCTGCTCTCAGTGTGATAAAGCATTCACAAGGAAATCTCATCTTGCTACACATATGAGAATTCACACAGGAGAGAAACCGTTCAGCTGCCCTGACTGTGATAAAAGATTTAAGTATAAGGTTGGTCTGACCAAACACATGGTTGTCCACACAGGAGAGAGGCCGTTTAGCTGCTCTAAGTGTGATAGAACTTTTAACAAAAAGGCTAATCTGACGAATCACATGTTAATTCATGGAGAAGAGAAACGCTTCAGCTGCCCTGAATGTGATAAAAAGTTTACCCAGAAGTCTCAGCTGAACTCCCACATGTTTGTTCACAAAGGAGAGAATCCCTTCGGCTGCTCTCATTGTGAAAAGGAATTTTATTACATATCTCATCTGAAAACACACATGTTGGTGCACACAGGAGGGAAACCCTACAGCTGCTCTGAGTGTGATAAAAAGTTTAACTTTAAGTCTCAGCTGAACTCCCACATGTTTCTTCACACAGGAAGGAAACCCTTCAGCTGCTCTCAGTGTGAAGTGGGATTTTTTTTCAAGTCTCATCTGAAGTCCCATATGTTGGTGCACACAGGAGAGAAACCGTTCAGCTGCCCTGACTGTGATAAAAAGTTTAACCGAAAGTCTAACCTGACAAAACACATAGTTATCCACACAAGAAAGAAACCCTTTAGCTGCTCTGAGTGTGATAAAAAGTTTCACCGAAAGTCCCAGCTGAACTTACACATCCTGGGGCACACATGAGAGAAACCCTTCAGCTGCTCTGAGTGTGATTAAAAAGTCTACTCACAAGTCTCATCTGACTTCACACATGGTGATCCACACAGGAGAGAAACCCTTCAGCTGTGAGCTCTGTGATCAGAAATTTTCATGGGATAGTCTGTTAAAAAGACACGTGTGCTGGTGGCCAGACTTCATAAAATAAGAGAAAGAAAAGCTTATGAGGAGGGCTATGTAAGATGCAAGGTTATAATTCTTTAAATTTTTCAATAGTTTTTATTCTCTTTTTTTTTTTTTTTTCAATTTCTTTATTCAATTTCAGTTTAGTTTTTATTAGTTCTGACTGCCGGTTTGTTAGTTTAGTTTGGTTTTTGTTTTACAAAAATGCTTTCTCTCAGTTTTCTATTAGTTTTAGTTTTTTCGGATACATGTCTGGGCTGAGAGAACGTCACACCCTTTTTAAACATATTCAAACAGGCTACTCTTCGCTTTTCATTTTATTTGTTTAAAGATGATGTTTGAATAAAACTTCATACATAAAACTACCGCTGTGTGAGGTCTTAACCAATCAATTCAGGCGATTTTACTCTCCCCAGAGTGGTGTAGGTGCCAGTCAGTATGGTTGCGTCAAATACTGAAACTGAGGATATTTTGCCTCTATTTTTATTTTATTTTTTGGGCTGCAACGCACGATGATTTCAATCATCAAGGAATCAGATGATTATTTTCTCGATTCATTGATGAATTGGATGGGGTTTTTCCCCCTAGGGGGATCTCTTACTTAGAAATTTAACACGGATATTCCAAAGCTGTCAAAATAATGTTAGTTTAAATGTCTATATTCTTAAAACTGTAAGAAAACATTTTTTTGAGGTCTGTTAAATTAGATAACTTGAACATGCCACAGAATAAACAAAAAATAATACATTATTTAAAAAAATGAAAATGATAAGTTCTTACTTTGCCTCCCTCCTTACAAACATACATAAATACTTTCAGATCATACTAATATCAACAGCATGGGGATATGATTTGAATGAAAGACTCTTACAGTGGGATTCTGCTTTTATTACGTTCTCTTGCAATTATTTAATCCCAGAGGAGCTACAGGTAAGCCTCAACCTCTTAAAGTTACTGATATTATGATAACTTAGAAACATTTGTCTCTCACTTAATCAACAAGCTAACATTAATTCGTTGATGCTTGTTGTCAGACTGACCCACACTCACACAAACTACCTCTGTCACACATGCACAGACACACACACCCAACCGATCCTCTCACCCTGTGACTACAGCTCACACCTTTCCTTCCTCTCTCCTGTTTTAGCGGACACTTAGAACACAAAGTGTGGTAAATATCACAAATTACATGAACGCCTGACAGTCCATTGGTATTGTTTTTATCCAGTCTCCTATCATAACAGAAACCAAAGTTCCTCCGCAGTTTTTATGAACACGAGCTATTGTTAGATCTTATCTCCCTCATGAGACACAGTGATGATGAATGTATCCACTTAATTTTGCCGCTAATCATCAGAATATAATCAGAAAAGTACTAAACCAAGAGAAAGTAAAGTTTATCAGCCATCTGTGAGTGACGTAAACAGCTCCGCACCACACCAAGTGACGCCATAATTGCGCAACACAGGGAATCGATACATAAATTCGTTGCCAACACTTGTCGATTTTTATCGATTTGTTGTTGCAGCCCTATTTATTTTACTTAGTGATGTGAGCGCACAGTTTACAGTTATAGTTAGTTTTCATCGTTTTTTCAGTAAAACTTAGTTTTCATTTAGTTTCAGTTAACTAAAATGATTTTTGAATTTTAGTTTTAGTTATTTAGTTAGTTTTAGTTAATTATAATAACCTTGGTAAGCTGAGAACCAGACGGTATCTGAGATATCTAAAAAGATGTGCAACAAGAGACTGAAGATGAATACGATGATTAGAGGGAGATCGGAGAACATCAGTCAGGTTTAAACTCTAAGCCTGCTATGCTCAATCCTGAAGCTACTCAGCTGCACACAGCTCTTATTGGGATGCACAGATGCATCAGTTTAACATCAGTATTGGCGGATATTATCCCTGTTGTTACATATGCAAATAATATAGCAGGAACATTTATCATTTATCAGCATTTATCTGTTGTGCCTGATGAATTGTATACTTGCATCTGACATATCAAGCTGATGAATAAAATAAACCAGTGCAGAAGACATAACTTTTTGCACAATCTCTGATCTGATTTCATGGATAAACATGAGAGAAAATGTTGGCGTTGAGCCTATCAACTCGAACTTTCACAATCAATGCAACTTGAGTTCTTTTATCAAAAGTTGCAGTCTTGTTTGGAAAATGAATCCCAAAATATTTTGAAAAGTAGAAATTTTGCCCGAATACTTGATTCTTTGCAAGTCCCATCAGTGCTGGTTGGCAAGAAAACAGACTGAAACAACAGCATACAAGAGAGACCCTTTCGTTGTTTTCAGTGCAAACTCCAACAGTAAATCCTTTCTGTGGCAAAATGAGAGTCACAAATATCACTGAGGTCAGTTCAGAGCTGATGTTTTAACAACGCTTTCCAGACTGAAATACAAATGTAGATTGCTAAAAGCATGGACAGTCATACCAGAGAAAAGTGGAAGACTACCTGCTATTATTGACTGTGATTCTCAGCAAAATGCTGTATGCTCAGGTGTGGACAGATGACAAACTATGTGCTGTGTGTTATGCTGTTGTCAGTACTTTAATCATTTGTGTGTGTGTGTGTGTGTGTGTGTGGATAACAGAGATGCACACAAGTCACTTTTTGCAAGTCCAAGTCAGGTCTCAAGTCTCATATGGTCTTAATGAGCATTCTATGATCTGCTTCTGACATCCAGTCTGCTTAGACCATTGCATGGTTTTATCTTAGGGATTTAAAGCCTGTACTGTATTCTCATCATCTGCACAGGTGGGATCACCATTGGTGTAATAAATAAAGGATGGACTTGTGCAGGAAGATTAAGACTGTTAACCTGACAAGCCAGATGGATTTGTTTCACTGAGAATCACAGAAATGGGCAAATCCATCTGCTTTTCAAGGTCATTAGACTCTTACATCACTTGAAAAGATGACAAATTAAAGATTCCTTTAAACATATAAGGACAATTTGTTTTTTGTTTTTTTTAAAAGGATCTTTAAAAATCCCTCGATGCCATGAAAAAAATGTAGTTAGTGTTTGACTACTGTCTTGTGAGAAATGAGTTCCAACATTTATTCTGAAGGACACAAACAGCGTTGCACCGGAAGTGATTAGTATTGCGAACGCTTTAGGCTACTCTGTATTTAGCAATATGGCGGCGAGTCAGAGCAATTTTTAATCTGTGCCACTTTTTTATTAAAGATTAGCGATTCTAATCTCTCAGAGTCTCATTCTGTCAACTGCATGGACTTTAAGCTTTAAATGTTTTTCTCAGTTTTCTCTCCCTCAGTCATCTACCCGGAAACTTCAAAGCTAGCTTAGCTTAGCATTCAAACTGGAGATATGAGTGGTGAAACAGTCAAAGTTGCTGTTTGATGGAGTGGTTGTAGTGTTTTCCAGAATAAATCAGCCAGCATAACTGAGTGAAAATGCCAGGAGATTTTTGGAGTCTTTGAAAGAACAATAGCAGAATACGAGGAACAACTTTTTTTTGGCATCAAGCTTCCTGGAGCATATCATTTTGTAAAGAACGTTGGAAAACATGGCGACAACAACTAAGAAGTTGGCAGAAGAGCTGGAAGAGATCAAAAAAACACTCAATTTCGTGTCTGAAGAGATCAGCAAAGTGGTCAAGCAGCAAGCCAGTCTCATGGGTCTAGTGGAAGAGGTCCGTGACTTGAAGGCCACAATCAAACTTAAAGACCAGAAGATTCAACTACTGGAAGAAAGGATTGATGACTTGGAGCAGCTTGATTTTTTGCAAGTTCCATCAATTTTTGTTGGCAAGAAAACAGACTGAAAAAACAGCAGAGAACAGAGGCCCTACCGTTGTTTCCAGTGCAAACTCCAACAGTAAATCCTTTCTGTGGCAAAATGAGAGTCACAAATATCACTTAGTGAGGTCAGTTCAAAGCTGATGTTTTAACAACCCTTTCCAGATTGAAATACAAATGTAGATTGCCAAAAGTATGGACAGTCATAACAGAGAAAAGTGGAAGACTACCTGCTATTATTGACTGTGATTCTCAGCAAAATGCTGTATGCTCAGGTGTGGACATGTGACCAACTATATGCTGTGTGTTATGCTGTTGTCAGTACTTTAACCATATTTCTTTGTGTATGTGAATAACAGAGATGCACACGTCATTTTTGCAAGTCCAAGTCAGGTCTCAAGTCTCGTATGGTCTTAATGAGCGTTCTATGATCTGCTTAGACCACTGCATGGTTATATCTTAGGAATTTAAAGCCTATGCTGTATTCTCATCATCAGGGCAATGGAAATATAAAGAAAAAAATATAGGTTGACAATCAAGTTTGACAATTAAAGCCTACTGTATAAGTGTAGGAAACAAACTAATTAAAGTGACCTACAATGGATAATTTCTGAGGTCAAAAGTTTCCCTTTTTTAAGGTTTTCTGGGGGAATATTATTTCAGATTAAGATATAAAAGAGCCACAAATCATCACAACAGAGCCACATGTGGCTCTAGAGTCACGTGTTGAGTATCACTGGAGTAGAGTGTACTGGTGCAGAGTGGAGTAGTCAAATTGTTGAAATAAAGTTTTTCACTGATTTATAATCAGGTGCAATTATTGGGAGTTTCTGATGCACACAGAGGCTGACAGACAAATCTGCTCCTCCTTTTTGCAGAAATGAATGTATGAATCAAAGCATGAATCTGTGTGGATAAAGCCGTCATGTGCACACAGAACAAAATGATAGACATGTAACACACACCTAAAGCCACCCATGACTTAAATTCATTCACTTCTCCATCACTCTCCCATTCATTCATCTTCCCTTAAAAACCAGAGAGGCCAGTATTTGTATGATGAAAAGCATGTAGATGGTGAAAAGGAGAGGTCCAAGAACAGAGCCTTGAGGCACGCCCTGGTTAACTGGGGCAGGGGATGAGTGAGAGGTGCTGATGGTAACAAACTGTTTTCTTTGTGAGAGATATGAGTGAAACCAGGAGAGAGCTGTACCAGTGATGCCAGGATGGTGAGACAGGCAGTCAAGGAGGATGGTGTGGGATATTGTGTCGAAGGCAGCGGTTAGGTCAAGGAGAATGAGGAGGCTGATATGTCCAGAATCTGCAGCTGTGTGGAGGTCGTTGGTTATTTTGATAAGGGCGGTCTCAGTGCTGTGGTGAGTGCGAAATCCTGATTGAAGAGGTTCATGGAGCTCATGGTTGGACATGTGTTGCTGGAGTTGGGCAGCGACTGCTTTTTCAAGAATTTTGCTGATGAAGGGAAGGTTGGAGATCGGCCGATAGTTGGAGAGGTCCTCCGGGTCTGACCTGGGCTTCTTGATGATGGGGGTTACTGAGGCAGTTTTGAAGGATGAGGGGACAATTCCAGATGATAATGAGGTGTTGATGATGTCTACCATGATGGGGCACAGAACAGGCAGAGATGCTTTCACCAGTGGTGTGGGCATGGGGTCGAGAGAGCAGGTGGATGCCTTGGCCTTCTTGACCCATTCGGTCACTTGGAGAGTGTCCACGGGTGTGAAGCAGGAAAGACGGCAGTGAGGCGGAGGAGCGGTGTCCTGGTGTGAAGTGAAATCCTGAGGTGGAGGTCCAGATGAAAGTTGCTGCTGGATGGAGGCAACTTTATCCTGGAAAAATTGCAGGTGCCTAGAGCAGCAGTCGAAGTTGGCTGGGGGATGAAGGTTGTCAATGGGGCGGAGAAGGCGATTTATTGTGGAGAAGAGCATCTGGGGATGGTTTTGCTGGTCACTGATGACAGATGTATTCAGTTTTCATGTCTTTTAACTTCTCTTTTATGTTCACGTCTGCTTTTTCACATATGTGCGTCTGGTTTGTTTTGTCATCTTATTGTTTTAGAAGTGAATCGTGGCATTGTGTGGTTGGAGTGCTCCATTCAAAAGGCCGTCTGCTGCGTGAGTGAACTTTTGTGGGATTGTGGTTCAAAGAGGCTGTGCTGTAACCTAGCAAAGCAGATGGATACGCCCATTCCTTGTTTTTCATTGGTGAATCCATCTTGCAAAGCTCCCATCTGAACCATTTGGGCCTGGTTAGAAAGTGACAGGAACAAACAGCGTTGAGAGGCAGTACTTTCAGGTGCAGCAGAGTCGTGACGTAAACAAGCAGCAGCAAGAGCTGGTGCAGTTATGGAGGAAGAGATTAGCATGGATGCTGCTAAAGCACCAGTTTTATCAAAACTTGACGACAGTTCTTCGTTAAAAGAAGAACAGAGAACAGCAGTGGGTTGTTTTCTTTTAAACAATGACAAAAGTCGAGTACTTACATGTCTACAGTCGCCATGTTTTGCGTTATTCCTGGTAGCTGCACACACACAGCTTGATAGCAGCTACGTCACGTTTTTTGTTGCTCTGATTGACACGTAGAGATGTGACAGACAGAACGTTCACCCAATCACACTCTGAGTTTTTTTCAAAGCCTCTGCCTTTTCTCAAACGTTTCCTATTGAAGCTTTCCCAGATGGATGTGTGAAACGTGTCAGGTTAGCTGTGCCGATCTTGTAAAGATGACTCCAGCTATTGTTCTTTTATGTCTGTAGTGTCAGCAGTTCAGGCAAAAACTCAAAACGGAGGACCCAAATGCAGATAAAAAAATGACTGGTTTAATGAAACAAACAAACAAAAGAAACTTACTAAAACACTGGAATCCAAATCAAAGTCCAAGTACATGAAACCAAACAAAATCCAAGGAAACACGAGGAGTAACAACGAGGAGTAGCAACAGGCACGGGGAAGACATCAAATGAACTGACACAGACACAGGGAGACAGCTTAAATGCACAGGGAGTCATTAACAATGGAGGACAGGTGTGGACAATCAGATACAGGTGGAACTGGTGAAGGTAATCACAGTGGAGGGAAACTGAGGCAGGAAGCAAAACTAGAATCACACACAAGGGAAGGCAAACTACAGAATAAAACAGGAAACATGGAGCACTTCACAATACACAACACTGGACCAGGAGGAGAATCAAACATGAGACACTAGGAGGGAGCAAGGAAGCAAAATACAAACAGGGAATAAAACTAAACATGAAACACAGGAGGAGTAAAACTAAACATGAAACAGGGGATTACTAAACAAGAAACACGAGGAGTAAAACTAGACATGAAATACAAGGAGCAACTAAACATAAAGCACAAGGAATCAACTAAACAAGAAACACAGGGGAAGTAAAACTAACAAGATTCAGGGAATACTAAACAAGAAACACGAGGAGTAAAACTAGACAAGAAATAGAGGGAATAACTAAACATAAAACACAGGGAAAACCTAATACAATAAAACATGGAATTCACAGAACAATCAAGGAAAACATGAGATAAAGAACTAACTGAACTAGACAATTTCCTTAAGCGGAAATCGCGAGAGGGGCTCGGGGGGCGGTGCCAGTTTCATCGCAAGGCCATTTATGACAATAGCCGACTTGTCATTACAAGGTCATGTCCAAGTCCAAGCTGAAGCAGCATGTAGCTGGACAATGACACGGTGAAATGGTTGAGAAACACTGTACATGACAGGAGGCTTCATTCATGTGTTTTAGTCATGTGGCCTGATTAGCTGATGCTGATCACCTAAGACATTAGAGATGGACTGCTGTGGATTTCATCACCTGTCTTCATAAAGGATTTTTGACATGGTTAAAAGAAATAATAGATCAGGGGTGTAAAACTCAACCACAGCAGGGGCTGAAATATGAATTTAGGTCTAACCTGAGGGCCCAGCAGGGTCAACATTTAACCATAAACTGTCAACCTTATTTTCACTGTTAATACATTAAAGGGGAGATATTTTAAATCTTCAAGGTTAAATTTACCAGAGGAAATCTACAGACCTCACACCTGCAGGCCGGAGTTGGCCCCCAGGCCTGGAGTTTGACACTGGTCTAGTCAATCTCTGACCAGGAACAAGCGTTGCACCTTGAAGCTTTGCAAGATGGATCTGTTTGATGATGGACGTACATGGTTATAAAACTGAATGAACTTTAGGAGAAAATATCATGTTCATAAAGGACTTCTGCACTTTTCTTATAAGCTGATTAAAACAGCCTATTTTTATGGGCAATTTCTGTTCTATCATAAAATCGAAAGGTGCTGTGCTAAACGATTTGATGTTTTTTAGGCCTGTTTTTAGAGCAAGATTGTGTCATGAGCTGCAAGGTGACAGAAGATAAATGGCATCCTGAAGAAAATGGAAGCACTGAAAAAGGTATCAAGCACCTCCTACATCCTCTTATAATTCACCTGGATGAGTGTGAGTGGGTGGGTGAGTATTGTTTCGCCTTACTTCTTCATGTAAGGATGACAAACACTGCACACATGGTTCACATTCATAAGAATAATCTGTTCCATGTGAGCTGGCTGACTGACATGTACAGCAGGTTGTGAGGGTGAGGTAATGAAGATCTGATTTGCTTGAGCAGGAGGAACGATAAACAACTCACAACACCAGAACCACACACACACACACAGAAGGAATAAAGAGAGCCAAGGCTGCCAACTTAAAAAAGTCCACAGGCTCACATGAGTGCAGAGAAGAGCGAGGGAGGGTTAGAGATGGTGCGTGTGAGTCACCCAGGGTAGTCCTATTTCTTAATGCCTAGATGGGAGGCTTGTCAACACGAGTGAAAAGAATTAAGTTTTGCCAACTTTTCCTCCTGTGGCCGTGGTTAGAGGAGATTAAAAAGGGTATTTCTGCTAACACAAAGCTGCTGTCCTTCTTTTCCTCCAGTGCTACTTTACCTTTATTTTAACATAACCGCTTTCTGCTTGTTCCAATAAAAATCCAAACACTTCACAGCTGTTTGTTTTTGTTGACTCGTGTCTACCACTTTTATGTGCTAAAAACAGTTTAAACCAGCTAGTCAGAATCAGGGTTTGATGTGAATAAAGTCAGGGTTTATTGGATCCAAAATTATACATGAGTTATCAAACTAGAGCTCATTAATTATTTCTCTAACTGTTGTATCTCTGGCTTAGGTCTCCAGCACCTGTCACCTACTTTTTAAGAACGGATGTAGAACAGGCGGGTGCAAGGGAGTGAGGGGATCAGGAAATTGAGAGGAGGCAAGGAAAGAGGGATATTTGTGATTATTATGGGCTGCAGGGTGGCATGTGCTTCACACAAGACATTGAAAACACAATGACAAAGGGAAAATAACACCACAGAAAGATTAAAAAGTTATGAAATAAAACACACAAAGGATGAAATCAAAGATCTACATCAGTCATACTCAACGTGTGGCTTTAGAGGCACATGTGGCTCTGTTGTGATGATTTGTGGCTCTTTTTTCTGTCTTAATTTGGAATATTATTCCCCAGAAAACCTTAAAAAGGGAAACTATGACCTCAGAAATTATCCATTGCAAGTCACATTAATCACTTTGTTTCCCACACTTAAACAGTCAGCTTTTATTGTCAAACTTTCTGGCTGTAGATTTTCATTGCCTTTATTTGCAATTTTTGCCCATTTTTTCTCCATTTTGAATGAGTTTTTACTGCTTTAAGCTCACTTTGCCACTCCTTTTTGTCCCTATTATCCAGTTTTTTCTCCCTTTTACAAAGTCTTTATACTGCTTTTTGCTATTTTTGCCGCTTTTCACTCATTTAAGCCACCCTGTGCTTTTAAAGCCACCTTTTCCCCAATTTCTGCTACTCTTTGCTGCTTTTTGCCCATTTTAGTCACCTGTTACTCATTTTTGTGTCAGTTCTCACCCAAACTTTTGCCCTTCCCTCCCTTTTTCTACCCATTTTTGTCACTTTTGGCCCAGTTTTTGGCATTTTATAACAATTTTTCCCCTTTACACCCATTTTTCCCCCTTAACGTCTTTTTCATTGCCATTTTAACCCATTTTTGCCACTTTTCAACACTTAAATTTTGGCTCTTGCAAAGGTATTTTTCAATTATCTGGCTCTTTGGTTGAGCAGGGTTGAGTAATGCTGATCAACATGATGTCCATGGTGGATCTCTTGTCTCCTTACTGCCACCTGACCCCATCTCAACTCAAAGGTTCAGGAGATTTGTTTCTCTTCCCAGGTAATAAAAGCCTAATCGTGCATTAGTGCTAGCACTCAGCCTCACTAATGACAATGGATAACTTTTCAAGAAACTCAATCAGTAACAGAATTTCAGTGATAACATTCAACCTTGTCAAAGAGTGGTGGATAACCGCAACATGGCGGATCTTTCTCTTCCTGCTCTGGCAATCAGCTGATTATGGGTGTTCACTTTCTTAAGTAGTTCTTGAATCAGATTCTACCACAACCTTGTTTGACCAATCAGCATGCACCTGTCATATTAAAATCTGCCATTCTTTCTTCCACAGTCAGCCTGTCATTTCAGTGTGGATGCTGCAACTCTCCTCCACCCCAGCCACCTCCATTCAGTTCATCAGCATCAAGTCCAGATCCTCACAGGTCTCCTGCTCATCTCATCCTGCATATCTCAATCTCTTCCTCCAAGCCACCTCACTGGTTCCTGGTCCAGCTTCTCAGAAGTCTACTCCTCATCTGATCCTGCATCTGTCATCAACACCACCACCAGTATCTAGCCTCTCCCTTCTAGATGAAGAACTGAAACCTCTGTATGCTGAGCTTGTTCAGATAAGCAGGAACTACAGAAAAAGACAGAAAATGAAATTTCATACCAGGTCATGACATGGCATGTGAAGAAAACCAGAGCTGTTTTTAAAATAACATCCCAGATGTGAAAAACAACAAACATTTTACCCATTTTTGCCCCTTTCAACCCATTTCTGCCACTTTTTAACCACTTTTCACCATCTTTACCACTCATGTTTACCACTTTTTCTTTTTACTATCTGACATTTGGTGTTTTATCAATTTTTGTGCCTTTTACCCTTTTTTGCAACTTTTTGCTTTTATTTTACAATTATTTACTTATTTTCCCCTAAAGTTATTACAGTTCTTTCTACTCTGTTCTCTCGTATCCTAATGTTAGTGCCAGGTCTGTTTTTAGCTTTGTGGGATCCTATGCATGATGCTGTCTGGGGCCTCTAATTTGTCAAACCATGATGGAGAGATTCCCAATTCATAAGATGATCCAGGAACATAACACAATCTGTTACACTTCACAAGCAAAACAAGCTACAGTCATGATAACCCCTCATATCAAAATAAAACGTCTTAAGTAGAGACACTCAAGCAAAACATCTGATAAAAAATGATAAAAGAAGGACAACAACAATCCTCTTAATCTCTTTATTAAGAACACAACTCAAGTTTTCACAGCACAGGCCATTCACATGAGGCATGTTCGTTTTATTTAAGCCAACTTTCATGAAGCAACCACTAAAGCTGAGTTTATGAGTGTACAAATCCTAGCCAGCTAACTAGCAGGACAAATAAACAAACAAATTTGCTTAAACCTCAGCGTTACACCTCCCACCATCTACCCCACATCACAAACAGACGCTTCACCTTTATCCTTTGACTGTCTTTCATCCACCGCCTTCTACTTGTTACGGTTCTCTGCCCAGCTAGGTAACTTCTTCTAAAATTTCATTGTTGCACCCCATATGCAATCTCTCTGTACAGTGATGATAAAGGGAAAACATGGCAGCTTAGCAAAAGGATTGAAAAAAGTGTCATCTAAATGTGAAATGGCAGAGGTGTCTGATGACACAGGCCTCAAGTCCATCAACTGCAATGCCCGCAGTAAGGGAGGCTACAGAGTAGAGCAGGGGTCATCAACCACATCTGCACAAGGGCCAGATTTAGTCTCTGGGGGGGACTCTGGGGGCCGGACTTTCAAATACACAAAAATTAAATAAATATTTTTGTCTGATTAAAATATTATTGTAATAGTATTTGTATTTCTTTTCAAAAGGCAGGAAATTTTTAGGTACAGTGAGATCTATCCCTGTTATCTATAATGCAGCAGGCCACAAAGAGACAGGCCAGCCCACAGAATTGTCCGGGCTCCTGAAAATCCCAGATAATGGGCCCTCCCTAGTTGTGATAAAGCACTAGTATAAATTCATTTTTGACACTTTTAACCCCTTTCATTACTTCACTTGGACATTTCTGCAGCTTTTTTCTGCCCCTCAAATTATTTTGTTTTTAACATTTTTGCCACTTTTAAAACCATTTCTGCAACTCTTTTGCCCATTTTGACACTCTTAAACCCCTTTTCACTACTTTGCCAGGCTATTTTTGCAATATTTTTGCCACTTTTAACTCATTTTTGATACCTTTTTGCCTCTTTAAAAACAATTTTTCTTTTCTCTAACCCCTCTTAAACCTCTTTTCCTGCACATTTTTGCCCCTTTGTGCCACTCTAGTACCTATTTTTCCACTTTTTAAACCTTTTTAACTACTTTTTTTGCACAGTATTTGCCACTAATAACTAATTTTTTATACTTTTTAAATCTTTTTTCTCTTTTACCATTTTGTTTGCCAGATTTTAACCTCTTTTCCTGCACATTTTGCCCCTTTATGCCACCTTTGTATCCATCTTGCCACTTTTTAACCCTTTTTCATTACTTTTGTGCAACATTTTTGCTACTAATAACTATTTTTTAAATACTTTTTGGCCCTTTCTTCCTCTTTTACCATTGTTTTGCCACATTTTTACCTCTTTTCCTGCACATTTTTGCCCCTTTGTGTCTCTTCACAACCCATTTTGCCACTCTCTAACCCCTTTTCATCACTTACTCTGGCCTTTTTTTGCAACATTTCTGCCAGTCTTAACCCAATTTTAAAAACATATTTACTAATTATGAATGACAAATGAATTTCAGTAAAAACAGGTCAAAATCAGATCATTCTAAAATGATTTCAATAGTCATTTATTTGGATGGATTTAACAGCTGCAGACATTTGAAGCCAAAGACACTCCTAAAAACAGAACATCTTCTTTTCCTCCTTTTCTGAATTTAATGAACTTCTGGGGGCCAGACAGGAGGCTTTGGGGGGCCTGATTTGGCTCTCGGGCCGCCAGTTGATGATCAGTGGAGTGGAGGCTCTTAAAAGAATGACAGGGCTGGATTTAGGGTCCTCAAGTCTAAGCTGGTGGAGACAGGTGGAGGCTGTCAGGGAAGTGTGGTGTCCTTTCCAGCTCAAAATGAAGGTACTCAGAACAAGAACCCAAACAAGTGGCTGCTCTAAAGCCATCCGAGCAGTAACTCCAAACGCACTGGTTTAGGGGTTTATTTGAACAAGGTGCCGAGCGACTCTAGTGCATGGAGTAAACCCTGGATCATCAACAGAGGACCCAGTGGTTACTCTGACCTGGCTTACATTGGTGATGGATATTTTGCTCTGCCGATGGAGTGTGGGAAGCACAGTGAGGTGGAACAGATTGCCTACAAAGTTTTCAGTTATGAGGAAGTCATTCAGAGCATTGGGAAGTAAGTTTATTTCTGGTACATGTTACAGGATTACACCTTTCTCAGAAATCTGACAGAAACTACTGTATTAAGAATTTTGTTGAAATCATACATAAAGCTACTGAATATATTATCAGCATTGCATAATTGTGATACAAAGTTCTACTTAATACACTTGAAGAGAAAATATTTTTGTATCAATTGTTATTTTAAAATGGTTTCAAACTACAGTGGAAATGATCAGAAAGTGCTAAGATGATTTATAGCTGTGAATTAAAAGATGATTATATTGTAAAACAAAATTTTAGACTTAAAAAATTAAGCGTTAAATGTCAGATGGGGGCAGGCAGTGAAGAACACTGGTTGAAAATCAATGGGAAGAGAGGAAACATAGCACATAATAGCTCTAGATGGATCCATGGGTTAGCTGATTTACCTGGCACGGAGGAAATCAACATCAAAAATGACTTCAAGGGCCAAATTTCAGTCATGAAAAACATCTATAGGTTTATGAAATTAAGCTCCAAAATCATGAAAAAGAAGGTAGCAAAATCTGCTCTAGGATGTGTGGGCATGTCAGTTAAATGAGCCGAAGCCACATCCACTCACAAGAAATATGATCCTCTAACTGCTTTACATGTTTGCAGCAAATGTATTCCAACATGTCTTGCATGTTAAGACAGAGTTTTGGATTTCACTTTACAGGGACTTTAAGGAGTCTTGTTCTGAGTTATGAGGCTAGCATCGCCCCTTTAACAGCTTTTCTTCCTCTTATTGTCATAAACTTGCTTTTATTAGAACCTGTGATATACGACTAACCAAAGCAACCTTGTGGGATAAGCAACTGAGTAATAACATTGTTCTTTACACTCACACACACACACCCCCACCCACACCACACACACACACACACCCCACACACACACACACACCTTTTCTGTTTTTTTTATGCATCAATGGAATTCACAAGTTAACATTTGTCTTTTTTGCAGTCTTTCTTAAATTTTATGCTGCTCCATTTCACAGTCTATTTTTTAATCACTGTTTACATTGTAAATACAGTACATAGCCTCTGCACTCAAGTTACACGAATAATATCCAGCCCAAATAAACTGCAACAATCTGATGAATCTTTCTTTCATGTGATGGCTTATTAACAAACAGCTGTTTCATTGCTAATAAAATCATGTATGACGAGTTAAATGCATTTTTAAGATGAAATGTATTATCATGCTTATAAGTCTGACTGTTTATTGTTTGTTGGAGACTTTGTTCACTGTGCTGTGGCCTGTCCTGGCATCAGCAGTCTTTAAAAAGAGACTGTTCATCTCAGCAAGGTTTTCCTGCTCAAATAAAAGTTAAATAAACAAAATTAATTGGATGTGACTATGTGACTAATATGAATATGACTGACTATAATTATGTGGAAGTGATCATCTGTAATGTGTAGAGTAAAAATATACCTACTTTCCTGGATGATTTTTTTTTTATTGTTGAGTTAGGGAGGCTCTTATCAACAGTTTTGATTCTATTCTCTACATTATTTAGAACTGTGGTTCTTAAATGGTATGGCAAGGCACACTGGTGGGCTTTAAACCAAGTCTTGGTGTGCTGTAGGAATTTGTGCAGCCATACTTTATTACTACAACTATACAGTTACAAAAACAGAGCACAACAGACATAATGACAACAGAATGACACTGATGAAGTCGGAGGTAGAATAAAGGAGGAGCTGGGGTGGAGGAGGGTTGTAAAAAGGCTATAGATATGGCAGCATGAGTACGATTTGCCAATAGCATGCCTAGAGTGCATCAGCAGATGAGAACTTTTGTTAGATTAGATGATTGCAATCATATGGCAGCGCTTGATTCTATACGCTTGATTTACTGTAACATGTAAAGGGCTACTTTGTAAAGATGTGGTTTTGGTGTGCCTCGAAATTTTGGCTTGAACTTAGGTGTGCCTCGGGCAAAGAAAGATTGAAAACCACTGATTTAGAAGATGCTATATGATGATGACTTAAAGAAACCCTTTGTTAAAACACAAACAAGAATCGAGGACATCTTACTTAAATGACAGTTAATGCACTACTTATTTATGCAGAAAAATCTGACTGAAATATTTAAATGTCAATTGAAGAAAAGAACTTCTTTTCTTTCCCCTTTGCCCTACACATGGGCTGCTGTGGATGTGTCTGCTCTGAGGTTTTTAAAACTAGATTGAACATGATAACTAAAATCATGAAGAGCTTAAACAAAGGTCTTTGTATACTTGCAGTTTGTGTAATAAAGATCCCTCCCTCATTCACACCCTGAACTAAATAACTGTATGAGGCACTAGACTGATCATTTCACACAAAGGCATGGGCAAAAAAACCTAAGCTCCAGTGGAGGATAATAACGCTGTCTTCATTTCTGAGGAGGATGATGCTTACAGGATCCCTGCACTGTTTCATGACAGTGACAGAAAAATCCTGATGGCCTTTGCAGAGATGAGGAAGGATTCATGTGATACCAGCTCAGTAGTGCTGGTTATGAGGACAGGAACTCTGCACAAGGATGCAACAATCCATGAAGTGACAGTAAAAAGTAATTAGACCAACAAATTAACGTTTATGGAAATGTTGAGGTGTTAATTCTTGGCTCATTCTTACTTCATGTATTTCAGTGGTCTGAGCTAAAACTGGTAGGCACATATTGAGGAAAACCGTCCCATGAACCCCCGCCCACTGTACGAGAAAACCAGCAAGACCCTCTTCCTCTTCTTTGTTTGTGCTGAAGGCACCACCTCTGAGTGTTCCCAGATATGTCACAACTAAAACAAGCCCTGTCTCTGCTACATCACAAGTAAAGATGGCAGCCAAAGTTGGAGTGGTGTGACTGATCTTACGGGTAAACTGCGTGAAATCAAGAGCTGTTGGTCCAGGTCATGGTATCGAAACAGAGAGTGGAAGATTGATTGTCCCAGTTTATGGGTATGAATCAAGCATTAAAAACTGCCGCCATAATCCATATTCACTCTTTCTTTACAGTGATGATAAAGGGAAAACATGGCAGTTTAGCAACAAAATTGAAAACGTGTCTCTGACACAGGCATCAAGTCCATCTACTGCAATGCCCACACTAAGGGAGGCTGCAGAGTGGAGGCTCTTAAAAAGAATGACAGGAATGGATTTAGCATCCTCCAGTCTAAGCTGGTGGAGACAGGTGGAGGCTGTCACGGAAGTGTGGTGTCCTTTCCAGCTCAAAATGAAGGTGCTCAGAACAAGAACCCAAACAAGTGGCTGCTCTACAGCCACCCGAGCAGTAACTCCAAACGCACTGGTTTAGGGGTTTATTTGAACAAGGTGCCGAGCGACTCTAGTGCATGGAGTAAACCCTGGATCATCAACAGTGGACCCAGTGGTTACTCTGACCTGGCTTACATTGGTGATGGATATTTTGCTCTGCTGATGGAGCGTGGGAAGCACAGTGAGATGGAACAGATCGCCTACAAAGTTTTTAGCTACAAGGACATCCTGTATGGCATTAGAGAGTGAGATTATTGCTGGTACATGTTACAGGGTGACACTTTTCTCAACAGCAACCTGACAAAAACAATCTCAGATTTTTAAGAATAACTGAACACTTCTATTAGATTATATGTTTGTTTTATTTGTACATGAATTGGACCTTTCCCAGTAGTCAGAACTCAAACAGTGGAGGACACATATTGGAAGATACCGTCCCATGAAGACCCTCTTCCTCTTTTCCATCTCCATCTGGGTTGAGAGCACTGAGTCAGAACAATGCCAGATAGATCATTATACCAACAAGACTGAACTCTGCTAGATCAAGACCAAGAATCTTGGACAGAGTTGGAATGGCGTGACTGATCTGACAGATGACCTCCAAGAAAAAACCTTAATACTTGTTGCTTCAGGTAAAATAACATTGAAACTCGCACTTTTGGCACAAAGTGCTCTTCATTCACCTTAACAATAAGTCCAAATGCATCAATGTAGGAGTTTATTTGAACAAGGTACCAAGTGACCCCTACATAGGAGTAAACCATAGGTAATCCACAGTGGACCTACTGGTTACTCTGACCTGTCTTACATTGATAATGGATGCTTTGCTAGTCTGATGGAGCGTGGCACACAAAAACAGTCTATGTTTCATGTCTGTAACTCTGATGAACATGCTGCTGTCTATCACAGCAAGGATAGTCTTGTAAATAAGATTCTTGATCTTAATTAGCTTTTCCTGGTAAAATGAATGAGGAACAGTACAAATGGCTTCTGCAGTTTAAACTACAGAGAATTCAAGCAGGGAATCAGAGCAGGAAATTATTCAGTGCTTTTATCAGATGTGAAGCCTCATCTATAGGACGTCTTAACTGTTAATTCTCTTAAAACTGTAGTTAATCTGTTATTAAACACATTTTCATGGTAACTTTTATCAACTTTTTGGAACAAATATCAGTGCTAACATGATTTGATTATCTATCTATGAAAGTTCCTTACAGTAGATATACTCAAGTCTTGCTGAAGTGATTTCAGTCCCTGGTGTGTTGTTCTTACAGATACTCTGTATCAATATAAAAAATAAAATGATTTTGTTTTAAAGAAATGAATGGTTTTAATTGTAAAGATTCACGGTCATTGAGCCAAAGTAACATCAGATTGAAAATGAGTCTGTTTTTAATGGAAACATAGCTTCCACTCTTTTAAGGTTAACATGTATGCAAGGCATTATTCACCGTGTTGCTGTGTTAACGGATAACTAACATGACTTTGAAATCCCTGACCCGTTATATTCTGTTATAACATTAATATAATCAATGACAAGGGGTCACAAGTTTTTCCTAGTTTGTTATCAACAATAAAGGTTATTAAAGTAGTTAGAAAGTTTTATTAGGTGTGCTTTAAGTGATGTCAGTCTTTCTAATGATAGAAAGAGGGACCTTGAGTTCCAGGGAACAAGGAACCAGAAATCCCTAGAAAAAAAAAAAAAGTTTTTAACAGTCCAGACAAAACAGCCCCATACCTGAAGAAACAAGAGACAGTTTTGGTCTTGGCAGCATTTACGCCTCCTTGAAAGCCTGTTACAGACCTGTGAACTGTATGATCTTATATTAGAATAATCATTCACCCTGTATTTGGTTTGTTTTGGTCATTAGTAAAGTGAAACTGCTCTTGAAAATGTGGCGACTTTCACAAAAGTACAGTATCATACAAGTTTATCCTGATGTTGTATCTGACAAGTGTGTTTACATGCACATTAATGAATTGATTATTGTCTGATTCCATCAGTAACATGAATACTGAAGTTGTCATGGAAACAGCCTAATCTGATATGCTTATCAGATCATGCAAACATGTTTGTTTGATATTTACAATTCAAGATTGGTGTCTGAATCTAACGTTATACCAACAACATCCAATGAAAATGAGCAGACCAGGCACCATCACCAACGGATGTTACCTTCCTTCATGGTTCACAAACATAAATGTAACTATTTCTTTAATTCAGCCAGGAACTCAACCTATTTTCCCTCTTTATTTAAATATTTGCTGTTATGATGCATGCCAGGACAGCGGGTTGGCAGGTACGTCATCTTTTGTATGCACTCAGAGGATTGTTTTATTCTTTAAGATTTGGATTATCATCTAGTGTGTGGCCAGCTAAATTCTGAAACTCTCTCCATTCTGTATCTTAGAATTTCTTAAGCTCAACTCTGTTTCTGACTGAGCATCCAGCGAGCACAGAGTTTGGTATGAGTAGAGAAAGAGTTGAACTGAGACCAAGAGCAGATGCTTGCTGATTAAGTTACGATTTTACTCATGAAACAGCTCCTGAATAAGCACAGCTGTTTGCTCCGCACTGACCAAATCAGACTACTGATACAATCAAACAGAAAAAGTAGTATTGAAATGAATGCTCTCAAAGTTAACGCGTTAAAATCACGTTAAAATCTACTTTTAACGCCGCTATTTTTTTGTCGCACGATTAATGCATGCGCGTTCTGTGTGACCCTCGACCCATCCCGAAGTTTGCCACATCAGGAAGTGGCGCCATCGTGATGCGGTACAAGCGAGCAGAAATGGGTAAAGGACAGAGACTTTTGAATGGCAGGTTGAGCTTTCAGATCATGCCAGATAAGACTGAAGTTATTTTCTCTTACTGTCAACATGAGCTGAGTTACCAGGAGTTTGTAGAGTCTTAAACATCCCGTACCACTCGCTAGCCGAGCACACCGCTAATGCAGAGAGCCGTCCCCCCTCGCCATGCTGGATTGTTTACGCTCAGACAACAACTCTGCAAGCAGGGATAGACTCGCTATCTGGCATACCGGACATTTCCTGGTGGGTCGAAGCACTTTGGGGCCAGCATGATTTATTCATTTATTTAAATCTGCTATGAACCGGCACTACAGCTGTGCCAACCCTTTATATTGACAGTTGACTGATCCGATGACGTCTCCTAAAGGTCCGTTTACCCCCCGCTCCCATCCACACTCAGCTCCTGCTTGGAAGTGAAAGTAGTCGAACAAAACGAAACTTACTAAAACGATTGATTGGAACTGTAAATAAACGTCAAACTAAAAAAAAAAAGAGAGGTGTTACAGGTGAGCCTGAGAGTGAATGAGCTCTGTAGAGTATCATAATATAAATTATTATGTCCGTGTGTGATTATTAGATCTGTTATTCTGTGTTAAGCTGCTGAGAACAACAGAGGAGGTAACTTCTACAAGTCTGTGGTATTATTCTGTAATGTTACATTAAGGTCAGTATCTACATCTGTTGTTGATTGTTAGGCTTGAGTTTACCATGTTATGCTCTCAGCATATTGTTGGAGCCTTCAGTATCTTTGAGATTAGAGTAGAGAATTTTCTGGACTTTATCTGTTGTTGTTTTGGGTTGTTGACATGAACATTTGCATAAAAAAAGTATTTTTGTCCACTCATGTTGATAAGGGTATTTAAATTTTGAGAAATAGTCCTTTAAGGGGCATTTAGAACAGACAAAAAAGTGTGATTAATTTGCGATTAATCGCAAGTTAACTATGGAATTTGTGAGATTAATCGCAATTAAAAATTTTAACCTATTGACAGCCCTAATGCAAATATGTCAAACAAGATTATTATCATTATGGGATTAGTCCAACTCAGATTAATAAATACATTCAGTGTGGCCTATTTGGGGATATAAGCACATCTTTGGCTGGCAGGAGGTTCAAATCAGCACAGGTGGGATCCTATTGGTGTAATAAATAAAGGATGAACGTTTCAGTCCATGAAACTTCATGCACGAAGACCTTTATGTATACCTGGACACATTTTTTGCATTCTGTTTTGTAATTCTTGATCTAATTTGTGTTCTGTTTGATACGACTGGCATGAAACTGCACAAGATGTGTATTTTTGCTCATTTTAAGTTTTTAAGCCAAATCATTACATTGACCTGTTTGGTATTGTGTATAGAAAAATACTCACGCTGGTGTCCCTTGGTGACAAAACTCGCCCATTTAAACCCATTATGATTGCTCATTTTGATTGTAAATTTGCAATGCCATGTATCACTGTTACTGCCATTATCTGTGATGCACTTTTGAATGGGAACCTTACCCTTGCAAGTTTTACTATTAACCACTAGATGGAGCCAGTATTCTTTTTGACCAAGTGTGTATCCGTAGGGCGCTGAACAGACACAGTAACAATGGTATTTTAAATAGCTCTGTCAAATAAAGGCATAAAGAAATGAAATTAAAAAATGTCTGTGGGTGTTGATATGAATATAAACTTGGGTTGTGCATGTTAGTAATGAGAAATTGCATCTCTGAAGCGCCTCTTCAACACGCTTCATTGGGGATACACTGCAGGTCTGTTTTCAGCGCTGTTTGAATAAGGATTTAAAACAGTATGGCGGTCCCTCAGCCCCTACATGTATCCAAGAAAACTAAAACTAACACCAAATCTAAAAAAACAAACTGAAATGAAGCATTTTTGCAAAATAAAAATGAAAACTAAATTTAAAAAAAACAGCAGTAAAAACTAACAAAAACTAAACTGAAATTTGAAAAAGAAAGTGAAAACAGAATAAAAAAATATATATATTGAAAAATCCAAAACTATTATAACCTTGGTTGGAGCAAAACCGTGGCAATGCAAAGCACGGCGCAGACGTTGTTTATGGAAATTGCAGGTCAGATTGCATTATGAAAGCCCCAATAACATCTACTTACTTTATCAATCATATCGTACCTTATCATAACCTCACTTGACATCTGATGATCTTATATTTGTTCAAAGAAATTGAATTATATTTTATAAATATGGGATGATCTAACAATTCTTCAAAGATGCACCTGTAGGGAAAATAAAAACTTTAGCAGTATTTTGTCTAGGATCCCAGAGCATTTGTTTGTGCTATCCCAACAAAAGTTATGAATATTATCTGCTTTGGGAGGACAGCTGTCTCTTCACACTTGTGAAAATGACGTGGCGACTCTCTGTCAACAAGGCACTCAAAATGTATTTTATTAATTAATTGAATTGATGAAATTATTTATTATTAATTCAAATCCTGAAAATGACCAAAGATTTGCTTTGTCATGATCAGAACTGGAGGTGATGACAAAAAAAATCAATCAATAAAACAAAACAAATTATGAATATAACCCTATAGAGTAGGGGTCACAATGTTCCCTAGGAGTCCATCTTTTGCATAATTTCCAACCACTTCTGGACACTGTACAAAAAATAAAAATGCACCAAACTGGATGTTGATGGCAATTGATGACTTATGACCATCTTTGATAATAAGTAAAAAAAAAAAAAAAATCCAGTTAGCATTTTTGATATGGAAAATATGTCATTTTGCTGAATTGAAAATTGAATACACTGGCATTTAAAGGGATAAAAACACATAAACTCATGAAAATGACCAAAGATTTGCCACGTCATGATTAGAGCTGGATGTGATAACTAAAAAAACAAAAGAAAACAAAAATAACAACCCCCCCCCCCAAAAAAAATAACAAATTATGAATTTTAGCATTTAAAGAATGAGCAGAAAATGTCCCCTTGGGATATGTGTGTGTAGTCATTTAAAGGGATGCCTAAGTCTGTTAACCTGGCACACCAGATGGATTGTTTCACACATCCATCTGGATCACCTCCCATAGATGGCGTTTGGGAAATGGCAGGACCTTTGAAAAAGAAACTGGGAGGTTGATTAGATGAACGTTCTTTCTGTCACATCTTTACGGGTCAATCAGAGCAACAAAACACATGACGCTGTAGCCCCAAACCGAGGAGTGCCACTACCAAGGAATAAACTCCTTAGAGAGCTGCACAACACAAAACATGACGACTGCAGACACGTCAGTACACGACTTCTGTCGTTTTTGAAAAGAAAACAACTCACTGAAGTACGTTGTCCTTCTTTTATGAAGAAATGTCATCAAGTTCTGATAAAACTTGTGCTTTCGCAGCATCCATGCTAATGTCTTCCACCATAATTGCACCAGCCTCTTGTTGCTGCTTGCATACATCATGACTCTGCCACGCCTGAAAGTACTGCCCCTTATCACTGATTGTTCCTGTCACTTTCTTACCAGGCCCAAACGGTTCAGTTGGGAGCTTTGCAAAATGTTGCCTGTAAAAAACACAGAAACGGCAAATCCATTTGCTTTGCAAGGTTGCTAGCCTGTTACATCACTTGAAGAACTGACATCGTACGTCCGCTGTTTTCCTTTTCACTTACAAGGACATTTTGTTTTCTTTAAAAAACATCTTTAAAATCCCTCGATGTCATGAAAAAAATGCAGTTAGTGTTTGATTAAAATGTCTTGTGAGAGGTGAGTTCCAACCTTTATTCTGAAGGACACAAACAGCGTTGCACCGGAAGTGATTAGTATTGTGACCGCCTTCCTCTGTATTTAGCAACATGGCGGCGAATCCGAAAAAATTTTAATCTGCGCCACTTTTTTGTGAAAGATAAGCGATTCTGATCTCTCAGAGTCTCATTCTGTCAACTGAATGGACTTTAAGCTTTAAATGTTTTTCTCAGTTTTCTCTCCCTCAGTCATCTACCCGGAAACTACAAAGCTAGCTTAGCTTAGCATTCAAACTGGAGATATGAGTGGTGAAACAGTCAAAGTTGCTGTTTGATGGAGTGGTTGTAGTGTTTTCCAGAATAAATCAGCCAGTATAACTGTGTGAAAATGCCAGGAGTCGAGACACTGAGAGATTTTGTCAACCAGAGACTGACTGCTGCTGCTGAAGAGATTTTTGGAGTCTTTGTAAGAACGATAGCAGAATACGAGGAACAACTTTGTCGATGTAAAGAGGAAAACGAGCGAAAACAGAAACTTCTGGACGATGTTCAGCTTCGCTTTCACAGAGCAGGTTTGTTCATTTTTCCCTCAGTCATTGTTCTCATTCTGTTTGGACCGACTTTAAATAAATGGACAGTGTTGCTGAAGAGGTTGTATTCTAAGCTTTACGGTAACGGTCGTCAACGGTTAGTTTAATTTTAGTGACTTTTTCTCCTTTTTCTAAAGCAGTTGTTACAGAAAATGCTTGAAGACGTGATAAGACCTTTCTGTGGTTCCAAGCATCAACAATATACAATTTTAAGTCATCAAAATGTGTCTTTAAACTGAGGAAGAACGATCTCATTGTGATTTTTGTTGTTGTTGTTGCAATGCAGTATGTGATTATGTCTTGAGTTCTTCATCATATGTGTTTTTTAACGACACAAGAGAAAAAGTCATTCAATATAATAACCAACACATTATAAGATAGTGATATTTGGAGCCAATATGCATTTGTTATGAAAAAGAAAATGTACTTAATATGGTAAAAGTAAATGTGCATGTGAATAAATGAAGGAGTAGCTCTGTCAACATGAGAAACAGCACAGAGTAACACAGAAAGAGGAAAACAGGAAGTGATGCTGTCCCTGTGTCAGTGACACCCAGGCCTCACTGCTGATTGGCTGGTAGTTGCTGGTCAGATAGTGTTGTGGACAGAACAGGTGAGAGCACAGAGAGTGAAAACAAACCCAGAGAGGAAGACACACCTGGCAGTGAAGCCAAAGTAGCATGTCTTTGGATGAAATGATTTTAGCTGATGATCAGGAAAATGAAATGCAGACACCAATAGCCAAATATCTGTATGAGTAATTAGCCAGGCTGATTTTCAGTCCACCCCTAATGTCCAGTATAATTGCAATCACACATTTTTACCATATTGTGCAGCACTACTCAAAAAGTTCAAACTTGAAAAACAAACAAGCAGTAGCTAAATCAGATAATCAATACAAGTGCACATTTTGTCTTCTTGTCAGTCCTGCAGTTTTTAAGTTTGTATTTCGCTTTGTGTCAGCGATGATATTTAAAAAATATGTGGTTAAACATTTGTTCTGAGATGTAGAGGAGTCTGTGTTTAACCAGAAATCATGCCATCAAACAGGGCTGGGCACTCAATTGAGATTTGGATTAAAACACAATAAATCTCTCTGCAATATTCAAATCACAAAAGGTGCAATATCAGGGTATCCGCAGGGTAGTAAAAGGTAGTAAAAAGAAGTAAATGAAATTAGCTCAAATTAAGGCCATTAAAAGGTAGTAAAAGGTAACAAATGCAATTTGACTTGGTTGTAAATTTTTCATCACCCCTTCAATATATTATGACTTTTACATTGATGCTGAATTTTTGTTTTAAGCTCGTTAAACTAAAAAAAAAAAAAAAAAATCTAAAATGAAATATACATGTGAGCAGGACAGCAGGACCTGGGTCAGCGTTGATAGCCTTGATTGGTTGTGCTGCCCAATCTGTTGTGCACATGCGTGGTGTCGGAATAGCATCTTAATGGGAAAATATAAGTTTCCACAACTTTGGCTCAATGACTTTGGCAGTTAAAGACTGGCTTAAGCCGGTCATGGGGAATGACCGGGAAGCTTTTTGTAAAGTGTGCGAAAAACTCATAAATGGGGCCTATGATTTCTGCATTAACAGAATATCGGAATTGGTCAATAAAAACAGAATTTACAATTTAACGTGGAAATTGAATGAATTTGACTGAAATGCTGTGGTTTTTTTTTTTTAGAAAGAGGAACGTATATCCGAGGAATATTTTCCCGGGGAACACTAAAGCAGGGCCCATCCGGCCCCTCACTCACCCCGCCCCCTCCTAAACAATAACAGCATGTCAAAGCAGCTTCATGAAACACCGGCAAAGATCACGTAGACCCATACGGGGCAGTACCATGGGACATAATGTTGCACCTTCAAGAAAAGTCATCCGTGCTTCGAGTTATTTTACCTCACCACACCACCTGAGCGATGTGCTTCATCTCACGCGAGGCACACCACTCAACCCTCAAGTCCGTCCAAAATCAAGCTGGATGGACTTGAGATTTTATCAAGTCTAAATGATGTTAAATTCGAGTAACAGTTAGCTTAATAATTCATCCTGTAGATAGTTCCCTTTGGTGGCTTAACGAGCCAACACGTGTCTGTATTAACGTAGCGGTCTGATATAAGGCAGACAGACAGCGAGGATGGAGAGAAATGAGGAGGGAAACGTTACAGTCAGGAGTAAAACACAATGCATAATCAAACTGCATGCACTGTTACATATTGAGAGAGTAAAGAAAAGTTTAGGTAACAGGTTTACATTTAACCATTTAACTTTAATGTGACCTTCCTTTTAAGTTACTATCACTCTGTGTTTGAGAGAACAGAAGGATTTCTTCATTAACATTATAAACATCAGTTAGGATGTGATTATACACGTGGATGTGTCTGAAAATGTTGGAAATATCTGACTGTTACATGGTTATATTTATTTTATATCAGGGTTATCCAAACAATGGCTCCTGGGCCAATTGTGGCCCTTTTTCAATACATTTATGGTTATTTTTATTTAATTAGTGAACATTTGATTAATTTACTTAAAATTCATTTACATTTTTCTGGTAAAATTAGTTGAAAGGTTAAAAAACGGAATTCCAAAAAAAATTAAAACAGTATTTTGAAAAAAATAAAATGCAATTTGTAAAGAAATAAAATGGATTTCATAGGGCCCTATAAATGTGACCTGGAACAGTATTACGGTGATCAAATCACATCAAGAATCCATCATTCACTAGCAGCAGATTCGCGTGTGGGGGGAGAAGCTCCCTATTTCGTTTTTTGGTGCAACACAGAGCAGTGCAACTGCAAACACAAGTTCAGCTACGAGCGAACGAGAGTGTTGCATGATGGTAGTAAAAAATATTGTAGAGGTAGTAAAAAAGGTAGTAAATTAAACTCTAGGATTCCTGTATAGACCCTGAATATTTTTTGACCCTGAAATCTGTGTCAAAATCCTAGTTTTTAATATAATTTCAGCAGCAGAGATGTTATGAACTGGCACATCAGGCAAACATTCATGTGATTGCAATTTGAAATCTAAATGTTGAGCCCTACTATGAAGTTGGACAAGACATTACATCAGTGGCACTAACAAGTCAAATATTATTGGTTTTGCATTTATAAATATCTCAGAGATTGTATTAAAAATATTGGAATCTACTTCTTGGATTTCTGAGGGCCTTATTTTAAGTGTTTTGAGGAATTGGATCCCAAAAACTATGTTTTTGCTGTTATTCTTTATAATATGTTGGCATTCCTGATTTTGCATTGTTTCAACCTTTTGCTTTAATCTCATAGTTCCCTTCATTTAAAGACTCACTTTCAATTTGAAAACAACCAAAGTATTGGACCACCAAATGCTGGTTCAGAGGAAACAATAACAAGGGTTCTCAGGGAATATGTTCTGGGCTAAAGTACATTTTATCAAGGTAACAAAGGAGAGCAACAGTAGCTGCTGACAAATACAAAATTCAGGAGGAGTACAGTACCCCGAAAAAACACTTCAGAACTACACCGCTTTCCACATTATGAGGTTTTTATTTTTAAAAAAATAATGGTTATCATTATGAAGTTTGTTCAAAAACATTTGAATTATGCTCTAACAGCTGATGACTTGAAAAATATTCTGACTGTCATTGTATTAATATTTGGGAAAATAAGAGAAAAATGTCATTTGCATAATAATGTGGAAAGCGGTATATACTAGAGCGTTATTTCTTTGTTACATTGAACCTCTGATTTTGACATGATGGAGTAGCATGCAGTTATAATTTTCCATTCTGTTCTGTGTCCAATAGACAACCAACAGCTATCAGTGACTCAAGAAGAGGTTCCCTCTGAGCAGCAGGAGTGGAGCTCCAGCCTGAACCAGGAGGACACTGAGCCTCTGCACCTTAAAGATGAAGTGGAGGAACTGTGGAGCAGTCAGGAGGGACTGGATGAGGCTTATACTTACAAGATCCCCTTTGCTCCTGCCCCTGTAAAGACAGAAGATGATGAAGGAGACCTCAGTCCTCACAGCTTCATGAAATACAAAGTGAAGGGATGAAAACAGGAGCTGATGGAGAGGACTGTGGAGGACCAGCACAGGCCAGGAACTCAGAACCAGAGAGACATTTACATTCAGAGACTCGGGACGAGACTGAAGACTGCTCTGAATTTGAAACTGATGTCAGTGATGATTGGAGGGTCAAAATGGAAAATGATTCTGGGTTAAACTGTGTGGAAAACTTAGATGATGACAGATCAGACAATGACAAGAAATCACACAGCTGCTCTCAGTGGGGTAAAACACTCAGATGGAAATGTCATCTTGCTACACATATGAGATCTCACCAGACAGAGAAACCCTTCAGCTCCTCTGACTGTGGTAAAAGATTTAAGTTTAAGTCAAGTCTGACGAAACACATGGTTATCCACACAGGAGAGAAACCCTTCAGCTGCTCTGACTGTGATAAGAAGTTTAAGCAAAAGTGTCATCTGAACACGCACATGTTGGTTCACACAGGAGAGAGGCCATTTAGCTGCTCTAAGTGTGATAAAACATTTAACAGAAAGTCTACTCTGACAAATCACATGTTAATTCACAAAGAGGAGAAGTGCTTCGGCTGCCCTAAGTGTGATAAAAAGTTTAATGAAAAGTCTCAGCTGAACTCCCACATGTTTGTTCACAAAGGAGAGCAATCCTTTAGCTGCTCTCAATGTGATAAAAATTTTAATCACAAGTCTAATCTGAACGTACACATGTTGGTGCACACAGGAGAGAAACCCTTTAGCTGCCCTCAGTGTGATAAAAATTTTAATCACAGGTCTAATCTGAAAAGACACATTTTGGTGCACACAGGAGAGAAACCCTTCAGCTGTTCTGAGTGTGATAAAAAGTTTAGTCACAAATTGTATCTGACTAAACACATGGTGATCCACACAGGAGAGAAACCCTTCAGCTGTGAGCTCAGTGATCAGAAATTTTCATGGGGTAGTTAGGTAAAAAAAACACAAGTGTACCAGTTGCCAGACTTCATAAAATAAGAAAGGGAAGAGCTAATGAGGAGGATTATGTAAGATGAGAACCAGGCAGTATCTGAGATATATAAAAAGATGTGCAACAAGAGACTGAAGACAAATTAGATGATGAGAGAGATCAGAGAACATCAGTCAGTTTTAAACTCTAAGCCTGCTATACTCAATCCTGCAGCTACTCAGCTGCATACAGCTCTTATAGGGATGCACAGATGCATCAGCTTAACATCAGTATCAGCTGATATTAGCCATGTTTGTTTACAAATGCAAATAATATAGCAGGAATGTTTATCATTTATCAGCAAGTATCTGTTGTGCCTCATGATTTGGCTGCTTGTCATCTGATATATCTAGCTGATGAATATAAACCAGTGCATAAGACGGAACTTTCTGGACAATCTCTGATCTGATTTCATGCTTTTATGAGAAAATGTTGGCATTCTATGAGAAAGAAGAGAACATCAAAATCAGTTAGATTGTTGTGTTGAACATAAGTATCGGCCCAATCTTTCACAATAAATGCAACTTCAGTTCATTTATTTAAAGTTATTGTGTTTTTTTGGAAAACAAACCCCAACATTTTTTTAAGTAGAAATTTTGCCCGAATACTTGATTATTTGCAAATTTCTTTATTCTGGTTGGCTATAAAACAGACTGAAACAACAGCATACAACAGAGGCCCTTTAGATCGTTGTTTCCAGTGCAAACTCCAACAGTAAATCCTTTCTGTGGCAAAATGAGAGTCACAAATATCACTTAGTGAGGTCAATTCAGAGCTGATGTTTCAACAACCCTTTCCAGACTGAAATACAAATGTAGATTGCTAAAAGCATGGACAGTCATAACAGAGAAAAGTGGAAGACTACCTGCTATTATTGACTGTGATTCTCAGCAAAATGCTGTATGCTCAGGTGTGGACATATGACCAACTATATGCTGTGTGTTATGCTGTTGTCAGTTCTTTAATCATATTTCTTTGTGTATGTGAATAATAGAGATGCACACAAGTCATTTTTTGCAAGTCCAAGTCAGGTCTCAAGTCTCCTATGGTCTTAATGAGCATTTTATGATCTGCTACTGACATCCAGTCTGCTTAGACTACTGCATGGTTATATCTTAGGAATTTAAAGCCTGTACTGTGTTCTCATCATCAGCACAGGTGGGATCGCCACTGGTGTAATAAATAAAATATGGACGTTTCAGTACTCAAAACTTTGTGCACAAAGATTCAGCCTGTTAACCTGACACGCCAGATGGATTTGTTTCACACATCTGCCTAGAAAACCTCCCATGGACAGCGTTTGGGAAAGGGCAGAGCCTTTGAAAAAAAAAAAAATCATAGGGTGATTGGATGAACGTTCTTTCTGTCACATCTTTACAGGGCCAATCAGAGCAACAAAACACCTGACTTCATAGCTCCAAGCCGAGGTGCACCGCTACCAACGAATAAACTCCATAGAGAGCTGCACAACGTGAACCATGGCGACTGTAGACATGTCTGTACACGACTTTTGTCATTTTTGAATAGAAAACAACTCACTGCTGTTGGTCTTCTTTTAACAAAGAAATGTCGTCAAGTTCAGATAAAATCGACGCTTTCGGAGCATCCGCGCTGATGTCTTCCGCCGTAATTGCACCGGCCTCTTCTTGCTTCTTGCATACGTCACGACTCTGCTGCCCAAAACTACTGCCCCTCAATGCTGATTTCCTGTCGCTTTCTCACCGAGCCCAAATGGTTCAAATGGGAGCTTTGCGAGACAGATTTGCCAGTAAGAAACATGGAAACGGGCAAATCCATCTGCTTTGCAAGGATGTAGGCTTGTTACGTCCAAGGTTATAGTAGTTTAGGATTTTTCATTAGTTTTTATTTTTATTTTGTTCTCACTTTGTGTGTTCGATTTCAGTTTAGTTTGTATTAGTTTTGACTGCTGGTTTGTTAGTTTAGTTTTGTTCTATTTTGAAAAAAATGCTTTGTTTTAGTTTAGTTTTTGTTACATTTATAGTTAGTTTTAGTTTTATACGGATAGATGTCGGGTCTGAGTGACAGTCATACATTTTTAAAAACATATTCAAACATGGTACTTTTCAGTTATCCTTTTATTTACTTAATGATGATGTTTGAATACAACTCCAGACATAAAACTACAACTGTGTGAAGTCTTAACCAATCAGATCAGGGAATTTTACACTACACAGACTTGGGTGTCTGTGCCAGTCAGTATGGTTGTGTCAAAGACTAAAACTAAGGATATTTTGTCTCTATTTTTATTTGTAGTTATTCTTGTAACCGCATTTTTACAGTCTTAGTTACTTTTTGTTTATTTGGTAAAGCTTAGTTTTTATTTAGTGTCAGTTAACTCAAATGGTTTTTGAATTTTAGTTTTAGTTATTTGCTTGGTTTTAGTTAACCATAATAACCTTGGTTAAGTCTTTTGAAGAACTGACAAATTAAAACATTTGGTGAGAGAGTCTCTTGCGCTTCAGCCCCTCCACTCGTGGAGGTCGGTGCTCACAAAAGGACCAGAGTTGAACCATTTGGACTGAATGAAGAACTTAGCCTCTCATGTTTTTTTGTAATATGTGGACTTGTTACACTTAGTATGTTACATTTTACCGTCTACATTGTCGGTCTATGTATTTTGTAAATATTGTATACTTTGTATATATTTGTTGTGAAGTATGTTCACATATTCCTGTTTGGAATAGATAGTTTGACATGAGTGCTGTCACAGTATTGGTCCACTGCGGGCTGACGCCCCACCTCAAACAACCAATCAGTGTTGAAACTCTTTATTCAGGAGGGGATTTAAGGTTTTCAAACTGCACCAGTACTGTTTGACTCTGATGAAGACGCAGTGCGCGTCGAAACGTCAGTCCTCTGCGCCTTATTAAACGTCCTCAAGTGATTCGTGTTCTCCAGGTTCTTCATTGGGTTTACCTGGTTCACCCACTGAAACACCTCAAATTGAAACGTTTGTTGTTTCCCTTTAACTTTTAAGGACATACCGTTTAAATAAATAAAGTTTTTTTAAATTTCTTGATGCCATAAAGAAATGTAGTTAGTGTTTGACTAAAATGTCTTGTGAGAGGTGAGTTCCTTTATTCTGTAGGATACAAACAGCGTTGCACCGGAAGTGATTATTATTGCGAACACCTTCCTCTGTATTTAGCAACATGGCGGAGAATCAGAACAATTTTTAATCTGCGCCACTTTTTTGTGAGAGAAGCGATTCTGATCTCTCAGAGTCTCATTCTGTCAACTGAATGGACTTTAAGCTTTAAATGTTTTTCTCAGTTTTCTCTCCCTCAGTCATCTACCCATAAACTACAAAGCTAGCTTAGCTTAGCATTCAAACTGGAGATATGAGTGGTGAAACAGTCAAAGTTGCTGTTTGATGGAGTGGTTGTAGTGTTTTCCAGAATAAATCAGCCAGTAAAACTGTGTGAAAATGCCAGGAGTCGAGACACTGAGAGATTTTGTCAACCAGAGACTGACTGCTGCTGCTGAGGAGATTTTTGGAGTCTTTGAAAGAACGATAGCAGAATACGAGGAACAACTTTGTCGATGTAAAGAGGAAAACGAGCGAAAACAAAAACTTCTGGACGATGTTCAGCTTCGCTTTCACAGAGCAGGTTTGTTCATTTTTCCCTCAGTAATTGTTCTCATTCTGTTTGGATCGACTTTAAACAAATGGACAGTGTTGCAGAAGAGGGTGTATTCTAAGCTTTACGGTAACGGTCGTCAACGGTTATTTTAATTTTAGTGACTTTTTCTTCTATTTCTAAACCAGTTGTTACAGTAAATGCTGGGAGAGGTGATATGACCTTTCTGTGGTTCCAAACGTCAACAATGTACGATTTCAAGCCATCTACATGTGTTTTTAAACTGAGGAAGAACCAATTGTGATATTTTTGTTGCAATGCAGGATGTGAGTATGTTTTGAGTTCTTCATCAAATGTATTCTAACGAGACAAGAGAAAAAAAATCATTCAATATAATAACCAACACAATATAAGATAGTGAAACTCGGACTGAACAGTTTTAAAATATATCTCATTGTGATCATTTTGACTCACATTGCAAATTCAGTACACATAGTTGTATAGAAGGGAATAATAATTTTTACATCATTCTCATTTTTTTCCAACTTTATATATACATTTTTACATTATCATAAAGAAACATAATGCAGGAGAACATAAATACAAACAAGGAACAATCCCTCCCACACCACATTGTGACACATGACAAAAAAACAAGAGAAGAAAATCATACATACTTAAATTAGATAAATAAAATAAATGATAATAACAAACGAATAACAATAATACAAAAGTAAATAAATAAAAAAGCATCATTCTCATTTTTATTAAGAAAAAGAAACCCAAAGACGAAAGTAGGAGTTTCTATAAATTATTCTAAAATTGCATTAGGATATGTTGTGATTTGATCTAAATTTTGACAGTCATACACACTAGTACTGCACAGTTAATCACAATTGCAATAGCAGGCTTTGCAATAACAACCCTGCATCCAGGGCTGCAATTATTATTTTATTAAGATGTTTGTAAAAGGTTTATAAAATAGTTGATAATGATAATAATATCTTGACTTTATATAGCGCCATTAAAGAAACCCAAGGACACTTCACAAGAACACATAAGACATGGACAAACTATGTAAGGGATAGGATTAGTGTAAGGGGATTGGTGTAGGCTGTGGTGAACGGGTGGTGCCTGAGATGTTTTTTTTTTAAATATCCAGAGATGGAGCGTTATGGATGTCTGCAAGAAGAGTGTTCCAGAGTGTGGGGGCTGCAGCACCGAAGGCTTTGTGTCCATAGGTTCGGAGTTTGGTTGTAGGAATGGACAGTAGGCCAATGTCTGAAGACTGAAGGTTGCAGGATGGTTTGTCTGGATGGAGGAGATCAGAAAGGTACTGAGGAGCCAGGGCATGGAGAGATTTGTATGTGAGGAGGAGGATTTTGTAGTTGATGCGGGACTTGATGGGGAGCCAGTGAAGGTGGATGAGGGTCGGAGTGAAGTGTTGCCAGGGTCTAGTGCAGGTGAGAGGTCTAGCAGCAGGGTTTTGGACAAACTGCACCTGTCTAAGGGTTTGCTGGGTACCCTGGACAGGCTCCATTGCAGTAGTCGCAGAAAGGCCTTAAAGTTTACAATATTGCTACTGTTGGACTTTGTAGAAGTACCTTTATTTAAAGATAAAGTAATAGATTTTTTTCTTAAATTACATTGTTTTGAAAGCAATGCTGCAATATCAACAGGTATAGTCTATTTATTTTTAAATACTACTTAATATTTGTGTCTTTTTTGTTGAGAAATACACACCTTATATTTTTCACTATTCTCTGCTTTTTTCTTGATAACCAAGCAAGCACACTCATGATACTATTTATTTATTAGATTGTTTTCACATTTGACAATATTGTCCAGTAAGGGTCAACCAATAAGGTTGTTTTCAGGGCCGATATCAATACAGATTATTAGAGGTGCATGTGACTAATTCCTGATATTTGGAGCCAATATGCATTTGTTATGACAAAGAAAATGTGCTTAATGTGATAAAAGTAAATCTGCATGTGAATAAATGAAGGAGTAGCTCTGTCAACGTGAGAAACACCACAGAGTAACACAGAAAGAGGAAAACAGGAAGTGATGTTGTCCTGGTGTCAGCGCCACCAGGCCTCAGTGCTGATTGGCTGGTAGTTGCTGGTCAGATAGTATTGTGGACAGAACAGGTGAGACCACAGAGAGTGAAAACAAACCCAGAGAGGAAGACACACCTGGCAGTGAGGCCAAAGTAGCATGTCTTTGGATAAAATGATTTTAGCTGATGATCAGGAAAATTAAATGCAGACACCAATAGTCAAATATCTGTATGAGTAATTAGCCAGGATGATTTTCAGTCCACCCCTAATGTCCAGTATAATTGCAATCACACATTTTTACCATATTGTTCAGCACTACTCAAAAAGTTCAAACTTGACAAAAAAACAAGCAGTAGCTAAATCACATCATTTCACCAATCAATACAAGTGCACATTTTTTCTTCTTGTCAGTCCTGCAGTTTTAAGTTTATATTTTGCATTGCATCAGAGTTGATTAAAAAATATGTGGTTAAATATTTGTTCTGAGAGAGGAGTCTGTGTTTAACCAGAAATGATGCCATGAAACAGGGCTGGGCACTCAATTGAAATTTGGATTGAAACACAATAAATCTTTCCGCAATTTTCAAATCACAAAAGGTTCAATATTTTTCAACCTGAAATCTGTGTCAAAATCCCAGTTTAATATAATTTCAGCAGCAGAGATGTTATGGACCGGCACATCAGGCAAACATTCATGTGACTGCAATTAGATTATCTAAACGTTGACCCCGACTATGAAGTTGAACAATATATTACATCAGTGGCAGTAACAAGTCAAATACTATTGTTTTTGCATTTATAAATATCTCAGAGATTGTATTAAAAATATTGGAATCTACTTCTTGGATCTCTGAGGGACTTATTTTAAGTGTTTTGAGGTGTCGGATCCTGAAAACTAGGTTTTTGCTTTTATTCTCTATAATAATGTTGGCATTCCTGATTTTGCATTGTTTTAACCTTTTGCTTTAATCTCTGAATTCCCATCATTTAAAGACTCACTTTCAATTTGAAAACAACCGAAGTATTGGACTGGTTCAGAGGAAACAATAACAAAAGTTCTCAGGGAATATGTTCTGGGCTGAAGTACATTTAATCAATGAAATAAAGGAGAGCAACAGTAGCAGTTGACAAATACGAAACTCAGGAGGAGTACAGGATCCCTGAAACATACTTCAGAACTAGGCTATACCAGATTATTATTTCTTTGTTACATTGAACTTCTGATTGTGGCATACTGGAGTAGCATGCAGTCAGAAGGTTCCATTCTGTTAGTATTTTTGTGTATCTTCTTGTCCTGTAGACACCCAGCAGCTGTTAGTGCATCAAGAAGAGGTTCCCTCTGAGCAGCAGGAGTGGAGCTCCAGTCTGGACCAGGAGGACACTGAGCCTCCACACATTAAAGATGAAGTGGAGGAACTGTGGAGCAGTCAGGAGGATCTGGAGAAGTTTAATACCATCAAGTTCCCCTTTGCTCATGTCTCAGTGAAGACTGAAGATGATGAAGAGAAACCTCAGTCCTCACAGCTTAATGAAATACAGAGTGAAGGGATGAAAACAGGAGCTGATGGAGAGGACTGTGGAGGACCAGAACAGGCCTGGAACTCAGAACCAGAGAAACATTTTCATCCAGAGACTCAGGACAAGACTGGAGACTGCTCTGAAGCTGAAACTGATGACAGTGATGATTGGAGGGTCACAATGGAAAATGATTCTGGGTTAAACTGTGTGGAAAACTTTGATGATGACAGATCAGACAATGACAAGAAATCACACAGCTGCTCTCAATGCAGTAAAACATTCAGAAGGAAATATGATCTTGCTACACATATGAGAACGCACCAAAAACAGAAACCCTTCAGCTGCCCTTTGTGTGTTAAAAAGTTTAACAAAAAGTCTCAGCTGACTACACACATGTTGGTGCACACTGGAGAGAAACCCTTCAGCTGCTCTGAGTGTGATAAAAAGTTTAGTCACAAGTGTCACCTTACTTCACACATGGTGATCCACACAGGAGAGAAACCCTTCAGCTGTGAGCTGTGTAAAAAGAAATTTTCATCATATAGTCAGGTAAAAAGGCACAAGTGTACCGGGGGCCAGACTTCATAAAATAAGAGAAAGAAGAGCTAATGAGGAGGACTATTTAAGATGAGATGCAGGCAGTATCTGACATATATAAAAAGAAGTACATGAGACTAAAGATGAATAAGAGGATTAGAGGGAGATCAGAGAGCATCAGTCAGGTTTCAACTCTAAGCCTGCTATACTCAATCCTGCAGCTACTCAGCTGCACACAGCTCTTTTTGGGATGCACAGATGCATCAGCTTAACATCAGTGTTGGCTGATATTATCCTTGTTTGCCTACATTTGCAAATAATATAGCAGGAATGTTTATCATTTATAAGCAAGTATCTGTTGTACCTGATGAATTGTCTGCTTGTCATCTGACCTATCTAGCTGATTAATTAAAAAAAACAGTGCAGAAAAAGTAGCGTTCTGGAAAATCTCTAATGTGATTTCATGGTCAAACATGAGAGAAAGCGTTTTCATTCGACGAGAAAGAAGAGAACATAAACATCATCTAGATTTTTGTGTTGAACATAAGTTTCGGCCCAATCTTTCAATATCAATGCATCTTAAGTTCTTTTATTACAAGTTGTAGTCTTGTTTGGAAAATAAACCCCGAAATATTTAAAAAAGTAGAAATTTTGCCAATTTACTTGACTCACTGCAAGTCACATCAATGCTGGTTGGCAATAAAACAGACTGAAACAACAGCATACAACAGAGGCCCTTTCGTTGTTTTCAGTGCAAACTCCAAGAGTAAATCCTTTCTGTGGCAAAATGAGAGTCACAAATATCACTTAGTGAGGTCAATTCAGAGCTGATGTTTTAACAACCCTTTCCAGACTGAAATACAAATGTAGATTGCCAAAAGCATGGACAGTCATCACAGAGAAAAGTGGAAGACTACCTGCTATTATTGACTGTGATTCTCAGCAAAATGCTGTATGCTCAGGTGTGGACATATGACCAACTATATGTTGCGTGTTATGCTGTTGTCAGTTCTTTAATCATATTTCTTTGTGTATGTAAATAACAGAGATGCACACCAGTCATTTTTTGCAAGTCCAAGTCAGGTCTCAAGTCTCGTATGGTCTTAATGAGCATTCTATGATCTGCTTCTGACATCCAGTCTGCTTAGACTACTGCATGGTTATATCTTAGGGATTTAAAGCTGACTGTATTCTCATCATCAGCACAGGTTGGATCAGCTTTGGTGTAATAAATAAAAGATGAACATTTCAGTCCTCGAAATTTAGTGCACGAAGATTAAGCCTGTTAAGCTGACACGCCAGACGGATTTGTTTCACACATCAATCTGGAAAATCTCCCATAGATGGTGTTTGGGACACAGCAGAGCCTTTGAGCAACAAAAGATGTGACGTCATGGCCCCAAACTGAGGTGCACCAATACAGACGAATAAACTCCAGAGAGCTGTACAACGCAAACCATGGCGACTGTAGACATGTCAGTACACGACTTTTTTCGTTTTTGAATAGAAAACAACTCACTGCTGTTCTTTGTTCTGCTTTTAATGAAGAAATGTCGTCAAGCTCTGATAAAACGTATGCCTTTGCAGCATCCACGCTGATGTCTTCTGTCATAATTGCACCGGCCTCTTCTTGCTGCTTCCATACATCACGACTGCTGCGCCAGACAGTACTGCCCCTCGATGCTGATTGGTCCTGTCACTTTCTCACCGAGCCAAAATGGTTCAGATGGGAGCTTTACAAGACAGATTTACTAGTAAGAAAAACAGAAACAGTCAAATCCATCTGCGTTGCAAGGATGTAGGCGTGTTATGTCCAAAGTTATGGTAATTTGGTATTTTTCAATAGTTTTTATATTTATTTCATTTTCACTTTCTGTGTTCGACTTCAGCTTAATTTTAGTTTTATTTCTATTCATTTTAGTGTTAGTTTTAGTTTTTTTTACAGATCGATGTCAGGACTGAGTGCCAGTCATACATTTTTAAAAACATATTAAAACAGGCTACTCTTCACTTATCATTTTATTTGCTTGATGATGATGTTTGAATACAACTCCAGACATAAAACTACCACTATGTGAAGTCTTGACCAATCAGATCAGGCAATTTTACTTTCCACAGACTTGGGTGTAGGTCCCAGTCAGTATGGTTGTGTCAAAGACTAAAGCTACAGATATTTTGACTCTATTTTTATTTTACTGAAGTTATTTTTTTAAGCGCACTACACCGTTTTACTTAGTTTTTTGGTTTTTGGTGAAGATCTGACGAATTAAAACATTTGTTGTTTCCCTTTAACTTAAAAGGACATATCGTTTAAAAAAAAAAGTTTTTTAATCCCTTGATGCCATAAAGAAATGTAGTTAGTGTTTGACTAAAATGTCTTGTGAGAGGTGAGTTCCTTTATTCTGAAGGACACGAACAACGTTGCACCGGAAGTGACTAGTTTTGCGAACGTTACTCTGAATTTAGCAACATGGCGGCGAATTAAAACAATTTTTAATCTGCGCCACTTTCTGTGAGAGCAGCGATTCTGATCTCTCGGAGGCTCATTCTGTCAACTGAATGGACTTTAAGCTTTAAATATTTTTTCTCAGTTTCCTCTCCCTCAGTCATCTACCCGGAAACTACAAAGCTAGCTTAGCTTAGCATTCACACTGGAGATATGAGTGGTGAAACAGTCAAAGTTGCTGTTTGATGGAGTGGTTGTAGTGTTTACCAGAATAAATCAGCCAGTATAACTGTGTGAAAATGCCAGGAGTCGAGACACTGAGAGATTTTGTCAACCAGAGACTGACTGCTGCTGCTGAAGAGATTTTTGGAGTCTTTGAAAGAACGATAGCAGAATACGAGGAACAACTTTGTCGATGTAAAGAGGAAAACGAGCGAAAACAGAAACTTCTGGACGATGTTCAGCTTCGCTTTCACAGAGCAGGTTTGTTCATTTTTCCGTCAGTCATTGTTCTCATTCTGTTTGGACCGACTTTAAACAAATGGACAGTGTTGCAGAAGAGGTTGTATTCTAAGCTTTACGGTAACGGTCGTCAACGGTTATTTTAACTTTTAGCCTATTATTAGTGCGTGTGACTGATTCCTGATATTTGGAGCCAATATGCATTTGTTATGACAAAGAAAATGTCCTTGATGTGGCAAAATTAAATCTGCATGTGAAAAAATGAAGGAGTAGCTCAGTCAACATGAGAAACAGCACAGAGTAACACAGAAACAGGAAAACAGGAAGTGGTGCTTTCCCTGTGTCAGTGCCACCCAGGCCTCAGAATTTAAAATAATCACATATTGACTTTTAGTTGTAATCTTGGGGGTTGAGTGGGCGGGTTTTAATTCGATCATTCTCCCAAATCATTAAGCCCCACTATGAAACTGAACCAGGTGCTACATCAGTGGCAGCAACATTGAGCTGCTGACTTGATAAAAGTTCAATATTATTGTATTTGCATACAGTGATTCTGACTGGAATATTTAATCTACTGCTTGGATCTCTGAGGGCTTTATCCTATTTTAAATGTTTTTTAGGTGTAGGATCCCTAAAACGGTGTTTTTGCTGTTATTCTCTAAAATAAGGTTGGCATTCCTGATTTTGCATTATTTCAACCTTCTGCTTTAAGCTCTTAGCTCCCTTCTTTAAAAGACCCACTTTCAATTTGAAAACATCCCAAATCATTGGACCACCAAATGCTGGTTCAGAGGAAACAATAACAAGCGTTCTCAGGGAATGTGTTCTGGGCTAAAATACATTTAATCAATGAAATAAAGGAGAGCAACAGTAGCAGTTAAATAATAAGAAATTCAAGAGGAGTACAGGATCCCTGTAAAAATATTTCAGAGCTATACCAGAGCATTATTTCTTTGTTACATTAAACCTCTGATTGTGGCATACTGGATTAGCATGCAGTTATAATTTTCCATTCTGTTTGTGTTTTTGTGTATCTTTTATCCTGTAGACACCCAGCAGCTGTTAGTGCATCAAGAAGAGGTTCCCTCTGAGCAGCAGGAGTGGAGGTCCAGTCTAGAGCAGGAGGACACTGAGCCTCCACAGATTAAAGAGGAGGAGGAAGAACTGTGGAGCAGTCAGGAGGAACTGGAGGAGTTTAATACCATCAAGTTCCCCTTTGCTCCTGTCCCTGTGAAGACTGAAGATGATGAAGAGAGACCTCAGTCCTCACAGCTTGATGAAATACAAAGTGAAGGGATGAAAACAGGAGCTGATGGAGAGGACTGTAGAGAACCAGGACAGGCCAGGAAGTCAGAATCAGAGAGACATTCCCACTCAGAGACTCAGGACAAGACTGGAGACTGCTCTGAAGCTGAAACTGATGTCAGCGATGATTGGAGGATCACAATGGAACATGATTCTGGGTTAAATTGTGTGGAAAACTTAGATGATGATAGATCAGACAATGACAAGAAATCACACAGCTGCAGTAAAACATTCACAAGGAAATGTCATCTTGCTACACATTTGAAGACGCACCAAAAACAGAAACCCTTCAGCTGCTCTGACTGTGGTAAAAAGTTTAGCCAAAAGATTAGTCTGAACACACACATGGTGATCCACACAGGAGAGAAACCCTTCAGCTGCCCTGAGTGTGATAAAAAGTTTAGAAACAAGTCTCATTTGAAGTCCCACATGTTTGTTCACACAGGAAAGAAACTCTTCAGCTGCTTTCAATGTGAAAAGGGGTTTTATTACAAGTCTCATCTGAAAAGACACATGGTGATCCACACAGGAGAGAAACACTTTAGCTGCCCTGATTGTGATAAAAAGTTTAGTCAAAAGTGTCACCTTACTTCACACATGGTGATCCACACAGGAAATAAACCCTTCAGCTGTGAGCTCTGTGATAAGAAATTTTCATGGGATAGTCAGGTAAAAAAACACAAGTGTACCGGTGGCCAGACTTCATAAAATAAGAGAAAGAAGAGCTAACGAGGAGGACTGTAAGATGAGAACCAGGCAGTATCTGAGATATGTACAGTGCTTAACAAATTTATTAGACCACCTGTCATATTTGTCTCAAAGACCATCCAGCATCATGAAGTGCTTTAATGCAGACTCTTTCATTTTCAGTGAGCTCTCCACGTTTTACCATTTTGAACAGATATGATGGATTTCAAACTGAATTCACCCAAATTTGAGCCGGCTCACTGGGCTTCTCTGAGAAGTCAGAAATGAATCAAGCATAACATTCAACCACTAAAACTAATTTTTCTCTTCAGGAATGCAAGTAAATAACTATAATTTGACATATTAATCAAGAAATTATAATGTGCCTTACTGTTTTTTTTCAGGGTTTTTTTTTTGTAAATCAGTAAATTTGAAAATTCATGGATAACAATAATAATTACATTTTAGCATTAAAAATATCATTTGGGTTAAAGAGCTTCTACATATTGGTGTATTAACCATTGCAGAAACATAAAAAATGATTTTGGTAATTACCAATGCTGTTAATTTAGGGCAGCTGTGGCATAAACCTTACTTTGTTTAGGGTTAGGGTGGTCTAATAAATTTGTTAAGTACTGTAAAACGATGTGCAACGGGAGATTGAAGATAAAAATGATTAGGGGGAGATCAGAGAACATCAGTCAGGTTTAAACTCTAAGCCTGCTATACTCAAGCCTGCAGGTACTCAGCTGCACACAGCTCTTATTGGGATGCACAGATGCATCAGCTTAACATCAGTATCGGCTGATTTTATCCCTGTTTCCCTGCATATGCGAATAATATAGCAGGAATGTTTATCATTTATAAGCAAGTATCTGTTGTACCTGATGAATTGTCTGCTTGTCATCTGACATGTCTAGCTGATGAATAAAATAAACCAGTGCAGACCAAGTAACTTTCTGTACAATCTCTGATCTGATTTCATGGTCAAACACGAGAGAGAATGTTGGTGTTCTACGAGAAAGAAGAGATCATAAAAATCAGCTAGATTGTTGTGTTGAACATAAGTATCAGGCAAACTTTCAGTATCAATGCATCTCGAGTTCTTTTATCAAAAGTTGTAGTCTTGTTTGGAAAATAAATCCCATTTCTTTTAAAAAGGAGAAATTTTGCCCGAATACTTAATTCATTGAAAGTCACATCAATGCTGGTTGGCAATAAAACAGACTGAAACAACAGCATACAAGAGAGGCCCCTCAGATCATTGTTTCCAGTGCAAACTCCAAGAGTAAATCCTTTCTGTGGCAAAATGAGAGTCACAAATATCACTTAGTGAGGTCAGTTCAAAGCTGATGTTTTAACAACCCTTTCCAGACTGAAATACAAATGTAGATTGCTAAAAGCATGGACAGTCATAACAGAGAAAAATGGAAGACTACCTGCTATTATTGACTGTGATTCTCAGCAAAATGCTGTATGCTCAGGTGTGGACATATGACCAACTATATGCTGTGTGTTATGCTGTTGTCAGTTCTTTAATCCTATTTCTTTGTGTATGTGGATAACAGAGATGCACACAAGTTATTTTTTGCAAGTCCAAGTCAGGTCTCAAGTCTCCTATGGTCTTAATGAGCATTCTATGATCTGCTCCTGACATCCAGTCTGCTTAGACCACTGCATGGTTATATCTTAGGAATTCTCATCATCAGCACAGGTGGGATCACCTTTGGTGTAATAAATAAAGGATGGAACATTTCAGTCCTCGAAACTTAGTGCACGAAGATTAAGCCTGTTAACCTGACACACCAGCTGGATTTGTTTCACACATCCATCTGGAAAACCTTCCATAGACAGTGTTTGGGAAAGGGCAGAGCCTTTGAAAAAAAAATTGTAGGGTGACTGGATGAACGTTCTTTCTGTCACATCTTTACAGGCCCATCAGAGCAACAACACACGTGACATCATAGCTCCAAACTGAGGTGCACCGCTACCAAAAAATAAACTCCATAGAGAGCTGCACAACGCCATGGCGACTGTAGACATGTCAGTACACGACTTTTGTCGTTTTTGAAAAGAAAACAACTCACAGCTGGTCCTCTTTTTTTAACAAAGAAATGTTAAAAGTTCTGATAAAACATACGCTGTCGCAGCATTCACGCTAATGTCTTCCACCATGATTGCACCGGCCTCTTCTCGCTGCTTGCATACATCACAACTCTGCTGCACCTGACAGTACTGCCCCTCAATGCTGATTGGTCTTGTCACTTTCTCACCGAGCCCAAATGGTTCACATGGGAGCTTTGCAAGATAGATTTGCCAGTAAGAAAGACGGAAATGGGCAAATCCATCTGCTTTGCAAGGATATAGGCCTGTTATGTTTAAGGTTATAGTAGTTTGGGATTTTTCATTAGGTTTACTTTTTATTTCATTTTCACTTTCTGTGTTGGATTTCAGTTCAGTTTTTATTAGTTTTGACTGCTGGTTTGTTAGTTTACTTTAGTTTCTATTCTGCAAAAAAAAAAAAAAAAAGCTTTATTTAAGTTTAGTTTTTATTCGCTTTAGTGTTAGTTTTAGTTTTTTACAGATAAATATCAGGGCTGAGTGCCAGTCATATATATTTTTAAAAACATATCAAAACAGGCTACTCTTCACTTATCATTTTATTTACTTAAAGATAATGTTTGAATAAACTCCAGATATAAATCTACCACTATGTGAGGTCTTAACTAATCAGATCAGGCAATTTTACTCTCCTCAGACTCTGGTGTAGGTGCCAGTCAGTATGGTTGTGTCAAAGACTAAAACTACAGATATTTTGTCTCTATTTTTATTTTATGTGACTTATTTTTGTAAGCGCACTATACAGTTTAGGTGAGTTTCTTTCTTTTTTTTTTAAAAAAAAAGCTTAGTTTTTATTCAGTTTCAGTTAACTAAAATGATTTTTTAATTTTAGTTTTAGTTATTTACTTAGTTTTAGTTTAACTATAATATTCTTGGTTTTGTCACTTGAAGAACTGACAAAACATTTGTTGTTTCCCTTTAACTTATCAGGACATGTCGTTTCATAAAAAAAGATTTTTTTTTTTTAATCCCTTGATGCCATGAAAAAAGTTGGTTGGGTTTGGCTAAAATATCTTGTGAGAGGTGAGTTCCTTTATTCTGAAGGATTCAAACAGCGTTGCACCGGACGTGATTACTATTACGAACGCCTTTCTCTGCATTTAGCCACGTGGCGGCGAGTTAGAACAATTTTCAATCTGCGCCTCTATTTATGACAGAAGCGATTCTAATTCCTCAGAGGCTCATTCTGTCAAATGAATGGACTTTGAGCTTTAAATATTTTTCTCAGTTTTCTCTCCCTCAGTCATCTACCCGGAAACTACAAAGCTAGCTTAGCTTAGCATTCAAACTGGAGATATGAGTGGTGAAACAGTCAAAGTTGCTGTTTGATGGAGTGGTTGTAGTGTTTTCCAGAATAAATCAGCCAGTATAACTGTGTGAAAATGCCAGGAGTCGAGACACTGAGAGATTTTGTCAAGCAGAGACTGACTGCTGCTGCTGAAGAGATTTTTGGAGTCTTTGAAAGAACGATAGCAGAATACGAGGAACAACTTTGTCGATGTAAAGAGGAAAACGAGCGAAAACAGAAACTTCTGGACGATGTTCAGCTTCGCTTTCACAGAGCAGGTTTGTTCATTTTTTCCCTCAGTCATTGTTCTCATTCTGTTTGGACCGACTTTAAACAAATGGACAGTGTTGCAGAAGAGGTTGTATTCTAAGCTTTACGGTAACGGTCGGCAACGGTTATTTTAATTTCAGTGACCTTTTCTCCTATTTCTAAACCAGTTGTTACAGTCAAGGCTGGGAGACGTGATATGACCTTTCTGTGGTTCGAAGTGGCAACAATGTACAATTTCAAGTCATCAAAATGTGTCTTTAAACTGAGGACGAACGATCTCATTGTGTTTTTTTTTTTTTGTCGTAACGCAGTATGTGTTTATGTTTTGAGTTCTTCATCATATGTATTTCTTAATGATACAAGACAACAATCACTCAATTTAAAAACCAACACAATATAAGACAGTGAAACTAGGGCTGAACAATCTTTGAAGAATATCTCATTGGGATCATTTTGACTTAGGCTATATTGCAAATTAAGTATAGTTGTATAGAAGGGAATTGTAGCATCCCTCCTGAATGAAGGACGTAATGAATTAAAGTTATCTTAGCTTAATTCAAAACAAAACTTACAAAATAAAAAACTACAAAATGTTATAACTGTAGAAACGCCAAAGGGTCATCATTTAGACTAAACTGGTTACTTACAGGAATAATAATTTGTACATCATTCTGATTTTGATAAAGAACAAAAACAAAGAATTAAGTGCAATTTGGGTGGCTTGGGGTGTAGGTTGTCCTTTGAACGGATCGTTGAGAGGTGTGAGGGGTTCTTTTCAAACCTGGTATAGAAGCTGTTCAGGTCTTCAGCCAGTCCAGGGTTTCCAGAGGGCGGGGGGGGGGGGGTGGGCTTCTGTGGTCGGTGATGTCTTTCAGGCCCTTCCACACTGACGCAGGGTCATTGGTCAACCGGTTTTTGTAGCTTTTCAGAGTAACTCCTCTTAGCTACTCTGATCTCCTTTGTCAGTGTGTTCCTGGCCTGCCTGTACAGAGCCCTGTCCCTGTTTCTGTAGGTCTCCTCCTTGGCCTGATGCGGCTTCCTCAGGTTTGATGTGAACCAGGGTTTGCTGTTATTGAATGTGCAAAAGGTCTTGGTCTGCACACACATGTCCTCACAACAGCTGATGTAAGATGTCATAGTAACAGTGAGTTCATTTAGGTCTGAGGCTGCAGCTGTAAAGATGGTCCAATCAAAGCAGGCCTGTAGCTCCAGCTTCCACTCCTCTGTCCATCTCTTTACAGTCTTGACAACAGGCTTTGCAGATTTAATTTTCTGCCTGTAGGTTGGGATGAGATGAACCAGACAGTGATAAGAGAGCCCCAAAGCAGCACGAGGTACAGAGCAATAGGCGTCCTTTAATATGGTGTAGCAGTGGTCCGGAGTGTTACTGTCCCTGGTGGGACACTTTAAATGCTGTCTGTATTTTGGTAGTTCGTTGGTGAGGTTTGCTCTGTTAAAGTCCCCTAGAATGATGAGCAGGGAGTTTTTTCTCCATGTCTGTTACCTGGTCGGCCAGGTGTTGCAGCGCCTCCATTACGCACACCTGAGCAGGAATGTAAACACAGACCAGGACGAACAAGGAGTGAATAAAAAGGTCTGCAGTTTATGAACAGAGTCTCTATGTGAGGACTGCACGACTTCAACACTGTGACATCTGTACACCAACCTTGATTAACGTAGAAGCCCATTTCACCTCCCCTTTACTTCCCTGAAAGGTCCGTAGCACGGTCCGCTCAGAAGAGCTGAAAGCCCTGCCGCTGAAGCACGCTGCCTAGGATGTGTACACTGAGCCAGGTTTCAGTAAAACACAGGGCAGCAGAATGGCTCAAGTCCTTATTTTTTAGTTGAGGAGCAGCAACTCATCCATCTTGTTGGCCAGAGAGCAGACGTTCCCAAGATGTAGTGATGGGAGAGCTGTGTGTAATCCCTGCTTCGTAAGTTTAACAAGCGCTCCAGCGCGCCTCCTCCTTATCCCATAGAGAGCTGCTACTCCTCCCACCACAATCTCCGGAAAACTTTTCGGTTCAATGAGAACTGGGGAGAAAACTCCAGCAGTGGTTTTTCCATTATTCAGGAGCTCCTCTCTTGTGAATGTGATCACAGAGGGAGAGCAGAAAGCAAGAGAGAAAAAACAAAACCACTATAAATACTAGAGAGTGTAGTATCAGTGCGCCCTGCTGCAGCACCATGTTGGATCCCATTTGCGCCATCTTGGATACCATTAAAGCCAACTTAATGCATTGTTTTTCTATACTTTATACGGTCTTGCAGGTTATTGTTGACTAGAAGTGCCTTCATGGGAACTGAGGTCAGACCCTCTTCAATGCTTTTCCTCTGGACATCATATGAGGGATTACACCAGCATATGATAGTGTCATGACCTGGTTCAGGTGGTCACAACAAAGAAGGGAGACACCATGGCAAAGTTTAAAACAAGTCTTTATTTTTCCAACCAAACCAATTTAAACCAAATTAAAAATTTAAATCAAACAGTTCTCTAATTAAACCGAATCAGGCCAAATCAAATAATCAAATTCGGCAGTTTACTATTTAAACTGAATTAGACCAAGCTGAAGAGTCTAAAAAGCCAAATTAGTACAAATTAAATATTTGCAGCATGAAGTATGTAAGTCAGTAGAGTCAGTAGCATGGGATGTGCATGAGCGAAGGTAATGTGTGTAAATGTTGTAAAATGCAAACTTAGCTAAAGCTCGACCTAATCTAACATAACTAAACCAAAGTGTGGTATACCTGTGGAGGCCAGGTCAGAGAGAGAGTGCATGTGTGACCGCAGGAGCTTAAATAACCTCCTCACTCGAAGCGCAGGTGTGTGACATTATGCTAATCAATGAGCTGCACTCACAGACACAGGCTGGAGACACTCAGGCTGACAACAGCAGACATCATATGTCAACAACACAGTAGTTCTTAATTGTGCTGCCCAGTAGTAATCTCTGAGTGACAGAAGACCCCATCCCCTTTTTTCTTTTGCCAGTTGTAAGGTTTTAAATGGAATTTGAGGCCTTTTACCTTGCCATATGTATCAGGATAATATTTTCCCATTCTTTAAATTGTTTATGGCTTATTTCTATTGACAGGGTTTGAAATAGATATAATAATTTGGGTAGGATGTTCATTTTAATTGAGTCTATTCTTGAGCTGAAACTTAAGTAAGGGATTAGATTCCATCTCGCTATATCCTCTTGAATTTTCTTTTGTTTCGGGGAATAATTACATTCTAATAATTCTATGAGGTCCTTTGGTATTATGACTCCCAAATATTTAAAATGTTCTGTTTCCCATGCTAGATGGTACTTGCTCTTAACTTCTTCTGGTTGGCTATAATTTTATTTAAACAGTTGTGTTTTACTTATATTATTTTTGTTTCCTGTTGATTAATCAAAATATTCAAATGATTGCATTAGTTTAAGTAGAGAGTTTGTTGGTTGCCCTAGAAAGATCAGAATATCATCTGCATAGCAGGCTAGTTTATGCTCTTTCCCTTGAATGCTAATGCATTTTATTTCTTTGTTTTGTCTTATGTATTGAGTAAATGGTTCCAAATATAATGCAAATAATAGTGGTGAGCACGCGCAGCCCTGCCTTGTACCTCTTTCCAGAATACATTTTTTTGATAAATCACCATTAACTTTAATTCTAGCCGTGGGTTTATCATATAACGCCTGTATTGTTTGACTTGTTGTTTCATGCAGGCCAAATTTATGGAGAACTCGATAGAGACAGCTCCAATCTACTGAATCAAAAGCTTTTTCTGCATCAATACTAATTACCATTGCTGCTATTTTATTCTTTTGGATGTGATTAATAATTTGTAATCTCTGTTGTTTACTATCTTGCATCTGACGCTCTTGGATAAACCCTGTCTGGTCATTATTTATCAGATTAGACAGGAACTCCTCCAATCATCTAGCCATGATAGAAGTTAAGAGCATATACTCTATATTCAGAACTGAAATTGGTCTGTGTGATCTATATTCTTATTTATCTTTAGTTTCTTTTGGAATGGTGGAGATGATTTCTTCCTTCCAACTGGGCGATGTTTGTGCCTTCTTTAAAACACAATTAATGTAGGAAGCATCATTGGATGACCGGAATATTTAATTTACTTCTTGGATTTCTGAGGGCCTTATTTTAAGTGTTTTGAGGTGTAGGATCCCTAAAACTGTGCTTTTGCTGTTTTTCTGTAAAATAAGGTTGGCATTCCTGATTTTGCAGTATTTCTACCTTCCACTTTAAGCTCTTAGTTCCCTTCATTTAATGACCCACTTTCAATTTGAAAACACCCTAAATTATTGGACCACCAAATGCTGGTTCAGAGGAAACAATAACAAGGGTTCTCTGGGAATATGTTCTGGGCTAATGTATATTTTATCAAATAAATAAAGGAGAGCAACAGTAGCAGACAAATACGAACCTCAGGAAGAGTACAGGATCCCTGAAAAAATACTTAAGAAAAATACCAGAGTATTATTTCTTTGTTACATTGAACATCTGATTGTGACACACTGGAGTAGCATGCAGTTATAATTTTCCTTTCTGTTCGTGTTTTTGTGTATCTTTTTGTCCTGTAGACACCCGGCAGCTGTTAGTTCATCAAGAAGAGGTTCCCTCTGAGCAGCAGGAGTGGAGCTCCAGTCTGGACCAGGAGGACACTGAGCCTCCACACATTAAAGAGGAAGAGGAGGAACTGTGGAGCAGTCAGGAGGGACTGGAGGAGTTTAATACCATCAATTTCCCCTTTGCTCCTGTCCCTGTGAAGACTGGAGATGATGAAGAGAAACCTCAGTCCTCACAGCTTGATGAAATACAAAGTGAAGGGATGAAAACAGGAGCTGATGGAGAGGACTGTGGAGGACCAGGACAGGCCTGGAACTCAGAACCAGAGAGACATTTTCATTCAGAGACTCAGGACAAGACTGAAGCTGAAACTAATGACAGTGATGGTTGGAGGGTCTCAATGGAACATGATTACGGATTTAAATGTGTGGACAACTTTGGTGATGAGCGGTCAGAGAATGACAAGAAATCACACAGCTGCTCTCAGTGCAGTAAAACATTCAGATGGAAATGTCATCTTGTTACACATATGAGAACAAACCATAGAGAAAAACCCTTCATCTGCCCTGAGTGTGGTAAAAAATTTGATCACAAGTGTCGTCTGGCGGCACATATGGTGATGCACACAGGAGAGAAACCATTTAGCTGCCCAGAGTGTGATAAAAAGTTTAACCGAAAGTCTACTCTGACTACACACATATTTGTCCACACTGGAGAGAAACCCTTCGGCTGCTCTGAGTGTGATAAAAAGTTTAATCAAAAGTCCATCTTAGCTAAACACATGTTGGTGCACACAGGAGAGAAACCGTTTAGCTGCTCTGAGTGTTATAAAAAGTTTAGCCAAAAGATCACTCTGAACAGACACATGCTGGTGCACACAGGAGAGAAGCCATTTAGCTGCTCTCAGTGTGATAAAAAATTCAATCACAGTTCTACTTTGGCTAAACACATGTTGGTGCACACAGGAGAGAAGCCATTTAGCTGCTCTCAGTGTGATAAAAAATTCAATCACAGGTCTACTTTGGCTAAACACATGTTGGTGCACACAGGAGAGAAGCCATTTAGCTGCTCTCAGTGTGATAAAAAATTTAATCGCAAGTGTAATCTGGCTACACACATGAGGATGCACAGGAAAGACATCCTTCAGCTGTTAGTTCTGTGATCATAAATTTTCATTAAGTTTACTGGTGGCCAGGCTTCATAAAATAAGAGAAAGAAGAGCTAATGAGGAGGACTATGTAAGATGAGAACCAGGCAGTATCTGAGATATATAAAAAGATGTGCAACAAGACACTGAAGATGAATAAGATGATTAGAGGAAGATCAGAGAACATCAGTCAGGTCTAAACTCTAAGCCTGCTATACTCAATCCTGCAGCTACTCAGCTGCACACAGCTCTTATTGGGATGCACAGATGCATCAGCTTAACATCGGCTGATATTATCCCTGTTTGCATATATATGCAAATAATATAGCAGAAACGTTTATCCGCATGTATCTGTTGTCATCCGACATATCTAGCTGATGAATAAAATAAACCAGTGCAGAAGACGGAACATTCTGGAGAATGTCTAATGTGATTTCATGGTCAAACATGAGAGAAAATGTTGGCGTTCTACGAGAAAGAAGAGAACATAAAAATTGGTTAGTTTGTTGTGTTGAACACAAGTATTGGCCCAAACTTTCACAATAAATCTATCTCAAAGTCTTTTATCAAAAGTTGTCATCTTGCTTTTAAAATCAATGCCAAAACATTTTCAAAAGTAGAAATTTTGCCTGTGTACTTGATTTATTGCAAATCACATAAATGCTGGTTGGCAATAAAACAGACTGGAACAACAGCAGAGAATAGAGGCCCTTTAGATCGTTGTTTCCAATGCAAACACCAACAGTAAATCCTTTCTGTGGCAACATGAGAGTCATAAATATCACTGAGGTAAGTTCAGAGCTGATGTTTCAACAAACCTTTCCAGACTGAAATACAAATGTAGATTGCTAAAAGCATGGACAGTCATCACAGAGAAAAGTGGAAGACTACCTGCTATTATTGACTGTGATTATCAGCAAAATGCTGTATGCTCAGGTGTGGACATATTAGCAACTATATTTTGTGTGTTATGCTGTTGTCAGTTCTTTAATCATATTTCTTTGTGTATGTGAATAACAGAGATGCACACCAGTCATTTTTTGCAAGTCCAAGTCAGGTCTCAAGTCTCGTATGGTCTTAATGAGCATTCTATGATCTGCTTCTGACATCCAGTCTGCTTAGACCACTGCATGGTTATATCTTAGGGATTTAAAGCCTGTACTGTATTCTCATCATCAGCACAGGTGGGATTGCCACTGGTGTAATAAATAAAGGATGGATGTTTCCGTACTCGACACTTTGTGCACAAAGTTTAAACCTGTTAACCTGACACGCCAGATGGATTTGTTTCACACGTCCATTTGGAAAAGCTCCCATAGATGGCGTTTGCGAAAGGGCAGAGCCTTTGATAAAAAAATTTGTAGGGTGATTGGATGAACGTTCTTTCTGTCACATCTTTACGGGCCAATCAGATCAACAAAACACGTGATGTCGTAGCCCCAAACCGAGGTGCACCGCTACCAAGGAATAAACTCTATAGAGAGCTGCACAACACGAACCATGGCGACTGTAGACATGTCAGTACACGACTTTTGTAGTTTTGGATAGAAAACAACTCACTGCTGTTCTTTGTTCTTCTTTTAATGAAGAAATGTCATCAAGTTCTGATAAAATGTATACTGTATATTGTAATGTATAGCATTCAACCTAATGTCTTCCGTCATAATTCCACCGGGCTCTTCTTGCTGCTTGAATACATCATGACTCTGCTGCGCCCAACAGTACTGCCCCTCAATGCTGATTGGTCCTGTCACTTTCTCACCGAGCCCAAATGGTTCAGATGGGAGCTTTGCAAGACAGATTTGCCAGTGAGAAAGACGGAAATGGGCAAATCCATCTGCTTTGCAAGGATATAGGCCTGTTATGTTTAAGGTTATAGTAGTTTGGGATTTTTCATTAGGTTTACTTTTTATTTCATTTTCACTTTCTGTGTTGGATTTCAGTTCAGTTTTTATTAGTTTTGACTGCTGGTTTGTTAGTTTACTTTAGTTTCTATTCTGCAAAAAAAAAAAAAAAGCTTTATTTAAGTTTAGTTTTTATTCGCTTTAGTGTTAGTTTTAGTTTTCTACAGATAAATATCAGGGCTGAGTGCCAGTCATATATATTTTTAAAAACATATCAAAACAGGCTACTCTTCACTTATCATTTTATTTACTTAAAGATGATGTTTGAATAAACTCCAGATATAAATCTACCACTATGTGAGGTCTTAACTAATCAGATCAGGCAATTTTATTCTCCTAAGACTCTGGTGTAGGTGCCAGTCAGTATGGTTGTGTCAAAGACTAAAACTACAGATATTTTGTCTCTATTTTTATTTTATGTGACTTATTTTTGTAAGCGCACTATACAGTTTAGGTGAGTTTCTTTCTTTTTCAAAAAAAAAAAAGCTTAGTTTTTATTTAGTTTCAGTTAACTAAAATGATTTTTGAATTTTAGTTTTAGTTATTTAGTTAGTTTTATTTAACTGTAATAACTTTGGTTACGACGATCTGACAAATTAAAAAAGTTATTACTTCCCTTTAACTTATGAGGATATATCGTTTTAAAAAAGGATTTGTAAAAATCCCTCGTTGCCATGGAAAAATGTTGTTCGTGTTTGGCCAAAATATCTTGTGAGAGGTCAGTTTCAACATTTATTCTGAAGGACACAATCAGCGGTGCACCGGAAGTGACACTATTGCGAACACTTTACTCTGTATTTAGCGTTTTTTTTTTTTCATCCGCGTCACTTTGTTAAGAGAGATAAGCTGTTCTGACCTGTCAGAGGCTCATTCTGTCAAATGAATGGACTTTGAGCTTTAAATGTTTTTCTCAGTTTTCTCTCCCTCAGTCATCTACCCGGAAACTACAAAGCTAGCTTAGCTTAGCATTCAAACTGGAGAGATGATGGGTGGGGAAACAGTCAAAGTTGCTGTTTGATGGAGTGGTTGTAGTGTTTTCCAAAATAAATCAGACAGTGTAACTGTGTGAAGATGCCAGGAGTCAAGACACTGAGAGATTTTGTCAAGCAGAGACTGACTGCTGCTGCTGAAGAGATTTTTGGAGTCTTTGAAAGAACGATAGCAGAATACGAGGAACAACTTTGTCGATGTAAAGAGGAAAACGAGCGAAAACAGAAACTTCTGGACGATGTTCAGCTTCGCTTTCACAGAGCAGGTTTGTTCATTTTTCCCTCAGTCATTGTTCTCATTCTGTTTGGACCGACTTTAAACAAATGGACGGTGTTGTAGAAGAGGTTGTATTCTAAGTTTTACGGTAACGGTCGTCAACGGTTATTTTAATTTCAGTGACGTTGTCTCCTATTTCTAAACCAGTTGTTACAGTCAAGGCTGGGAGACGTGATATGACCTTTCTGTGGTTCCAAGCGTCAACAATGTACAATTTCAAGCCACCAAAATGTGTCTTTAAACCGAGGAAGAACGATCTAATTGTGATTTTTTTTGTTGCAATGCAGTATGTGATTATGTTTTGAGTTCTTCATTTGTATTTTTTAACGACACACGAAAAAAATCATTTAATATAAAACCAACGCAACAAAAGATAGTGATAAGATCGACAATCTTCAAAGTATATCTAATTGAGATCATTTTCACTTATATTGTAAATTCAGTATCCATTGTTGTAGTGAAGGGAATTGTAGCATCCCTCCTGAATGAATGACAGTTGACTCTTGTTCTGATGATTTTCGTGGTTTATTTTAACTTGACAACATCAAACAGTCAAACTAAACTGGTTCCTTACAGGAATGATAATTTGTACATCATTCTCATTTTGATTAAGAAAAAAAAAAACAATAAAAGTGGGATTTTGTGAATTATTCTTAGACTAGCTCTTGACTGTGTGCCTGATGTGTAGGACGTCGAATCTCTGATGTGGAGAAAAAAAATGATTAACTGGTATTTTGACTTCAGGTTAAAGAAATGGTTCACCATTTGTAATTTGAAAATTTCATTAGGATATGTTGTGATTTGATCTACATTTTGACAGTCACACGCACTAGTGCTGCACAGTTAATCTAATCACAATTGCAATGTCAGACTTTGCAATAACAAAACTGCATACAGGGCTGCAATTATTATTTTATAAAGAAGTTTGAAAATGGTTTTATTTATTTTTCAACACTACTTAATATTTGTATCTTTTTGATGAGAGATACACACTTCAAATGTTTCATTATTCTCTGTATTTTCCTTGATAACCATGCACGTACACTCATGATACCATTTATTTATTAGATTGTTTTCACATTTGACAATATTGTCCAGTAAGGGTCAACCAATAATGTTGAATTTTTCAGGCCTGATATCAATACAGATTATTATTAGCGCATGTGACTGATTCCTGATATTTGGAACCAATATGCATTTGTTATGACAAAGAAAATGTCCTTAATGTGGTAAAAGTAAATCTGCATGTGAAAAATGAAAGAGTAGCTCTGTCAGCATGAGAAACAGCACAGAGTAACACAGAAACAGGAAAACAGGAAGTGATGCTGTCCCTGTGTCAGTGCCACCCAGGCCTCAGTGCTGATTGGCTGGTAGTTGCTGGTCAGGTAGTATTGTGGACAGAACAGGTGAGACTGCAGAGAGTGAAAACAAACCCAGAGAGGAAGACACACCTTGCAGTGAAGCCAAAATAATATGTCTTTTGATGAAATGATTTTAGCTGATGATCAGGACAATGAAATGCAGACACCAATAATCAGCTAAATGTCAAATATCTGCATTAATAATTATCCAGGCTGATAATCAGTCCACCCCTAATGTCCAGTATAATTGCAATTACATATTTTTACCACATTGTGCAGCACTACTCAAAAAGTTCAAACTTGACAAACAAACAAGCAGTAGCTAAAACAGATAATTTTACCAATCAATTCAAGTTCACAGTTTGTCTTCTTGTCAGTCCTGCAGTTTTTATGTTTATATTTGCATTGCATCAGTTATGATAAAAACAGGAAAAAAAACATGGTCCAAATATTTGTTTGGAGATGTAGATGAGTCTTTGTTTAACCAGGAATGGTGCCATGAAATGGGGCTGTGCAATATTTCTTCATTGTGTCAAAATACCAGTTTAATGCATATTTTTGCAACAGAGATGTTCTAATCCACACATTATTTAAGCAGTCATATGTAATTTTTTTCTAGAATAGTTTGCAAAAACATTCTTCTTCAGTCCCATTCAGCCCTATGTAGAATAGTTTATTTTACTTATGTTGAAAAAATACACAAGATGGGGAATTTAAAAATAATCACATATTCACTTGCAGTTGTAATATTGGGGGTTGAGAGGGGATGGATTAAGATCATTTTCCCAAATCATTAAGCCCCACTATGAAACGGAACCAGGTGCTACATCGGTGGCAGCAAAATTGAGCTGCTGACTGGATTAAAAAGTTCAATATTATTGTATTTGAATACAGTAATTATGACTAGAATATTTAATCTACTTCTTGGATCTCTGATGGCCTTATTTTTAGTGTTTTTTTTAGGTGTAGGATCCCTGAAACTATGTTTTTGCTGTTATTCCCTATAATAAGTTTGGCATTCCTGATTTTGCATTGTTTCTACCTTCTACTTTAAGCTCTTAGTTCCCTTCTTTTAAAGACTCACTTTCAATTTGAAAACATGCTAAACATTTGGACCACCAGATGCTGGTTCAGATGAAACAATAACAAGGGTTCTCAGGGAATATGTTCTGGGCTAAAATACATTTAATCAAGGAAATAAGGGAGTGCAAAAGTAGCAGTTGACGAATGTGAAACTCAGGAGGAGTACAGGATTCCTGAAAAAATATTTAAGAAATATACCAGAGCATTATTTCTTTGTGACATTGTACCTCTGGTTGTGACACACTGGAGTAGCATGCAGTTATAATGTTCCATTCTGTTTGTATTTTTGTGTATCTTTTTGTCCTGTAGACACCCAGCAGCTGTTAGTGAATCAAGAAGAGGTTCCCTCTGAGCAGCAGGAGTGGAGCTCCAGTCTAGAGCAGGAGGACATGGAGGACACTGAGCCTCCACACATTAAAGAGGAAGAGGAAAAACTGTGGAGCAGTCAGGAGGAACTGGAGAAGTTTAATACCATCAAGTTCCCCTTTGCTCCTGTCCCTGTGAAGAATGAAGATGATGAAGAGAAACCTCAGTCCTCACAGCTTGATGAAATACAAAGTGAAGGGATGAAAACAGGAGCTGATGGAGAGGACTGTGGAGGACCAGAACAGGCCTGGAACTCAGAACCAGAGAAACATTTTCATCCAGAGACTCAGGACAAGACTGAAGACTGCTCTGAAGCTGAAACTGATGACAGTGGTGATTGGAGGGTCACAATGGAAAATGATTACGGATTAAACTGTGTGAAAAACTTTGGTGATGATAGATCAGGCGATGACAAGAAATCACACAGCTGCTCCCAATGCAGTAAAAGATTCAGATGGAAATATGATCTTGCTACACATATGAGAACAGACCATGGAGAGAAACCCTTCAGCTGCCCTGAGTGTGGTAAAAAGTTTAACCAAAAGTCTCATCTGACTACACACATGTTGGTGCACACAGGAAAGAAACCCTTCAGCTGCTCTCAGTGTGATAAAAAATTTAATCAAAAGTCTAATCTGGCAACACACATGTTGGTGCACACAGGAGAGAAACCATTTAGCTGCTCTCAGTGTGGTAAAAAGTTTAGTCACAAGTGTCATCTGACTTCACACATGGTGATCCACACAGGAGAGAAACCCTTCAGCTGTGAGCTTTGTAAAAAGAAATTTTCATGGGATAGTCAGGTAAAAAGACACAAGTGTACCGGTGGCCAGACTTAATAAAATAAGAGAAAGAAACGGTAATGAGGAGGACTATGTAAGATGAGAACCAGACAGTATCTGATATATATAAAAAGATGTGCAACAAGAGACTGAAGATGAATAAGATGATTAGAGGAAGATCAGAGAACATCAGTCAGGTTTAAACTCTAAGCCTGCTATACTCAATCCTGCAGCTACTCAGCTGCACACAGCTTTTATTGGGATGCACAGATGCATCAGTTTAACATCAGTATTGGCTGATATTATCCCTGTTTGCATACATATGCAAATAATATAGCAGGAACATTTTTCAGCTTGTATCTGTTGTGCCTGATGAATTGTCTGCTTGCCTCTAACATATCTAGCTGATGAATAAAATAAACCAGTGCAGAAAATTGAACTTTCTGGACAATCTCTGATATGATTTCATGGTCAAACATGATAGGAAATGTTGGCGTTCTACGAGAAAGAAGAGAACATAAAAATCGATTAGATTGTTGTGTTGAACATAAGTATCCACTCAAATTTTCACAGTTAATTCAACTCGAGTTCTTTTATCACAAGGTGTAGTCTTGTTTGGAAAATAAATCACAAAATTTTTCAAAAGTAGAAATTTTGCCTGTGTACTTGATTTATTGCAAATCACATAAATGCTGGTTGGCAATAAAACAGACTGGAACAACAGCAGAGAACAGAGGCCCTTTAGATCGTTGTTTCCAATGCAAACACCAACAGTAAATCCTTTCTGTGGCAACATGAGAGTCACAAATATCACTAAGTGAGGTCAGTTCAGAGCTGATGTTTCAACAACCCTTTCCAGTCTGAAATAAAAATGTAGATTGCTAAAAGCATGGACAGTCATACCAGAGAAAAGTGGAAGACTACCTGCTATTATTGACTGTGATTATCAGCAAAATGCTGTATGCTCAGGTGTGGACATATGACCAACTATATGATGTGTGTTATGCTGTTGTCAGTTCTTTAATCATATTTCTTTGTGTTTGTGAATAACAGAGATGCACACCAGTCATTTTTTGCAAGTCCAAGTCAGGTCTCAAGTCTCGTATGGTCTTAATGAGCATTCTATGATCTGCTTCTGACATCCAGTCTGCTTAGACCACTGCATGGTTATATCTAAGGTACTTAAGCCTGTACTGTGTTCTCATCATCAGCACAGCTGGGATCACCTTTGGTGTAATAATGAAAGGATGGACGTTTCAGTACTTGAAACTTCGTGTAGGAAGATTCAGCCTGTTAAGCTGACACACCAGATGGATTGTGTAGCACACATCCATCTGGAAAACCTTTCATAGACAGCGTTTGGGAAAGGGCAGAGCCTTTGAAAAAAACTCTGAGGGTGACTGGATGAACATTCTGTCACATCTTTACAGGCCAATCAGAGTATCAGAACACGTTACATCATAGCCCCAAACTGCTACCGAGGAGTAAATTCCATAGAGAGCTGCACAACACGAACCATGGCGACTGTAGACATGTCAGTACACGGCTTTTGTCGTTTGTGAATAGAAAACAACTCACTGCTGTTCTTTGTTCTTCTGTTAATAAACAAATGTAGTGAAGTTCTGACAAAATGTACACTGTCGCAGCATCCACACTAAGCATCCTCACTGCTTGCATACGTCATGACTGCTGCACCTGACAGTACTGCCCCTCGATGCTGATTGGTCCTGTCACTTTCTCACCGAGCCCAAATGGTTCACATGGGAGCTTTACAAGATAGATTTGCCAGTAAGAAAGACGTAAATGGGCAAATCCTTCTGCTTTGCAAGGATATATGCCTGTTATGTTTAAGGTTATAGTAGTTTGGGATTTTTCATTAGTTTTTATTTTTATTTCATTTTTACTTAATGTGTTCTATTTCAGTTCAGTTTTTATTAGTTTTGACTGCTGGTCAGTAGTTTAGTTTCTATTTTGCAAAAAAAAAGCGCTTAGTTTTCGTTTAGTGTTTATTCGTTTTTATTGTTAGTTTTAGTTTTTTACAGATAAATATCAGGGCTGAGTGCCAGTCATACATTTTTAAAAACATATCAAAACAGGCTACTCTTCACTTATCATTTTATTTACTGAATGATGATGTTTGAATACAACTCCAGACATAAAACTGCCACTGTGTGAGGTCTTAACCAATCAGATCAGGCAATTTTACTCTCCACAGACTTGGGTGTAGGTGCCAGTCAGTATGGTTGTGTCAAAGACTAAACCTAAGGATATTTTGTGTCTATTTTTATTTAATTTAGTCAGTTTTTTGAGCGCGCTATTCAGTTTAAGTTAGTTTTTTTTTTTTTTTGGTAAAGTGTAGTTTTTATTTAGTTTCAGTTAATTAAAATCATGTTTGAATTTTAGTTTTAGTTTTTTTTTGTTAGTTTAACTATCATGACCTTGCTTACCTCACTTGAAGAACTAACAAATTTAAACATTTGTTGTTTCCCTTTAACTTATCAAGACATGTCGTTTAAAGAAATTTTTTTTTTTAAATCCCTTGATGCAAAGAAAAATTGTAGTTTGCGTTTGGCTAAAATGTCTTGTGAGAGGTGAGTTCCTTTATTCTGAAGGACACAAACAGCGTTGCACCGGAAGTCATTATTATTGCGAACACCTTCCTCTGTATTTAGCAACATGGCGGAGAATCAGAACAATTTTTAATCTGCGCCTCTATTTGTGAGATAAGCGATTCTGATCTCTCAGAGGCTCATTCTGTCAACTGAATGGACTTTGAGCTTTAAATGTTTTTCTCAGTTTTCTCTCACTCAGTCATCTACCCGGAAACTACAAAGCTAGCTTAGCTTAGCATTCAAACTGGAGATATGAGTGGTGAAACAGTCAAAGTTGCTGTTTGATGGAGTGGTTGTAGTGTTTTCCAGAATAAATCAGCCAGTATAACTGTGTGAAAATGCCAGGAGTCGAGACACTGAGAGATTTTGTCAAGCAGAGACTGACTGCTGCTGCTGAAGAGATTTTTGGAGTCTTTGAAAGAACGATAGCAGAATACGAGGAACAACTTTGTCGATGTAAAGAGGAAAACGAGCGAAAACAGAAACTTCTGGACGATGTTCAGCTTCGCTTTCACAGAGCAGGTTTGTTCATTTTTCCCTCAGTCATTGTTCTCATTCTGTTTGGTCCGACTTTAAACAAATGGGCAGTGTTGCAGAAGAGGTTGTATTCTAAGTTTTACGGTAACGGTCGTCAACGGTTAGTTTAATTTTAGTGACTTTTTCTCCATTTTCTAAGCTTTCTGTCTTTAAACTGTCTTTAAACTGAGGAGGAACGATCTAATTTTTGTTGCAACCCAGTATGTGGTTATGTTTTGAGTTCTTCATCATAGTTTTAACGACACAAGAAAAAAAAAATTCAATATAAAGCCAACACATTATAAGTTAGTGATACTAGGGTTTGACAACATTTGAAGTGTATCTTATTGTGATCATTTTCACTTATATTGTAAATTCAGTATCCATTAGGGATGAACCGAAAATTCGGCCACCGAAAATTTTCGGCCGAAAGACTTTTATCACCGATACAACAAGGCCGAAACACGACGTTGTGATGACGCAAGCAAAAACCGCGGCCAGCACGGGCTTGGTGCAGTGGTTCTCAAATAGGGGTACGTATACGTGAAGGCACTTAAGGGGATACGCGAGATTTTAAAATACATGCCGGCTATTTAAGAAAAATAGCGCCTTTCTTTGCACGTCAGGAGCGACACTTTTTTGCGAGTATATTACTTACATTCTAATATCACATTCGTGCTGCAAACGTCTGCGGTGGGTTTTCTCTGTCCTCTGATAAACACTGATATTTTTTGAAGCAGAAGATAAAAGGAGGTTTGTCCCTCTCTGTCCTTCACTCCGTCAACATGAGAAACAGCACAGAGTAACAGAAACAGGCAAACAGGAAGTGATGCTGTCCCTGTGTCAGTGCCACCCAGACCTCACTGCTGATTGGCTGGTAGTTGCTGGTCAGATAGTATTGTGGACAGAACAGGTGAGACCGCAGAGAGTGAAAACAAAACCTGAGAAGATGACACACCTGGCAGTGAAGCCAAAATAGCACGTATTTTGATGAAATGATTTTTGCTGATGATCAGGAAAATTAAATGCAGACACCAGTAATCAGCTAAATGCCAAATATCTGCATCAGTAATTAGCCAGGTTGATAATTGGTCCACCCCTGATGTCCAGTATAGTTGCAATCACACATTTTTACCACATTATTTAAGCACTCCTCAAAAAATTCAAACTAAAAAATAAAAAAACAAACACAATAAAATGTGGTCCAAATATTTGTTTTGAGATGTAGAGGAGTCTGTGTTTAACCAGAAATGATGCCATGAAATCGGGCTGGACACTCAACTGAAATTTGGATTAAAACACAATAAATCTCTCTCCAATTTTCAAATCACAAAAGGTGCAATATTTTTTAACCTGAAATCTGTGTCAAAATACCAGCTTAATATAATTTTAGCAGCAGAGATGTTAGGATCAGCACATTAGGCAAATGTTCATGTGACTGCAATTAGATTATTTTCCCAATTTATGGAGCATTGCTATGAAATTGAACACGATATTACATCAGTAGTAGCAACACTGAGCTGCTGACTTGATATTTACATTTATAGATACATCAGTGATTGTATTTTGAATATTGGAATTTACTTCTTTGATCTCAGAGGGCCGTATTTTAAGTGTTTTGAGGTGCGGTATCTTTAAAACTATTTTCCTTTATGTATTTGCTGTTATTCTTTATAATAATGTTTGCATTCCTGATTTTGCATTGTTTCAGCCTTCTGATTTAAGCTCTTAGTTTCCTTCATTTAAAGACTCCCTTTCATTTGAAAAAAAACTAAGTATTGGACCACCAAATGCTAGTTCAGAGGAAACAATAACAAGGGTTCTCAAGGAATATGTTCTGGGCTAAAATACATTTTATCAAGGAAATAAAAGAGAGCAACAGTAGCAGTTGACAAATATGAAACTCAGGAGGAGTACAGGATTCCTGAAAAAATACTTTCAATTTATACCAGAGTATTTCTTTGTTACATTGTACCTCTGATGCATGCAGTTATAATTTTCCATTCTGTTTGTGTTTTTGCATTTCTGTGTGTCCAACAGACAACCAGCAGCTGTCAGTGACTCCAGAAGAGGTTCCCTCTGAGCAGCAGGAGTGGAGCTCCAGTCTGGACCAGGAGGACACTGAGTCTCCACACCTTAAAGAGGAAGAGGAGGAACTGTGGAGCAGTCAGGAGGGACTGGAGGAGTTTAATACCATCAAGTTCCCCTTTGCTCCTGTCCCTGTGAAGACTGAAGATGATGAAGAGAAACCTCTGTCCTCACAGCTTGATGAAATACAAAATGAAGAGATGAAAACAGGAGTTGATGGAGAGAACTGTGGAGGACCAGCACAGGCCAGGAACTCAGAACCAGAGAGACATTTTCATTCAGAGACTCAGGACAAGACTGAAGACTGCTCTGAAGCTGAAACTGATGACAGTGATGGTTGGAGGGTCACAATGGATCACGATTACGGATTAAACTGTGTGGAAAACTTTGATGATGATAGATCAGACAATGACAAGAAATCACACAGCTGCTCTCAATGCAGTAAAACATTCAGAAAGAAATATCATCTTGCAACACATATGAGAACACACCTAAAAGTAAAACATTTGAGCTGCTCTGACTGTGGTAAAAGATTTAAGTTTAAGTCAAGGCTAACTAAACACATGGTTATCCACACAGGAGAGAAACCCTTCAGCTGCTCTCAGTGTAAAAAGGGATTTATTTACAAGTCTCAGCTGAACACACACATGTTCGTGCACACAGGAGAGAGGCCATTTAGCTGCTCTAAGTGTGATAAAAAGTTTTATCACAAGTCTAGTCTGATTACACACATGGTGATCCACACAGGAAAGAAACGTTTTACCTGCACTGAATGTGATCAACAGTTTTACCAAAAGAGTCATCTGAACTCCCACATGTTTCTTCACACAGGGGAGAGGCCATTTAGCTGCTCTAAGTGTGATAAAACATTTAACAGAAAGTCTACTCTGACAAATCACATGTTAATTCACAAAGAAGAGAAACCCTTCAGCTGCTCCAAGTGTGATAAAAAGTTTAATGAAGAGTCTCAGCTGAACTCCCACATGTTGGTGCACACAGGAGAAAAACTCTTCAGCTGCCCTCAGTGTGATAAAAAATTTAATCGCAAGTCTCATCTGGCTAAACACATGGTGATCCACACAGGAGAGAAACCATTTAGCTGCTCTGAGTGTGGTAAAAAGTTTAACCAAAGGTCTCATCTGACCTCACACATGGTGATCCACACAGGAGAGAAACCCTTCAGCTGTGAGCTGTGTAAAAAGAAATTTTCATGGGATACTCAGGTAAAAAGACACAAGTGTACCGGTGGACAGACTTAATAAAATAAGAGAAAGAAGAGCTAAGGAGGAGGATTATGTAAGATGAGATCCAGGCAGTATCTGAGATATATATAAAAAGATGTGCAACAAGAGACTGGCTACAATTACGATGATTAGAGGGAGATCAGAGAACATCAGTCAGGTTTCAACTCTAAGCCTGCTATACTCAATCCTGCAGCTACTCAGCTGCACACAGCTGTTATTGGGATGCACAGATGCATCAGCTTGACATCCGTATCGGCTGATATTATCCCTGTTTGCATACATATGCAAATAATATAGCAGGAACGTTTATCATTATCAGTGATTATCTGTTGTACCTGATGAATTATATGCTTGCCTCTGACATATCTAGCTGATGAATAAAATAAACCAGTGCAGAAAATTGAACTTTCTGGACAATCTCTGATATGATTTTATGGTCAAACATGATAGGAAATGTTGGCATTCTACGAGAAAGAAGAGAACATAAAAATCGGCTAGATTGTTATGTTGAACATAAGTATCAGCCCAAACTTTCACAACCAATGTATCTCTAGTTCTTTTATCACAAGTTGTAGTCTTGCTTGGATAATACAACCCAGCACACTTTTTTAAGAAGAATTTGACACTTGGAAATGCTGTGATCCCTTTGTATATCCTTCTCTTGTTTTGTGAGCATCAACAATTCTTTTACTGGAAGCTGTGTTATCTGTAGGACGGCCACAGATTAGCTAAAAGGTCACACATCAACACGGTCACTCCTTGAACCGTAACACCTGGTCTAAAGAGAGTTAATCAATGACTTTATGCAATAAAATGAGCAAACTTGCTTCATGTAAATAAAGCAACAAATCGTAATGAAGCAGTGGTCTACAGCAGTGGTTCCCAATCAGGTGTCGAAACAACATGTACATGTAAAGTTTTTAAAACCACAACTACAAACCTACCATCATTGGGTTTCTATGACAAACTTTATTTAAAAGGTAGAATTTTACTGCCTCCAACCAGCTTTACCATTCAGAGACCACTCCCATCTCTCCTGCACCTGCACTGCCTCGGCTCTGAGAGCTTTGGCTTTAGTAATGCTGGTGCTCGAGACAACTGCTAAAACAGATAGAGCTCAGGACTCATGGTCCACCAACACAATACACCCTGCTTCAGGGGACTCTGGAGGGGGAGAATCCTCCACCTCAAAAGATTGCTCTGGGACAGCAGTGCTGCAGGACTCCGTGTCACTTTCTGGCAAGGGGGAAGGGGAATCCCCGTCCTTTCCCCCTCCCTGCTCTCAAAACCAAACTGCCCATTTTTGGGCAGATTTTCAAAAGTCTGAAGTGGGCAGAGTTAGCTCTGAGCTGAAAGTTAACATACACTTTTATTTTTCCAAGTGGCTCATGGGAGGGCTTGGTTTTCTCAGATATAAGTGGGGCCCTGAGGAAAAACGGACTACAGGACTGTGTCTGCTGTGAACACTGCTGCTTTCCATTTTAAGTTCATCAAACTAATTCTTGAATAAAGAATGGACTTTTCAGTACTTAAAACTTCGTGCAGGAGGACTGTAACTCTGTTACATCATTGGAAGAACTGACAAACCAAAGTGTCTGCTGTTTCCCTTTAACTTTTGAGGACATTTTATCTTTAAAACTATAAAATAAAAATCCCTCAGTGAGATGAAAAAAATATAGTTCGTTTAACTAAAACGTCTTGTGAGAAGTTAGTTCCAACTTTTATTCTGAAGGACACAAACAGCGTTACACCGGAAGTAATAGTATCGCAATCGCCTACACTGTATTTAGCAACATGGCGGCGAATCAGAGCAATTTTTAATCTGCGTCACTTTGTTATGAGAGATTAGCGATTCTAATCTGTCAGAGGCTAATTCTGTCAACTGAAAGGACTTAATGCTTTAAATGTTTTTTCTCAGTTTTCTCTCACTCAGTCATCTACCTGGAAACTACAAAGCTAGCTTAGCTTAGCATTCAAACTGGAGATATGAGTGGTGAAACAGTCAAAGTTGCTGTTTGATGGAGTGGTTGTAGTGTTTTCCAGAATAAATCAGCCAGTATAACTGTGTGAAAATGCCAGGAGTCGAGACACTGAGAGATTTTGTCAACCAGAGACTGACTGCTGCTGCTGAGGAGATTTTTGGAGTCTTTGAAAGAACGATAGCAGAATACGAGGAACAACTTTGTCGATGTAAAGAGGAAAACGAGCGAAAACAAAAACTTCTGGACGATGTTCAGCTTCGCTTTCACAGAGCAGGTTTGTACAATGTACAATTTCAAGTCATCAAAATGTGTCTTTAAACTGAGGAAGAACAATCTAATTGTGATTTTCTTTTTGTTGTTATTGCAACGCATTGTGTGATCGTTTTGAGTTCTTCATCATATGTAGTTTTTAACGACACAAGAAAAGAACATTCAATATAAAACCAACACATTATAAGATAGGGAAACTTGGGCTGTACAATTTTTAAAGTAGCCTATATCTAATTGTGATCATTTTAACTCATTTTGCAAATTCAGTACACATCGTTGTATCGAAGGGAATGATCATTTGTACACCATTCTCATTATGAATTAAGAAAAAATAACAAAGAGTAAAAGTCGGATTTTTTATAAATCATACTAAAAATTGTCTGTTCTGTGTTTGGCCAGAAATAATGCCATGAAACAGGGCTGGACACTCAATTGAAATTTGGATTAAAACACAATAAACCTTTCTGCAATTTTCAAATCACAAAAGGTGCAACATTTTTTGAACCACAAATCTGTGTCAAAACACCAGCTTAATATAATTTTAGCAGCAGAGATGTCAGGGTCGGCACATTAGGCAAGGCAAGGCAAGTTTATTTGTATAGCACATTTCAGCAACAAGGCAATTCAAAGTGCTTCACGCAGGACATTAAAATGCAATGACAATGGAAAAAGAAACAAAAAAATTTTAAAAGAAAAATGTAAAAAGGGATAAAAACAGGGAATAAAACCCACAAAAGATAAAAACAAAGATATGAAAGTAAAAGTTACAGTGCAGAGTTGTAGTTGAAATAAAATGTTTAAAAAGTGATAAAGTTTTTTAGCCAAGGCAGCAGTGAACAGGTGTGTCTCCAACCTTGATTTGAAAGAGCTCAGACTTTCAGCAGACCTGATGTTTTCTGGGAGTTTGTTTCAGATAAATGGAGCATCGAAACTGAACGCTGATTCTCCATGTCTAGTTCTGACTCTGGGGACACAGAGCAGACCTGCACCAGACGCCCTGAGTGGTCTGGATGGTTCATACTGGACTAGAAGGTCTCTGATGTATTTTTGGCCTAAACCATTCAGTGCTTTATAAGCTAACAGGAATCGAGCAGCAGCGTTCTGGATCAGCTGCAGCTGTCTGGTTGACTTTTTAGGCAGACCAGAGAAGATCCTGTTACAGTAGTCAACTCGACTAAAGATAAATGCACGGACAAGTTTTTCAAGATCCTGCTGCAACATTAGTCCTTTCATCCTAGAAATATTCTTGAGGTGATAATGAGATGACTTTGTAATTGTTTTTATGTGGTCTTTAAAATTCAGGTCTGAGTCCATGACAACACCCAGATTTCTGGCCTGGTCTGAGGTTTTTAACTGAAGTGACTGGAGCTTCATGCTGATTTTTAGAGATACCTCCTTGGGTCCAAAAACAACTACCTCAGTTTTTTGTCTGTTTAACTGAAGACATCTATGGCACATCCACTCAGTAATTTGTTCTATGCATTTACCCACTGCTTGTATGGGGCAATGGTCACCTTGGGACATTGGAATGTAGAGCTGTGTGTCATCTGCATAGTTATGGTAATTTATTTTGTTGTTTTCTATGATCTGAGCAAGTGGAAGCATGTAGATGTTAAACAGAAGAGGCCCCAGGATGGAGCCTTGGGGGACTCCATGTGTAGTTTTGGTCTGCTCAGATTGAAAGTTACCTTCTGACACAAAATAATCCCTTTCCTTTAAGTAGGATGCAAACCAATCAAGAAGTGTGCCAGACAGTCCCATCCAGTTTTCCAGTCGGTCAAGTAATATATTGTGGTCGAATATGTCGTATGCAGCACTGAGGTCCAATAACACTAAGACTGAAGTTCTGCCATGATCTGTGTTTAAGCAAATGTCATTGAACACTTTGACCAGAGCGGTCTCAGTGCTGTGATGTGGTCTAAAATGTCACTGGAAGACGTTAAAGCAGCTGTTCGCTGTTAGAAGATAATTTAGCTGTTGACACACAGCCTGTTCAATGCTTAAAAAAAAGATTTGATATCGGCCTATAATTGTTCATTAAGGTCTTTTCTAGATTGTTTTTTTTTTTAAGAGTGGCTTAATAACAGCCATTTTCAGGGTCTGTGGGAAGACTCCTGAGATTAGAGACATGTTTGCGATCTGTAACAGATCAGATGCCATGACATGTGAAACCTTTTTGAAAAATATTTGGGTAAAATATCCAGACAGCAGTAGGAAGAGTTCAGTTGGTGTAGAATGTCCTCCAGATTTTTGTCATTGATTGGATTAAACTGTGTCATGGTGTTTACACAGCTTTTTAATGGACATAGAACAGTTCCTGAACCTGGTGTGGAGATACTCACTGCCTGTCTAACATTTTGAATTTTCCCTCTAAAAAATGAAGCAAATTCATTGCAGGCTCTGGTAGAATGAAGTTCAGGTGCTATTGACTCAGGGGGGTTTGTTAATCTCTCAACAGCTGAAAACAATTCTCAAGCATTATTTTTGTTACTGGTGATTATGTCTGAGAAGAAAGACTGCCTTGCATTCCTCAGCTGTAGATGATAAGTTCAAAGTTTCTCTTTATAAATCGCCACATGCATTCAGCTTTTTGACACTCTCTTTTTCATTTTTCACCACAGAGGCATTTCTCCATGGAGGTCTTTCCTTGCTGGAGACAACCTTCAACCTAATGGGAGCAATGGAGTCAATAACATTTAACATTTTAGAATTAAACTTATCTACCAGATCATTGACTAAACTACAGGGCAGGGTGGCTGTGGAAGAAAAAAGCTTGTAAAACATTTCACTGGTGTTTTCAGTAATGCATCGTTCCATGATAACTTCTGTCTTATTACTTGTATGCACAAAGATAGAGCTCTCAAAGAGAACACAGCAGTGATCAGACAGGGCCATCAACCGTGTGTTTGTTTAGATCCTTAGAGATAAGCAGGTCCAGAGTGTCTCCACACACTGTTCTTGAGCTAATCTGAAGGCCACATGAAGTTTGGAGGACTGTAGCGATTGACTCTGCAGATAGTTTGCGACCTCTGCGCACAACGCGCCTCAGCATCTGCTGACCCTGCTCCATCATTTTACGTGGCCTACCACTTTGTGGCTGATTTGCTTTCGTTCCCAATCACTTCCACTAATACCACTGACAGTTGACTGTGGAATATTTAGGAGCAAGGAAATGTCACGACTGGACTTGTTGCACAGGTGGCATCCTATCACAGTACCATGCTGGAATTCACTGAGCTCCTGAGAGCGACCCATTCTTTCACAAATGTTTGTAGAAACAGTCTGCATGCCTAGGTGCTTGATTTTATACACCTGTGGCCATGGAAATGATTGGAACACCTGATTTCAATTATTTGGATGGGTGAGTGAATACTTTTGGCAATATAGCGTATCTCACCTTGCTGTGGTCTGCCTGTTAAACGTCCCCCCATTACCCAGGGACATGATTTTTTCTTTGGCTTTGCTCCAAGGTGGTTCCAGGGAGGACTACTACTTGTAGACTTATTACACAGAACAGAGCCTACCTGTTTCATGGTAGATTTGTCTGTGCATGTTAGCTGTGTGTTAGCCAGGTCCTGTCCACTAATTTTAGCCAATGGTGAAATGGTGTCATTCCCACGTAGTCCGTTCAATTCCACATTAACTTCTAGGCGGTGAATTTTAGTCTCCAGCGCGGCAATTTTCTGTAGAAGTTTGTGGTAGTCGTCTGAAGATAGAGGAGGCATCTTGAAGCTAATTAGCTTAGCTGAGCACTGTGTTTCCAAGTGCTGTGGTACAGGCTTGTGCTGTTGACAGGCCACGGTCAAGTAGCACTGAAGAGGTCATGAAACATTGAAAAATGGCAAAAAAAAAACCCTCCTTTGTCTTTCAAAAAGTATTTCTCCCATGAATAAAGAAAGTAAGCAAAGCAGGGAGCAAGCAGCAAAGCTTCTGCACTGTACGAAAGCAGGAAGCAGCTGTCAAACATTCATGTCATTGCAATTAGATGATCTAAACCAGGGGTGTCAAACTCAAGGCCGGGGGGCCAAAACCGGCCCGTGGTGCAGTTATACCTGGCCCACCAGATCATATGGTATTTCTATTATAACTGGCCCACCAGTATGAGGTCTGCAGATTTCCTTCAGTATAAAAATGTAAATTTGACCATGATGATTTATAATACCCTTGTTGAGTCATTAAAAATTAGAAAAAGTAAACAGTAAAATAATTTGAAAAAAGTCAGGAATGTAGGACAAATTTGTATTTTCTCTATATTTTCAATTTTGCATCTAACATGGATAAAAATTATGGTTTTGACTGTTAATTTCATATTTTAACCTTTACACCTCATAACTTTGACTGTTTCTCTCATATGTTTACCGTTTAGATTCATTATTTTACATTTTAAATCCTATTTTTGACCTTTTAAAGTCATGGTTTTGACTTTTATATCATGTTTTGACCTTTTTCATCCCCTAACTTTGACTTTTATCTCATTTTTTTACCTTTAAAACTCGCGATTTTTAAAAGTATTTCATATTTTGACTTTTAAAACTCATGAATTTGAAATTTATTAATATTTTGATATTTTAAACTCACAATTTCGATGTTTATCTCACATTTTGATTGTTAAATATCATGATTTTGAATTTTAACTCAGTTTTGCTGACCGTTTCAACTCCTAACTTTGACTATTATCTCATTTTCTTCCCTTTAAACTTATTATTTTGAATTTTATTTTATATATCGACTTTTAAAACTCATGAATTTGACTTATTACTAATTTTTTGACTGTTAAAAATCATGGTTTCAGTATTCTATCTCATAATTTGCCTTTTTAAAACAGTATTTTGACTTTAGATATCATGTTTTTACCTGTAAAATGTATAAGTTTGACTTTTTATCTCAGATTTTGAGTTTTTAACTCATCATGTTGACCTTACAATCTCAAACTCATTTAGGCTGACACTCAATGGTTAAATATTGACCCTGTTAGGCCCTCAGGTTAGACCCAAATTCAGAATCTGGCCCCTGCTTTGATTGAGTTTGACACCCCTGATCTAAACATTGAGCCCCACTATCAAGTTGAACAAGATATTACATCAGTAGCAGCAACACTGACCTGCTGACTTGATAAAAAGTTAAGAACTATTTTATTTGCATTTAGAAATATCTCAGTGATTGTAAATAAAGTATTTGAATGTGCTTCTTGGATCTCTGAGGGCCTTATTTTAAGTGTTTTGAGGTGAAGGACCTCTAAAACCATTTTCCTTTATTTTTTGCTGTTATTCTTTAATAATGTTGGCATTCCTGATTTTGCATTGTTTCAACCTTTTGCTTAATCTCTTAGTTCCCTTCTTTAAAAGACCCACTTTCAATTTAAAATATCCTAAATATTTGGAACAGGAAATTCTGGTTTAGAGGAAACAATAACAGGAGTTCTCAGGGAATATATTCTAGGCTAAAATACATTTTATCAAGGAAATAAAGGAGAGCAACAGTAGCAGTTGACAAATATGAAACTCAGGAGGAGTACAGGATCCACGAATATTTCTTTTTTACCTTGCATCTCTGATTGAGGCACACTGGAAAGGCATGCAGTTATAATATACTATTCTGTTTGTGTTGTTGCATTTCTGTGTGTCCAACAGACAACCAGCAGCTGTCAGTGACTCCAGAAGAGGTTCCCTCTGAGCAGCAGGAGTGGAGCGCCAGTCTAGAGCAGGAGGGCACTGAGCCTCCACACCTTAAGGAGGAAGAGGAGGAACTGTGGAACAGTCAGGAGGGACTTGATGAGGTTTATACCGTCAAGTTCCCCTTTGCTTCTGTTTCAATGAAGACTGAAGATGATGAACAGAAACCTCTGTCCTCACAGCTTGATGAAATACAAAATGAAGGGATGAAAACAGGAGTTGATGGAGAGGACTGTGGAGGACCAGAAAACGCCAGGAACTCGGAACCAGAGAGACATTCACATTCAGAGACTCAGAACAAGACCGAAGACTGCACTGAAGCTGAAACTGATGACAGTGATAATTGGAGGATCACAATGGAAAATGATTCTGGATTAAACTGCGTGGAAAACTTTGATGATGATAGATCAGACAATGACAAGAAATCACACAGCTGCTCTCAATGCAGTAAAACATTCAGGAGGAAATGCCATCTTGCTATCCATATGAGAATACACCAAAAAGAGAAACCCTTAAGCTGCTCTGACTGTGGTAAAAGATTTAAGTTTAAGTCAAGTCTGACTAAACACATGGTTATCCACAGAGGAAAGAAGCCCTTTAGCTGCTACCAATGTGAAAAGGTATTTAATTACAAATCTCAGCTGAAATCCCACATTTTGCTGCACACAGGAGAGAAGCCCTTCAGCTGCCCTCAGTGTGATAAAAAATTTAATCGCAAGTCTAATCTGGCTATACACATGGTGATCCACACAGGAGAGAAACCCTTTAGCTGCACTGAGTGTGATAGAAAGTTTACCCAAAAGTCTAATCTGAACACACACATGTTAATTCACACAGGAGAGAAACCTGTCAGCTGCTCTGAGTGTGATAAAAAGTTTTACCAAAAGTCACATCTGACTTCACACATGGTGATCCACAGAGGAGAGAAACCCTTCAGCTGTTAGCTCTGTGATCAGAAATTTCATGGGATAGTCAGTTAAAAAGACACAAGTGTACCAGTAGCCAAATTTCATAAAATAAGAGAAAGAAGAGCTAATGAGGAGGACTGTGCAAGATGAGAACCTTGCATCTGACATATCTAGCTGATGAATAAAAAAATGAGTGCAGACAAAGTAACTTTCTCGACAAACTCTGATCTGATTTCATGGTCAAACATGAGAGAAAATGTTGGCGTTCTACGAGAAAGAAGAAACATAAAAAACGGCTAGATTGTTGTGTTGAACATAAGTATCGGCCCAAACTTTCACAATCAGTGCATCTCAGGTTCCTTTATTACAAGTTGTAGTCTTGCTTGGAAAATAAACCCCAACAAGTTTTTTAAGAAGAAATTTTTCCTGTATACTTCATTAATTGAAAGTCCTACCAATTCTGGTTAGCACTAAAACAGACTGAAACAACAGCATGCAACAGAGGCCCTTTAGATCGTTGTTTCCAGTGCAAACTCCAACAGTAAATCCTTTCTGTGGCAAAATGAGAGTCTCAGATATCACTAAGTTGGGTCATTTCAAAGCTGATGTTTTAACAACCCTTTCCAGAGTGAAATACAAATGTAAACTGCAAAAGCATGGACAATCATCATAGAAAAAAGTGGAAGACTACCTGCTATTATTGACTGTGATTCTCAGCAAAATGCTGTATGCTCAGGTGTGGACATATGACCAACTATATGCTGTGTGTGATACTGTTGTGGACTTCTATTATCAATATATTTTTGGTTATTGCAATGCACAGCATGCCTTGAGTCTTTTCATAACCCTTAACATTATTCAAACTCTGAAATGTGCATTGTTTTAAGGGAAGAAAAGGGGGTTTGTGGATTGGGGCTCTTGCAACAATATTTGAGTCAGTGTGGCCTCTGAGCAGGGCAAGGTTGAGCACAAGTTCTTGAAGAAATTCAGTTTAAAATATATCTTTTTGTCTGGCTTGAATGTGTCTCTTCTGCAGAAGTGAGGTTTTCTTGGTCCATTCTTGTAGAGGGCTCTAGTGATGGTTTTCTTTGAGACTACGTTTCCAGACTTGGCCAAGCCCTTCACTAGTGTTTCTGCAGTTGTTCCGGGGTCTTTAGACACATCTCTCAGTAGTTTTCTTTCCTTGAAATCTTTCTCTTTCTACCTCTGCCAGGCTTGTTGTGGCTCTCTTTGAATTTCTGGGTGATTCTTCTCACCCCGGTTCTTGACACTTGGAAATGCTGTGATGCCTTTGTATATCATTCTCCTGTTTTTGTGAGCATCAACAATTTTTTTCCTCAAGTCTAAACTGATTTCTTTACTTTTTGTTGAGATGCTTTCTGCAGTGACAGCTCAACCCCTTACTGGAGTTGTCATACCATTATGTAAATATGAAGATAATCTTCAGTTTTAGCTGGATTTTAGAAGCTTTCAGCAATACAAAGTTGATGCACATCATTGCACAGCAGTGCTGTCTGCTATGGCTCAACAAAAAGTTCAGTTCTAAAGGGGACTAATAATTGTGATCCTGATCATTTTTGTATTTTTGTGAAATCATTTTGTTTCTGTGTGTAATGTTGGAATCCAAAATAAACTATGAGGTTTGAAAGCTGTGTTATCTGTATGACAGCCACAGATTAGCTACAAGGTCACACGTTAGCATGGTCACTCCTTGGACCGTAACACCTGATCTACAGAGAGTTAATTAATGACTTTAAGCAATAAAATGAGCAAACTGCTCTCAGTACCAAACTGCCCATTTTTGGGAAGTTTTTCTAAATCTGAAGTGGGCGGAGTTAGCTCTGAGCTAAAACTTGTATTCAAAAACTCATGGAAGGGCTTGGTTTTCGTAGATATAAGTCAGGGCGGCCCTGAGGAAAAAGTTTGGGAACCACTGGACTACAGGACTGCAACTGCTATGAACACTGCTGCTTTCCATTTTATGTTCATCAAACTCAGTATTAAATAAAGTATGTACGTTTCAGTACTTGAAACTTCCTGCAGGAAGACTGTAACCCTGTTACATCACTGGAAGAACTGACAAACTAAAGTGTCTGCCGTTTCCCTTTAACTCATGAGGACATTTTGTTTAAAAAATATAAAATAAAAATCCATTGATGCCATGAAAAAATGCAGTTAATGGTTGACTAAAACGTCTTGTGAGAGGTGAGTTCCAACCTTTATTCTGAAGGACACGAACAACGTTGCACCGGAAGTGACACGATTGCGAACGCCTTACTTTGTATTTAGCAACATGGCGGCTGTAAAAACAGTTTTTAATCTGCGTCACTTTGTTTGGAGAGATAAGCGGTTCTAATCTCCCAAAAGCTCATTCTGTCAACTGAATGGACTTTAAGCTTTAAATGTTTTTCTCAGTTTTCTCTCCCTCAGTCATCTACCCGGAAACTACAAAGCTAGCTTAGCTTAGCATTCAAACTGGAGATATGAGTGGTGAAACAGTCAAAGTTGCTGTTTGATGGAGTGGTTGTAGTGTTTTCCAGAATAAATCAGCCAGTATAACTGTGTGAAAATGCCAGGAGTCGAGACACTGAGAGATTTTGTCAAGCAGAGACTGACTGCTGCTGCTGGAGAGATTTTTGGAGTCTTTGAAAGAACGATAGCAGAATACGAGGAACAACTTTGTCGATGTAAAGAGGAAAACAAGCGACAACAGAAACTTCTGGACGATGTTCAGCTTCGCTTTCACAGAGCAGGTTTGTACATTTTTCCCTCAGTCATTGTTCTCATTCTGTTTGGACCGACTTTAAACAAATAAACAATGTTGCACATCGATATCAAGACGTAGATAGCGCGTTTGCTAGCTGCCTTCGTGGCCGCCATCTTGGCACGGGCAAAAGAGTGAGAGTTCAACAGAGTTCTATGGACAGACAGCATTTCAATGCCACAGATACGGTAGGTTCAGGACCAACCTCCAACCGTTGTTTGTTACAAGTTGTTGCCTAACCTAAAGTAAAATGCAACAGCTGAGAGGAAATGTGGAATCCATCCCCGCTATGTGCATGTACTGTCATTTGATTGTGAAAGCCAGACTGGTCATTATGATGTTTCTGGCAGGTAGCTTGGACCTCCTTGTTGTTGCTTTAAGTATTTTTTTTTTTCACTCAGTGTTATTTTTAATAATGTAATTAAGTACAACACTTAAAATATACAACTAATGAGTTATATTCATATACATTAGTTCTTCTCCCCCACTCCAAAAATATAATTGCCTTAATTTTCTGCTCTCCCAAAGACCCATAAATCAGTCATCAGAAGCACTGGCGGAGTTAGGGGGTGGCTACATGGGCTTAAGCCCCGGATGTTTTCATTAAAGCCCTGTACGTTTTTGGTCTCAGAGGGACTCGCCCCTCCGTTAAGTTATTGATTGTGTGTGAATTTGGGATGATGTGAGTGCTCTTGTTGTCAAAATATTATTATTATAGATTATTTGCACCGTGGAGAGAGAGTCAGTGTGCGGCGTGCTGTGCTGTCAGTCTGAGTATCAGTTTGATTTAGGCTTTTAGACAACATAAAGATAATCAGATAAGCCAGAAACATTCAGCTTTAACTTCTGTCTTTTCTTCTTTGTTTTGCCACTTTTTGTTGTGCCATAAAGAAACGTTAACCCAGAAAAGAAATCACGAGAAATTAGAAATCATGTGACTCGTCCTGTCGGGACTTTTACCTGTTGAGGCTTTAGTTTTCCTCATGTAGCTCTCTTTCTGCCCACCATGGATGATCAGCTCAGAAAGGTTTACTGGAAAAATGCCCTGACATTTTTGGAATCTGCTCGTGGCTCTGCAAGTGTTAAAGACAGAAATTCATCCCCTTCATGAGTAACAAAGCTGAGATCGGCCGTTGTGTCCTCACATACTATGCACTGCAAACTCAAAACTCACCAGGTGAGAAAAGGCGTGAAGGCTCCCAGTGTATGCCTGCCTTTAGATTAAAGGCCAGTTGTGAGATGAGAGGGGAGAAATTATCTGTATGAATCTATTTGGAGAAACAAAAACTATCTAATTATAGATTTCACGTATTTGCAATTATCAAACACAGGTGCTCTTAGGTCTCAAGGAAAAGTTCATGATACCTTGGGGGGGGGTTGAGTTAAAATAATCACATAATAATCTGTATATTTACATACATTTGCACATATTTGGATACTTTCTTCTTTCTCTGTGACATGTTTTACATCGAATCTTATTTTACTGACAGCAATCGAGTCATCCTTCTCTCCTGGGAACAAAATAACCTTTAGGCAAAATGTTATTCAAAAGCTAGCTTAACCGCGGATATTAATCCACTTAACAACAACCTTAGGGAAATTGCCTCTGAACGTGTTGTTATTCTAGCAAAATATGATAAAAAACAACTATTAAACTTACCCATGAAATGGATTTCACGCGGTTTTGTCTCTTCTATGAATTTATTAGAGCAGCCCCATGCAGCACAGGAGTGAGGAATCTTGCCCAGGAATGGCGTTGACGTACGGCCCACTGGCCAATGCTGCGTCTACGTATATTATGTCTATCTTGTGCCTGATGTGTAGGACTTAGAATCTCTACTGTAAAGAAAACATATTAAAATGGTATTTTGGCATCAAGTTAGAGAAATATTTCACCTTTTGCAATTAGAAAATTGCATTAGGATATGTTGAGATTTAATCTAAATTTTGACAGTCCTACACACAAACCTGCATACAGGGCTGCAATTATTATTTTATTAAGAAGTTTGTAAAAGGTTGTATTAATTTTCAGTACTACTTAATATTTGTTTATTTTTTTGTTGAGAAAAACACGCCTCATATCTGTCATTATTCTCTGCATTTTCCTTGATAACCATGCACATACACTCATGATACGATTTATTTATTATATTGTTTGCACAGTTGACAACATTGTCCAGTAAGGGTCAACCAATAATGTTTTTTCAGGGCCGATATCAATACAGATTATTAGAGGTGCATGTGACTGATTCTTGATATTTGGAGCCAGGATGCATTTGTTATGACAACAAAAATGTCCTTAATGAGGTAAAAGTAAATCTGCATTTGAAAGAAATGAAGGAGTAGCTCTGTCAACATGAGAACCAGCACAGAGTAACACAGAAACAGGAGAACAGGAAGTGATGCTGTCCCTGTGTCAGTGCCACCCAGGCCTCAGTGCTGATTGGCTGGTAGTTGCTGGTCAGGTAGTATTGTGGACAGAACAGGTGAGAGCGCAGAGAGTGAAAACAAAACCAGAGAGGATGACACACCTTGCAGTGAAGCCAAAATAGCACATCTTTTGATGAAATGATTTTTGCTGATGATCAGGAAAATGAAATACAGACACTAATAATCAGCTAAATGCCAAATATCTGTATGAGTAATTAGCCAGGCTGATAATCGGTCCACCCCTGATGTCCAGTATAATATACTGAAAAAGACTTGGGGGATCACGTGATGCACCGACTTGAGTAGACGTGAAAGTTTCAACTCCCGGCTGGACTGCAACAAACTTTATTTTTCAGCTAATATTTTGTTCGTGAAAACCTCGCCGAATGCACGTTAGTCTCATAATGTCACTTGACGTGTATTTCATGCAGCTGGTTGGGAAAGATGTAAACTCTGTGGGCACGCTGTCAGTTCTGGTGTAAGTGTAGAGCTTTGTTTTGCTGCTAGTGATGGAGCACCAGGTCGCTGCGTTCGTATTCGCCGGCCCATGCTACCTCAATAGGTAGCATTCAGTAGTCTCCTGGTGATCAGGCAGTGCTCTGTTGCAGTTACTGGCAGTTGTTGTTAGCTTTTAAGCTAGCCAGGAATTTGAAATGAGACTGAGGTTTTCTTTTCACTTTTTGGGGGTTTTTCTTGATGGAAATTTCCCATTCTTTCTTTCAAAGGTGTCCTGGACCATCCATCTTCTTTGCTTTCATAAGTTTCAACATATGTTGTCAGCTAAATTGTGAAAAACACTACAAGTCCAAGAATAACTCAAGAGTACATTTTTCTTTCTGCCAACTGCTCTGGTTGCCCAGCAACAGGGTAATCATCATTACCCTGATTACACCGATTAACAGAAAATTCTACAAGCAGCCAGAAACCAAGGCATGTTAAACATTGCGGGCAGTGACGTCTCCTTTTACCAGGATTTTTCCACGGAGGTTGTGAGAAAGACAAAGGGGTCTGCAAAATGTACAATAACAGCTGAGAGAAGCTGGGATAAGATATGACTTTCTGTACCCTGCTGTCATCAAAATCTTCCACCCAAATGGTACCAATTCCACATTTCCTACCATGCAGGAAATCAATGACTACATCCACAAAATTAAGCCAGCGAAATAATCCTCTGACTATGTAGGTAGTTGCATCTGTATTGCTACAGGTATGAATGTTTGTTAAGGAACAATCTAAAGCATTGTGTCTCCTACTCAAAGTGCTAAGTATGCTGAAGTTCCCTTCTTCCCTGTACGAATATTGTTGTTTATCTACTGGTACCTGAACAATGCTAGTCCAGTAATTGGAAACTGAGGGATTTTTTTTTGTCTTTGCTTCTGATTCTCAAAACTGTACTAATTAGGTATAATAGTCCAACTAGGTACCATTTTATTATTCTATGTTTACATATTTGTTTTCTTTTCATGTATGTGTTACTAATGCCCCCTGTTCAGATGTCAGTGTTCCTGAGTGTGTTTAGGTTTTGCTCAGAACCCATTCTTTTGTTGCGCAAAATTTACTCTGCTTTTCTGGCGGACGGAGTGGTCCAAACTATATTTAAATGTTTGGCGACAGCCTTTTTTTCCATGACAAAAAAACAAGACTAAGCCTAACAAAAATAGATCTATGATGACTAAAACTGACAAAAACTGAATTTAGTTTTCATCAATCTGACTAAAACTAGACTAAAATGTAATGTAGTTTTCGTCAGACATGCAAAACCTGTAATATTTCTTTACTGTGGGTAAGTTAATTCTTAAGAAGAATACCAGAGCAATATTTATTTGTTACATTGTACCTCTGATTGTGGCACACTGGAGTTGCATGCAGTGATAATGTTCCATTCTGTTTGTGTTTTTGCATTTCTGTGTGTCCAACAGACAACCAGGAGCTGTCAGTGACTCCAAAAGAGGTTCCCTCTGAGCAGCAGGAGTGGAGTGCCAGTCTGGAGCAGGAGGGCACTGAGCCTCCACACCTTAAAGAGGAAGAGGAGGAACTGTGGAGCAGTCAGGAGGGACTGGATGAGGTTTATACCATCAAGTTCCCCTTTGCTCCTGCCCCTGTGAAGACTGAAGATGATGAAGAGAAACCTCAGTCCTCACAGATTCATGAAATACAAAGTGAAGGGATGAAAACAGGAGCTGATGGAGAGGACTGTGGAGGACCAGAGCAGGGCAGGAACTCAGAACCAGAGAGTCATTTACATTCAGAGACTCAGGACAAGACCGAAGACTTCTGTGAAACTGAAACTGATGACAGTGATAATTGGAGGGTCACAATGGAACATGATTACGGATTAAAATATGTGGAAAATTTTGATGATGATAGATCAGACAATGACAAGAAATCACACAGCTGCTCTCAATGCAGTAAAACATTCAGGAGGAATTGTCATCTTGTTACACATATGAGAACACACCAAAAACAGAAACCCCCGAGCTGCTCTGTCTGTGGTAAAAGATTTAAGTTTAAGTCAAGGCTAACTAAACACATGATTAGCCACACAGGAAAGAAACCCTTTAAGTGCTCTAAGTGTGATAAGAAGTTTAACCAAAAGTCTCAGCTGACTGAACACATGGCTAGCCACATAGGAGAGAATCGATTTAGCTGCTCTCAATGTGATAAAAGATTTTATCACAAGTCTAAGCTGAACACACACATGTTGGTGCACACAGGAGAGAAACCCTTCAGCTGCCCTCAGTGTGATGAAAACTTTAATCGCAAGTTTCTTCTGGTTACACACATGTTGATGCACACAGGAGAGAAACCCTTCAGTTGCTCTCAGTGTGGAAAGGGATTTCATTACAAATCACAGCTGAAAAGACACATGTTGGTGCATACAGGAGAGAAGCCATTTTGCTGCCCTCAGTGTGATAAAAGATTTTATCACAAGGGCAGTCTGGTTAAACACAATGTGATCCACACAGGAGAGAAACCCTTTAGCTGCACTGAGTGTGATAAAAAGTTTAATCAAAAGAGTCATCTGAACTCCCACATGTTGGTGCACACAAGAGAGAAACCCTTCAGCTGCTCTGAGTGTGATAAAAAGTTTAGTGAAGGGTCTCAGCTGAACTCCCACATGTTTGTTCACACAGGAGAGAAGCCCCTCAGCTGCCCTCATTGTGAAAAGGGATTTCATTACAAATCACAGCTGAACTCTCACATGTTGGTGCACACAGGAGAGAAGTCCCTCAGCTGCCCTCAGTGTGATAAAAAATTTAATCGCAAGTCTAATCTGGTTGCACACATGGTCAGTCACAAAGGAAAGAAGCCCTTCAGCTGCTCTCAATGTGAAAAGGGATTTCATTACAAGTCTCAGCTGAACTCCCACATGTTTGTTCACACAGGAGAGAGGCCATTTAGCTGCCCTCGGTGTGATAAAAGATTTTATCACAAGTCTAGTCTGGTTACACACATGGTAAGCCACACAGGAGAGAAAACCTTTAGCTGTAATGAGTGTGATAAAAAGTTTCAGGACAACTCTCATCTGAACTGCCACATGGTTATCCACACAGGGGAGAAACCCTTTAGCTGCTCTGAGTGTGATAAAAAGTTTTATCGAAAGAGCCAGCTGAACTTTCACATGTTTCTTCACACAGGAGAGAGGCCATTTAGGTGCTCTAAGTGTGATAAAACATTTCAGAGAAAGTCTATTCTAAAAAATCACATGCAAATTCACAGAAAAGAGAAACACTTCAGCTGCCGTAAGTGTGATGAAAAGTTTATCGAAAAGTCTCAGCTGAACTCCCACATGTTTGTTCACACAGGAGAGAAACCCTTCAGCTGCTCTCAATGTAAAAAGGGATTTAATTTCAAGTCTCAGCTGAACTCTCACATGTTGGTGCACACAGGAGAGAAGCCCTTTAGCTGCCCTCAATGTAATAAAAAATTTAATCACAGGTCTAATTTAGTTAAACACATGGTGATTCACACAGGAGAGAAACCCTCCAGCTGCCCTGAGTTAGCTAAAAAGTTTAGCCACAACTCTAATCTGACTTCCCACACAGTGATCCACACAGGAGAGAAACCTGTCAGCTGTTAGCTCTGTGATCAGAAATGTTCATGGGATACTCAGGTAAAAAGACACAAGTGTACCGGTGGCCAGACTTGATAAAATAAGAGAAAGAAGAGCTAATGAGGAGGATTATGTAAGATGAGAACCAGGCAGTATCTCAGTTATATAAAAAGATGTACAAGAGACTGAAGATGAATAAGGTGATTAGAGGAACATCAGAGAACACCAGTCAGGTTTCAACTCTAAGCCTGCTATACTCAATCCTGCAGCTACTCAGCTGCACTTAGCTCTTATTGGGATGCACAGATGCATCAGCTTAACATCAGTGTTGGCTGATATTAACCATGTGTGCCTATATATGCAAATATTATAGCAGGAACGTTTATCATTCTGGGTTTTTCTGTTGTGCCTGATGAATTGTATGCTTGCCTCTGACATATCTAGCTGATGAATAAAATAAACCAGTGCAGAAGACGGAACTTTCTAGGCAATCTCTGATCTGATTTCATGGTCAAACATGAGAGAAAATGTTGGCGTTCTATAGGAAAGAAGAGAACATAAAAATCGGCTAGATTGTTGTGTTGAACATAAGTATCAGCCCAAACTTTCACAATCAATGTATGTAGCTACCTCCTTGGTACCAATAAGCCACGTTGATTCAAGAGAACGCAAAGCCAATGCCGCCTTACTTAGTTTGTGAACACATGGTGTTGCAAAATATCCAACCTTTGAAATGAAGACTATGAATGAGAAAAAAGCCTTTTTTCATGAAAATAGTCTGTGCTTCAGCTGCCTTAGAAAGGGACACATAACCAAAAACTGTAAACGGTGACACACCTGCAGCACATGCAGTCGGCGACATCCAACTTGCCTACACATTGAGAGAAATGAAGGACCTACAGAAACAGCAAGTAAAGACTTTGCAGCTGATGAAGAACATCCAAGTACTGGAATCCACAAGGTCATGGCCCATGCACTGACTCAAAATGTCTCTGCCACATCCAGTATTGTTCCTTGTGTCTTCAGCAGCAGAGCCCCAGAAAGAATTTCTGACTTATGCCCTTGTAGACACAGAGTGATTCCACTTTTATTTTGGAAAATTTAATTTCAGAATTGAATGTCAGCACACAGGCAGTACAGGTTAAACTAAGTACAATGACAGCTGTTAATGCAGTTATAGCAAGTAAAACTGTCAGTGGCCTTTAAGTGTGAGTTTTGAAGTTTGAAGCTCAAGTCCAACTAAAGCAAGCATACACTCGTTACTTCATCCCTGTTGACAAGTCTCACGTCCCAACCAAAAACACAGCACTTCCGACGCCATATGAAGTCATTTGTGCTGAGTGAAGTGATTCTAGGTCTGAATGTGTGTATATCTGAGCAAATATACATGATCTTTTTTCCTTTTTTTTTTCAACAAAAGACAACATGTTGAACGTGTATTTTATTATCATTCTTGTGCATGTCAGGATGACTTGGAGAAAGGTGCTTTTTTGAGCTGCAATATTTTTAATGTCTCTACAATTAACGACACTGTAGTAGCATGGACAACCAACGTTTTTATGTGTGTTTTTTTTAACTGAGGAATCGGATATAGCCTATTTAACATGCCATCATCTGAACAAGTTACATATATTATTGGGGAGCAGGTGGCCAAGTGGTTAAAGGCACCCCCCATGTACGCGGGCGGCCCGGGTTCGAATCCAGCCTGAGGCCCTTTACCACATGTCTTGACCCTGTTTCCGACTCTATCCACTGTCCTCCTCTATCTAATAAAGGCACAAAAATGCCCAAAAAGAAATTACGTATATTATTAATTTCCCCATAGACTAATACCATTCAAACTCATTAACCGCCACGAAGTGCTGGTACGTAGACTGAACTAGACTTGAATGGGCACCTGCACAGTCACCTGTATTTTCTTTCCTATTTCTACATCTTAAAACTACACAAACACCTTCCTCACTGCCTTCATGCATCTACAGACAACAATTAAGTCTTACTGTAACACTAAATCCTTTCTGTGGCAAAATGAGAGTCAGAAATATCACTTAGTGGGGTCAGTTCAGAGCTGATGTTTCAACAACCCTTTCCAGACTGAAATACAAATGTAGATTGCTAAAAGCATGGACAGTCATGGAGAAAAGTGGAAGACTACCTGCTATTATTGACTGTGATTCTCAGCAAAATGCTGTATGCTCAGGTGTGGACAGATGACCAACTATATGCTGTGTGTTATGCTGTTGTCAGTTCTTTAATCATATTTCTTTGTGTTTGTGAATAACAGAGATGCACACCAGTCATTTTTTGCAAGTCCAAGTCAAGTCTCAAGTCTCGTATGGTCTTAATGAGCATTCTATGATCTGCTTCTGACATCCAGTCTACTTAGACCACTGCATGGTTACATCCTAGGAATTTAAATCCTGTACTGTATTCTCATCATCAGCACAGGTGGAATCACCTTTGGTGTAATAAATAAGGTATGGACGTTTCAGTACACGAAACTTTGTGCACAAAGATTAAGCCTGTTAACCTGACACGCCAGATGGATTTGTTTCACACATCCATCTGGAAAACCTCCCATAGATGGCGTTTGGAAATGGCAGAGCCTTTGAAAGAAAACTGATGTGTGCCCTACTGAGGAATAAACTCCATAGGGAGCTGCACAACGTGAACCATGGTGACTGTAGACATGTCAGTACACGACTTTTGTCATTTTTGAAAAGAAAACAACTCAATGCTGTTATTTGTTCTTTTAACGAAGAAATGTCATCAAGCTCTGATCAAATGTACACTTCCGCAGCATCCATGCTGATGTCTTCCATCATAATTGCACCGGCCTCTTCTCGCTGCTGTCATATCTCTGCCATGCCCGAAAGTACTGCCCCTCGGCGCTGATTGGTCCTGTCACTTTCTAACCAGGTCAAAATGGTTCAGATGGGAACTAAAAATCCCTGATGCCATGAAAAAATGCAGTTAGTGTTTGACTAAAATGTCTCGTGAGAGGTGAGTTCCAACCTTTATTCTGAAGGACACGAACAGCGTTGCACCGGAAGTGATTATTATTGCGAACGCCTTACGCTGTATTTAGCAACATGGCGGCGAATCAGAGCAATTTTTAATCTGCGTCACTTTGTTATGAGAGATTATCGATTCTAATTCCTCATTCTGTCAACTGAATGGACTTTAAGCTTTAAATGTTTTTCTCAGTTTTCTCTCCCTCAGTCATCTACCCATAAACTACAAAGCTAGCTTAGCTTAGCATTCAAACTGGAGATATGAGTGGTGAAACAGTCAAAGTTGCTGTTTGATGGAGTGGTTGTAGTGTTTTCCAGAATAAATCAGCCAGTAAAACTGTGTGAAAATGCCAGGAGTCGAGACACTGAGAGATTTTGTCAACCAGAGACTGACTGCTGCTGCTGAGGAGATTTTTGGAGTCTTTGAAAGAACGATAGCAGAATACGAGGAACAACTTTGTCGATGTAAAGAGGAAAACGAGCGAAAACAGAAACTTCTGGACGATGTTCAGCTTCGCTTTCACAGAGCAGGTTTGTTCATTTTTCCCCTCAGTCATTGTTCTCATTCTGTTTGGACCGACTTTAAACAAATGGACAGTGTCGTAGAAGAGGTTGTATTCTAAGTTTTACGGTAACGGTCGTCAACGGTTATTTTAATTTTAGTGCCTTTTTCTCCTATTTCTAAACCAGTTGTTATAGTCAAGACGTGATATGACCTTTCTGTGGTTCCAAGCGTCAACAATGTACGATTTCAAGCCAACAAAATGTGTCTTTAAACTGAGGAAGAACGATCTAAATTTGGGAAAATATTTTGTGACTGATTGTATTTTAAGTTCTTCATCATATGCATTTTTAACGACGCAAGAAAAAAAAATCTATATATATTAACCAACAAAATATAAGATAGTGAAACTAGGGCTGAACAGTTTTAAAATATATCTAACTGATCATTTTGACTCATATTGCAAATTGGGTACACACAGTTGTTTTGAAGTGAATGATGGTTTCTACATCATTCTCATTTTGATTAAGAAAAAAAATAACATAAAGAAGAAAAGTAGTTTTTTTGTAAATCATTCTATCTAAAAAATTAACTTAACTGTGTGCCTGATGTGTAGGGCTTAAAATCTCTGCTTTCGCCAAAATATTAAACTGGTATTTTGACACATCAAGTTTGAGAAATATTTCACCTTGGACATGTTGTGATCTGATCTAAATTTTGACAGTCTTACGCACTAGTGCTGCACGATTAATTTAATAACAAGTGCAATGGCAGGCTTTTTAGTAAAAATCCTGCATACAGGGCTGAAATTATTATTGTATTTTGTAGCTCTTGAAAGATTCATAAAATAGTGGCAGAAAGACTTTTAGGTTTACGATGTTTCCTCTGCCGCTATGCAGGAGTATATTTACCCTTATAAACTTATATTTTGTCTAGAAGATTATTGAATTATTTTGAAAGTAGTGCTGCAGATTCACTTGGTACACAGACACACACACACACACACCCACACCACACACACATATATAATATCGTAATGTCCACCCCTAATGTCCAGTATAACTGCAATCACACATTATTACCATATTGTGCAGCACTAGAGGAGTCTGTGTTTAACCAGAAATAATGCCGTGAAATAGGGCTGGGCACTCAATTGAAATTTGGATTAAACACAATAAATCTTTCTGCGATTTTCAAATCACAAAAGCTGCAATATATGTTGATACTGAAATCTGTGTCAAAATCCCAGTTTAATATAATTTTAGCAGCAGAGATGTTAGGATTGGCACATTATGCAAACATTCGTGTCATTGCAATTTGATTATCTAAACGTTGAGCCCTACTATGAAGTTGAACAGGATATTGCATCAGTAGTAGCAACATTGACCTGCTGACTTGATTAAAAAAAAGTTCATTATTATTGTATTTACATGGATAAATACTTCAGTGATAATATATTATATATTATAATATACTTCTTGGATCTCTGAGGGCCTTGTTTTACATGTTTTGTTCTGTAGGATCTTTTAAACTATTTTTTTTCTTTTTTGCTTTTATTCTCTATATTTTTGGCATTCCTGGTTTTGCATTGTTTCAACCTTCTGCTTTTAGCTCTTAGTTCCGTTTATTTAAAGACCATTTGAAAACATCCTAAATATTTGGACCACCAAATGCTGGTTCAGAGGAAACAATAACAAGAGGAATATGTTTTGGGCAAAAGGACTTAACAACTATACCAGATCATTATTTCTTTGTTTCATTGAACCTCTGATTGTGACACGATGGAGTTGCATGCAGCTCTAATGTTTCATTCTGTTTGTGTTTTTGCATTTTTGTGTGTCCAACAGACAACCAGGAGCTGTCAGTGACTCCAGAAGAGGTTCCCTCTGAGCAGCAGGAGTGGAGCTCCAGTCTGGAGCAGGAGGGCACTGAGCCTCCACACCTTAAAGAGGAAGAGGAGGAACTGTGGAGCAGTCAGGAGGGACTGGATGAGGTTTATACCATCAAGTTCCCCTTTGCTCCTGTTTCAGTGAAGACTGAAGATGATGAAGAGAAACCTCTGTCCTCACAGCTTGATGAAATACAAAGTGAAGGGATGAAAACAGGAGCTGATGGAGAGGACTGTGGAGGACCAAGACAGGCCAGGAACTCAGAACCAGAGAGACATTTACATTCAGAGACTCAGGACAAGACTGGAGACTGCTCTGAAGCTGAAACTGATGACAGTGATGATTGGAGGGTCACCATGGAAAATGATCCTGGACTAAACTGTGTGGAAAACTTTGATGATGATAGATCAGACAATGACAAGAAATCACACAGCTGCTCCCAATGCAATAAAACATTCAGATGGAAATGTCATCTTGCAATACATATGAGAATTCACACAGGAGAGAAACCGTTCAGCTGCCCTGAATGTAGTAAAAGGTTTAATGAAAAAGGAGGTTTGCTCCAACATATGAGAATACACCAAAAAGAGAAACCTTACGCCTGCTCTGACTGTGATAAAAGATTTAAGTTTAAGTCAAGTCTGGCTCCACACATGTTAGCTCATACCGAACAGCATCACTTCGGCTGCTCTGACTGTGGTAAAAGATTTAAGTATAAAGTTAGTCTGACCAAACACATGCTGAGTCACACAGGAGAGAAACCCTTTAGCTGCCCTGAGTGTGACAAAAGATTTAAACATAAGGCTTATCTGAAATCGCACATGTTTCTTCACACAGGAGAAAGGCCATTTAGCTGCTCTAAGTGTGATAAAACATTTAACAAAAAGTCTACTCTGACAAATCACATGTTAATTCATGGAGAACAGAAACGCTTCAGCTGCTCTGGGTGTGATAAAAAATTTAATCAAAAGTCTCATCTGAACTCCCACATGTTTGTTCACACAGGAGAGAAACCCTTTAGCTGCTCTCAATGTGAAAAGGGATTTTATTACAAGTCTCATCTTAACACACATATGTTGGTGCACACAGGAGAGAAACCCTACAGCTGCTCTGAGTGTGATAAAAAATTCAGTCACAAGTCTCATCTGACTTCACACATGGTGATCCACACAGGAGAGAAACCCTTCAGCTGTGAGCTCTGTGGTCAGAAATTTTCATGGGATAGTCAGGTAAAAAGACACAAGTGTACCAGTGGCCAGACTTGATAAAATAAGTGAAAGAAGAGCTAAGGAGGAGGACTGTAAGATGAGAACCAGGCAGTATCTCAGATATATAAAAAGATGTACAAGAGACTGAAGATGAATACGATGATTAGAGGGAGATCAGAGAACATCAGTCAAGTTGAAACTCTAAGCTTGCTATACCTAATCCTGCAGCTACTCAGCTGCACACAGCTCTTATTGGGATGCACAGATGCTTCAGCTTAATATCAGTATCAGCTGATATTATCCCTGTTTGTCTACATATGCAAATGATATAGCAGGAACGTTTATCATTCTGGGTTTTTCTGTTGTGCCTGATGAATTGTATGCTTGCATCTGACATATCTAGCTGATGAATAGAATAAACCAACGCAGTTTTCCGAAATGTGCTTGAGAAGAAGATTTTTGTGGGTTGGAGCTCTTGCACCCATATTCGAGTCAGTGTGGCCTCTGAGCAGGGCAAGGTTGAGCACAGGTTCTTGAAGAAATTCTGTTTTTTTTTCAGTAATAAAAGATGTAAGCATAAACACATCTGTTAATTAGACATGTAGTGAGATTTGATGATTTTGCAAAGACAGGAATGGGAAATGAAAGTTTTTTCTATAATTTTTAAAATATATTTTTTTAAAAGTCAATTTGGCCCTTAAGAAACCTTAAAGTGTCAATATTCACATATTTAGTTCCACAGCTGGAAAAGTTCACAACTATTGTACTCCAGTAAAAGTGCAGTTATTCTGTTAACTGAAGTAACAGTAAAAGTACTGGTCTATGAATCTGCTCAAGTAAAAAGTATCCATTTTGAAGTTTACTGTAAGTACTGAGTAGCTACTGGAGCTGTTAAGCAAGATATGGTCTTTCTTTCTTGGAAAAACAAGAGAATAGATCTCCAACCAGGTTATTCCGACAAAATCACACCCTTATGATAAAGTAAATACACAGTAAAATTGGCAACTTTACTTTCAGTTAACTTTAATTAAACACTGTATAAGTGTCTATATTGTTCCATACTACATATACTGTAGTTAACCTTCTGACCCCTAAGCTACTTTTTTAACCATTTTGTCTCTCCTGGACTTTTTGACTTAAAAAAGCTTGTAAAACGTCAACCCCAGGAAATCGCTGCCATATCTCACCATCATCTGCAGAGGTCCCCTAGGTACTGCTCAACCCTACAGATGCTGTCAGCCCTTCATCGGCCAGTCAAAGGTTCAAGTCAGCTGATATCGATGATATCTCCAGATTCTCCTCCTTCATCTAGACCAGGGGTGTCCTGACTTTTTCCACTATGGGCCACATAGAAACATATTAGGATGGTGGGCCCACTTTCATATTCCCTGCCATGAGGATTTTTAAGTCATTAAGACTAATCCAATGTAAGTTAATACATGCTTGGCGATTGAGTAGGCTATGCCTAAATGGCTATTTAATGGCTGACAGAGCAAATAGACAGTCATTTTCAGTATTCTGGGGAGCCAATCAGATTTCAGGGGGCATCATTTAGCACGGCTACCACTGGCTCTGCCACGGAACAATTATCGGTGATGCTACTTACTGTGATAATCCATCAGGACATTATTTATCAAGATATCTTCTTGTCAAAATGTTTGTTTGCAGATTTAACATGGCAGCACTGCCTTGTCCTGAAAACAAGAAGTACAATACAGTTAAGCTTAAGCTCTATGTTTTAATGTGGGCTATATTCCATTTTATCTCTGGAATTTACAGTGGGCCAATAAAAAATGGACTGTGGGCCTCATTTGGCCCCCGGGCCATAGTTTCAATACCTCTGATCTAGATGGTTCGTCTTCAAGACTCCACCTCTCCACGGCAAAGTAGACGATTCTTGTCTAATTCCTCCTGAACGGGTTGATGTGTGTCATAACGTTTCCATTAAAAGCCATTAATCAAATCAGACCGATTTTCCAAAATCTAGTTCCAAAATTCCGCTGTTTAGTATTTTTTCCTTGATTTCAGATCACACCCTTCATTGAATTAGATTACTGTCGTATCATTTTATTACATTTAGTTATTTCCTGTTTCTTTTTCTTACATTATATTTCATATTAGTTACATGATTTATACATTGTAATCCTGCTATTCATAATAACTCTTCAAAACTTTACTCATATTATCTTTGTTTTAGCTCGGTGTCGACTATTATTATTGCTGTAGAAGCCCACAGACATGTATCAGTTCAGAGGATCAGTGCGCAGAGGCAGAAGGAGACAAACTGCCGAAAGCTGCATCATAAATTAGTGTCTGACACAGAGGAGATTTTTTGAGAGAAATGAATTGCTTTGTACGTTTTCGACACAGTGAACAGGCGAGACAACAAATCTTCTTTGCCCATTTTTACTCTTAACTGGCTAAACTATGCAGATAAACCGACCCCATCTACAGCCATTATGCCGCAGAGTTCCCAGCTTGTTAGAAAAGCTTCTGTAAGGCTACAAAGGAATGGATTGTGTCATTAGAATAGCATAATGTAGGGCCTCCAGTGATTAATGGTTCAAAGGTAAACAACTCTTTGTAACCTGTGCCTCTCTCACCAACACCGGTCTCAGAAGGTTAATATTTTTCCAAAGGTGTTCCACATGGATCACTTTTGGGCCCCACCATAATTAGAAAACTTTAAAGGTACAAGACCCCATTTAAAAATTGTCCAGAGGTCAAGACCCAATCAGAGTTTATTTAGAGATAATCTATGAGAGATGAAGTACAACAGACAGATGTGACTTAAAAGGCAACTGGCTATTTAAGACTGGCTGCATTTTTTGCTGCTTGAATCTGCTGCACCTGCTTTCATACCAGGCATGAGTTTGCTGCTTGTCGTCTGTGTAACTGCTGTCAAAGCTCTGTCATTCCTCTGCAAGTTTTGCCGCAATAAACCTCCCTACAAGTGACTTCATTCAGTATAGTGGAACCGCTCGGGGAGCTTTTCAAAGTAAAAGCATTATAAAAAAATGAAGTTTCTCCAAAGAAATGCTAAATGGACTTGACTCCGGAAGTGTTTTCTCACTGTGTTTATCTTTACCTGCAACATTTTGTATCATGTGGAAACAGAAAGCTTCTTCAATAGTAGAAGTTTGAAGAACAACTTTATTAAACAGGCATATTTAATATTAAAATTCAACTATATTAAACTGATTTAAATACATTCTACCAATGTGGATGTACATATTTGTTACAAGGTAAATATGGCTCTGTATGAGACCTCGAATCTCAAAATTCTCCATGCAGTGTCTCTACGGCATGTGAGAGCTGTAGCCCTAACACTGGCTGCCAGTCTGAAACAGAGTTAAGACACAGCAACGACAAGGAGCACTCTAGCCAAGTGACGTCATACTACCAGTGCAGACCAAGACGTGGCGGTAGGTGTCTGTGATATTTTGTATGTTCTCAGGGAAATATTAAGGCCTAAAATGAAGTTTTGTTTGCAGTTTTACTTTTAAAAGTAGTGAAATCAGTGGTTGTGGGCTTTTATTTTAACATGTGTTGCATGCTATTCTTATTAATTAAAGTTGTTCTCAGTGCTGTGTATTTAACTGTTAAGAACTCTGAATTGCTCTATTTTCAGATGTTGGCTGTACATCAGGAGCACTAGGACATTATTTGATGGTCTGATGGTCTATTAATTCTACCATTGAGTTGTCAGTGTGAACAGACAGAATGAGTGAATGGACCTCTCTGAATGTGAACATAAACATTTCCTAGAGTGACCCTCATGGATTATTTATTGTACTCAGCAAACTGGTATTGTGGAAAAGCCACTACCAGAAACAGGGGAAATCCACAATGGCTGAAACAACTCAAGAGCAACTAATCTGACACCTGTATGACAGGTATGACTGTGTGGTACACCAGCTGCGCTGCTGCAGAGAGGAAACACCTGCACAGTGTGCTGGGAGCAGCTCAACCCATTGTTGGGATAGAGCTACAACTCAGTGTACACCACCAGGATGGAGAGGAGGGCTGTCGGTATAATGAAGGACAGTACACACCTTGGACAGTCCCTGTCTGACCTGCTGACCTCTGGTAAGCGGTTTAGGACAATAAAAGCTAAAACCAACAGACTCAGGAACAGTTTTTACCCCCTTGCAGTGGCTTCCATCACATCCTTCCTCTCTCAGAAATTGAAATGTATGTTCATATGCCTCAATCACTTTTTTCCACTTTAGTCACTATATCAGTTTGATAATGCTGCTCTAAAACATACATGCAAAAGCTGCTTTTAGCTATTTTTTTAAACTTACTTAGCTTTAATGCATTTGTTCATTCATTCATTTATCTTCAGTGGAATCAGATGTCTGGTCTTTATTGTCATTGTCTGATCCTTTCGGATTAAAAGTCTCCATTAGCATCTCTTAGATTCTCCTGTATTTCAGCTCACAGGTTCAGGAATGTTCAGGAATCCCTCTGGTCCAGTCAGAAGATTCACATTGTCTCTGGTGGACTCTCCCGTCTCCAGAGCCCTCCGGACGTTCTGCCAGAAGACTCCCTTGTGTTGTCCAGCCTGTGGCCAGCTCAGGTAGGTGCGTTTCTTCACCAGCTTCCTCATACGGTAGTACGGAGACAGCTGATGAGAGGGCATCTCCTCCAGAAACAGCAGGATCAACACGTCCTTCTTCTCATCAAACAGACGGAAACTGCAACGACACCAAGACAGTCTGTGAGGAAGGTTTAGAGGACTTCCTCTGCCTGCCTGCCAGTTTGTCTTGTTTCTCTTGATCATGCTTAAAACAGGAGCTCTTTTGATCAGCCCTATCCTACCTTGCACCTGATTTTGACTGTACCTTTTATGTAAAATACTCAGAGACAACCCCCACCTGGCCATCTGGATCTCTCTGGAGCACCACTCGCTCCGCAGGTAGCTCCAGCTGATCACACAGATGGTCTTCCTGCTGCTGTAGATGGCGTCTGTGATGTTCTCTATGATAGGTTTACCTGCAGATACAAACATAAAAACAAGAGATATCAGGTGACTTCAACAAGCATCTTCAAGATCTCTAAAACAGGTTTGTATTTTCAAAACCCCTTTGATGAAAACAGTCTCCATTGTGAAGATGCTGTTAGGTTGAAGCTCCAGGCTTCATCTGCCTAGAGGTCATATGTATAGAACTACAATGGTTCCTTTGAAAATCTTAAAATGTTCTCAATGCAGGAAGACATGACAACAAGGGTCATTAGGTATTTACCTGGTTGGAAGTCTCTGTGGTGCAGACACAGTCTCCAGCCCTGCTCTCCCTCCAGCACTGGAAGCATCTCTCTGTAGACCCAGGCCTCATCCTCAACATTGTAGGAGATGAAGGCATCGTAGAGGTGAGGGGCTCCTCTCCTCCTCTTCCTGCTGTCATAAAAGAAGGCCTGGAAGAGGAGGAAGGCATAGACCATCTGCCACCTCAGGAAGTGGTAGATGAAAGAGGTGAGGAGAGTTAACACCACCAGACAAGAGCTGGAGATATAGCAGAGGAAGCCAACGTCCATCCAACAGGACTGGACATCAAAGTCCAACACCTTGGTTCCCTGTTTGATCAGAGGAGAGGAACAGATGTAGTCATGGGCGCCATCTACCAGAGTTTGGTTGTTGCTCTTCACCCACTGGATGAAGCCAGCATTGGAGCAGTCACAGGCCAAAAGGGTTTTCCTCAGGTCCACATAAAGAAGAGCTGGGAGGGACTGGAAGATGTCATCATCGATCGCTGTTATACCAGTGTCCCTGAGAAACAAGTATTTGAGTGCAGACAGGTTGGCCTGGGCCAAAAAATCCAGAGACTTTAGTTTAGTGTTAGATAGATCCAGTGTCTGCAGGTGTGGGATTGGCCAGAACAGTTCAGGACCCAAATCAGACAAGTCAGACTGTGTGATTCTCAAACTTCTCAGCTGAGAATAAGACTGGAATGTGTCTGGACTTGGTGTTGAAAAGAAAATGTTCTCAGCTGTTAATTCCTCTACAAGTCTTGCAGATTTGATTATCTCTATGTGAGTTGGAATGGTGAATCCATGGTGATTATCATAGAACACCATGTTCAGCTTTTTCAGTGATGTTAAATTAAAGAGAGAACTCTTGAGGTTTTCATGGTGACTTTTTAAAACCGATGTTAAAGGGAAAGTGATTGTTAGATCCTTTATTTGATGTAAAGCCTGGAAGTTACTTCTAAAAAAATTTGGAAGTGATACAGTTAGACTTGTCAGGTTGTACAAACCATCAAATGCTCCAAGGTCTACCCCTAAAATGTCATTAGATTTCAAATCCATCTGTTTAAGGGACCCTAAACTCTCAAACTCACCCCTTTTAAAGCGAATTACAAAGTGATTTCTCAAATTCAATGTCTGAAGGTTCTTCAGGCTAAATTTGAAGGTGTCTCCAAATGTCAACAGCAGATTATAACTCAAATCTAAAACCCTGAGGCTGTTGAGATGTTGGAAGGGACACCTGTCCAGTTTGGCAATGCGGTTTTTAAACATGTAAAGCTCCCTGAGGCTGGATGTGTTTTCAAAATCCTCACAGCTCAACTCAGAGATTCGGTTGAAATCAAGTCTGAGGACCCTGAGGGAGGAGAGGCTTCTGATGTCCTCTGGCACCTTGGTGAGAAAATTAAGGTGTAGATCTAATGACCTTAGTTGCTTCATCATTTCTATTGCGCCTTTTGGCATGTTAGACATACCAGTACTACTCAAGTAAAGTTCCTTGAGTTGACAGCAAACTCCAAGTTTGGCACTGAAGTTTGCATCATCATTGTAAGACAGATCCAGGATCTGAAGTGTTGGTACTCTGCAGATAGAGGCCAACAGTTCTTTGTTGATCAATCCCTTCATAAAATGAAGTTTAAATTGTCGTAGTGAGTCGAGACTCTGCAGGACTATTTGGATTTCTACAAAAGCATCTGAGTGACTGAAATCCAGTTGAGTTATGTTCCTCAGGAAAGACTTATCAGGGATGTCCCATTTAAATTGAGTAATTTTAACACATCAGTCAAGGTTTATCGTGTGAAGATGAGGGAAGATAGGTGTTGTGATGCTGAATCTGCTGAGGGCATTACCTTCAACATCTAACTCTCTCAGGCTTGACGACCCATTCAGATTCAGATCTTTAGACTCAAAGGTGGAGAACAGATTCTCTGCGATGCTCAGTTTATGTATGTGTGGTAGAATTAGAATTGGCTGTATGTCGGAAACCTTTTGTAACTTGTTGGAGTCTAGGATGACAGTTTGTAAGCTGGTCAGGAAGTGAAAGGCCAAGCCATGAATAAAAGTAATGCTGTTTTCATGGAGGTCCAACAAAGTGAGGTTTGACAGTCCCTGAAAGATGTTACTCGTCAGATGTGTGAGATTATTAAACCCCATGTGGAGTACTGTCAATGACACCAAATCGATGAAGGATCCACCATCTACATGAGAAATCAAATTCTTATGCAGGTTCAGAACACGTAACTGTGTGAAATTCCCAAAATCATCTCTTTTGATCTGTTTGATCTGATTGTTTAAGAGTTTTACCCAGTATGCATCTTTAGGGATGTCATCAGGGACAGAGACAAGTTTACGGAAAGAGCAGTCCAGATGAACTTCAGCCAAGCCATGCAAAGTAAAATCAAAGGTGCAGTTTTTCAGGGAGTAAGCCAGTGAAGGGTGATGAAGAAGCTGGAGACACAGAAGGAAGACGAGAAGTCTTTGGACTGAGTTTGAAGAAGGACTCTCCATGGTTGACTCTCTGATGTTCAGGTCTATGACTGGTGAGTTTGTTGAGTTAATCTGATGTGGAGACCTAAATGATCATCTTGGCTTCACATCTGTAGGAGAGGAGAGAAAATGTTAAATATTTTAAGGTGATCAGTTAATTGTGAATTCTGCAGTCATTTAAAACATTTACACTATTCCAACATGGTCCCAGTTCAAAAGAAAAAAAAAATCCAGATTTATTTTGCAGAACTGAAGTTTCTTGCTTGTTAGAGTTTGTGTATGTGCAATGTTGTTTTCATGGGCAGCTGAATTATAAAGTCATAATATAACTTAATGCATTGAACGTTATTGATTTCAGAGAGGGAATAGTGTCTACTCTGTTTCCACAGAGTGCATGTCTTCTGCTTTCAGCACTATCGAACTCTGGTTGTGGTCCACTCACAGGAAGTGCATGAGGCTGTACAGCAGTAGTTTACACACCAGTCCTCAGTTCAAAGAAGCCATTTAGCCCACCTCTCTGCTGTCTGAATAAGAGGCAGTGGTGAAGCCCTGTTTTTATCAGTTATGCTCTGTTTGGTCTGATTGTCTTGTGTTTTCTCTTTCAATATGCAACAGTTTGTGTACTTTCATGCTATCAAGGATTGATTTAATTCCAACATGTGTTACAACTTCATTGTGAAAAGTGCTATAAATAAAATAATCAAATCAGTGGGTTGCTAGTCCAACACTGCAGGTTATGATGTTGATTCTCAGAGGCTAACATCGGTGTACTTCTGTTTTCAAACAGCTGACTCTGGATGCTAGCAGAGCCAGCTTTTAGCAAACCCCGTAATAAAGTGTCTGTAACATATATTCACAACCTTGTCTGTTTTTCTTTTTTGATTTAATAGATTATTCATGTTCAGAATATCTTGGCTTTTTAGACTGAAACAATACAGCACCTTTGCATCCAGTGGATGCACAGAACGTTCACCTTGTTGTCTCTATTTCTGTGTAGCTTTCACTGTGTCCTTCAGGTCATCATCTTACTGGACAGGAAACCTTCTCCCAAACCGTACTTCTCTCCAGTGGCGTGCACAGACTTTTTCAAGGGCAGGGGCGAAAAGAAAAGAAAGGGCACAAACAGCGCATTCTCACCACTGAAGAGGGCACTAAGTTTCGTGTGTTTTCGAGGGCACTTTAGACATGTTTATATGTTTTACATACGGCACATTATATAGCCTTAAAACAGACTAACTAGACAGACTACTCAAGTTAGTTTGTAGTTAAGATCAGCATCCACAAGAACTGTGTAGATTCAATGTTGGACTGTGAAGAACACACAGAAATAAATAAATCCCTAGGGAATCTGGGGTCTTCCCCCAGAACATTTTCAATGAAGTAGATGCCATTTCCTGTATTCTAGTGCATTTTAACACCATATTAGCACCAGATAATCCAAACAGGTTCTGTGAGATATAGTTCTGGCTCAATATAGATCAAAAAAGGGCCCAGTATAAAAGTCATTGTAACAGTAATGTTTCATAGTATTTCTTGGTCCTAATGGTCTTCTGGAGTTTAGTGTGTTTTGCCAATGAGGCAGGTACTTAAAAACGGCTTTTTGCCCACCCAAGTGGGCAGTTTATCATGTTTTAACCAGCCAAGGAGGCAGTTTAGTGTGTGTTTTGGCTCCAAAGAGGGCACTTTATCATGCATTTTGGCTCTTGAGGGCGCTTTAGCATGCGTTTTTCAACAATTGGGCCACGAGGGGGGGCGACCCCTGTGCACACCACTGCTTCTCTTGCAGACTAAATAAGATTGTCCTCCAGGATTTTTCTTTTTTTTACTGCATTCATTTTACCCTCTAATTTTACAAGCCTTTCAGGGCTGGCTGGCTGCCAAGAAGCATCCCTCCAGCATGATGCTGCCACCACCGTGATTCACTGTGGAGATGGTATGTTTGTGGTGATGTCCTTGTTTGGTGGCTAAAAAGCTTCATTTTGGTGTCATCAGCCCAAAGAGCATTCTTCCATTTGACCATGGAACATGTCTTTTGTCGAACTCTAGTTCAAATTTGATCTGAGTTTTCTCTTTGCCACTCTCCCTTAAAGCTTTGACTGGTGAAGAACCCGGCCAACAGTTGTTGTCTGCAGAGTCTCTCCCATCTCAGCTGCTAAAGCTTGTGAGTCTTTCAGAGTAGTCTTGTTGGCCTCTCTCGCTAGTCTCCTTCCTGCACGGTCAGTTTGTGAGGATGGCCTGATCTAGGCAGATTTACACATGTGCCATGTTCCTTCTATTTCTTCTTCCTCATGATGGATTTAACTGAACTCTGAGGGATGTTCAGAGGATATCCTTCCTCCCATCACATATACTTTTCAATAACCTTTCTCTGAGTTGCTTGGAGTGTTCTTTTGTCTTCATGGTGTAATGGTAGCCATGAATACTGATTAACCAGTGACCGGACCTTCCAGACACAGGTGTCTTTATACTACAATCACTTGTGATCCCCATTTCTACTAATTGTGAGACTACTAGCACCAGTCGACTGGACCTCTGTTGTATTAGAACAGTTGCTTTAAAGGAGGTGAATATTTATGCAGTCACTCATGTTACACGACATATTTTTATTCAGTTTGTAGAACTCTGTTTTCATGCTGTTATTAAAATATTTTTGTAATTTTTTTTTTTTTGTCAAAAAGCCACATTATATTGACCATGATGGATTTATAAAATCAATAAGAAGTTAAAACATCCAGTGGGTTTGAATGCTTTTCATAAGCACTGTATGCCTCTCATCAATACACGTTTTTTTTTTTTTTTTTTTTGCTGTTTATGTCAGTTTTACAAGCTTCAGCATCCACTATTTAAAAAATGGTGTGTGTGAAGGGTAGACATAATGACTGACACTGTTGTTTAATAAATGTGCAGTTGCGCTCAGAGACCTTTGGGTTGCTCTGACACAAACCAAATTCATACGTACTGTTGCTAAAATTGTTAATTTACAGTAGAACACATACAAAACGAACAGAAGACGAACATTTAGGCTCATCAAAAATGTACATTTTTTGTATATGAAGAAGATTTGTGGCATTTCCATGTTAAAAATCTACTGAAAAGCTGACGTTTGACATTTGGCACACTTCGGTTATAGTTTATCTTAGATTTATTTTATTCTAAAGCATTGTAAAAAGAAATTTGTTATGAGACACTTTTCTAAAGCTAGAAAAATCATTTGATATCTTTAAATCTTACACTGAAAATACCAAAACAAGAACACTCAAATACTCACAGCTCTAAATGAAGTCTTCATGTCTCTGCAGTCAGATCAGCACTGAACATAGAGGTGGGATTTTTCACTTCTTGTTCTTTTCTTCAACAGCAGTAGAGGAAGTCCTTTCTGTTAACTTCCCTTTTTTATTCTTTTCTTATTTTTTATCTACTGAAGGAGTTCAACAAAGATACTCTCTTTTTTCCTCCTTTACTTCTAAATACTGTTACCATGAAATCCCTCATTCATTCTATTTGTTTCTGTTTTAAACCTTATTGATGTGATGTCGTCTTTTATGCTTATGTGTTTGTGTTTTTATGTAGTCATATATCATATTTTATTGTCCTTTTCTAGATATTTACATCATTCACTATTTAAACTGCCTTTTAAGTTTGTTTGTCACCCTTCTTCCTTTAAATTGTGTTCGCTTCTGTGCTCCGGTTTGTTCAGATTTTTTTTCTTGACTTCCAAGACCTTCTCTGTTTGGTTTGATTTTCAGTGTATCGTATTAATCCCTGAGTTCATGCCTCTGCTGTCTGTTGAAGCACTTTGTAAACATCTGTTGTTAAATGTTAATGTAAATAAAGTTGTTATCACACTATAGAATTTACCATTTTCAACTGAAAGAAAAACTTTATATTTCTAAAGGCATCTGGTGACCCTCTCTCAGCTTCTCATGACCCCGACAGGGGTCCAGACCCCCAGGTTAAGAACCACTGCTATACCAGACTGTAATATTCATCTTTATGCAGACGATATGATTCTGCATTGTTCTGTTGACTCTCTAGAGACCTGGTATTATCTGTTGTTCCTCTATTGACTTAGAGCAGGAAGATAATACAGATTTGTAGTCATCTAACTGTCCCCAGTGTAAGGAGTGCTGGACATAGCATAATGTTTGGCTCCCAGGGAAGCCAGGAACAAGTCTTTTACAAAGACTCCATTGTTTCTCAACATCAGCATACATGAAGGAAACCTCAATGATATTCATTTCTAAAATAACTAAATCAAATGAAAACACACAGGAGAGACTTGAGAGCTACAGAAAGCAAAGTGTTGTCATGTTATCTTCCTCTTTTTGCACCTCGTTCAGAAACATGCCTGTGAAGTTTATTTAAGACTCAGAGGCGCTGAGGGTATAAGTTTCCTTCTGCTTTCAAATAAACACTGGTCTTCCTGTGAAGGGGCGTATCCTGTCACCAGACCATGAGCGACACCTCCACCTCCTACTACTGAAAGCTTTGCACCAGTTCAATATATCTAAAAAGAAGAAATGATGAAAAGAAAACGCATGTGCCACTCTCCATCTGCAACATTCTGAAATCCGTTGCCCTCTTCTGGCAGTGAGAGTAACACAAAACCTTGTCCTTTCTACTTTTCAGCCTCATTGCATCAGGAGTTAGTGCAGGATTCAAGATCCTGCACTAATGGACGAACGCTACTGATGAGTAGATGATCTAAAACGGCTTACAATGTTATGTGTGCTACATGACCTGTGGAAAAGCATGAGTATTGCTTGCATTTAGCATTTTAAACTAGGCTTTTGAAAGGGTTAAATATTTACAATATGACAGAGCTGCAGTGACTCTGTGGCAGAGTGGGTCTCCTCTGAGAATCAACCCAGTAAAGAGGCAAAGCATACTGATGAAGAATATGCACAATTCTTCCTTTAAGGACACCTATAGTCACAGATGTGACCTCTAACCTAGTGGATAACTTCACTCATGGCGCAAATGTGTCTGAAAACAAAAACAACAACACACCAGAAACACAAGCAAAAGAATCAGCATGTATCACTGAACAACAGGCAACATAACAAGCTATTGAATAAATGCAATTGTTTAATTTCCACCCCTGTTTAGTGCCAAATCACAAAAATGTTATCTCAGATATTTAGCCTCTGAAATAAACGGCCTTGATGATGACTGACTGAGAGTTTTCTAAGTGAGAAAAAGGGATTTTCTTTGTCCCAGATTTTCAAGAAAATCTTCTCTCCAAGAGAAATGATCTCCTTTGCTTGTTTTTATCAGTGCATGAGCTGAGACATTTTGGACCAGCTGGAGAGTCTCTATTGACTTAGAGCAGGCAGATAATACAGACTTGTAGTCATCTAACTGTCCCCAGTCTAGGGGAAGTTGGACATAGCATAGGGAATGACGACTGTGTTTACTGACATTATTTGTCATGGTTGGAGTAACGTTATGTCTCCATAACTGAATGGCTTGAACTATTTCAGGAGACAGAAGTGACTGAATCCCAGAAAAGCACATCATAACACAACCACACGCCCAATAAACATGCAATAATTGAAATGAGAATTTAAAAAATAGCAGAATGTTTGCAGTAAGGTTGTCTGTGATGCAGAGGGAACAAGACTCTTTTTGTAAGAGCTATTTCAGTACAAGAAAATATAAAAATAAACGTGAGAATATGACTTTTGATTGTCTATTCGATTTAGACTGACCAATTTCTGGTCAAAGTTTAGAAAAATACATATTTCACTGCAAAAGTCAGTTTACGAATGTCATGAGACATTAAAGAGAGTCAGCATAATTTAATTCAATTTTTGATGAATAATCTAGTCATGTCATGTTGTTTACATTGACTTATGTTATGTTTAATTTTTACAAAGTTTGTTCTGCAAAATGCTCCAAGACTAAATATCACACTGCACTTTCAAGTGTTCAGTGACTAGAAATGTGATGTCAGAAGTTTTTCTTTCTCTGAGCTACAGTCTAAATTCCTCTCGTGTCTCAGACGTTTATTTTGAAGGCAACAGACAACACTGGACCGGGCAGAAAAGATGGGAAGATGATCAGAAAAGAAGAAAATATCATAACATACAAAAATCGGTCATAACAAAAATCTTTACAGAAAGGAACAGAAGAGAAGAAATCATCGTGACGAGGCTTAGAGTTGGTCATACTGGTCTGAATGACACAATGAATTTAATAGGGAAAACTGACAAGTGTGAGAGATGTGTAAAGGAAAACGTGGAACATATTTTAATACACTGTGTAAAGTATACTTCAGAGAGAGAGAGGCTTCAGAGGAAAGTCAGAGCAGCGCAGCAGGACTGGAGTATGGCTGGAACAGAAGGGGAAAGAGAAAAGGTCCGAGATGTCAGGAAAGCATTATTCAGCTTTCTGAAAGAGACCCAATTGATGGGTAGAATCTAAAGGTAGGGATATGATGCTACAGTAGGTGGCGGTATGCACCTGAACGTTGTTTGCGATCCGCCATAAAACGAAAGAGGAAGAAGAACGCTTGACCGGAAGTGCTTGCGAAAACGTCACTGTATTTATCAAAATGGCGACGGGCTCGAACAGTTTGGTCATCTGAGTCTCTCTTGTCAGAATAATATCGCATCTGCTGAGGGATCTTCCAGGACTCCGTTTGTCTGAATGAATCTATGAATGGGCTTTTTCCACGTGTATCTGTTTTTCAGTGACTCATCTCTCCAAAGACTAGAAAGCTAGCTTAGCTTAGCTTGGCTGGGTACGAAACCTAGCACCACTGTCGGTAGTAACTGTCTGATGAAGTTGTGTTTTTAACGGAGAAAAATCATCAGTATCGTTTTGTAAACATGTCTAAAGTCTCCGGTCTGAGAGCTTTTGTGAACCAGCGACTCTCCGAGGCTGCTGAGGAGATATTTGGACTGTATGAGAGAACAATAGAGGAGTACGAGGAGCAGCTCCGTCGATCCAAAGAGGAAAACGAGAGACAGCAGAAACGACTGGACGCTCTTTTGAGCCCCCAGCTTTACATACAAGGAGCAGGTTTGTTAATTTTTGTCATATTCTTTATCATCTGTAAACCCACACTGAACAAAACATCCTTTAATCAGGAGACTGTATTCCAAACTTTACGGTAAGTGAGCGACGGTTCAACAGTTGAACGTGAGTTCATTTTCTCACATTCACCAAACAGCCATAAGCAATTAAAAAAGCAGACATACTGTACAGATCTCAGACAGTCAGAACTAAACCGGAAGTGACATAAAAATGAAGTAGTCATTGTACTTCTTATTACCAAGGAGGTTATATGATGGGGTCCATTTGTTTGTTTGTTAGCAACATAACTCAAAACCTTGTGGACGGATTTTGATGAGATTTTCAGGAAATGTCAGAAATGGCATAAGGGAGAACTGATTCGATTTTGGGAGTGATCCGGATCACCGTCTGGATCCAGGAATTTTTTAAAGGATTCTGTACTTTTGGGAGATGGGGCTAATGGCGGAGCTCTGCACTGTTACCACTTTTCACCAGGAGATGGCGGACATGAGTAATTTCAATCCCAGCAGCATTTTTGGTGTGTTTCCATCCACAGTTTTGGAGTTAATAGAGTTTGAAAGACGCACGCCTGGTCGAGGAGACGAGTCGGAGCGCAACAGAGAGAGAGACAGCGAATTGTAGCGAGAATACTCACAATGCTGGGAGGAATAGAGGAATATTCACCCTCTGCCATGACTTCCAGTCGTCCACTGAGACCATGGGTGAGACTGTCAGTGCATCTGTTTGCACCGGCAGGCAATGCTTCTGCCATGACAGTCCACCTGGAGCAAAGCCAATGCTTTGCCTCATTGTGTTTCCACCCCACTGGGAAGGAGGTAATCGGCGAATGCTGTGGCGGGGGGGCACATGGGGATGGTTCCAGAAATCTTTTAAAGGATTCTTCACTATTGGGAGATAGGGCTAATGGCGGAGGTCTGCGCTCTCTGAGTGCTTTTCTAGTTTCATTTTTGTTGCTCTTCTTCTCTTCTCTCTGTCTGAATCTCCCTCTAACCCTTTTCTGTGACATGACAGTTTCACCAGACATGCTTTAGGTTTCTGTCTGATAAAATAAGGTTTTCCCTGCCACTTTAACTTTTCTAAATATGTCATTCTAGAACTGTTCCAATTCTGGTACTAGTATCGTATATGTCTGACCATATGTTTAACTTTGTATTTTGCTTAATTTAGCCGTGCATTATGTTGGTGTTATAAACAGGGAATCAAACACTGCGCACACAAGCTACCAGCGAAGAAGAACTAAATGAAGAAGGACCCACTGCAGCATGACATCCTGATTTAATTTCTTTTGAAGCTGGACATTATACTGTTCCATTGATGCCATCCATGCCTTCCAAATCCTTGTGGAAGCTCTTCTAGCGGGCTTGGGCGGCTTTCCAGGGTATTTAAGATTAAATCCACACAATTTGATACTGACAGTCTTTTTCTTAATTTTCTTTGACTCTCTTGCTAGCTATGAATGCTTACTGCCTTTTTGCATCCCAAATGCCTTGTGACGGTCTGACACACAAAAAAAACAGGGTAAAACACTCAGATCATTATGGAGACTACTGAATAGCACATAATGGAGAGAAAGAGAGATAGCGAGCCTGTGTTATGGCTCACTGTGTCATTGTTAGGCTATTTTAATATTTAGCAGTAAAACCCCCATTAATTAGCCAGAAAAACAACTGACAGTTTCACAGAGAGGTTGTACATTACCGTCGTATTTACTGAGACATATTCTGTGTTCACTGTAGGGCTAAAATAAGGGCTAGTTTCCACAGCACAGTCGGTCCAGAAAGTTTACAGTGGTATCAGATTGGTACTTGGTATCTGCTGATAACCAACGCTCTGATACTGGAATTGGTATCGCGATGGAAAAACTGTCATTGGAACATTTCTAGCAAGACGTACAATGCCCTAAATCACAGGTATCAAACTCAAGGCCCGGGGGCCAAATCAGGCCTGTTGAACAATTATATCTGCCCCCCCAAGATCATATCATATTTATATTATAACTGGCCCACCACTATGAGGCCTGCAGATTTCCTGCAGTAAAAAAATGTGAACTTTACCTTGATTATTTGAAATATCCTTGTTAAGCCATAAAAATCCGAAAAGGTAAGAAAGATTTTATAAAAAGTCAAAATATGTGTGTGTGTGAGTGGGGGGTAATTTGTGTTTTATTTCATATTTGAAATTTTGCACTTCAAGATTAGGACTCAAACTTTTGATTTTGACTTTTCACTTCACACTTTGGCCTTTTCAACTCATAATTTGGACCAAACATTTTTATCTTTTATCTTATCCCAATTTTAAGTCATATTTTGACCTTCTCAACTCCTTACTTTGGCTTTTAATCACATTTTTTGACTTTTACACATATGATTTCATTTTTTCTCATATTTTGACATTTTAAATTAATAATTTTTACTTTTTATATCATATTTTGACCTTTAACACTTCCGATTTTGGATTTAAATCATAATTTTAACTTTTTCAGTCATCATTTCCAATTCTAGCTCATATTTTGACATTTTCAACTCTTAATGTTGGCTTTTGAATCCCATACTTTGAACTATCAGACTCACAATTTAAAATTTTAAGTCATATTTTGACTTTTAAACTCATGATTTCAAATTTGATCTCATATTTTGACCTTTCAAAGTTATGATTTCAACTTTTTCCTAGTACATTTGCTCTTTAAAAACATTATTTTTCTATTTTTAATATCGTGTTCTGATCTTTTGAACTTATAAATTGGAATTTTTATCTCAGATTTGAGCCTTTAAACTTATAATTTTTACTTTTTCCCTTTTGGAATTTCCAAATGATTTATCATCAGTGCTGTTTTTTCATATTTTTTTAATGGTGAAAACGAGTTTGACAGTTATGGTCAGATGTTGACCCTGTTAGGGCCTCAGGTTAGACCTAAATCCAGAATCCGGCCCCTGCTGTGGTTGAGTTTGACACCCCTGCCCTAAATGCACACACTTAGTTGTGGTAGTGAGGTAGTTTTTAAACAGAGAGATTCAAAAAAGTCAAGTTCAATGTCCAATAAAAAAATAATGTAAATATCTGACCTATTGCTGAAATTGAATCAGATCTGTCCCATCTCAAGTTTAATCTATCACTGGCTGTACCAACTATCACAAGCAGTTCTAAATAACACTAGATTGAGAAGAGCTAGATTTATAAATTCTTGCCTAACATGACCCCAGAACTGAGGTACAAACTGAACCGTGACCTCTGTGAACCATTACATCCCTGGTTTTAACTAAGCTCAATAACAGGACTGATTTTGATTGTCTTTGGCGCAACACAAACGTTCAAGGTGTGTAAGCTCTGTCTTTAATTCAGAATTATTTTCAAACTAGACGTAAGATTCAGCTTCCACATAGCTGGCGCAACACCCTCCTGTTTATCATTGTACCTGTTGTTTATTATGTACTGTATGAGCTTGAGTGTGTTTGATTTGGAAACTGCATTGCTGCCATTCTTGGCCAGGTCCCCCTTGAAAAAGAGATCTTTGATCTCAATAGGGCTAGCCTGGTAAAATAAAGGTTAAATTAAAAAAAAAGAATAATAAAATCATAAAGTCATGATTTTCAAATTATTACATAAATTCTACACATATTGTTTCATTTTTGTGTCTGCAGGTGACCAGCAGCTGTCGTGTACAGAACAGGTTCCCCCTGAGCAGCAGGAGTGGAGCCCTGGCCTGGAGCAGGAGGTCACTGAGCCTCCACACATTAAAGAGGAACAGGAGGAACTGTGGAGCAGTCAGGAGGGAGGGAGAGAGGTTTACCCTGTCAAGTTCCCTTTCTCTCTTGTCTCTGTCAAGAGTGAAGATGATGAAGAGAAACCTCACTTCAACCAGCTTCATGAAATGCAAACTGAAGAGTTGAAAGCAGAAGCTGATGAAGGAGACTGTGGAGGATCACAAAAGGCGAGAAATTTACATCCAGAGACCGAAAATAAGATTGATGACTCCTCTGGAGCTGAGACCGATGCCAGAAGGGACACAACAGAACATCAGCCAGATTCAGGAAACTTTGAAAATACGAGATCAAATATTGACAAAATTTCACATAGCTCTCCCGGGGGCGTTACATCCGAATCTGAAGGAAGAGTGATTAAACACATGGGAATTACCCAAAGGGAGAAACCGTTTAGCTGCCATCAGTGTGGTAAACAGTTTTTAGATAAAGGACACCTGACCAGACATATGTCAATTCACACTGACGAGAAAGGCTTCAGCTGCTCTTATTGTGGTGAAAGATTTGAACAAAAGATGAGTATGATCAAACACATGATACTTCATACAGGAGGGAAACCTTACAGCTGCTCTGAGTGTGGTGTAAGATTTATTCACAAGTCCAAACTGACCAGACACATGTTGATCCACACAGGAGAGAAACCCTTCAGCTGCTCTCAGTGTGATAAAAGCTTTAAAAATAGGTCTGGTCTTGTAACACATATGTTAGTTCACACAGGAGAGATACTCTTTAACTGCTTTGTTTGTAATAAAGGTTTTAAATACAAGTCTTCTTTAAATTCACACTTGTTAGTTCACACAGGAGAGAAACCTTTTAGCTGCTCTGAGTGTGATAAAAGATTCAAGAAGAAGTCTCATCTGATTGCACACAGGACAGTTCACTCAGGAGAGAAACCCTTTAGTTGCTCTGAGTGTGGTAAAAGATTTGGTCAAAAGGGTACTCTGACGGCACACATCAAACGTCACAGAAGTAGAGAAACCCTTCAGCTCTAGGGTTTGTGAACAGATATTTCTAAGTGTTTAAAAAGTTACAAGTGTATTGGAGGTCGGGCTTCAGAAAACGAAGAAATGCAAAAGCTACAGTGTAAGAGTAGAACTCCTCTGGAACTCTGTTAGATGATAAATTTGACGACCAAAGACTAAAAGCTTCTTAAGATGAGACTGAAGACAGATGAGATGATTGAGAAAGACCAAAAGCATCAGCCAGGTTTCAGTTCTGAGACTCAAATCACTAACCTGCAGAAACAGAGATGAATGCAGCTCTTCTGTGGCTAATTGTGACTCTTTTAGGTCCTGCTTACTTAAAAGAGTCACAGCTTACTTCCAGGAACATTATGCTATAATGAAATATCAGCTAAATTGATAAAAGGCTAGTAACATCAATCTATGAACAACAAAGTTGCTGAATGAGTCGACGGCACACATCAGAAGTCCTTCCAATTATTTCGTCTTTTGTGCAAAACCTGACTTCAAATTGTTTGTGTGGCAGGAGTATCAGAAAAGTTTATCTAATATCATTTTCTTGTGTGAAAATTCTAACAAAATGAAAATCCGTTACTTTTGTTTCCCTTGAATAGAATGGAAACTTCACTGAAACTTGCTATGTTATGGGCTCACCATTAGTGCTTTGTCATCCGTCATGCTATTTTTGAAGGTTTTTTTTATTATTTTTTATTATTTTTATTTTAATTGTTATCCACAAAATATTGTGTATTTATCCGTTAGTAGTGGTGGTTGTGCTGTTATGGACTCTGATGATCAGTAATGTGTTGTCTAATACCTGCTATTTTTTACTTTAACCAGTGCTTTGTTATAGCTTTTGCACTGTACCTCATGTATTTCATTCTTAAATAAATATCACTATTATACCTGTTCTAAAAGCAAATGCTTTCTGTGAAGAAAGAGCATTTTTTGGATTGCTGCTATCGTAACAATATCTTCTGGACAATATTGCTAATTGCTATTGTGATTACGATTTAATGCATTAATGGTAACATGTGACTGTTGCATGGCTATCGAGGAAGTTTTCTACAGTACTGCTTTCAAAATAAACCAATCTTCTGCCATCAGTCTAATATGCGTCACTATTTCTGTTGGATGAAGATTGATATTTCAACTCAACAAAGTTATTTGATAAGAAAAGAAAGTTAAAAGATGGACTCCTCTGTCAAAATTTACGTTACAAATTGTACATAAAAAAAAATATGCACAGATTGTACAGGATAACTGTTAAAGCTATGGAAGAGGACTATGAAAAGGTCAGGATTCTGGAATTAAAGTGAAAATTTCTAAATGAATTTTTTGGGGGGATTTTTAATTTCAAACTCTGAGGAAAAGACAGAATTCTGACTGAATTATCAGTTTTCTGACTTTTTTTTTTGCCAGATTTCTGATTTTAGTCTCAGATTCCTGACTTTTAGTCTCAGATCTCTTACTTTTCCCCAGAATAATGACTTAAATCTCAGATGTCTGACTTTTTTCTCAAAATCCTGACTTGAATCCCAGATTCTGACTTTTAAACTTACAATAATGACTTTATGTTTCTTATATATCTGACTTTATATCAGATTTTGGACTTTTTTTTCTCAGATTTCTGACTTTAATCTCTGGTTTCTTACTTCAATCACAGAATTTCTGACTTTTTCTCCTATATATGAGTTTAATCTCAGATTTCTGACTTTATTTTCAGAATCCTGACTTTATTCTAAGAATTGGAAAAATTTAGTCTCCGTTTTTTTTTCTCCAGGGGTTCCAACTGTCTCCTGGGGATAACACCTGCCGCCTCAAACACTGTGTTCTTACTTGATTTGTGTATGAACCACATCAAACAACAAAGTATGAAATAGCTAAGTGCTCAAAGTCATAATATTCTTTGAATGGTACTTTACATTCTGTCTTTAAATTTGATACATAAATAAAACTAATCTGATTATTGTCCTTTAACTCATTAACATTTATCTTTGTTTAAAAATCCAAATCATTGACATTTATTTTGAAGGTCGCAAACAGCACCGTACCGGAAGTGCTTTTTAACACGAACTCGTCACTCTGTATTTAGCGAACTGATGGCGGACTTGGACAGTTTTAGCGTCTGAGTTCAGCCGTTGTAAGAGTTTAACTGTAATGAGCTTCGATCTGTTTAAATGAACATTTAGTTGGACTTTGTGTTTTGTTGTTTACTTCCTGTTCAGACTCAGCCTTGGTAGACCACAAAGCTAGCTTAGCATGCTAACTGGAGGCATATGTGAAGCACAATAGCATAGCGCTAGCTAATGTTTGAAAAATTTACTAGTGTTTTAACTGCAGAATACGTTAAGTTTAATTGTGTGAGTATGTCTAAAGTGGAGACACTGAAAGTTTTTGTCAACCAGAGACTGTCCGCGGCAGCTGACGAGATTTTTGAGCTCTTTGAAAGAACAATAGCAGAATATGAGGAACAACTTCGTCGATCTAAAGAGGAAAACAGACATAAACAAACACGACTGGACGCCGTTTCTAACCCCCAGCGTCACAGAGCAGGTTTGTTCATATTTTTCACCGGTTATTGATCTGTTCAGACCAAATGGGACAACTGCTATATTTGAAATTTTACGGTAACTCAACGGTAGCGGTTAAATTTTAGAGTTTTAGACATTTTGATTATAAGTGAACAATACACGACTCCATAGATTTCAGTCATTTGTATGTTATATAAAGATTAAAATAGGCATTTCTTTAAGGGTGCAATTTCCTACTAATGTTTTTTTTTTTCTCGTATTGCTCCGTCTTCCTCAGCCTATCCTCTAGTGTTGAACAGATTTTATTTCTTTTTTTTTTGTGGTGGATGAAGGACCTGAAAGTTTAATTTGAGTGAAGTGAAAGTATCATCCCAATAACTCATTAGAAGGGCAAGTGGCATATTCAGATTTTCAAAGTACAAATCATATATTTGTACTTTCCTATCAAAAATATTTCTCTGATGTTACACAAACCAAAATATGAAGGTAAAAGTCAGTTATGTTAATAAAGGGGAATGGTCAGAAATTCAAAAATATTAAATTTATCAGTGTAAAATACTTTAAACACTCTGTTCTTTCAGCCCCTTTAGTTGATCCACCAAATCTGTGCCCCACACTTCTACAAAGCTGAGAAGTAAACACCATACACAAATAAAATGATGTGTATTCACTCTTTCACTGAGTCTCTTGTTGTCAGAGGTGAACAACATGAAGGACACAATAGCCTTACTCAAGTAGAAGTATGTTTAAAAAATGAAATACAATTATATTGACCCCAAAGTGTGCAAGCTCATTGGGGAAATCTGTATGCCATATTAGCCGTCAAGCTCAGGGCCCAAGACAAAGACCAAACGAGGATCTTTCCAATTATTCTTAAAGCAATCAGAGCTACTGAACAATACATTAGGGCTGTGAAACAGTTAAAATTTCTAAATTATTTCTCAGAATTTTTGAAATTAATCTTGACTTATCTCCAATTTTTCACATTTTGAAATGTCACTATTTCCACTTAAGACTGTTTTTATTGGGGAAGCTCGATTTTGGATTTTTGACAATATCCGATTAACCGATGTTTACAGATTAATTTTAGCTGATATTGGCACCGATATTTAAATATGCTTTTTCAGACAAGAAATTTCAGTCCTTTTGGAGACACTTAAAGGTTTGAGGATGACCTGGAAAATTGAACTGAACTTTGGTGCTGTTACGTGCACTTTCTTTGATTTCTTTACATTTGAAAATAAATCTTACTCAATGGAGTTACCAGATGTGGATGTCACCTTTAGTGCACAAGCATTATAAACATTGAATTTTTAGAATTTAAGAATAGGTTAACACACTTATGTAACAATATGTAACATATTATTACAAAGTGTTGCCCTACAGTCGCTCACATATTTAGATGTAGTTAATGCTGTGTTTTGTCTGCACTGTTTACCTGTCATCATCTGCTGCCACTGATCCCCCTCCTCCTCCTGCTGCAATGATGTTTCTCTGCTCTCTCTTGTCATCATCAGCTGTCTGTTCGTCTGAGTTGATGGCAAAAAAAAGCTTTGTGATCACACAATAGCAGTATTCAATAAAAAACACCTGTGATCACGATGATGACAAGCAGATATAAAGTACTAGTGTTGGAGGGCCATTGTGAGAGAGTGTTTCAGTAAATGAGGAGCAGCAGCATGTAAAAAAACAGCTGGAAAGCTCTGAAGCAGAGGGAGAGGAGGATTGTTAATCTTCCTCATCTTTCTTCTCTCGAGGGTTTTCCACCATTTTGGGATCCAAGGTATTAAAGTATTTCCACCCTCAGTTTTTAAGCTTACAGTTTCAATTTTACTCAGAAGTTTGAAATAATGAGATCAACAAATGATACTGGATCAGCCTAGCGGACTAAGGCGTTACCCATGTACGCGGGTGGCCCGGGTTCGAATCTGGCCTGTGGTCCTTTGCTGCATGTCCCTCCCCACTCTCCTCCCATTTCCATCTCTATCAACTGTCCTCCTCTGTCAAATAAAAGCCCAAAAAATACATCTTGGAAAAAAGTATACATTGTTTTAAGGAAATGTAGTAATGGATGATAACATTTACAGAACCATACAAAGTCTTTAGTGAAGTACAGATAGTCCCAAAAATACTTATGTACTATACCAGTGATACTCAAGGTGTGGCTCTAGGGCCACATGTGGCGCTTTTGTGATTATTTGTGGCTCTTTTATGTCTTAATTTCAAATATTATTCCCCAGAAAACATTAAAAAAGGGGAACTTTTTTGCCATTTTCACAATTTTTCCCACTTTTCATCCATTTAAGCTACCTTTTGCCATTAAATACCACTTGTTTCCTTTTTTTTTGCCAATTTGCAACTTATTTTTGCCACTTTTTCCCCATTTTTTCCACTTGTATGCCATTTTTTTCCCTTTTTCACCTTGTTATACCACTTCTTGCCCATTTAAGCCACTTTTTGCTATTAAATATCTTTTTTTGCCCATTTTTTGCAATGTCTTTTTGATACTTTTTCCCAGTTTTTGCCACTTTTGTCCCATTCCTTGCCCTTTTTTTCCACAATATTTTGCCACTTTTTGCCCATTTAAGCTACCTTTTGCCATTACATACCACTTGTTTCCTATTTTTTACCCCTTTTTACCACTCTTGACTACTTTTTACCTGTTTTAGTAAATTTTTTACTTATTTTTTGACACTTCTCACCCATTTTTGCTACTTTCTGACATTCTTTGCTGCGTTATTATCACTTTTGCCACATTTAACCTATTTTTATTGCTACTTCAAGCTGTTTTGCCACTTTTCACCTCTTAGATTGTGGTTTTTGCAAAGGCATTTTCAACAATTTGGCTCTTTAGTTGAGCAGGGTTGAGTAACACTGTACTTTACACCACTGATTGACACACCAGATAAGCTTCAAGTCATGATTTTCCATTTCCATCTTTTTGTCCTGTAGATATCCAGCAGCTGACAGTGCATCAAGAAGAGGTTCTCCCTGAGCAGCAGGAGTGGAGGCCCAGTCTGGACCAGGAGGGCACTGAGCCTCCGCACATTAAAGAGGAAGAGGAGGAACTTTGGAGCAGTCAGGGGGGATTGGAGGGGGGTTACTCTATCAAGTTCCCCTTTGCTCCTGTCTCTGTGAAAAGCGAAGATGATGAAGAGAAACCTCAAATCTCGCAGCTTCATGAAATACAAACTGAAGAGATTGAAACAGGATCTGATGGAGAGGATTGTGAAGGAGCGGAACATGCCAGAAACTCAGAACAAGAGAGTGATTTACAACCAGAGACTGAGTATAAGATTGAAGACTCCTCTGAAGCTGAGACAGATGTCAGTGATGATTGGAGCGAGGCAGACAAACACCAGTCAGGTTTAGATTCTTCAGAAGACTTTGACAATACGAGTTCAGATATTGAGAAGAAATCAAACAGCTGCTCTGTGTGTGGTAAAACATTTGAACATAAACATAAACTAATCAAACACATGACAATTCACAGAGGAGAAAAACCCTTCAGCTGCTCACAGTGCGGTAAAAAATTTGGACATAAAGGACATTTTACCCGACATATGTTGATTCACAGTAAAGAGAAACTCTTTAGCTGCCCCGACTGTGGTAAAAGGTTTAAACGAAAGTCTTGCCTGACCAGACACATGTTTCTTCACACAGAGGAGAAACCATTCAGCTGCTCAGAGTGTGGCAAAACATTTAAGCTAAAGTCAAACCTTACATCACACATGTTAGTGCATAATGGAGAGAAACTCTTCAACTGCTCTGAGTGTGACAAAAGTTTTAAGCAAAAGTCTTGTCTAAACAGACACATGTTTCTTCACACAGGAGAGAAACCCTTTAGCTGCTCTGTGTGTGGAGTAAGATTCAACCAAAAAGGAAATCTGACCTCACACATGCTTGTCCACACAGAAGAGAAATCCTTTAGCTGCACTGAGTGTGATAAAAGATTCAACAAGAAGGCTAATCTGACCTCACATTTGCTTGTTCATGCAGGAGAGAAACCCTTTAGTTGTTCTGAGTGTGATAAAAAGTTTCAGGACAAGTCTTATCTTACTAAACATCTGGCTTATCACAGAGGGGAGAAACCCCTCAGCTGCAGGCTTTGTGGTCAACGATTTTCATGGCATGTGCAGTTAAGAAGACACATGTTTGTTTGTGGTCAGTCCTCCTAAAGAGTAACAGTACTTTGATGATGACTTTGCAAGATGAAGATGAGACAGATACTCTTCTGAGGCTGAGATTGAAGAGCGTTGAGATGATCAGAGGGAAGCAAAGAATATCAGTCGATTTTTGAGGTTAAAACTCTAACAACGCTGACTTATTTGTCCTACTAAAAAAAAAATCAACATTATGTTTAAAAAGAGACATTGTCAATCAAATTGATACAGTACAAGTCACATCAATCTGTTAACGTAAAAGTGAGAGACTGAGTCTATGGCACAAAACGTGTATAGTGCAACAGGAGAGGCAGACATCACACTAAGTAATGGAGGTTCATGTTGATAGCCCCTACTAGGCTGAAATACTCATGTTGGTTACAGTAGAACTCTCTTAGTAGAAGTCTCTTCAATTTAAAGAGGGAACCAGGCACTCAAAGCATGATATTTTTTTATTTATTTGTTTTATTAGAGAAGGAAACTCTTCTAGCAGTAATTATGATAGCCAAATCATTCACAGAGTAAACGTGTAAGATCTGAATGGTCCTTGTAAATGATTTGTTCATCATGGTAAAATATTTCAACATATTTCTTTCATATATATTTTTTCATGCTTGGAGTGCCTTGCTTCTTCTCTTTTTATTATTCATAATTTTCCCCCATTTTCAAAGCACTCAACTCTTAAATTTCGTCCACTTTGACCACACTGAGCAGCCAGTCTCTCCCCTCCCTTTCTACAATTAAAATCTGTCATCTTTGTTTCCTTTAAAGAGGAATCATCAGAGAGAAAAGAGGCTGACTGCCTGCTCTGATGGACTGTAGAAAGCAGCAAAATCATGCATGCTTTTCTTTTATTGTCTTATGATCAGTTATGTGCTGTGTAAGGGTTGAGGGACTGAGTTGTTTTTTGGGTACTTGTATGTTTTAGTAAATTATGAAATCCGTACTTTTACTTCTCCTTAAGTAAGTTTTAACCAGAGCAACTCTACTTTTAATTGTGTCTAATACTCTTGCACTTTCTCCACCTCTGTTGACTACTCAGTGACTCCATTCTGAGTAAAAGGGTCTTCAGTGTTGGAGTTGACAGTGTTGATCCACCAGTGTCACTTCATCTCTGTAGAAGCTCCACTCATTGCCATCTCAAATCCTGGGGGATGTGTGGGTGGAGTTTCCCATCTTGCCCTTGGACAGTCTTAGTTGGATGTTTCCTGTTGTACAGTGATCCCTGCTTTTTTTTTTTTTTTTTTTGCTTGTTTTTTTTCAGGTGGATTGTTGTCGTTTTTGATGTGAGGCACATGAGCACCATGAGTGAAGTTATCCACTGAGTTTGAGTTCCCGTCTGTGACTTTAGACTTTCCTGAAGGATGGATTGTGTGTATTCTTCGTCAGTATGCATTGCTTGGCTATGAGGTTGACTCTGCTTTGTTCTTGTCTGATGAAATCCCACCAAGCCACATATTTTCCGGAGTTACTGCAGCTCTGTCAAACTCTTAAAGACTTTCTAAAGTGAAGTTTTAACTACATGTGATCTGGAACAGTATGAACACTTTTAAAGTGTTAAATTTAACTCTGTATGGGTTAAATTAACACTATCAATGTTGCTGTGTATTTAACTTTATTACAGAGGTGTGACTTTACCTGAACAACTTATTTGAGATCAATTTTCTTGCCGTTCTAGCTAATAAGGAGAGATATTTTGTTGTACAACTTCTCAGTAGCTACTCAGTACTTAAAGTAAACTTTTAATTCAATACTATTTTCCAGTTACTTGAGTGAATTTATTGGCAAGTAGTTCTACTTTTACTTAAGTCAGTTCTAACCAGAGTAACTGTCCTTTTACCTCTGCTCTCATATTTAATCTGTACATAACTTAGATCAAGCTATTCAGTATCAACCATTTCACGAATGGAAGTGTATTTCTTATTGTAACGTTATGCAGGAAGTTACATTCTGTTGTTTGATTAAATAAATAAATTATTCAAAACATGTCCGCCCCTTTTTTCCACCAGTAAAGACAAATCAGTTGAACTTAACCGGTAGCTTTTATTTTAAAGAGCTGATCAGCGATGTAGGGAGGAGTAGAGTAGAAAGGGAACTCACTGGTGGACAGGGTATAATAAATAATAAAAATGTGTGTATAGTAAATAATAAAAATGGCAAGACTCATATAGTCCAGTAGTTGGCGATGACGCAACGCTACGAGTGTAAACCGCCATAAGAAGAAGAGCTGAACCGGAAGTGTTTTGACGGTGGTAAACTAGGGTGTTTATGAGCCCAGTTTTTATTAGTTAAAACAGCGACAGTGGTTAATCGGAGCTACACACTCCTTAAATGAACCTTTAAATTATTGTTATGTTGTTGAATATTCATGAATGTTCCCTCTGCCTCATCATTCAATAGACTCCAAAGCTAACCTAGCATGCTAGCTGTTCAGACTTAAAAGGGAGGGGTCTTATCATTTTATTTTCATTTTGTTTCAACGTCTTTTGACCTTTTTGTCGAAGTCTTACACTGTGCTGCTTTAAGGAGCGATGTCAAAGTAGGTTTATGTGTGGTAACTTCGCTGATTGAACAATGAAAACAAGTGGAAGCTGTATTTTACCCTCATCGCCTATAAAAATCAGGTTTGCTCTATTTTTTCCTTTTCCCGTACTTTTCCCTCTCTATGTGCATGCATTTAAAGCAATTACTGTAACTTAACAACATCGTACCATTCAATTAGGAAAGGTATATAAAGGGACAAAAACAACTAAGATTTGGAGGTCAAAACCATATTTTTTAAACATGACATTTTGCCGTTTTTATATTTAAGAAGTATATTAATGAGACTAAAGTTGTATTTTTAATATTACAGTTATGGCAGCTCGTGTGGTTGTGTTTTGGTTGTTTACAGCCTTTCTCAAACAGGGTGCCTGCTTATTATTCTTTTCTTATTTACTACACATATTTAAATGAAACATTTAGGAACACATATTGTTACAGATTAAATATTTAAAAATTTCACTTCACTTTGTATAGGTATGTTTGCATCTAACAAATCACACAAATATATTTGATAAATGTACAATAATCTGTAATAAACTTCTATCAGGGGCTGAAGGATAAAGAAACACACACACACACTAGGGGGGTGCCAAAGATTTCAGGAGGGTGTGAAGCTTTGTCTGCTCTGAGGTTTTCAACATCGGGTTTGCATGTATTACTAACATCAGTGTAACACACTTACAGCAGTGTTAATTTTGGCAGCTATTTTTAATTTTAGTTTTCGTCTTTAAATGAGATGTCTTTTAGTTTTAGTCACATTTTAGTCATTTATACCCTTTTTAGTTTTAGTCTAGTTTTAGAAGACGAAAACTCAAAACATTTTAGTGTAGTTTAAGTCCATAAAAAGTCCTCACATCTGAGTCTTTACTTTTAGTCCAAGCATTTATTTTCTTGCCTAAATCTGGTACCAAATCATGGTAGTGTGTTCTCTGCACCCTGCTAAACCTGGGGTCCCTGCTATGAGAGGCAGAAGTGATACAGATGCATTGCATTTTGACCACAGTGGAGAAATCTCACAGATTTTGAATGTCCGACAAAAACTAAATTACATTTTGGTCTAGTTTTAGTCATTTTGACAAAAACTAAATTTAGTTTTTGTCAGTTTTAGTCATCATGGATCTATTTTTTTTTTCAGTTTTAGTCTAGTTTTTGTCATGGAAAAATGGCTGTCGATGAATAGTTTTTGTCGATGAAATTAACTCTGACTTACAGGATGGTTCCTAAAGGTTTTTTTGTAGTGACAAATGTGTATGGGCCTGTTTGATTGGAATTTTATTACTGAAAACTATTGAAGTTGATGCTAGTCTTTTTATATACTTTATTGTTGACAGAATACAGAACAACACTGTCAAAGACAGATTCAAACGGGGAAAAGAAAATACAGTTATATGCCAAGCCATACATATCTACATAGCTTACAGACACATAATGCACAAAGGTTTTCCAACGGGACAGTAGTAACACTAAAAACTTAGGGGGAAGCAATTGGATCTGCACAGATTATTCCAATATCAACATTGTTTCCATTGATAAAGGTGTTTCAGATCTAGCATAGGTTATCGCCTCTTTGTGAGCGTCACATTTTTTATTCTGCAGTCTTAGACAGAAGGTCACATTTTCCATGCATTGGATGTTTTTTTACAATACCTTCCCACTGACTGATTGTAGGTGGCTCCCTGCAGAGCCATCACCTTGTTATGGCCTTTTTGCTTGCTGCTATACATTTTCTGAGGAGGTATCTGTCATTTTTAGGGAGTTTCAGATCTATATTTCCTAAGTAAAATATAAACAGGAAAATTCAAAACCATAGCAGAGGACTTTTCTAACTATAAGGTAGACGTTTTCCAAGAATGGTTTGAGAACAGGGCAGTGCCAGAGTATACTTGAATGATCTGCCATACCATGACCACATTCTCTCCAACATTTGACTGGGGAATGGGTTGTCTAGGTTTTTGTATTGGTGTTATAAAAATCTGATAAGGTTCTTCCATGAAAAATCCCGCCATGATTGTGAGGCTGTAGTAGTGATTTGTGTGTTGATCATGTTTGTTCAGTCCTCAGAGGAAATAGCCACCCCCAGTTCCTTTTCCCACATAAACTGTTGAGTTCCCTCTTAGTTCAGTGATGTACCTGGATAATCCACCTATAACCTGCATTGTTGTCAAAGACTAGCATCATAGGTGAAAGTTGATGCTAGTCTTTGACAACAATGCATAATTGTAAATTAGAATATTCATTGATGAAAATGTTGTGAAGTGAAAATAAAGTGATAGTCCAGTCATTCAAAAACACTTCTTATCATCTACATACAATTTTTGTGAGCTCCACCTTGAAAAAAGATTGAGCTTCCACTCAAAGTTTGACTTAACCTCTTAAAGCCTAAAACCCAAATTATAGCCAGACATTTCTTTTGTTTTTGGAAATTAAATGTTTATTTCACTTTCTACTGAAATCCAAAAAAATCCAAATTTCCATAGAATTTAACATAGGCTATGTATTTTTTTGTGTCTTATTTGATACATTAGGTGTTTTTGGTAACTCATAGTCCACTTGAGAGCATTTATATCATTTTTCAGATCATAGTTAGAAGTTTTTTTGAGTTATTTATTGGTCATATTGATTTGATAAAGATATCATAGAAGTATGTATCAAATATGCTACAACAGGCTTTAAGGGGTTAAATGTCTGAAACTTCACAGCAACGATAGAGAATTTTGAAAGACTTTAGGGTACTATTTCATCACTACATTACCTTTTAGGAACTTCTGAGGCAATAAATTGATGTTGGTGATTGTTAGTGTTTACAGTTTCACGAAATTTGGTGTTGAATGGGAAATATCCTCTGTTGTTTTTGAAATTGAAAAGGTCCAGGCTCAGCCAGGTGAAGTAAGCCAGCAATCCAGTCAGAGACACTTCTGACCCGCATTGACTCAGACCACAGCAGCCAGCAAAATCATCCTGGTTCTCGGGCAGAAGGCACATTTTTCTGTTATTTTTTAACCGTAAAAACATCACTCTTTTTGTCGCAAGAGCTTTGAATGTGTGTTGGTATTATAAGTTCATCCCACGTCTGCACGGACTGCAGGTTATTTCCGATCTGTTAATCTCTATAAACTGTAAATAATAACATTCACAATTGTATTTTTGTTACCGAAAAAAAAAAAGCCTCAACAAAGGTCTTAACAAGCTGGAATACCAACCATTCAACATGCTGCAAATGTCTTCTATTATGACTTTGTTCTTGTGAATCTAAGAGCCTTATTCTCACATTTAAAAAATTAGTCTTGTAATATTGCTTTCCCAACTTTATTCTCATAATATACTTTTATTTTCATAACATTACAACTCTGTTTTTTAAATCTCTTCGTATGTGTGGGGGAGGTTGCAAAAAATCTGGAAATTTCGACATCTGCAGAACAACATTTTATTAACCAATTCAGAGAATCTGTTGAAATCTTGGCATGAAGGCGACATGGTAGAAATCCACTGTTTGGATGGCCATGACTTTCAGGCCCTTATAAGGTCCTGTATTTGAAAACAGATATGATTCTGTAGTGAAGATCATTTCCTGGGTTCAGGGAAACTTCAGAAGCCATTTTCTGTGAGCACAGTCCATCACTACACCTTCAAATGCACTCAAAACTCTTACATGTAAAGACTAATTTTGCTGTGTTCTGCAGAAATCCAGCAGCTGTTGGAGAGCTTCCACCTGAGCAGCGTGATAGGAGTCCAGGTCTGGACCAGCCTCCACACATTAAAGAGGAAGAGGAGGAACTGAGGAACTGTCAGAAAGGACTGGAGGAACTCAACACCACAAAGTTCCCCTTCACTCCTGTCCTTGTGAAGAGTGAAGATGAGGAAGAGAAACCACAAATCTCACAGGTTCATCAAACACAGACAGGAGAGGTGGAACCAGGAGCTGGTGGAGAGGACTGTGAAGGAGTAGAACAGGCCAGAAACTCAGATACAGAGAGGCATTTACATTCAGAGACTGAGGACAAGGATGAAGACTCATCTGAAGCTGAGACTGATGACAGTGAGGACTGGAGGGACACAGCAGAATATCAGTCTGGTTTAGACTCACTGGAAAAAATCAATGATAGCAGGTCAAACACTGACAAAAGATTGCATAGCTGTCCCGAGTGTGGTAAAAAATTTGGACTGAAAGGGCACCTGACTGCACACATGATAGTTCACACTGGCGAAAAACACTTCAGTTGCTCTGACTGTGGTACAAGATTTAAACGAAAGTCTTGTCTGACCAGACATATGCTACTTCACAAAGAGGAAAAACCTTTCAGCTGCTCTCAGTGTTGTAAAACTTTCAAAATGAGAGGGAATCTAAATAAACATATGAGAGTTCATCGAGAAGAGGAGCCCTTTAGCTGCTCTGACTGTGGTAAAAGATTTAAATATAACTCAAATCTGACCAAACACTTGTTACTTCACACAGGGGAGAAACCCTTTTGCTGTACTCGGTGTGACAAAAGATTCAACCAAAAGTCTCATCTGGAGAGACACATGTTAGTTCACTCAGAAAAGAGACCCTTAAGCTGCCCTGAGTGCGATAAAAGATTTAAACACGAGTCCTCTCTGATTTCACACATACTAGTCCACACAGGAGAGAAGCCCTTCAGCTGCCCTGAGTGTGGGAAAAGATTCAACCAAAGGGCTCATCTGAGCTCCCATTTGTTAGTTCACACAGAAGAGAAACCCCTGAGCTGCTCTGCATGTGATAAAAGATTTAAACACAAGTCTAACCTGGATGCACACTTATTAGTCCACACAAAAGAAAAACCCTTCAGTTGCTCCGAGTGTGATAAGAGTTACAAACAAAGGTCTCATCTGAACTCTCATATGTTAATCCACACAGGGGAGAAACCCTTCAGCTGCAAAGTTTGTGAAAAAAGATTTTCATGGAGGAAACAGTTTAGAAGACACAGGTGTATTGGTAGACAGGCTCTAGAAAATGACTTAAAAAGAGCTAATGAAGAGGAGTCAGTGACAGAAGAATCTGGCAGGAACTCGGCTCCAGTTTGAGAATAAGACTGAAGACTCCATTGAAGCTGCTACTGCAGCCAGATGATATGAGAACATCATCAACACCCAAGCCCCTGGTGGTGCTCTAAAGGCTTTGCTGATGACAGAAATAAGTTACCAGTTTTAAACTGGGCAGCTTTAAATAATGTTCCAGAGGTTAAAGGCTTTGATCTACTTTACTGATCATCAACTGGCGGCCCGGGGGCCATATCAGGCCCTCCAAATCTTCCTGTCTGGCCCCAAAAGATCATTAAATTCAGAAAAGGAGGGAAAGAAGATGTTGTGGTTTTAAGAGTATCCTTTGGCTTTAAATATCTGCAGCTGTTAAATCCACCCCACAAACAATTAATATTGAAATGATTTTAGAATGACTAAACAGCTGTTCTGTTTTTACTGAAATTTACTGTCATAATTAGTAGATATTTAAAAAAGGGTTAATGTTGACAGACGTGCTGCAAAAATGACCAGATAAGGTGGTGAAAAGGGGTTAGAGAATTGCAAAAATAAGTGGCAAATTGGGTTGTGGAATGGCATAAAAGGGACTGAAATTGGCAGGGAAAGTTGTGAAAAGAGGTTAAAATGTGGCAAAAATTGGTAAAAGAGGAAAAAAGGGCAAAAGGTATCAAAAATTGGTTACAAATGACAAAAAATAGGAGAAAAAGTCTTGAAAAGGGGTTAAAAATTGGCAAAAATAGAAGAAAAGTGGCAAAAAATGGGTAAAAGAGTGGCACAAACAGGATAAAACGTGCACGAAAAGTGGTTCAAAAGGGGATACAATCTTGCAAAAATTGGGTTAAAGAGGCAAAAAGGGGCTACAATTGGCAAAAATTAGTTGATACTAGTACTAAATCACAAATGGGGAGGGTCTATTCTTCCTGGTAATGTAATAAAAATGTCCTGCATTTTGAAAGAAAATACAAATACCAATACAATTATATTACTAAAAATATATTTAATTTTTGTGTATTTGAAAGTCCAGCCCTCAGAGTTTCTGCTGAGACTAGATCTGGCCCTTGTGCAAATATACTTGATGAGCCCTGATCTACTGGCTTCTTTTTTATTATTATTATTGATGTTACAGACTTTTGTAATTGGTGGAGCATCTTGCAAACACTCTCAAGCTTGAAAGATGTGTCATTTTCATGTTTCTATTCACACACTGATGTGAAGCAGCATTCTCTGCACAGCACACAACAGAAACCCTTTAGATCACCGTTTCCAGCATAGAGCCCAGCGACAAGTCAAAGATACAAATATTGACCAGCTGATGGCTGGAATCAGACACCTTTCAGCCTGCTCGGCCCTGACTAGTGACACACCATTCCTCTCAATTTTGAGTGATTTTCTAAATGATTCTCCGAAAGCAGACACCAGCTCTGAAATGTGCAGCGCAATGTGCTATAGCCACTCATATATGCTAATTTATAATTTAACATTCTAACTGTATTCTTTGGTGACAGTGGGGCATTTGAATAATAAAACCTCAGCTCGTGAATGTGAATAAACAGACTGAGCTCCAGTCAGATGTATCATCTTGCAGGAACATCTGGTATGGATCCTTTCATGGGATCCTCTCAACTTTGTTTGTTTGTTTGTGATCAGAGATTTTCATGACTTATACAGATAAAAAGACACCTGTGCTTTGGTTTAGTTATGAGACTTGAATTTTGTTTTGTTGGTCTCACTGGTTTTATATAATCAGCGTTTAAATAGTACTGAGGGTACATGGGTGTCATTTCAGTTTTACAAAACAGGGATGACTGCGGCTCTTTGTGGATGCTCTTGGAGAACAGGGAAATAATGTGTGAAATAAAAAAGGAACACACTGAGGAAGGAAAGCCTTTATTACAAGGCCCAAGTCCTTTATGATAAAGGGATTTTAAGTATTTCCTTCCTAATTGTTTACATTTTTCATAATTTCAGCACCTGTTTCCTCTTTTAATAGTAAACAAAACTTATTGTACTTTACACTATGCACTTCATTCTCTCAGAAACAATTACTATTATCTCTATTCTGTAGTAGAGGTTGCACAACTTGAGAATTTTTAAAGTCAGCTTTCATGTGATAAAAGTCGTCTCGACTCTGACTAGTCATTAATAAAATCATAAATAAATCTACAGGAGAAGGGAATAGCTTAAAATAACCAACAATATCTATATTTTGCAAATCATAATCCATATACGCCTAACAACAGGCAGCTTACAAACAAACTGGACTAAAATGTAATTTAGTTTTCATCGAACATTCAAAATCCATCATATTTCTCCACTGTAGGTAAATCTGTCAACAAATAATGCATCTGTAAATATTCTGCCTCTCATCTGTAGAAAGCAGGTTTGGCAGAGTGCATGGAACACACTACCATGATTTGGTACCAGATTTTGGCAAGAAAATAAATGCTTGGACTAAAAGTAAGACTAAAATGTGAGGACTTTTTATGGACTAAAACTAGACTAATATGTCTTGAGTTTTCGTCGACTAAAACAAAAAAGGGTGGAAATGACTCAAAGGGGACTAAAACTAAAATGCATTTCATTTAAAGACTGAAACTAAAATTAAAAATAGCAACCAACATTAACACTGGTGTGAGTGCAAACAACAAAAGGGTAATATAGTATATAACAGAATTTACAAAAATTTAAAAAATAAAAACTGATGCACTGTCACTAGATTTCTAGAGTGGCACATTATATGCCTTACTTGCCATCTTCTTGGTGCCCATTGTTTCATTTTATGTTACTTCAGCCTTTATTTAAGCCATTTAGACCTAAGGCCACCTATACAAAACCCTCTATAAACTGAAATATTGCTCGGATCATCAAAAAAACACAGAAATTTATAGTTTTGAGAGTAGGTCAGTGGGTCAGCCTTGATGGGATGTTTTCTGGTAACTCACTTGTCTTTAAACTTTTATTAACCTCGAGTTTGGTTTTAGCAGCATCAAAGACCAAGTTAAGTTTCTGCAGACAAGACTAAAAAAACAGTGAACCCAGATTAAAAACTCAAAGCCCTGCAAAATTTAACAACAACAAATAAGGATGTCATCAGCTTAAAATAATATGAGGCATTTGACAATTTATCACACAGATTGCTGACATAAATAGAGAATAAAATAGGTCCTAAGACTGAATCTTGAGGCACGCCTTTAGGACCTCCAGAAAAGAAGCGGTGGATCCAACCATCTGAACACATTGCCAATCAAATAGTTCATCACACAGCAGTAAAGTCAACTATCCATGCAGCCCCTGTTCTACAGTGAGAATTGTTTTCAGGAAAGAATGGGATTGTTTTAGATTTTAGCTTGTAAACATTTTTTGATGTAGTTCATGAGTAAAGCCTGAAGTAATCTGATCAAAGACATCATTTTCTCAAACATTATCTTCGAAGAAGGAGCTTAAGAGGCCGCTGACAATTTTGTCCAATCAGAGTCGATCAATCAGAGTTACTCAAAAGAGTAAACTGTCATAATTTTGCCTCTCAGGTGGCACTTAAGAGGACAACTTGTCAAGTTTTGTCCAGTAATAAGGGTACTTGACTGGGAAATTGCCAAATTTTGTACAATGCAAATCAAGATTTCAAGAGAGTAAATCAAATAATAGTAGGCAGTAATGAAATATATTTCAAATTACCGCTGCCAGCATAATTCCTGCGTTTTTTGTCCCTCTCACCTTACTGTGAGGTCTCTGGGCTTCTTTCATTACAGGTTTAAAACATTTATTTTGAAGGTCACAGACAACGCTCGACCGGAAATCCGTTATCTACCAGCATGGAGGCAACCCGGAACACTGCTAACTTGGGCTCGTCGTTGTTGTGATAGAAACGCATAACGACATAAACCAACAGGTCTTTCAAACGTTTCAATGAATGGACTCTGCACTATTTAACGGTTTTTAAATGTTCTACCTCTCACTCATCTCCCGGTAGATCCCGAAGCCCGGTTAGCCTAGCTTAGCTTAGCATAGTTAGCATGCTTGTTGGCGACAGATGACAGGAAAGGGGAACTTGTCGGAGTTGCTGTTCGATAAGATTTCCGTGTTTTAATACAGTTTAAGTGACGACAAGGTCCTTGCTATAGTGTGAGAATGTCGTCAGTCGATATTATGAGAGCTTTCGTCTCTCAGAGACTTTCTGTGGCTGCTGATGAGATATTTGGGCTGTTTGAAAGGACAGTAATGGAGTACGAGGAGAAGCTTCGACGGACGAAAGAGGAAAACCAGCGACAACAGAAACTTCTGGACACCATTTTAAAGCCCCAGATTCGTTTACGCAGAGCAGGTTTGTCTTTTTTCCTCTACTCACTGCCCTTACTCTGGTTGAACCGAATTAAAAAGAAAAACACTAGACAAAAGCAGTAGCGTATTCTGAAAATTACGGTAACTGAACGGCTGTCAAACGTCAATGTTTGACATTTCCGCATATAAAGCCAACAGAATGCGCAATAATAATTAAAATTTAACTACTGAGACACTCTTTAAAGATCAAGGATTACTATTACATTATAAGTCCATATGTGAACATAACAGTCATGAATGTTGTTAGGAATTCAACAAGAAATATCTCGAAGAGTAAACCTTGACTCTTAAATAACGAATGATAAAAGTGAAAGTGGTAAAAACTTGTGTGAAATGAATAACTTTAGTGATAAAAATGGGTGTCAATTAAAAAAAAGAAAAATGATAAATTGATTTGATGAAATAGTGGCATTTTTTTAATAATTAGATTATTTTTCATTCACAATAAGCTTAAATCATTAACAGCAAACATTTTCATTTATCATTTAAGGCACATGTGTCAAACTCAAGGCCCGGGGGCCAAATCCAGCCAATGAAACAGTTAAATACACCCCACAAGATGATCTCATATTTCTGTTAAAACTGGCCCATCAGTCTGAGGTCTGCAGATTTCCTCAAGTATAAAAATGTCAACTTATCCTTGATGATTTAAGATATCTTTGTTGAGTGACAAAATCTGAAAAAGTAAGGAGTAAAACTATTTAGATGAGAAGTCAGGAATGTTGAAACAGAAATTAATTTGTGTTTAAGTTCACATTTTCAATTTAGCATCTCACAATTAGGACTCAAAGTTAGGATTTTGATTTTTTAATTTCATAATTTGAGCATTTCAACTCATAATTTTGACTTTTCATACAATATTTTGAGCCTTAAGATTCATGATTCTAGTTTTTAAGTGATATTCTGACCTTTTTAACCGTCTTTTCTGTATTTTACCTCATATTTTCAACTCCAGACTTTGACGTCATAATCCTATAGTTTGACCTTTTAGACTCACAATTTAAAATTTTGTTCATATTTTGACTTTTAATTCCATAATTACAAATCTTATTTCATATTTTGACATTTTAAGCTCATGATTTTGACTTTCTATTATATTTGCCTTTAAAAAACAGAATTTTTCTATTTCAGTTTCATGTTTTGACTTTTTTGAACTAATAAATTTACTTTTCTCAGATTGTGAGCCTTTAAACTTATCTTTTTTAACTTTTTTAAATGTCAAAATCGTTTATCATCAGTGCTAAGTTTTTTTTTTTTTTTTTTTCATATTTTATTACTGGTGAAACAAGGTTGACAGTTTATGGTTAAAAAGGTGACACTGTTAGGCCCAAGGGTTAGTCCTGAATCCAGAATCCGGCCCCTGCAGTGATTGAGTTTGACACCCCTGATTTAAGGAAAGGGGCGTCAAGGTTGAAAGTAGCTAAAAGTGATCATAAAAATGTATTTTTGGTTTGATTAAGTTGGCTAGGATCTCCATTAGCTGCTGTTTTTCTTCTTGGGGTCCACAATAACCTTAGTGTGACAGTGCCATGTTGTTAGTACTTGCAGTGTACATGACATGGAGCAGTAAAACATCAGTGACATGTCATCACAGCTGACATCCCGACACTAACAGAACATCAAAGACATTATTAAAATAAATCGAAAAACAAAAGGGCAGCTTTTGAAAAAAATAATACAAATTTGACTTCATGCACTGACCTCCATATTTCACAATCAGAGTTGGCTAGTCTGTTTATGTATCAACAGTGATATAGTAGAGGTAACTATTACAATTTATTTGATTCATTGTTATAATCACTGTTTTTCTTCTGATTATTACAGCTATCTAATTAACATTGCTATTACTACAACAATAACTACTACTATTATAAATATTTCAGTTGTTATTATTGTTTTTATTATTATTGGTGGTTAGTCTTTCTATTATTATTTTACATTTTCTTGAATCATGTTTTCAAAGCCCTTTCCCTTTAACTGTTTCTATTTTTTAATCTATATTTATAAACCACGCTTCAACTGATTATTCTGTTCATGTAGTACAGACACCCAGTCTTGTTGCTATAGTTGCTGTCAAAACTTAGCTACATGTTGTTTGGGTTTTTTAGCCTTTACATAGTGTATTTGTTCTTGATATATATGTGTGTGCACTAAGCTCCACATACAAATATACACATAAACACTCATACAGATGTACACATACAGACAAATCCTACATTTGTGTAACCATGAGCACAGACACAGACTGACCCTCCCCAGTCACATCAACAGCCTTTAATGAAATAAACTTGTACCCAGTTGATCAGCTGCATTAATGACTATTATCACCAATTTCTTTATTTATTCACAGGTGATGAAAATGACTGGGATTTAAATGATTAACCCTCAGGCCCTCCTAGAGCCCTTTTAGGGCTTTTTGATTGTTTTTTTTGCTCTTACTTTGGCAGTTATCATGCTAAGGTGATGATATTGACAAAGATGTTCATTTTTAATGAATTTTTGGAATTTCATAATCCACACTGTGTTGACAGAATTTTCCACTGTGTAGACAAAAAACTCACACTCTCCTTCCTGAAGCCCTTTTAGGCCTCACTGACTACCATTAAAACCACCTATTTTCATTCTACTGCCACTGCAATACAGAAATGAGAAATCATGTTAATTCCTCTGTAATTCAGTCATTCAGAGGTAAAAATATTTGCACACCAAAAAAAAAAAAAAAATTAGAAAAATAAATAAATAAATAAATAAAAAGAAATGCCACCAAATTTGACCATTTTTCAATGTTTGCAGAGAGGCATTGTGGGAGATAATGACCTTGTTTAAACTGATAGGATAAATCAGTGACTGTAGGCCAGTGGAATTAATTATTTCAACTTAACTACTTTGGATGTTTCCTATGGATGTCAGAGTCTGGTGGAAAATTAAAATTATAACAATGAATTCACATTTGCTATCCATAGTGAGTACTGGAGTTAAGGACCAAAAATTAAAAAAAAAAAAATCTTTCATGTTTAATATTTCTAAATATATCCAATTTCCTAAAAGGGCTTTAAGTGTGATTTATTTATTTATTTATTTATTTATTTATTACACAAAACTTAATAGTACGTTAAAATCAGTGTTGCTGCTAATCATTGACATATCCAAGACTGATAATCCCTGAACAAAAAAATCTGCTTTGCATTTTTCAAATAGAAAATAGGCCTAATTAATTTCTTGTGTCAGAAAATGTGGCATTATGACAATAAACTGGCATTAAAATTATGAAAAATAATTCACATCTTCTAGACATGACAAGGACTGGAGTTGAGGACCAAAAATAATTTTAAAAAAAGTTTTTAATACTTTTAGATATACCCAATGTAACAAAAGAGCTTTAAGAGGGAGAGTGTGATTTTTTTCAAAGGAAAAAATAAATAGAAAGTGACAAATTGATTCCTTCTGCCATAAAAATAAGCAGTGCGGATGAGCCTGTGGCTCTGTCACTCCTTCAGAATCACTCTGAATCCATCCGTCCTGACAGAGTGCTTCATACGGCATCAACTGTGCCAAGTTGGAGGATAGAGATCAACTTTTAGGACACACTCACACGAGGCAATCCATACCATGCCTTAATCCAGTGTCTGTTAGGTGACTGAGCAAGCAAAAGTATTGCTTTATCTACTATATTTTGATGGTTGATATCCACATGATAAACGGGCAAATCAGGGTGTTTAAAGTGAGGATTCAATACAGGGGGGTGATGAACGAGCAGGGAGCCGATATAAATCATTAATCATCACACTGCTTCCTCAGATTAGAAGTTTTGCCGTGGTAAACATTTAACTTCATGTCACAAATGTTGCAGCGTAATCTGCATCGTATTTTGAAAGTGGAGCGCCACCTTTGACTGTTTCCTATCAGCCATGCTAGTTTTGTTGATTTAGTGAGCTGCTACCGATGTTAACACTCTTGTGTGTGCAATGCTGTGTTCGTGTCCAGCATGGAAAGTTGACTGCTCTTCACAAGGATGCGTTTAGGAAACATGGTACCATTTGATTTTACGTGAATCAGTACTCGGGATTACCGATGGAATTTGGTTGGTACCTATAAAAGGACTGAATTTGGTACCCATCCCTACTGATAGTTGCAGAATTGCAGATCCAGAATTACAACTTTTTCTTCTCCTACTAATAACAAAAGTTTGATCCTTTCCCCTTCTTATAGACAAATTCATTATAGACTTTAAAAAAAGTAAGATGCTTGAGATGTTCGAAACATTTAGCCCATGATAAAGTCTGTCTTTAATCTATTCACTGGTGCTAGAAAAGCATGCTGTTCTTATTACCTGTCCAAAAATATGATTGTGATCATTTTCTGCTATCTAGAGACCCATAAATCAACAATCAGAAGACTGTTCTTTAACTTATATGTGGGAAAATTCTCTCTTTTTGATGATAACCTTAAATTATTGTTTGTTTATTGATCACAGAAAGAGGTTTTTGCTTTAAAACCATGTTAAGTCAATCAGATCAGACTATGGATTAGACTGAGGAAAGCTCAGAACGCAGCATCATCATCCGTTAGACTTGCCCTTTAAATGGGTAGGTCAGTTGTGGTGGAAAAGCAAATCCCCTGCCATGCTGGGCTGCCATGCCGAGTCAAACTGAGTAGAGCCAAGCTGCGCCATGTATTGGGAAAGCCCCACAAGAGTACCACTGTACAGCACTGAGGAATGTATTCAGTCATGGGAAATACACTTCGAACAACCAGTAAAACCCTCTAAGTCTTCCCTTCCTATGAATGATTGAAACTTCTAAATTGATAAACTACAACTTTCTTTACAGTGGACTTTACCTCTATTTGAAGCTTTGATTAAGTATTAAGTAGTAACATTGTCCTGCAGTTTGTTAAACCCCTGTTAGGTGATAGAGAGTGAATGCTGTCTTAATCTCAAAATCAGCTTAAATCAGGCTTTGATTGAATGCTAAAAATGAAGGTCTGACTATCATAACACCATGGTTGTCAGTAATATAGAAATTTTCTTTTATCTGTGTGTCCGATAGACGTTGAGCAGCTGCCTGGGTGTAAAGAAGAGGTTCCCTCTGAACAGCAGGAGGGGATCCCCGGCCTGAAACACCAGTTCACTGAGCCTGCACATGTTAAAGAGGAACAGGAGGAACTTTCAGTCAGTCAGGAGGGACTGGAAAATATATGCACCACTCAGTTCCCATTCACTGTAAAGATTGAAGATGACGAAGAGATACCTCAAATCTCACAGCTTCATCAAATACAAACTCAAGAGATAGAAACAGGAATGGATGAGGGCTCCTTCACAGAGGTTTGTTGTGGAGAAGATCAGGCCGAGGTCTTAAATCCAGAGATGGGGATAGAACCAGAAGACTTCGCTGAAGCTGAGACTGATGTCAGCGATGGTTGGGGGGAAACTGATGAAATCCCATCAGGTTCAAAGTCTTTGGAAAACCGTGAGGAAAAGGGATCAGACAATGAGGAGAAATTGCTCCTCTGCTCAGAGTGTGGTAAAACATTTGAATGTCAAGAGACTCTAATGGAGCACATGAGAGCTCACGAAGAAGAGAAACCCTTCAGCTGCTCTATATGTGGTAAAAGATTTAAAACTGAGGTTTATCTATCCAGACACATGATGAGTCACACAGGAAAGAAACCGTATCGCTGTTCTGTTTGTGGTAGTAAGTTTTCATTTAAGCATATTCTGACAAGACACAAGATGATTCACACTGGAGAGAAGCCCTTTAGCTGCTCTGAGTGTGGTAAGGGTTTTAAACAGAAGTCTAATCTAACCAAACACATGTTGAGCCACTCAGTCGAAAAACCCTTCAGTTGTTCTATCTGTGGCAAAGGATTTAAATACAAATTCAATCTGGCTCCACACATGATGATTCACACAAATGAGAGACCGTATAGCTGCTCAGAGTGTGACAGAAGTTTCACCCAAAGGTCTTTACTGAACGCACACATGTCAAGTCACGCTGGGCGAAGAAATAGAGAAAAGGACGTTAGCTGCTCTCAGTGTGATAAAACATTTGTTTATCAGTCTCAATTGAAATCACACATGGTGGTGCACACAAAGGAGAAACCATATAGCTGCTCTGAATGTGGCATCAAATTCACCCAAAAGGGTGATCTGACCTTACATATGATGAAGCATACCGGAAACCAACCGTACAAATGCTCTCAGTGTGATAAAACATTCCCCAAAAAGTCTACTCTTAGGTACCACATGACATCTCATACAGGACAGAAACCCTTCAGCTGCAGGGTTTGTGGTCAGGCATTTTCAAGGCAGAAACAGTTAAAAAGTCACAAGTGTCATGGGGTTCAAAGTACTTCAGACAGTAATGAGATGGACTATGTTAAACAAGAACCATCAGGGAGCCTTGAATTTGCAGAAATGTTTACGACCAGAGACTGGGAACAAGACTTTGAAGATGGTATCGAGGACGCCTAGATGAGATCACTAGCCCACGAAGTTCCCTACCAAGCAAGTAGTTCTGATATTCTTGTTTGCATTACTTTTGCTTGGTATTTCTACTGGTGCTGAGCATGCTTCTGAGGTGTGTCAATGAACATTTTGGACTTGTAAAGCTGAAGTTTCAAGATGTTGTGGACTGACAATGTGTTAAAGACTTGGTGCCTTCTGAATTTACCCTCCACAAACTTATGGAAAAGCAACCTTTTGTTAACCTTGCAAAGCAGATGGATACACCCGTTTCCGTGTTTCTCAACGGCGAATGCATCTCGCAAAGCCCAGTTAGAAAGTGACAGGACCACTCAGCGACAAGGGGCAGTACTTTCAGGTGTGGCAGAGTCGTGATGTATGCAAGCAGCAACAAGAGGCCGGTGCAATTATGGCAGAAAACATTAGCGTGGATGCTGCTAAAGCGCCAGTTTTATCAGAACTTGATGACATTTCTTCATTAAAAGAAGAACAAAGAACAGCAGTGAGTTGTTTTCTTTTGAAAAACAACAAAAGTCATGTACTGACATGTCTACAGTTGCCATGGTTCACCTTATGCAGTCCTCTATGGAGTTTACTCCTTTGGTAGGGGCACTGATTGGCCCGTAAAGATGTGACAGAACGTTTATCCAATCACCTTCAGAGTGTTTTTTTTTCAATGGCTCTACCGTTTCCCAATCACTGTCTATGAGAGGTTTACCCGATGGATGTGTGAAACAAATCCATCTGGCGTGCCAGGTTAACCCTTTGTGGACTGTCAGCCTGTTTTTTCTGCTTAACAGTTGCTGATTAATATCCTGTTTTCTCATATTGTGTTGTCTTCTGTGTGTATGCGCTAACAGAAGGCTTCATCAGTAGTTGAGTTGGGAGAAAACTTGATGAGACTGGTACATTTTGGCTTGTGTCATTAACCAGGTTCATCAAGAAAGATACTGCAAACATTCTTTTGATGCTGACATGCATACCTGCACAAGGTAAAAATGTCTCCCAATTGATCATTTTCCTGTCTGTTTTTACTGAGAGGTGTGGGATGCCCATGGAAAACATAGGTAAACTTTGTATTCTCTAGCTTCTCTATGCGAGTTGTGCGAATCAGGTGCACTGTGCTCACCCAGGCAGAAAGCCCTGACTTGTCACATGCAAACTGAAAATCAAGCCTTATTGCAGCAAAGACATGAGTCTCACATACTCAGTCTGAAATAGACTTTACATGTGAATAGAAAACTCTCAGGCATGCAAGTCTTTCAACACATCCTGTCTTTAGTGGTAAAGAACAACGACAGGATGTTTATTTTTAACATCTCGTTGAAGTTAGCATAGCTGATTTCCTTTTTAGATTCAGTGTGTACCCCAGCATAGAAACTGTGGGGGGTTTGTTAGACGTCTGTTTTCACATCCACATCCAATGCTTAGAGGCACACAGGCTTTTAATGACTGGTTGCTTATTTAAGACAAAAATGAAAGGACGCAGAGCAGACTTTTCTTACAGCTGTCGTGAAATGTATGCTTTAACATCAGGGCAAACTATAGGAGTCGAGAGATAGTTGAACCTCTCAGATGAAAAAAAAGCCTTGTAACCTGTGTTTTATTTATTTAATACCAAAGTTAAGTGAGACTTGACTGAATTGTTGAATTTTGTCACTTTTAGGATAATATTTTTAGCTTTTAACTAACATAAATCAAGAGTGCATCAAGTGAAGTGAATTATAAAACTTTCTGTTCTGTTTCATTTCTTCTTTTGAAGTCATTTTCATCTTCCTGATTTGTTTCATAGTCCTATGCCTGGGTGGGAGGACTGTGCATTGATATTGTGTTAATACTGTGGTAAAATGAGGGTAGTAGTCTGAAGGATCTGACCTTGTTGCCTCCCTGATTCCACTCAGTTTCAAATCTTTGGGTTGAAGTAATTCATGTATAAAGTTTTAACATGTCTGTTGCTGCATTTTGATGGCTAATTGTTGACCTTGTCAGACTCTTTAATGTTACTAAAATAAAAACTGCCATTATATCACTGAAATGCTTTTTTTTTTCTTTAAATACACTGAACCTGCCTTCTTACTACTTGAATATGAATATTTGCTGCTCCCATTATTCTAAAGCATTTGTAGCTGCTCATGTAATACTAAATCATACATGTTTGCTGTGGGGGCTTTATTGCTATTTTATTGCTGTTTTATAAAAGAAGATTTTTTTTCTTTCATTCTAGCCGCTGACTTAATAACAATGGGTCATTTGTGAACGAGCTGGTTCACAGAGCTGGCTCTTTTATGTGAATGATAAGATCTGGATCCTGTTTGAGAGCAGTTTCCTATCATTATTACTATTACCAGTTTTACTTCTGTATAGATCGTGTGTGTCTGAGTGTTATTTGACTGATTTGTAGGGATGATCTTTATCTTCTACCACAGGCACACCATGCTCTAAGGACTTGTGTCTGCTCAGCCAATGAGCAGATTTCATCTCAAGGTGTTTTTGGGAGACGGTACATTTTTTAAAATAATTATGTGATATTTAAATTAGTTTTAAAAATTGAGCATGGGTGTAGTAAAGTACCTGCCCAAATATCAATCTTATGTTACGACGTTGCTGAAATTGGCAGGTCAAATGAAGCCAGACTGGTACCCGAATAAAGAGCCGTTTGGGACAAAAGAACTGGATCTTTTTGCAGAGCAGAGCCAAATAATACAGATCACTGGAAAGATCCCGAATTCCCATCACTTTGACAAAGTAAATATCTGAGTTTGAGAACAGATCACTAGGCCACGAAAGCTCTGATGGCTTGTTTCTGCATAGCAAAACAAGACACCTATTACAGCGTTGTGTCTTCCAAACATCTCCACACATTCAGAGTTTAAACCGACGCTGTGAAGGGAAGGATTTCTAATTTGGGACATTATTCTCCACTGTCCTCTTTGTGATTTCCTTGCACCTCTGAACTAAGACCAACAGAAGAGGACTGGGCCACTAAAAAAAAAAAAGTGAGAGTATATCCAGAATTTTGAAATTAAAAATGTCAGGATTCTGACTATGATCTCTAAATACATACTTTTATCTAAGAATTATGAAAATTTGCCTCATTTTTAAAACTAGAAAAGCACTCAGAGAGCGCAGACCTCCGCCATTAGCCCTATCTCCCAACAGTGAAGAATACTTTAAAAATTCCTGATCACTCCCAAAATCTAATCAGTTCTTCCTTATGCCATTTGTGACATTTCCTGAAAATGTTCTCAAAATCCGTCCTTAACTTTTTAAGTTATGTTGCTAACAAACGAACCCAGACGATCACATAACCTCCTTGGCGGTGGTAATAAAACCAGCGGCCTTAACCCTCTTCCGTTAAGACGAGAGGAAAGACAGAGGGAGACACGAAGAAAAATACATGGGGGAAAATATTTCATGAGACGTACTCTGACATTTATTTTGAAGGTCACATACAACGCTGGACCGGAAGTGGTTATCACTCGGTGTTTTGCAAAAATGGCGACAGCTTGGAACGGTTTTATCGTCTGAGTCTCGCAGTCAGAAGATATTACCAAACCCACAGATCGCCCTCCGGTCTAAATGAACCTCTGACCGGATTTGTTGCATCTCACCGAAGATGATGAAGCTCAGCATGTTTGTTGGGGATGATGAGCTGGAGTGAGGACTGGCGACGCAGGTGAAAGAATGACAGCTTGATAGGAGCTTTCAGTGTTTTAATGAAGTTTGTGTAAGGACAGAAGTTGTGTCAGTATGTCTAAAGCTGAAAGGCTCAGAGCTTCGGTCAACCAGAGACTGTGTGCGGCTGCTGAGGAGATATTCGGTCTGTTTGAAGGAGTTATAGCAGAATACGAGGAGCAACTTAGTCGATCTAAAGAGGAAAACAAGCGACAACAGAAACTGCTGGAGGCTGTTCTGAATCCTCAACTTCTCTTACATAAAGCAGGTTTGTTTATTTTGTTTCTGATCTTTGCATTGCTGTAATTTAATATCAACGCTGACTCGGGCAATTCTCGATCGGCTTGCCAAGAAGTCGCTACTACAAAGTGTGCCCAACTTGCCACAGGTGTATAAAATCAGGCACCTGGCCACGCAGTCTCCATCTGCTAACATTTGTTATCATAGGTGGGTCGTTCTGAAGAGCTCAGTGACTTTAAGCGTGGATGCTACCTTTGCAATAAGACGGTTTATGAAATGTCATCCCTGCTGGTTATTCCGCAGTCAATTGTAAGTGGTATTATTAGGAAGTGGAAGCGTTTAGGAACAACAGCAACTCAGCCACGAAGCAGAACACCACATAAAATCACAAATGAGAGTCAATGACTGCTAAGGCGCACGGTAAAAAGTCGCTAACACCCTGTTGATACTGTAGCTCAGGGGTGTCAAAATCAATCACCGCAAGGGTCGGATTCTGGATTCATAACCATGAACTGTCAACCTTGTTTCACCAGTAATAAAATATGAAAAAAAAAAAAAAAACATAGCACTGATTGTAAGCGATTTTGTCATTTAAAAAGTTAAAAAGATAAGTTTAAAGGCTCACAATCTGATAAAAGTAAATGTTTTAGTTTAAAAAAAAGGTCAAAACATGACATTCAAATTGAAAAATAATGTTTTTTTTTAATGGCAAATATATTTGAAAGAAAGCCAATATCATGAGTTTAAAAGGTCAAAATATGAAATAAAATTTGTAAGTCAAAATACGATTCAAAATTTTAAATTGTTAGTGTTAAAGACTCAAACTATGAGATTATGAATTCAGAGTTTGGAATTGAAAATATGAGGTAAAATACAAAATAATTGGTTGAAAAGGTCAAAATATCATTTAAAAATTAGAATAATGAATCTTAAAGCTCAAAATATTATATGAGAAGTCAAAATGATGAGTTGAAATGCTCAAAGTACGAAATAAAAAGTCAGAATCCTAAGTTTGAGTTATAATTGTGGGATGCTGAATTGAAAATGTGAAATAAAACAAATTATTTTCCTTTCCCACATTCCTGACTTCTTATCTAATTATTTTTACTCCTTACTTTTTTAGATTTTGTGACTTAACAAGGATATCTTAAATCATGAAGGATAAGTTCACATTTTAAACCCTCAGATCATCTTGGGGACCAAAAGTGACATTTTGGGTGTTATTTTTTGGTTCGGCTCTCAGTATACCAGTTAGTTCAAAGGCTAACTGTATGAAATTTTGCCACAATTCTTTTTATCCGTTTTTATTTCCTAATTCCAAAATCCTGTGTGCTATAGAAATGAATAGGGAAGAGATGTTTTAGGTGTAATGACCCCCTTTAACCACCAGAGGCCATCACATAAAGTTTCAGGGAAATCTCAGTGAAGGCCTGGATTTCTTACTTTGCAAAATGCATAGCAATAATAAATCTGAACACCATAAAATGGTCTTGGTATATTAGCACTGATATAAAATAGTGGTGTGAATATGAAAAGAAACATGAACAGAGCCCGTATGACGTGGGATTTTTTTGATTGTCACACACAAACACATGCATACAGACGTGCCTGTGCAGGGTCCTTATGTGTCTAGAGGGAATTCCCTCCCTTATTGGTCCTAACTCTCAGATGAATCCTCACTGCTGGTAAAATCCACCTCAGAAACATGCTGCTCATTCTCCTCAGAGGACTGCAAGACTGCAGCAAGACACACACACCCACCCACACACCCACACACACACACACACACACAGTGGTAGATTGAGTCTTATCTAGACTATTCTCCTATGTTGTCTCCAGTGGTAGAATGAGTATCCCAACTACAGCTGGCTCACACTGTCCTGCTCTAATTCTGGATCTGCAGACCTCATACTGATGGGCCAGTTATAACAGAAATATGAGATCATCTTACAGGCCGGAATTAACTGTTCCATTGGCCAGATTTGGCCCCCGGGCCTTGAGTTTGACACCTGTGCCGTAGCTGAAAAGATCCGAACCTCTACTGGTATTAATGTAAGCACAAAAAGTGTGTGGTTTGTGGAATGGATTTCAATAGCTAAGCGGCTGCTACAAGCCTTACATCAGCATTTCTAATGAAAAGGATAGAGTGGTGAAAAGCACATCAACACTGGGCTGTGGAGCAGTGGAAATGTGTTTTGTGGAGTGATGAATCAAACTTCTCTGTTTGATTGTCAGTTGCCAGGAGAACATTACCAGCCGGACTGTGACTGACTGTCAAACTGTGAAGTTTGAAGGAAAATCAAAGGAAAATTAAAAGCAAAATCGGTGGTTTCATACATAGAATTTTCTGGAAAAATGTTGAAAATATAAATATTTAGCCTTCTATAAGGTCAAATAAAACTCTTTGCTCACACATGCATAAAGTTTTAGAAGTAAGAACTGTTTGATTTTGTCAGTTAGGCTACAAGAATGGTATTTCCATGTTTAGGCAGGGTGCAGCTGTTTATTTATTTTTCTAGAAAGCTTAAGCCCTTGATGTCCAAGTCAACCTGTATGCTTTTTTCACATTGACATTAGTAACAACCCTGTGTAGCATGCTGTCTTAATGTTACCATTGATAATCAAAATTAAACCGAATGAAAGTGCTTATGAAATTTTATCACAGCTGTCATTAAAGCTGTTAATACTATCATCCCTGATGGGAAGCTTTCAGTAAATACAGAACAAGCCAATTAAAGCTCATACATACAAAGGTATAAAGCAGTGTTACTCAACGCATGGCTCTAGAGCCACATGGGGCTCTTTTGTGTTGGTTTGTGGCTCTGGCTCTTGTAGGTGCTAATTTGACATTTTTTTCCCCAGAAACCTTCAAAAGGGAAACTTTGACCTTAGAAATTATCCATTGCAGATTGTTTTCATACTTACACAGTAGGTTTTAATGTCCAAACTTAATTGTCAACTTTTGTTTTTGCTCTTTACATTTCCAATTCCCTTATTCACCATTTTTTGTCCCTTTTTTCCAATTTCTGCTGCTTTTAGCTCATTTTTACCACTTCTTTTAGCCACTCTTTTCCCATTTTTGCCACATTTATCAAATTTTTGCCCTTTTTCTTTAGTTTTAGCCATCTTATTTGCCTGTTTTTTTTTCAGTTTTTTCCCTTTTGCCACTTTTTGCCCATTTAAGCTTCCCTTTGCTTTTAAATTACGCTTTCCCCTATTTTCCCATCTTTTGCAGCTTTTTTTGCTCATTTTCGCCACTTTTAACTCTTTTTTGCCACATTTTTGCCACTTTTTTACCACCTTTAACTCATTTTTTTTTGTGACTTTGCACTCATTTTTACCACTTTTAACCAGTTTTCTCCATTGCCTATTTTGCCCCTTTATCACCCCCCGCCTTTTTTGATCATGTTTGCCACCTTTCACTTATTTTCACAACTTTTCACCACTTAGATTGTGGCCCTTGCAAAGAATTTTTTTTGCCAATTTGGCTCTTTGGTTGAGCAGGGTTGAGTAACAGTGGTCTAAATACCAACAGACCTGACTGTATTTCTGTATGCCCCTCAGATGCACAGCAAGAAGAGGATCCCGCTGAACAACAGGAATGGAGCTCCAGTCTGGATCAGGAGGAACCTGAGCCTCCACACGTCAAAGAGGAGGACAAGGAGCAGTGGGGCAATCAGGAGGGACTGGCGGAGGTTTTCAATATAAACTTCCCTTTCACTTCTGCCCCTGTGAAGACAGAAGATGATGAAGAGAACATTCAGTCTTCACAACTTCACGAAATACAAACTGAAGAGATGAAAACAAGAGTTGATAGAGAGGACTGTGGAGGCCCAGAACAGGTCAGGAACTCAGAAGTAGAGAACAATTTAAATCAAGAGACCGTGGAAAAGACCGAAGACTCTTGTGAAGTTGAACTGGAGATCAGCAATGATTGCGGGGGGCTGAGAGAACACCAGTCTAGTTTTAACCCTTTGGAGGGCTGTGACACTAAGAGATCAAATAGTGACAAAACGTCGCATAGCTCCTTTAGGTGCAATACGACATTCAAAACAGATCAGGATTTAATTCAAGACATAAGAATTTCCAATGATGAACAGCCCTTCAGCTGCTCTGACTGTGGTAAAAGATTTAAACGTAGATCAATTATTAAGAAACATATGTTGGTTCACACTGGAGAGAAACCCTTTAGCTGCTCTGAGTGTGACAAGAGATTCAACCAGAAAGCTAACTTAATCTCACACATGAGGGTTCACAAAGGAGAGAAACCCTTTAGTTGCTCTGAGTGTGGTAAAGGATTCAAGCAAAAGGGTAATCTGAGCAGACATTTGTTTAGTCACAGAGAAGAGAAACCCTTAAGCTGCGCTGAATGTGATAAAAGATTCAGTCGAAAAACATGTTTTCTTACACATATGAATATCCATAAAGAAAAGAAACCGTTCAGCTGCTCTAAATGTGATAAAAGATTTTTCAAAAAGGCTCATCTGAATGCACACCTATTACTGCACACAGGAGAGAAACCCTTCAGTTGCTCTGTATGTAACAAAAGATTCAATCAAAAGTCCAATCTGACCACACACATGGTGAGACATTCAGGAGCGAAACGCTTCAGCTGCTCTGAGTGTGATAAAAGGTTCTATCAGAAGTCTCACCTTCACTCACACATGTTAGTTCATGCAAGAAAGAAACCCTTTAGCTGCCCTGAGTGTGATAAAGGATTCAGTCAGAGGTCTTATCTTGATTCACACATGGTAATTCACACAGGAGAGAAACCCTTCACCTGCAGGATTTGTGCTCAGAGATTTTCATGGCGTTTACAGTTAAAAAGACATGAGTGTGCTGGTGGACAGGCTTCAGAAGCAGGACATACAAGAGACAATGAGGAAGTCTGTGCAACACAAGAACCAGGCAGTAGCTTTATTTGAAAAGTCAAGAAAAGTATGCCCTCAGTCCTTTCCTCTCCACTTTTCCTTGACTGTAAGAGAAAATGTCACAGGGTGAAGGAAAATTGCAGGTAACTACACTTAAACTAGCAATCTCAGGATACCAGAACTTTGAACTTTGATACCATACCAGTTAAAATAATGTGATTTTGATGCCTGTTTTGACATCGCCTGAAATCCCAAGACTGCTTAATTTTGTTATTTTTTCTCATTTCCAACTACAACATTATAAGAGTTTATTAAAGAGTAAACACAGATCAACATTTAACAATTTATAGTAATAAGAAGCAAAATGCATAACATTTTCCTAAAAAAATATGAGGCCTACCTAAACTAATATATTTCTGAGAGTTATCATTTATAAATCAGCAGACATGCATGCAGGGATTCTTCTTTCTTTTTTTCCTTCTTCATATTTAGGTAATATTACAAGCGTCAGTGTTCACAACAAGCTGTGAGGCTGTCTTCACTCTGTAGGTTTCCATGTTAAGGAAAACTTACTGGAACCTGGAGACATCACTGTCTCTCTCCTCGCTCTATGTGTCCGTAACAGACACTAACACTAATGTGAAACAATCAGGAAATAGCATGTTTTCTCTCTGTATTTCTACTTTGTTTTAGCAACAGGACACAGACACTAGCATTTGTTTGATCACCCACTGCTGTGCACTTTCTCTCTCTCCTATGGGTTCAAATATGAATTCATTTATGTTTTTTTCTCTTCAACACTTTGTTACTTTGGGTACTATTGAACGTAAAAAATAATGGATATTGAATTTTTTAGAGCAAGATGTTTTCGAAATTGTTTTAAAAAAGACAACTTAAACTTGGTAGATAGATAAAAGATATTTAACTCCCTTTTCACTGTTCTTTTGAAATTCAGTTGTACTCATTCTACCTTTAATTTTAACTCGGTTCTGTGTTGTTAATGCTTAAGAATACTATGGTATCATCAGCTGGAAAGTAACATGTGAAGCACTCTGAAATGCAAATAAACACATGCCACCACTATAGATAAACATTTTCTCTATCCAAGTGTTCTTAATTATCCATCTATTATCTATTCAGCATATCCCATTTGAGGTTACTTGGAGACTGGAGCCAGTCCCAGCTATCACTGGGGGGTGAGTGTTGGACAGACCCTGGACTGATGAATGGATAAAACAATGAAAATGATCAAATTTGCCACTATTTTCATCAAATCAATTCCATTCTTCTCATATGAGTTTCCGCCAGCAGATGAACTCAAACATAACAAATATTGCATCATTTTATGTTCATCTTTTTCTCATGTTATTGGTGGGTTTTTGTTGTGTTTGATGTGAGACATTACTCATGCGCTATGAGTGAAGTTACCGACTGAGTTAGAGCTCCTATCTGTTCCTGTAGGGCAGGGGTGTCAAACTCAAGGCTCGGGGGCCGAATCCGGCCCGTGGTACAGTTACACCTGGCCTGTACGATCGTATCATTTTCTTTCATTTTTGTGGCTCTTGTATGTGCTAATTTGACATATTTTTCCCCAGAAAACCTTAACAAGGGGAACTTTGAAGCTCTGTATATTTCCAATGCCCTTATTTGCAATTTTTGTCTTTTTTTTTTTTTTTTTTTACATTTTTTTGATCATTTTCTGCTGCTTTTAGCTCATTTTAACCACTTCTTCTAGCCTCTTCACCCATGTTTGCCACGTTTATCAAATTTTTGCCCTTTTTCATTAGTTTTAGCCACCTCATTTGCCTTTTTACTCAAGGCCAGGTACAGGTATACCTGGCCTGCATGATCATATCATTTTCTGATTATGACTGGCCCTGAAATATGAGGTCTGCAGATTTCCTCCAGTACGAAAATGTAAACTTAACCTTGATGATATTAAATATCCTCAAGTCATAAAAATGTGAAAAAGTAAAGATAATTAGATAAAGGAAATATGGGAAAATAAATTCATTTGTGTTTTTCATTTCATATTTCAAAATTTTCATTGCACAGTTATGACTTCAGCCTATTATTTGGACTTTTATTTTATATTTTGACCTTTTACATTTATTATTTTGACTTTTTGTCTTATATTTTGGCTTTTTCAATTTATGATTTTGACATTTTATCTCATATTTTCACTGTCAATTTATTATTTTCCCTTTTTATTAAATATTTTGACCTGCTCAATTTTTTTTTTGCACAATTATCTAATATTTTGACCTCTTAGATACACCATTTTAAATTTAAAGTCATATTTTTTCCTTGAAAACATGATTGTGACTTTCTTTTTTATATTTTGGCCTTTTTAAAGCATTGTTTTAACATCTAGGGCTCCTGAAGGACACTTCATGCATAGCTGTAGTGGAAAAGCCCCATAATCATCACTATACATTGCCTTAGTAAGAGCTTGACTCTGCTTTGTTTTGCCAGCAGATACCCACCTTGTCACAGATTTTAAATAGTTACTGCAGCTCCCTTAAATTGTAAATTTTTTTAAATTGTGAAATTTAACTATATATATGTTTCATTAACACTGTCAACTTTGCTGTGTATTTAACTTTATTATAGAGGTGGGAATTTACCTGAACAACCTGGTTGGAGATCTACTCTGTTGTTGATATTGCCAATAAGAAAAGAACACATTTACTGTACAACTCCTCAATAGCTACTCAGTACTTAAAGTAAACTTCAAATTAAATATATTTTCCTTTTACCTGAGTAGATGTATAGATCAGTTCTTTTACTTAAACTTAGTTAAATTTTAACCAAAGTAACTGCACTTCTACTTGAGTACAACAGTCATGTAGTTTTTCCATGTCTGAGTGGACAAAATCAGAAAAATATTCTGAAACTAGCAGGAGGGTGAGATTATTTCAAGATCACATTGTCATACAGGTCTGAACAGTACAGAATGCATCACATTGCCTGTAGTATGAGGGACACAGTGCAACAGAGCTACGGAGGTACACTATATTGCCAAAAGTTTTCACTCACCCATCCAAATAATTGAAATCAGGTGTTCCAATCACTTCCATGGCCACAGGTGTACAAAATCAAGCACCTAGGCATGCAGACTGTTTCTACAAACATTTGGGAAAGAATGGGTCGCTCTCAGGAGCTCGGTGAATTCCAGTGTGGTACTGTGATAGGATTCCACCTGTGCAACAAGTCCAGTGGTGAAATTTTCTCGCTCCTAAATATTCCACAGTCAACTGTCAGTGGTATAATAACAAAGTGGAAGTGATTGGGACCGACAGCAACTCAGCCACCAAGTGGTAGGCCACGCCAAATGACGGAGCGGGGTCAGCGGATGCTGAGGTGCGTTGTGCACAGAGGTCGCCAACTTTGTGCAGAGTCAATTGCTACAGACCTCCAGACTTCATGTGGCCTTCAGATTAGCTCAAGAACAGTGCGTAGAGAGCTTCATGGAATGGGTTTCCATGACTGAGCAGCTGCATCCAAGCCATACATCACCAAGAGCAATGCAAAGAGTCAGATGCAGCAGTGTAAAGCACGCTGCCACTGGACTCTAGAGCAGTGGAGACGCATTCTCTGGAGTGACGAATTGCACTTCTCCATCTGGCAATCTGATGGATGAGTCTGGGTTTGGCGGTTGCCAGGAGAACGGTACTTGTCTGACTGCATTGTGCCAAGTGTAACGTTTGGTGGAGGGGGGATTATGGTGTGGGGTTGTTTTTCAGATACTGGGCTTGGCCCCTTAGTTCCAGAGAAAAGGAACCCTGAATACTTCAGCATACCCAGAGATTTTGGACAATTCCACGCTCCCAACTTTGCGTGAACAGTTTGGGGATGGCCCCTTCCTGTTCCAACATGACTGTGCACCAGTGCACAAAGCAAGGTCCATAAAGACATGGATGAGAGAGTTTGGTGTGGATGAACTTGACTGGCCTGCACAGAGTCCTGACCTCAACCCCATAGAACACCTTAGGGAGGAATTAGAGCGGAGAGACTGAGAGCCAGGCCTTCTCGTGTGACCTCACAAATGTGCCTCTGGAAGAATGGTCAAAAATTTCCATAAACACACTCCTAAACCTTGTGGAAAGCCTTCCCTGGAGCTGTTACAGCTGCAAAGGATGGACCGACATCACATTAAACACTATGGATTAAGAATGGGATATCACTTAAGCTCATATGTGAGTCAAGGCAGGTGAGTGAATACTTTTGGCAATATAATGTTTGTATATTTCTGCAATCCATACTCCAGACCAGGAGGTGGCAGTAATGCACCTTTAAGTTTTTAGCCAAACTTCATCAAAAGGTAGAAAAACGTTTGCGCAGATAAGCTATTATTCACGATGAGCTAAACTAAATTAGAAAAAATGAGGCAAAATGAAGAAGTTAGTGTAACTTTGCATCGTAACGGAATTTAGTCGCAAAAATGTGAAATCAGAAGACCAGTAGAGGGCGTACGCCTCTGATGCATCCAGTTATCCTAACGTACGGAAAAAGAAGAAGAAGAGGTGACTTTTAACCGACAAGATGGCGATAGTTGGGTACCGTTTAGTCATGTTTGTCTAAATAAACATCAGAATTGACGTTCTCGTCGGAGCTCCTGTGTTATAAGAGTTTAAGTTGTTTCTATGAGTAAGTCTGTGTGAAGTAAAGGTCGGTGTCGTTGGGTCAAAATGTCTAGAGTAGAAACGCTGAGAGTTTTTGTCACCCAGAGACTGACTACTGCTGCTGAAGAGATATTTGGACTGTTTGAGAGAACGATAGCAGAATACGAGGAGCAACTTTGTCGGTTTAAAGAGGAACAGACGCGAAAACAGGAACTACAGGACCATGTTTTGAACCCTCCGCTTCTCTCACACAGAGCAGGTTTGTTCCTTTTCTCTTCACTCGTTGCTCTCGCTGAAATTAAACAGGCAGTCATGCGGCAGAAGGAGCATACGATTTAAATTAAATAAAGTGTTGTCTGCTGCATCAGGCAGTTAAATCTTGAAGTTTAAAATGAGTCAAGCTTATGTAACTGCCTGATGTGCAGCTCTTCAGTTAGATAAACAGAAAACATCTTAAGGGGGGCTGGCAACATGGCAGCAGTCCAGGCAGAGGGATCTGTTTATGTCAGCAGTAATGCTCCCACCAGAGAAGGTTCGAGAAGGATCCACGATCCCGGCCATAGGAGACACGGACAGAGCGATCGTTGGACCCTGCAGTACGTCAGGGGTCTGGGAGCTAACACTGAACATTTAAGCACCAACAACTGTTTGTTTGGTTTACACAAAGAAAAATACATGGTTAGGTGACTTTTAAATTCTAAGTGTCAAACCTTACCCTTTAAGAAATACTAGAAATTTTAAAATGTAAGACCTAGAACAGTGCTGCTCAATCAAAGAGCTAACATACTAAAAAATACCTTTGCATCCAAACCTGGAGATGTGAATTCAATAATTACTAATAAATGATATTAATCAGCATACAGAAAGCTTGGTTTCACCTTTCATTTTAGCATGTTTCTTTATCTGTTGTCAATTAAGGTAATTATTTTGGATAAAAAGTTAGTTTAGGTCATTACTTTTTACATGGGTTCAAATCCTTTGTGTTAAAAACAGAAATAAAATGGCTAGAACAGGTTAATAATGGCAAAAATGGTGAAAAGGGTGATAAAATTGTATTTTAAATGTAGCAGAAATTGGTCAGAAGTGGCAAAAATTTGATAAAATTGGCAAAAAAGAATGGCAAAAAGGGTTAACTAAGACAGAAAAATGGGCAGAATTTGGAAGAAATGTGTTAAACTGACAAAAATGAGCATATCAGATAGTGAAATGTGGTTGAAATGGGCGTTAAAGGTGGTGAAAAGAGACAGTAATGGGTCAACAGAGGCAACAATAGTCGTAAAGTGGTAGGCTAATTCTTGGTTTAGAAGTGGCAAAAACTGGCAGAAACAAGTGTTGGAAATGGTTTGAAATGGGGAAAATGGGTCTTAAGTGGCAAAAATGTGTTAAGGTGGGAAACAGTGATTAAAAACAGGTTAAAATTTAGCAAAATCGGTAAAGAGTGGCAACACTGTAACTTAAAAAATGTTCTCTTTTTTTTTTAGGGCATCTTGCGACCCCCCCTCTCAGTGTTTCGCAACCTCAGTGGGGGTCCCGACCCCAACGTGTCTGCACACAGACAAGAAATAAAGGGTGAAAGTTAGATTTGACATTTAAAGCCTACTGCTCTGCAAGTGTTTGAAACAAACTGACTGATGTTAATTGCAATGGATCATTTCTGAAGTCAAAATTCCCCTTTTTTAATTTGGGGGGGGGGGGGGGTATTTTCCAAGTAAGACTTAAAAGAGCCACGAGTAGTCACAAAAGTGCCACATGCTGATTATCACTGTCCTAGAATATCATTGGTGGACATCGCAAGAATATTGTGCTCTTGTCCCTTTTTTTTTTTTTTTTTTATTAAGATGGTGAAAGTTAAAGTAAAAAAACTGCCCACATGTGATTCCTTGCCTGTTTGTGGTTTTAAAAAAATCTATAATGTGTATGAGTAATAAAATACTAATAGTGGAACATAAACACATATAGAGTCTAATGCATATATACTTGAACATTTTAATACAAAATATTCATTTTACAAAACATGGGGATGTTGTCTTTAGATTTTAACCTCTTTTGGACACAAAACACGACTAGCTTCAGAACACTGTATAACTAATGGTGGTGCCACCAGTTTTCACACAGAAGACATATAAAAATCATGAATATTGAATAACTAGGTGAATTTAAGCAGCAGTGATGAGGCTCACAATAAAAATAAGAACTAATTGATGCCATTAACACTTAATAAAATGGTTACACTGTTGTAAAACTAAATAAAATCACATATACTTCACTTTTTAAACTATTTGTTTTTCTTTATAACTCCACCAGAAAATGTAAGAAGCATCAAAAATATAAATTATCTGAATTAATTTAAGCAGAAATGAGGCTCACAATGAAAATAAAATCTGATATAAAGCACATATGTATAATAAAAACTATTATAAGGTTTTAAAACTGATCAAAATCAAGCATATTTTACTATTTATGCCTTGAAAATTTCTATAAATAAGTCAAAATTATCACTGTGAGCATGTGCTAATATGCCATGGTTAATTGTGTTTGAGATTTATTTTGATGAGTTCCTCCTCTTCCTGGTTGCTCTTCCCAGGTGATACTCTTCACCTAAACCAAAGATAGCTGATTATTTTATGTAAAGAGTTCATCTAACTCTAGTGATCTAAAGCTGAGTACTGCATTTATGACCTGTAAAGTCTGAAATAAATCAGTTTGTCCTGGGATGTTTTTTGAAGTTAAAAAGTAAACCCCTGCTCTGACCAAACTCTGAGATATCCATACTGACCGTCTTAATGCTAAATGTATGATAGTGAAGGTTTCTGTATTTAAAAAGATGTGAAATGATGCATATCACCATGCAGTGTGACACAAAATCATATAGAGCAACGCTGAAAACAAGAGAAGAAGGGCTAAATCATTGAAAAATCTGCTAATCTTCAGTGTTTACACATTAGAAACAGATGCATTGGAAACAATTTATAATTGTGCGCCAATAGAAAATATGTGGTTGATTGAGGACTGTCATTTTCTAACAATTAAAAAAATGAAATAGAAATTTAATGGCTCAAAGTGAAATGCTGTATTTAATGATCAAGTAAAAAAGTTAGCAGCACTTGCATTATATACACAAAAATGTTCATGTCTCTATGAAAAATTGGGGTACTTAAGTGACAAATACCTGATAGAATCCAAAATCTGATGAAAATTTCCCACACCACTTATGTTCAGGGAGTTCAGTTTTGATGGAACACAGCCTATAAAATTATGTTCCTTAATTTTGGAGTTTGGGAAAAAAATATTCAAGTTTCAGGCTAAAACCTCAAACCACCCACATAAAATACAAATATGCCAAGTGTATAATATTTACTGAACACATTGCATAAGGGTGCTTTTACAAAACAATGTTCAAAATTGGGTTTTGAGTCAACCCCCTTTTCTCTTACATAAGTGAAATTTTTTCATCACTAGAATCGTAAACAAAAAAGATATGCAATTTGTTAAACTTTGGGTTGAAATTTTTGATTGTTGTATTTCTGTCTGCCCCACAGACCTCCAGCAGCTTTCAGGTAAGGAAGAGGATCCCTCTGAACAACAGGAGTGGAGCTCCACTCTGGACCAGGGGGGCATCAAGCCTCCACATATTAAAGAGGAGGAGGAGGAACTGTGGAGCAGTCAGGATGGACTGGAAGAAGTTTTTACCACAAAGTTCCCTTTCACTTCTGTCCCTGTGAAGACAGAAGACGATGGAGATAAAACTCAGTCCTCACAGCTTCACGAACTACAAACTGCTCTGATGGAAACAGGAGCTGATGGAGAGGACTGTGGAGGGCCACAACCGGCCAGGAAGTCTGATCCAAAGAAAGATTTACAAACGGAGATTGAAATCAAGACTGAAGACTCTTATGAAGTTGAACTGGAGATCAGCGATGATTGGAGGGAGATGAGAGAACATCAGACAGGTTTTAACTCTTTGGAGGGCTATGATGCTGAGAGATCAGATAGTGACAAAACATCGCATAGCTCCTCTGAGTGCAGTGCAACTGTCAAAACAAATCAGGATTTAAGACAAGATATGAGAATTAACAAAAGAGAAAAATACTTCAGCTGCTCAGAGTGTGGTAAAAGATTTAAATTTAAGTCAAATCTGATTCAACACACATTTGTTCACACAGGGGAGAAGCCCTTCAGCTGCACTGAGTGTGGTAAAAGATTCAACCAAAGGTATAATCTAAGCAGGCACATGTTAAGTCACACAGAAGAAAAACCCTTCAGCTGCTCCGAGTGTGATCGAAAATTCAGTCGCAAAGGATGTCTGCTTACACACATGAATATTCACAAAGATAAGAAACCCTTCAGTTGCTCGAACTGTGGTAAAAGATTTTATAGCAGGACTCATCTGAACTCTCATATGATTGTGCACACGGGAGAGAAACCCTTCAGCTGCTCTGTGTGTAACAAAAGATTCAATCAAAAGTCTAATATGACCACACACATGGTGATTCACTCTGCAGAGAAACCCTTCAGCTGCTCTGAGTGTGACAAAAGATTCAATCAGAAGTCTCACCTCCTCTCACACATGTTAGTTCACACTAAAGAGAAACGCTACAGATGTAAGGTTTGTGGTCAAAGATTTTCACAAAGTATAGAGGTCAAAAGACACGAGTGTCCAGGTAAACAGGCTTCTGAAAATGAAACGACAACTAATGAGGCAGTCAGTGTGACGTAAACTAGGCATGAGTGCCATTTGAAAGTCCTAAAAATGACTCCTTAAGTCCATTCCTTTACACTTTTCTTTGACCTCACTGAAAAACTTCACAGGGTCAAGGAAAGGTGTGAATAAGAAGAAAGGAATAGAGAACTGTAATAATAAGGATAAGGGAACCCAGCTGCCCTTGCCCTTTTTGGATGCGACAAAATACACTGCTCAAAAAAATAAAGGGAACACATAATCATCACAATATAACTCAAAGTCAATCACACCTCCGGGATATCAGCCTGTCCAGTTTGGAAGCAAGACGCAGACCATTTCCCTCTCCTCATCCTTTCTTTCTAGTTGATTTTTCCATTGCCTTCAGCACTAGTGGTAGCATGAGGTGGTATCTGCAATCCACTGAAGATGCTCAGGTAGTACAGCTCATCCAGAATGGCATATCCATGTGTGGCGTGGTAAAGTTTGATGTGTCTCCCAGCGCACTGTCAAGACCATGGAGGAGATACCAGGAGACATGGAGGGGGGGCCTTAGGAGGGCAACAACCCAGCAGTGGGACCTCTGTCTGCTCCTTTGTGCAAGGGGGAACAGGAGGAGCACTGCCAGAGCCCTACGAAATGATCTCAAGCAGGCCACCAATGTGTATGTTTCTGCTCAAACTGTCAGAAACAGACTCAGTGAGGATGATATGAGGGCCCGACGTTCACAAGTGGGGCCTGTGCTCACAGCTCAGCACTGTGCAGCCCAGTTGGCATTTGCCAGAGAACACCAGAACTGGCAGATTCACCAATGGCGCCCTATGCTCTTCACAGATGAGAGCAGGTTCACACTGAGCACATGTGACAGACGTGAGAGAGTCTGGAGATGCAGTGGAGAACATTCTGCTGCCTGCAACATCTTCCAGCATGACAGGTTTGGCAGCGGATCAGTGATGGTCTGGGGAGGCATATCCTTGGAGGCCCGCACAGATCTCCATGTACCAGCCAGAGATACCCTGACTGCCATGAGGTACTGGGATGAGGTCCTCAGACCAACTGTCAGACCACCACGCTGGTGCAGTGGGCCCTGGGTTCCACCTGATGTATGACAATGCTCGACCTCATGTGGCTGGAGTGTGTCAGCAGTTCCTGCATGACGAGGCATTGATGCGATGGACTGGCCTGGACGATCACCTGTCCTGAATCCAATTGAGCACCTCTTGGACATCATGTCTCGTTCCAGCCACCACTGCCACATTGCACCACGGACTGTCCAGGAGGCAACTGATGCCCTGATCCAGGTCTGGGAGGAGATCCCGTCTGTCGCCTCATCAGGAGCATGCCCAGACGTTTGTAGGGAGAGCATACAGGCACGGGGGCATACACACTACTGAGCCTCATTCTGGGTTGTCCAGAGGAGTTGCATCAGCTTGTGATCTGACTTTTCTACTTTTATTTTGAGTTTGATTTTAAATCCAGTCCTCCATGGGCTAATTATTTTGGTTTCCATTGATTGTTATGTTATTTTGTCCTCAAGGCATTACTATGGAATGAATAAAGATTTTTAACTGGAATATTTCATTCATTGAGATCTTGGATGTGTTATTTAAGTGTTTTTTGAGCAGTGTAGATGTGGGTTTATTGTTTAAAATCTACAATTTGTGGCTGACTGCTGACAAAAAGCAAAGCTATACAACCATCTATTAACATGACTTATTTCCCTTTCAAATGGTGCCACATTTGTCAGGAACATGCATTTGTGGGATGAGCAGCAGAGCTGAGTATGTGGGTTGTACCAAGAAAAAAAAAAAGCAAAATCATTTCTCATACTGCCAAACAGCTTATTCTGTTGTTGCTGTTGACTCTTGTATTGAGCTTCTGGTACTGCCAGGTGCTGTGTGGGGTGGCATCTTCCTCACTAGAAAAACAAGATTCTACAACCAGTGGCGACTCCATATCTCCACCGTCTAGGACTGAGCTCTGTCAAGCTGTACCAAGATGACAATGCTCCCCCCAAAGAGCAGGGTCCATCAGAGACTACCTCCAGAATTTAGGAGTGGAGAGGATGGAATGTCCTGCCAGCAGTCCTGACATTAACCTCCCTGAAAACTTGTGGGATCAGCTTGGGGCATGCTGTTCATGACAGAGTGGCCAACACAACCACACTGGCTGACTTGCAACAATCACTGGTTGAAGAATGGGATGCCATCCCACAGCAGTGTGTGACCAGGCTGGTGACCAGCATAAGAAGGAGGTGTCAGGCTGTTGTGGTTGTGTATGATTCTTCCACACTGAGGCTCCTGTTTGTTAAATGAATAAATTGTTAAATGTCCAGTATGTCTTGTTTCTTCAGACTTAAATCATTTAATCCACCAAACAAGAATAAATATCAGAATAAGCTGTTTGGCACTGGTGCATTTTCATGGGTGCAAGAAATATTTAGTATTGGAGAAAACAGTATTTTTATTTTTTTTACATAATTTAATTTATAAATTATTATTATTTTGAATATGCAAATTTGACTGCATAGTCTTTGATCCTATGAAGTTGTCATTCCAGGCTAAAGGGTGGCGGTTATGCACTAAAGTAGTTTGCTACTGCCTGGAAAAGAAGAATGAACCCCTGAATGGACATGTTTGTTAAAGTTACTGTTTGCTAAGCCAAATTTGTTTTCATGAAGTCTGCGACTCCAAAAATTTGGTTTTTACTTTATTCCTTTTTTATATGATTTCTTGCTCTTCTCTCTTCTTTGTGTAAAATTGACTTTTTGATTACATTATTTGTTACAAATTCTAATTTAAATGTAGTGAGGTTTTCCTTCTTCACCTGCACATTCTTCACTTTACTCTTTCCCTGTGAAAGCTTTCACAACAAAGTGTTATATCTCATGTGCAAATGAACAAATAAATAAATAAAGAAACCGAAAACCTCAGTCCGTAAAAAACACAATTTAAAGCGGGGTGATCAAATTGACAAATTTCAGTCCTTAAACAGACTTTAGGGTGTGAGGAATGATGATGCACAGTAAAAGACAAAGACTTCAGCTGAAGTAGGTCTGATGGTCCAGCAGAAAACTCCCCCTAAAACTTATCTGCTTGTACAGCTGATATTTACAGCTGGTACATTTTACCTGCGTATGGCGATGTAGCTCAAAAGTGAGTATCTTGTCCATATTTTGCTGTCTCAAAATAAATAAATAGATAATTAAATAAGTCGCCCTTGTTCGTATATAAAAGTATCACTAGATCTTGTGCATGACATATTCGATAGTCAACATGACAATTTACCAAATACTGGTCAATTTCAGCTGAATTCTCCCCACTTTAAACCTGTCTTTTGTCTCTATAAAAGCAAAAAATGTATTAATTTAAAGACGCTGAAATTTCGATTTTTTTTATCCAAAAATTCTGAGTTCTGTTTCTTGTTCAAATCTGGCTTTAAAATCACGTTTTTTTTCTCCAGAATGAACAGATCTTATTTATTTATCTTTTAAGGCTTGCTCTTATACACTGTCGTATGTTTTCGGTCATGATTTTATATAATTACACGCACATTTTATTTTGACAATGTCAGAGCAGACTGGGCCCTAAGCCCCATCCCGGAATCTTTGGAAGAACACTGGGATGAGGAGGAAGAAGAAGAACGCTGGAGCGGAAGTGACCTAACCGTCATGTACCAAAATGGCGGCGGAACAGTCTAAATGAACCTCTGAATGGTTAGGGTTTGTCGAGCTCCTGTTTAATCAAAGCTTACCGTTTTTTTCTTTATAAATTCTGTGTGTAGAAAAGGACGGTGTCGCCGGGTCAAAATATCTACAGTAGAAACGCTGAGAGTTTTAGTCACCCAGAGAGAACGATAGCTGATCAACTCTGCCGATTAAAAGAGGAACAGACGCGAGAACAGGAACTACTGGACGCTGTTTTAAACCAGCAGTTTATCTTACACACAGCAGGTTTGTTCCCCTTTCTCTCAATCATTGCTCTGACTAGTTAGGCCGAAATTAAACAAGCAATCTGCACAACAGTAGGGGAGTACTCTGAACATTACGGTAACTTAACGGTCGATAACAGTTAACGTTCAACCACGGGGAAAAGATAGACAATAAGTATGATTTTATTGGGATGTGAATCTATAAAAATGCCACGATTTGACTACATTTCAAGTCAGAGATCACGATTCTGGTTTTTTTTTTTTTTTTTTGTTTAGTTTTATTTCCAGGAAGAAAAAAAGATTACATTGAGGGTTCGTATTTACAGCATTAATGTTATTTATATGTAATGTGTACATGTAATATTTTTGATGGAAATAAAATAAACAGATGATCTTCAGCACACTATCGTAGTATAACAGTGGATGAAGAATGCTGCTGAAAGAACATATTGATTACGTAACCAAAAAAATGTAAATCAGTCGGACTTGTTAGAAAAATCAGTCCATTTATTAATAAATTATCATTGTTAACACTGCATTTTATCCTTGATTGGCACAGGACTAGAATAACTTCAGGACCTCTGATGATTTTGTATTAATTGTGCAGGATATCTTTTTTTTAATCCTGTGCAAATTGACCATGCTGTAATTTAGGGAGTAAAAATTCCAGCGCAAACTCCTGAACAAATCTCAGCGCACACAGAGGTCAGGGCAGCAGTTATGTTTTTTTTTTTTTTTTTTTAAAGTCTGTTAAACTTTTTCTGCTTCTTCTTCTGATCCAAAAAATAATAGAGGCTGTGGACTGTATAAGTGATAAATAGGGATTGTTACAGTTAATTTCAGCTTGTGTAAAAATGTTTTCTTTTTACTTAACTTGCATGACCATGTACGAGATATAAAACATCTATAAACAAAGCTAAAATAACTTTGTTGTTTAATATCTCATATGAACAGGCTACTTTTATAGAGCTACAGCTGTATGAATTCTGCTTTGGTCCATTTTTTTAAAAATTATTGTGTTAATTTGTGCCAAATGAATACTGGAATAGATTTAAAAACACAAAGGAGAAACCACAACTAGATCCTAATGTCATCATGTGAATGCAGTGAGAAATGTTTCCCATCTTCACTGACAGGAATTTGCTGAAGAAAAATATATATAAAAAATAGAGAGTTAACCTTTAAACTAAGTATTTGTGCTAAAAAAATATGGAGGATAAGTTTGTTTCTTGGTCAAAAAACATAAACAATTAAATTATCCTTAAAATTCAGAAGATCAGGCAAAATGTTCACGGTTTCAACCCTCATACTCAGCTCTGCTTCTCATCCTGCAAATGCATGTTCCTCACAAATATGGTGCCATTTAAATGGGAAATAAACAGGCTTTCCAGCGGTTGAAGACTTATTGCCAAGAAGTATTGTTACAACAAAGAAATAATCTACCAAACACAGATTTCCTTACTTTTTGTGCTGGGTTTAGATACAGGATCAGTGTGATGGATGACATTTTATAAACTTATTGAATATCTGCAAACAAAATGAGGTATTGGGGTCTTTAAAATAACATAACTCAAATAGTCTCTGAAATGAATGTGAAGGATGTTATTTGACTGTTCTATGGGAGTAGCTAATGTTCCAACAGGCTAAATGAGAGCTAACCTGAAGCTAAGTGTTGTTTATGTGTTAAAGACAGCATGTGTGTTGTAACTGACTATAGGTATGTAAAAACAGCTGATCACAATGTTATTATGATTGTTTAAACCAGGAGTTCTCAACCTTTTCAGCCCACAACCCCCAAGATTAAGGTGCCAGAAACCGAGACCCCCGCTGTACATGAAGGTGGCTTAACACAGCCATGCACATTCAAGCACAGTCATGTGCAGACAAGGCCGTCCATAGGGGGGGAAAATGGGAGAGCTTTCTGGAGTCCAGCCAAACTGGGGGGTAGCAAGATTATGGTCCACTGTAAAGTTAAGCTGTGATATCCATACTTTATATTTAACCTTAAAAATAACCACTCGATGAAACAAATATCTTTTTAATCATCTGTGTAGTACATAGCCTTCTTAAAAATGTAAACCCTTTGTGTTTAAAAAAATTAAAATGGATTGAAAATTGCAAAGATAAGTTAATAATGGCAAAAATGGTGGAAAAGGAGGTGAAAATGGATTTTAAAAATAGAAGAAATGGATTAGAAGTGGTAAAATGAGATCAAAATTGGAAAAAAAACTAATAAAGGCCAAATTTGGCATACATAGTGGTAAAAGGGAGTTAAAAAGTGTCTGAAAAGGCTTCAAATGGGGAAAAATGGGACGAAAGTTGGTAAAATGGGATGCAAAATTGATATAAACTGTGAAAAATGTGTTACCTGAGAAAGAAAAAAGGCACATATTTGCAGAGATTGGTTAAACTAGAAAAAATGTCCTTATTAGATAGTGAAATGTGGTTAAATGGGAAAAAATGGGTGTAAAAATGGGGTTAAAGTGGCAATCATGGGTGAACAGAAGCAACAATAAGCTTAAGTTGCAAGAATGGGTTTGTAAGTGGCAAAACAGAGATAAAACATTGTGGAAAGGCTTAAAAATGGGCAAAAATAAGTTTTTAACTGGCAAAAGTGTGTTAAAATTGGTGGGAAAATGTATGAAAATGGGTTAAAATTTGGCTTAATTTGTGTAAAGTGGCAACAGTGTAGCTAATTAAAAAAAAAAAATCTAATTTTTTTAAAGGGAATCCGGAGACCCCCTCTCAGTGTCTGGCACCCCCAAAGGGGGTCCTGACCCCAAGGTTGAGAACCCCTGGTGTAAACAACTTGCATACAGGTACAAAATAATGACCTTTCAAAGTTATTTCATGGTCGGCTCATGTGTAATCTGTGTAGACAAGCAGACTTTAAGAACACTTTGGGTTTACTGTAGTGCGACATTGCTTCTGTACTTACTCAGTATATGATAAAATTTAAGCAAATGTTGTCTTTGCTCTTAATAAATGTGTTGTGTGTGATTACATTAATCATGTAGCGCTAGATTAAAGTGGTCACATATCTCGGCTGGTAAAACATTACGTTTTGGTAGAGTGTAAACTCCCTCCTAGAAAAGAAAACATGACTGCACTTGAAATTTAAAAATCCATAAGCACAACCAAGTGCTGGTAAGCATGATGTAAGTTTTTTTTTTAACATTATTTGTGTGTTGTTGTATTTTTGTATGTCCTACAGACCTCCAGCAGTTTGCCATGAGTAAAAAAGAGATTCCCTGTGAGCAGCAGGGGCAGAACTCTAGTCTGGCCCTGAAAGACTCGGGGCCTTCACACATTAAAGAGGAAGAGGAGGAACTGTGGAAGGTTTACACCACTGAGTTCCCCTTCACTTCTGTTCCTGTGAAGAGTGAAGATGATGAAGATAAAACTCAGTCCTCTCAGCTTCATGAAATAAGAACTGAAGAGATGGAAACAGAAGCTCATGGAGAGGACTGTCGGGGACCAGACCAAGCCAAAGAGTCGATTCCAGAGAGAGATTTACAAGTAGAGCCTGAGATCAAGAGTGAAGACTCTTTAGAAGTGGAGACAGATGTCGGTGATGACTGGGGGGAGACAAGACAACATCAGTCAGGTTGTAACTCTTTGGAAGGCTGTGACCCTAAGAGATCGAATGTTGACAAAACTTCAGATGTCTCCTCTGAGTGCTGTACAGCACTTGAACCAAATCAGGATTTAATCCAAGATAAAAGCATTTACCAAGGAGAAAAGCCCTTCAGCTGCTCTGATTGTGGTAAAGGATTTAAATGCAAATCCAATTTGAAGAAACACACAGTAATTCACACGGGAGAGAAACCCTTCAGCTGCTCTGTTTGTGGCAAAAGATTCAACCGTAAGTATAGTTTGACTGTGCACATGATGGCTCATAATGGAGAGAAACCCTTCAGCTGCTCTGTGTGTGATAAAAGATTCAATCAAAAATCTACTTTAACCACACACATGTTAATTCACGCTGAAGAGAAACCCTTTAGCTGCTCTGAGTGTGGTAAAAGATTCAACCATAAGCATCGTTTGACCTCACACATGATTGTTCACACTGGAGAGAAACCCTTCAGCTGCTCTCTGTGTGGTAAAAGATTCAACCATAAGATTAGTCTGACATCACACATGATGGTTCACAAAGTTGACACCACAAAGTTTCCCTTGACTTCTGTTCCTGTGAAGAGTGAGGATGATAAAGAGAAAACTCGGTCCTCTCAGCTTCATGAAATAAAAACGGAAGAGATGGAAATAGAAGCTGATGGAGAGGAGTGTGGGGGACTAGAGCAGGCCAAAAATTCAAATCCAGGGACAGGTTTTCAAGTGGAGGCTGAGGTCAAGAGTGAGGACTCTTATGAAGTGGAGACAGATGTCAGTGATGACCAAGGGGAGACAAGAGAACATCAGTCAGGTTGTAACTCTTCAGAAGGCTGTGACCATAAGAGATCAAATGCTGACAAGAAGTCAGATGTCTCGTCTGAGTGCTGTACAGCCCCTGAACTGAATCAGGATTTAATCCAAGATATAAGCATTTACCAAGGAGAAAAGCCCTTCAGCTGCTCTGAGTGCAGTAAAAGATTTAAACGCAAATCATATCTGATTCAACACATGTTTGTTCACACTGGAGAGAAATCCTTCAGCTGTTCTGAGTGTGGTAAGAGATTTAAACGCAAATCATATCTGATTAAACACATGTTAATTCACAATGGAGAGAAACCTTTCACCTGCTCTGAGTGTGGTAAAAGATTCAACGAAAAGAATAGTCTGACCACACACATGCTACTTCACACTGGGGAGAAACCCTTCAGCTGCTCTGTGTGTGATAAAAGATTTAATCAAAAGTCTCATTTGACCACACACATGCTACTTCACACTGGAGAGAAACCCTTCTGCTGCTCTGAGTGTGACAAAAGATTCAACCACAAGATTAGTTTGACCTCACACATGATTGCTCACACTGGAGAGAAACCCTTTAGCTGCACTCAGTGTGATAAAAGTTTCAGCCATAAGATTAGTTTGACCACACACATGATGGTTCACACTGGAGTGAAACCCTTCAGCTGCTCAGTGTGTGGTAAACAACACAACCACAAAGCTAATTTGATTGCACACATGACGGTTCACACAAGAGAGAAACCCTTCTGCTGTACTGAGTGTGATAAAAGATTTTCTTCAAAGTCCAATCTGACCAAACACATGTTAATCCACACTGGAGATAAACCTTTCAGCTGCTCTGAATGTGGTAAAAGATTTCATCAAAAATCTCATCTTGCCATACATATGTTAGTTCACACAAGCGAGAAACTCTTCAGCTGCTCTGTGTGTAATAAAAGATTTAACCAGAAATCTAATCTGAACACACACATTTTAACTCATACTGAAGAGAAACCCTTCAGTTGCTCCGAGTGTGATAAAAAATTTTCTCTCAAGGGTTATCTGACCAGACACATGTTAATTCACTCAAGAGAGGAACACTTTACCTCCTCTGAATGCAATTAAAGTTATCTGAAGTCTTATCTGGACTTACACATGGTAATTCACACAGGAGAGAAACCCTTCAGCTGTAGGATTTGTGGTCAGAGTGATTCATGGCATTTACAGTAAAAAGGACAAGAGTGTGCTGGTGGACAGGCTTCAGAAAAAAAGAAAAAGAAGAACCAGTTAGGACGTCTGTGTGACACAAGAACCAGGCAGGAGCTCAAAGGAGTCAAAAAAGACGCCTTCAGTCCCTACCATCCACTTTATCTTGAACATAATGATGAGAACTGTGGTGAATAAGGAATCCATTTGCCCTTACCCTAGGTGGATGTTGAATATAAACACGGTTTTGATGTTAAGTAGCCACAGTTTACCATTGATGGGTTGTCTGTGTTGTTTGATGCAGTGAAAGGAATGTGGAAACCTGGTGATGAATATGATTTCACTTTGGTTTTAACTTGTTATTTACACCTGAAGAACTTGATTTAATGTACAATTTCATGAATGTTTTTTAATTTTTTAATATTTTTGTGTCATTTAAATGTCTTACTATATTGTCATTGTAAGCTCTCTATCTTTATTTTTTGTTCTAATAATTACTACTACAATCTGAGTTCAATTTTCACTAAAAGATGAGGTTCTAACCATCATGCTGCAAAGTGGTGGCAGCTGTGAACAATAAAGTCATGTTTGTCCAAAGCAGTGATACTCAACGTGTGGCTCTGGTGCCACATGTGGCACTTTTGTGATTATTTGTGGCTCTTTTATGTCCTAATTTGAAATATTATTCCGCCAAAAACCTTAGAAAAGGGAAACTTTGACCTCAGAAGTTAATCACATTAATCAGTTTGTTTCCCAGACTGATACAGAAGGCTTTAATTGTCACAATTGTCTGATTGTTTCCACATTTATCCCATTTTTGCCCTTTTTCACCATTTTGTGCAACTTTTCACCCAATTAAGCTACCTTTGCCATTAAAAACCACTTTTTCCTACTTTTTTTGTCACTTCTTTCTGCCACTTTCCCCCCATTTTTGCCCTTTTTCACCATTTTTTTTTGCCACTTTTCACCAATTTGAGCTACCTTTTGCCATAAAGAATCCCTTTTCCATTTTTTATGCCCATTTTTTGCCACTTCTTTTTGCCCATTTAAGCTACCTTTGCCATTAAATACCACTTGCTTCCTTTTTTTTGCCCTATTTTGCCACTCTTGACTGCTTTTTGCCCATTTTACTTAGTTTCCCCTCATTTTTTACTACGTTTTTTCTACTTTTGGACCATTTTTGCCCCCTTTAACTTACATTATTGCTACTTCAAGCAGTTTTTGCCACTTTCCACCACTTAGATTGTAGCTCTTGTGGTCAAAATGTCCACGGTAGAAATGTTAAGGGGTTTTGTCACTCAATGACTGTCTGCTGCTGAAGAGATGTTTGGACTGTTTGAGAGAACTATAGCAGAAAATGAGGAACAACTTTGTCAATTTAAAGAGGAACAGACACAAAAACAGGAACAAAAAATATGCTTTTTAAACCCTCTGCTTCTCTTACACATATCAGGTTTGTTCCTTTTTCCTTCACTTGTGAAGATTGACTGATTAGACCTAATTTAAACAAGCAGTCAACACAACAGTAGGAGATAGTCTAAACTTTATGGTAACTTAACAGTCAGCATATTACATTGATAAGTTTTCAGACCTTTTGAAAAAAACAATTGAAATTTAGCTCAGGTTCCTCCCAGGTCTCTTGACCATTGCTGAGATGTTTCTACACCTTAACTGGAGCCCACCTGTGGTAAATTAAATTGACTGGACATGATTTTGAACGAAACACCCCTCTCTATAGAAAGCCTCAGCTAAATATCACAGCATCAATGTTACTGTGGCCATGTCTAATAAATGTTAAATACATAAATAAATGAATGAGTTTGAAGGCTCAAAATTTGAGATAAAAAGCCAACTTTTTAAGTCCTAAGGTAAAAAACAAAAATTAAAATTCAAAATAAGTTTTTTTTTTGTGTATGTAAATATATGAGATAAATTACAAAATCAAGAGTTTAAAAAGTCATAGTAGAAGATAAAAATCAAAATTTTGAATCTAAAAGGTCAAAATATGAGATAAAGTTCTTGATCAGGTGTTTAAAAAGTGAAACATGGGATTAAGAGTCAAAGTTAGGAGTTTAAAAGGTCAAGATTTGATTTATCATGAAAATTTGTGAATCTAAAAGGTCACAATATGAGAGAAAAGGTCAGAATTATGAATTTATAAGGTCAAAATGTGAAATAAAAATTCGAAATCCTAAGTTTCAGTTAATCTTGGGATTCAAAATAAAAATACGAAATGAAAACACAAATTAATTTCTTCCCTTCATTCCTAACTTTTTATCTAAGTATTTCTACTCTCTACTTTTTAAAATTTTTAAAACTTAACAAGGATTTTTTTTATATATATTCAAGGTTAAATTTACATTTTAAACTGGAGGAACTGTGTAACTGTGTTACACATTGAAATAAGATGGCTGAAGGATGTATGCTTGCATTAGTCTGCGAAAGCTTTTATTTGGTAGGGGAGACATCCTGTTTTAATTTTCGGTTGACTACAAATGGGTGCATTCTTCTGCTTTCCTTTGCAAAATTACACTTCACTGGAACAAAGTTCAGACCAGATACAGAAGTGAAACCAGACTGTGTATAAACTCAAGAGAGTCCATAGTTCTGATCACTGTTTCTTCCCCTCAGTGCAGGAAGTGATGCTCAGGTGGAACATGAATGCTGCCCTTCAAGTCAGTAACAATCCTGTGATCATGAAAAACTACAAATCAAAATTTTTATGACTCCAAGGACAAAAGATGTTTTTTCTTCTTGTGAAAAAACTTTAATGATTCAGGTTTATTGAATAAAAGATGTAAGTGACCAGTTTTGTAAAGCTTCAGATGAAGTTTATGGAGCTCAGAGACTTGAATGTAGTTCACCTTCAGTTTGGATTTGAAGATGCTGTGAACTGATAGTGGTTCAGGTTGAAGACTGAGGTCTTTGAGTAGGGATACACAATATTACTGGCAGCTATTAGTAATACCACCAGGTAAGCATACAGTGAAAGTCAGAGTCTTTTGGTCCTTGGTCCTCCTGGTCATACTAGACCCTTGTGAGGCCTGGACACTGGCTGATTGCCAAAGCACTGGCTGGACTCCTTTGTGACAACTCTTTGGTGCATATTTTGGTACCGCTGGCAAGAGGGGAAGATGGGAAGGGTCAGCTGCTGGAGACAGGGAAGGCAGCTGTGCTTTTATGTGAACCTGGTGCGCTTCCCAGCTCACAGTATACTGGGTGCCCAAGACTGGATGGGCTGGCTCAGACACCGGGGGCAACTAGGGGGATACCTGGAGAGGTGGCATAGGCCTGGTGCAGGCCTGGGCGATGACCATCAAAAACCTGAACGGGATGTGTGCTTAACCGGCATGTGCTCCTTTACCTGACCTGAGCAGAGATGTCTGCTTATATTTAAAACTGATATGTCAGCATGAATATCACCTGTACATATGAATACATTTGTGGAGTTTTAAGGCGGGACTAACACAGCAACGTCAGCTGAAGTCCTTTTCTTTATTTGCCCTCATTCCTTAAACTAAAACACTAGAACCACCAGGGTTCTCTTTATACCTAAAACAGCTACCGGGTAAAATCTACCCATTATTTGAGTGCATGATTTACATAAATATTACTGATAAAGAACAATTAATTCACCACTGACAATGAACAATTCATTAACCACAGAGAAAGAGAAATGCATCCCTGTACGGTGATGATCTTTCACACCCAAAATCATCTTTGGACTGAACAAGGTTGTTATGGGTAACTAAAACTAACTAAATAACTAAAACTAGAATTCAAACAATATTTCAGTTAACTGAAACTAAATAAAAACTAAGCTTTACCAAAAAAAAAAAAAAGAAGAGCGAGAAAAAAAGAATACTTACTAAAACTGTATAGTGCTCTTAAAAAACTAACTAAAATAAAATAAAAATGGAGACAAAATATCCTTAGTTTTATTCTTTGACACAACTATACTGACTGGCACCTATACCCAAGTCTGGGGAGTGTAAAATGGCCTGATCTGATTGGTTAAGACTTCACATAGTGGTAGTGTTATGTCTGGAGTCGTATTCAAACATCATCAAATAAATAAATGATAAGAGAAGAGTAGCCTGTTTTAATATGTTTTTATAAATGTATGACATTCCCTCAGCCCCAACATCTATCTGTAGAAAAACTAAAACTAACACTAAAACTAATAAAACCTAAACAAAAACTGAGCATTTTTCAAAATAAAAACTAAACTATACTAACAAACCAAAAGTCAAAACTAATAAAAACTAAACTGAAATCGAACACAGAAAGTGCAAACAAATTAAAAACAGAAACTAATGAAAAATCCAAAACTATTATAACCTTGGGACTGAGTAGGTCTTCATATTTCACATTTGTGAATGTCTTTTTTTTTGCCTGTGGTATTCATGCTGAAGGTTGATCTATGACTTTGGGGTAGGCAGTGCAGTAATAGAAAGAAGGTTTATTCATGGCAGCATCTATTGTTTATCTGCTGGTGGAAATAAAACAGAGGGAAAACTGGTTTACAATGGGGTTAGTTTTGCCCACATGGCTGTTTTAGGTATCAATGAACAGTTATAAAATTTGAATTCATGCAAACATTTTTATGACACCAGGTGCTGCACAACAAACCTTTAGAAAAGGTCAGTGAGAGGCTTCAAAATCTTATGAATACTAACTCAGACACAATGAAAGAACAGCCTCAGGTTCATTTTACTCGATGGCTGTTCTAGTAATGCGTTTTAAGGACTGAATTTTGTTTAATTAATCATCCTTCACATTTACAGTGTTTATAAAAATTGAAGTTTTGGGCCTGGCTACATTTGAATATCAGTATCAACACTGGCATCAGTTAAAGTTCATTTTTAAATGTTGTCATGTTAGACAAAGGCATACTTAAGCTTGAGAATTATGCTTTTGAAACTTCTTGTATTTTGTGAGCAGCTTAGTTCCTCTTTGATAGAATTTGCACCTTGTAACCACAACTGCTCCAGAAGAGGAACCGTGGAGGAGCTGTTAACGGCCATCGTCACACCCACATCCTAATCTCAGAGGCACACAAATAAAAAAAAAAGCACACCTGAAGATTGCTGTTTTTTTACATGGAGAATCTGCAAGGGCATGTAGCTGACTCTCGAGGCTCCTCTTGGGAAATTTAGGCTTCAGGATGAAGGCAAATCTTGTAAGAAGAAAACTAGTTGAACTTTGATTTGACTCAGTAGAGGAGTTACATTCACTAAACTGTCTTTCTGTAACCTCTATGAAAATACTTGATTTTGGAAAATGTAATCCAAGACCACTTCAATGTCATCAATAAATTCATAAAAACTATTTCTACTGTCATCTCCTCTGTTGAAGACTCCTCCATCATCCTAACTTGGTGAGTTTGCTTTTTTATATACCAAGCTCTGTGCAAGAAAACTGCATTAATGTTGTATTAATATTTTCTAAAGTGGGTAAGTCTGGGTTTAGAAGAGGACAAAGGCCAATGAAAAAATATGTTGAGACACAACTTTATTTCAAAATGAGAAAAAGGAGAGAAGTTTGAGGTTAAAGTGAAAATCTGGACTTCAAGTTTCAAATCTTAAGGTTGACAGTATTTCTTTGCAAACTATTAAAATGCGAGGTGTTAAATATTGATGGTTAATCCGTTGACATTACTGGACTCTCTTTGCTGCTGTTGGAATACTGAGAAATAAAACTTTGCTGCTATACTTAGATGCCGGTTTATTATCACTATTAATGAACGGAAGAATAACATAATTCAGAAAAGTGGGGATTATGTACTGTAGCTGAGGAACAATGTGAATTGGTGCATTTCAGACCAGGGAATGGTACCTCCAGTTTACAGGGGGAAAAAAATCTGAAGTTTAGGATCAATTTTGCAGTTTTAATGAGGTGCAAACATACTGACCTGTAGACTCCATAGGTGTTTCCCTCAGAGTTCTGTGGTTGACCATGTTTGATGTCTTTCTCTGTAGATAATCCAGTTATATCTGAATTTGATGGGGTTCAAAGGGTGGGTTACCAGTTTTAATGTTTAACCAGCTGTAAAGATCCTGCAAAGAAGTAAGTGGGATATTCAGATTCAGCAGTAGACATTATTCTGAACAAGTTTTTTTTTGTTTTTAATTTGAGGTACTGGGCATTTGACATATTTACAGCATTAATTCGGGAAGATTATTTAATTTCTAAATGTGTTGTTCACTAAAATGCGTCCTGGGAAATTGTACGTTCCACCATTATTTTGAAGGTCCCTACATCGGAAGTGTTTTTTTTTTTTCTTGTGACGTCACGTTATTTAGCATAATGGCGACAGGTCTACGCTGTCTCGTCATCGTTTGTCTTTTATCCTTGGTGTCCATTGTTATCTTTTGAGTCTAGCAGCCGCAGTAATTATATCTTTGATCATCAGTGTGTCTTAATCAACATCTGACTTGACTTCGTGTTGATTTTCGCTTCCTTAATGTTCTTCCTCCTCTTGATCTTCCGGTACACCGAAGCTAGTTTAGCTTAGCATGCTATCTGTAGACAGAGGTGACGGGAATGGAACTTGGCAGCACAGTGCTGCTGTCAGAGCGAATCCTTACTTGAGTTAACGTTATTTAGATGGAGTTTGGAGAAGGTTCTGTTGTGTGGAAGTGTCTTCTGTCAACAGTCTGATAGTTTTTGTTAACCACAGACTGAGTGAAGAGAGACTGGGCTGTTTGGAGGAACGACAGCAGAGAAAGAAGAACAGCTTCATCGATCAAAAGAGGAAACTGAGAGAAAATGGAAACTTCTGGAGGCTCTCTGCACTCAGCGTTATCTAGAAAGAGCAGGTTTGTTCTGTTACTTTGACCCTCTTTCATAGTTTTCCCTTTGTATACAAGACCAGGTCGCGCGACTGTATTCCAGACTTTACGGTAAACTAACGGCCGTTGTGTTTGAGGTGAACGTTTGCAGCTTTATTTCCCCTATTTATTACGAAAGGTAACTGCAACAGCAGTAAAATGAGAAACATGAACATAGAGTTGGTTTAATATTTAATATTTTGGAACCGTTGCCTTTTAAACAAGCCTACTTGTAAAATTGGCTTTACTTCCCCTATTCAACTATTGACAATTTACGTCTAAATTGCTTAAAAACAGTTATTACAACTTTGTCCTTGTTAAAATAGGACTGCAAATGTCTTTAAGAAAATCTTGTAAACTGTCTGCTTGGTCATTAAGTTACTTGCTTAAATCTAATGATGTTTTTAATTTAATTTAATTTAATACAACTTTCTTCATGCAAATTTAGAACTTAACATTATTACTCTATTTTTAATTTTTTTGTTGTACCTTTACTGTGTAAATCTGATCAACCTTAGTTGTTTTAAATATACAATAATACATTTGACTTGACTCCTATGACACTATTTAATAGTTTAAACTATTTTTGTTTATATTTCCTCTATTTCTAATGTATTATTGTCACCAAGGAATATCTTATCTTTTATCTTATGACTTCATTTAATTCCAATTTATACAATAATACTAACTTATTCTTCAAAATCTGTGATTTTTTTCTTCTTTTTTTTGGCCCTTTTATACTTAATTGTGTGGTCATATTCATTTGAGGTTTTGATTCAAATAAAGAAGATGGACAATGTAAGCGCTTTCAAAATCTATAAACGTGAAGGTTATTAAAGTAAGAGATTAGCTGAATTCCTTCTCATAACCATAACTTGCATAAATGCGTTATATATTTCCAATTCAGAGTCAAACAAATAAAAAAAGATACTTCAGCACTATTATGTAAATCTTTTGATTAGTCTGTCTGAGCTTTACTTGAGTGTTATTTCTAGAGACATTTATGACTTAACCTTTTCTCCACTATATTTGAATTACACATCCTTACTATACATTTTATTTTCTCTTTTTCTAAACTCAAACCCCAAAGGCAGTTAACTGTGTTTGTAGAAATGAAACGTCACCGTTTTTCGATGATAACTGATTAAAGTCACCCACAGGTGTCTTACCATTCATATTTTAATTGCCATTGAACCGTCTGTGATAACTGCGCTTTAACTAACGTACAGCCAGCAGGGAAAAATGCCCACAATTGGCTTGGAGATGTAAAGAAAACCTCAGGGAGGAGAAAGACATCACTGTAGCTCTACTCTGCTAAAATACATCAGCACTGTGAATCAAATTTAACCAAAATGTAAGCCTAGTACCTTTGACTGCTGGCTTGAGGGGGAACAAAATCAGATTGTGGGAGTAGCACTCACATACTGTAGCTCATTCTCATCTGCTCCAAAAGTCCATGAAAAAAAAGTACTCCTAAAATGTAGTAAGGGTCCTGTTTGTCAGGAATATTAAACTTCTATGTAATCTGCATTGAACTGGCAGAATAGAATCTTATGAGCTCATGCATTCAAGGGCAGTAAACGAAACCCAGAGTAACTCTGAAAATGTAAATAAAATATCTTTATACAACAGATTTAACAAATGCAATTTGACAGATGGAATCATGACCCTTTTAACTCAAGATTTTCTCATTTTATACCACTTCTGCTGAACAAATGGACTGTTCTTGTGTTTTCCCACCAAACAGAAAGGTACTGTTAGTGGTACAAATAAAGACTGAGATTGGTAAGGAGCTTTGGATTGAAAATTTGTCCTGTATATCTGTTTTTGTTTGGTAACTTTGGTATGCAACTGTCCTATCAAACATAAAGTGATGGATGATATGTCATCTAAAGCATGTGGTACCAATAAAGTATCAATATATCAAAGAAAATTAACACCTGTCAAGAAAGTGCCTTTGTTAATGAGGTTTCCATGTTTAATGTTAATATTCATACAAAATAAAGTGTATAGCCCCTGTGCTGCTAATTTGATTGTGGTGTTTTTACATACAAGACTTGATGAAAGGATTTGAAATAATGAAACTGTGTTTTTTGTAGATTTTCAGAAAATTATGACAATACCATAATTCTACTGATAACTGGGATTTTGATTCATGATAATTCTGATATGAAATTTAATATTTACATCTCTATGTGTCGTTAGGAGGGTGGTTTTCTAAGAGGTGATGTTGAGCTGGTGAAAAAAACAATGTTGTGCTCAAGTAATAATTTGACTGAGCAACTTTCACCTGAATTGAAGCAAACTGTATTCATTTCTTTAGTTGGATTTTAAAGGGACTGTGCATGTTAATCAACATTTCTGTTAATATTCCAGAGTAAGTCAAGAGGCTATTTTTCATCTGCAGTTTCCAAAATACATAAAGCAGCCATGACAAACATGAAGCAGCTTTAAACAAATGTTCTACCAGCATAAGCGTCTAAGCTTTGACTCAAGTAACAACACTGTGAGATGTGATTGCTGTCTTTGGTATTAGATTTGTTTTCCTCTCTAAAACTGGTTAGAATAAAAAAAATATTGATACCTGGTTTGATTCCAAAGCAAAGAATGATGTCCTGGACACCCCAAACTGCTTAATTGAATTATTTTTCTTTTTAAGTCCCTGTAAAGTGATAGTAAAAAAAATCTAATTTTAGGGTTGTTGTATGACATTCCACTGTGTTATAAACCACAAGGCCAAATTTCAGCCATGAAAATCATCTCTAACTTTATAAAGTTAAGCTTCAAAATCATGAAAAAAGGGACACTAAAATCTGCTCTTGGATGGCGTGGGTGTGTTGGTCGAATGTGCTGAAGTCACGCCCACTCACAAAGAATACGATCCTCTTAGAGAGACAGAAGTTTGATTAAATTGACCGTTTTCTGGTGCCGATCTGTCTATTATGATGCTTTTAATGATGCTTTAGGCCACTGGGGCTGATAGATTTGGGAAATTTACCTCACAATGAACAGAAATGTAGCATTTAACTGGCTGTTAACTTTCACAGGTTTGAAGGCAGTGACATCAGACTAGGGCTGAACGATTTGGGGAAATAATCTAATTGCGATTTTTTTCACCCAACATTGCGATTGCAATTTAACATGTGATTATTCTTCAGGCTCCTCATCTTATAAACCATTCTATATTACAACACATCAAGCTATTTCCCCCAGAAATGTACGTATATGGAATCTCCCAAAATCTACAAATAAATGTTCAAAAATTCTAAGAGAATAACTAAAAATTAAAAACCTGCCCCACCACCCAAAAAAATCAAATCAAATTCCCCCCAAATTACAAATAACATTCCTCAAATTTTCATAAAAATTCTAAAACAAAGCTACCCCCCCAAAATTAAATTAACTTCTTAAAAAATTTACAAATAAATGTGTCAAATTTTCATGAAATTACCTAAAAGTTTCAAAGCTAATTCTCCCAGAAATTTGAATCGAATTCCACCAAATTTACAAATAAATGTTAAACATTTCCATAAAAATACCTAAAATTTTCTAAACGAATTTCTAAAGAAATTCAAATCAAATTCCCAAATATTGCAAATAAATGTATCAAATTTTCAAGAAGGTACTTTAAATTTTTAAAGCAAATTTACCCCCCAAAATTCAAATCAGATTCCTAAAAATGTCAAAATACATTTCTCAAATTTCCCCCAAAATTAAAATCAATCGAACAAAAATGTCTTATTGCAATTATTTTGTCCTATATTGCAAATATTTTGTCCTATATTGCAAATTTGATTTGAATGGTAATGAAGGGAGTGATGATTTTATGGATTTCTTATTTTGAAGAAGACAAAAATATACAAAACCAAGGAAAGTAACTGAAAAAGGAGAAAATACTGGCACTTGAATGTTTGCATTATGTGTAGAGCAAAACACCTCTGCCTCAAAATTTTCAGATTGCTGAATTAAATGGTGAGGACAGAGGCTGTGATGGAGAGCAGAGCAGAGAGGTACACAGCAGGTAGAAAGAGGCACATCTTTTGCATTAGTCAAACAAAATCCAGTCTTTCTTCATGTTTTTGCAGCAGTGTTGTGTGTTTCTAGCTTCTCTAGTGCTTACACATTGTGAAACAATTGAAAAATAACATCCCTCTCTGTATCATCACTCTGTTTTAACAACAGGGCACTGATGCTCTCATTTATCTTATTTATTTTTGGTGTGTTCTGCAGATGTCGAGCCACTGTTGGTGATCCTCCCTCTGAGCAGCAGGAGTGGAGCCCCAGTCTGGACCAGGAGGACACTAACCCTTTGCACATTAAAGAGGAAGAGGAAGAACAGGGGATCAGCCAGGAGGGACTGGACGGAGTTAACACCTTCGAGTTCCCCTTCATTCCTGACCCTGTGAAGAGTGAAGATGAGGAAGAGAAACCACAAATTTCACAGCTTCATGAAGTACAAACAGAACAGATGGAAAGTGAAGCTGATGGAGAGGAATGTGGTGGATCTGAACAGTCGTGGAACTCAGATTCAGAGGGAGATTTACATCCAGAGATTGAGATCAAGCTTGAAGACTCCTCTGAAGCTGAGACGGATGTCAGTGATGATTGGAGTGATACAACAGAACATCAGTCAGGTTCAAACTCTGGAAGAAAATTCGTACAGAAGAGATCAGCCCTGTCTAAGAAATCGCATAGCTGCTCTGAGTGCGATAAAACATTCAGATGGAAATGTCATCTGACTGTTCACATGAGAATTCACTCAGGAGAGAAACCTTTCAGCTGCACTCAGTGTGGCAAAAAATTCCACCATAAGTGGTCTCTAGTCCATCACATGAGATTTCACTCAGGAGAGAAACATTTCAGCTGCCCTGTGTGTGGGAAAAAGTTTGGACAGAAAGGACACCGGAATGTGCACATGCTAGTTCACAGTGGAGAGAAACAATTCAGCTGCTCCTACTGTAGTAAAAGATTCAATCACAAAGGAAATCTACTTAAACACATGAAGATTCACCAGGAAGAGAAACCCTTTAGCTGCCCACAATGTTTTAAAACCTTCACATTTAAAGGGACTCTTATCAATCACATAAGAGTACACCAAAATGATAAGCCCTTTGGCTGTAATGTCTGTGGTAAATTATTTCTATTTCAGTCAGCACTTACTACACACATGTTTGTTCATACTGGAGAGAAACCCTTTAGCTGCTCTGAGTGTGATAAAAGTTTTAAACAGAGGTCTAACCTGACCAGACACATGTTAAGTCACACAGGGGAGAAACGCTTCAGCTGCTCTGAGTGTGACAAAAAATTCACTCAGAAGTCTAATCTGAGCAAACACATGTTGGTTCACACAGGAGAGAAACCCTTCGGCTGCTCTGTATGTGGATTAAGATTCAACCAAAAGGGTAATCTGACCTCACACATGTTGCTTCACACGGGAGAAAAGCCCTTTAGCTGCACTGAGTGTGATAAAAAATTTAATAAAAAGTTTCATCTGAATTCACACATGTTGACTCACACAGGAGAGAAACCCTACACCTGCTCTGAGTGTGACAAAAGATTTCACAAGAAGTTTGATCTGAACCGACATGTTTGTTCACACAGTAGAGAAAACCTTCAGCTGCTATGAGTGAGGTAAAAGATTGCAGCAATGGTAGTGTGAAGTCAGAGAGACCCCCCAGCTGCAGGGTTTTTTTTTAATCAAAGGCATAAACTGTGAAAAAGACAGGTGTGTTAGAGATTAGCTTCAGGATGCAAAATAAAAAGAGCTAATGAGGAGGACTGTAAGACAAAAACCAGGCCAACTTGTGTCAAGGAAAAATTACAACCACAGACTGAGGACAAGTCTGATGACTCATCTGAAGCTGAGACTGAAGACAGATGAGATAATTACAGGGAGACCAGAGAATATCAATTAGGTTTAATCTTTAAAAAATTAATAAGTGATGTAAGACCTGATTAAGCATCAACTGATCTGGAGGAGGACGTGGATTTTGAAGAGCAGAAGAGGAGTGAGGTGGTATCTATGGTGTCTGGACCTTGCTTTTCTTTTCTTGCATATGTTTCAAGAATTATTTTGCATTTGTTCCAGCAGATTGAGTGGGAAACAGATCAGAGGGGAGAGCGTGGAGAGTAGAGAGTAAGGCGGGAAAGGAGTCACAGGCTGGACTTGAGCTAGGACTGCTCATGTACACCAGGCGAGGTAAACGCTACACCATCTGTACCCCAGGATGTGTTGTTCTTACCTTGTGCAGGAGGTAGATACATACCAGTATCCAATCCCTGTATCGAGAAATGGTTGCTGATATTAAGCCAAAGTACTCATACTTTTAAAAATCTGCAAATACTGTACTTGGTATGTCAAATTTGGACTTGTGTGCAGTTTGTTGAAATTACAACATAAACAACGATGACAAAAGTGGTGGAGAATGAAAACTATGCACTGATAAATTGTCAAGAGGAGGGATGAAGAATATCTGATGAAATAAACTTTCACAATAATTTATTGAACAAAATGGTATCCATAAGCACTCTTATCAGGACTCAGTATCAGTGAGTATGCTAATAAAAGTACTTTTTCTTGGTCTAGAAATGAACGTCTTGTTTCCCTTTTTTGTTTTTCTTAGGTTAGATTTGTTTCAAATCTATTTTTTGGGGAAGTGAAATAAAGCTTGTGGGTTTTTCAACTGTGCAGTCACTTATGTCTGTGAAAAGTTACTGTGTTCCTGAATCATGTCTTTCATAACAAAAAACAGCTTACAGCACAAACTCAGTGTGGAAACAGGCTTCTGAAGAAGAAACTACATGTCTACATTTGCATGTTACTGGCTGTTGGCACCTCCTATTCCAGCAGGAATTTAAAGGTCAGTTTGCTTTTATGCTTCCAAAAGCATGTAAAGTAGTTGTTTCTAAGTGTTTTATCTGCGTTAACAAAAAAAAAAAAAAAAAAAAAATTCAAAAAAAAAACAAGGCTAGCATTGACAGGGTAACAGAGATAAATAAAGCTGAAGGTAAATTACTCCAAATAAAAGTAGTGATCACAAAAGTCACTGGCCATAAATCAGTGATGGATTAAGGCCACAACTGTGAATATTACATAATAGAAATTTCAATAAAATTTGAATGTAATATGCTGGATGTAAAGGCCTCATTTAATTCAGTGGGAAATTAATGAAACGGGTACTGTTAATCGTTAACTCATTACAAAAGCCTTGGAAGTACAGAGGTTATATGGGACAGGAAATGTTAAAAAAAAAGGTGAGTTGAGTTGTGACTTCCAGCTTTTATTGTGAAGGTCAAGCTGCACTAGAAGTCATTTTGATGTGGAGCAATGTGGTGTGTTGGAAACGTGTTACCAAAGAACCTCAGAAAAAAAGGCTGATCCAAAGAATTTAGGTTCCTTTCTTTGTTTTTCAGTAGATACGTGTTTTGTTTGATCACAGGGTAGTTACTGTGGACCACACTCTAACTGTTCTTCAGAATGGTTCTTATTGTTTGTTTTAAGGTCGCCCCTCTAGTACGGGTATGGGGCCTTTAACACACTTTGGTTAAGGCACATCAGTGTCTCCCTGTAGCCACAGAGATATAAAATAAGTCTACCACTGCTAGTCAATATCTCATTTTACTTTAAAACTACACAGACATAGGTCAGAGGTCATCTCAACCTTTTAATGTTCTCTTATTTCACTTTCAGTCCATAACAAGTTCTTTTCTCTGTGGTTAAGTTCATGTTGAAACCTTCAGTCTACCAGTAAAGGCAGGTCTGTATCCAAACAAAGTCAATGAATCCTGGTTTAAGACATCTGAAAAAAAAACCAGATTAACACAGATTAAAATGCTAAATAATAGATTTCTAAAATAGGATAAATAGGGTGTGATTTATCCCAGTTAACTACAAAAATTCAGAGATTAATCACAATTAAGAATTTTAATCTTTTGACAGCCCTAATTTCAGCCTTACTCTATTCAGATGATGTTTGCATTGTGTTTCTGGACTGGACCAAGGCTACAAGCTAAGCCGCATTGGCCTGAGCTAGTTGGTGAAGCTTTGCCAGTCAGAAAACTGTAGTTTGGCTTCATAAACATAAAAAAATCACCAAGACTGTTTAAATAATGAGTTCAATGATCGGCTCTTCTATTGTCATAGTGGGGTTTTCAACTTACAAAATATAACATTATATAATTTTTATCATTATTGCACAGTGTATGAGTTTTTTAAAAGTTCTTTGTACATAACATGTATTATTATTATTATTATTATTATTATTATTATTATTATTATAAGAGGCTAAATAAAATGTACACAGAATCAGAGTCCTTATTTCTCCTTTCTGATTTGATATGTTCAAGAAATAAAACTACTCTGCTTCAGGCAACCCCATGGATACTACAAGCTCCAGTCTTATCTGATAGCAACTTCATGCAAGACTCAACAGATACTCTGTTAAAATCTTAGTGAAAAAAAAACACGATTTCTTTTGCATTTATGGTGCCATTTCCACCATAAAAAAAAACAAACAAAACTTGAGCTGCACAATACAAACAGAAATTAGTTTAAGTAAGAACATGTTCTGAGAGAAGGCACTTATTGTGAAGGCCACAAACAGCGCTGCACCGGAAGTAGCTTTCATTGAGCATACGTCACTCGGTATTTTGCAGAATGGCGACGGGCTGGAGCAGCTTTATCATTTGCGTCCCGTGGAGAGTGCAGCAGCAGCGGCAGCCATGAACATTTACAGCCTCAGTGTGGCTAAATGATCATCTAAATGCACTCTGTACTGTGAATCTCTTTGCCAGTGTTTTTACTTCAAATGTCCGCTTGATAGACTATAAAGCTAGCTTAGCTTAGCATACTAGCAGTAGACAGACTGACGGGCACGGAACTCAGCCGTAGAGAGCCAGCGAAGTTACTGTTAGAATGCTAGCAGTGCTTTTGAACGAGTTTATCTGGAGAATAAGTCACTTTCTTTATGTGAAAATGTTCATTTTGTAAGTTGGAAGTGTTTTTACAAACCAGAAGCACTCTGTTGAAGATACACCGGACAGTTGGAAAATGGAAACTCCTGGACGCTGTTTTCTTCCCTCAGCTTTACTGAAACAGAACAGGTTTGTTCCTTTTTTATTGTTCATCTCTCAAAGTTTTAACTCTGTATCAAACAGAAGACAAACGGAAGTGGTACTGTTTTCTAAACCTTACGGTATCCGTCAAGTTAAAGGTTTGTATTTGGGAGTTTATATCCGTAGTACAGATTTATAGAGAGTTTTTGTTTATATCTGGAATAAAGGCAGTGAAATAGCTGATTTTACTCAGGTTAAAAAAAAAAAAAATATATATATATATATATATATATACACACACACACACACACACACACATATATATATATATATATATATATATACACACACACACACACACACATATATATATATATATATATATATATATATATATATATATTACTAGAATAGAGTTGTACATTGATGAGTTTTAAGTAGGAAGTGTACTAAAGCAAAGTCAGATTACATAAATACATTTGAAGTTTAATTCTATGGATTTCTTGTAAATTTACAAACTGTATTTTGTGTAACACTTTTTATCTAACACATTTGTTCCCATAAATGTAGAACTTTATTTATTAGAATATGCAGCCAGATGTTTATTACATTTTTTTAGGCATGATTCACAAGAAAAGAAACAGAATATATGTATATATATATATGAAGTATATAAAGCAGGGCTGTCAAGATTAATCACACTAATCTTGATTAACTGTTGTCCACAGTTAGTGCACCATTTTTTTAAATCTTGATAAATTCTCTAAATTATTGTTCCTTTCAACACACTTTGGTTAAGTCACTTCAGCGTGTCTCTCTGCAGCCACAGTGATATAAACCAAGTCCACTAATGCTCCTATATGTCTAATTTCACCTTAAAAAACCTACAGACATCTCAGTGGACAAGTAAAAAGTCACCTGAACCTTGTCTTACTGGATATTTCACATTCTCGTTTTTTTTTTTTTTTTAATTTCCTTTTTAATCCATAACATATTCCTTTTTCTGTGTTTAAGTTCATGTCATAATCTCCATCCACCTGTAAAAGCAGGTCTGTACCCATACAGGAAGTGAATTATCCTTAGTAGAAAAATCCAAAATGATACAAAAACATATTTAGATGCAACATAGTGGAATTTTAGAATGTGATAAAAAAAAAAAATAAGTACTAAAATTCGGAGCTTTAATATTCATATTTTAAATATTTTTGTTTAGCTCACAGTAGGGCAGGCTTGTGGCTTGTAGCAGTAATCCCACTACTTTAGTAAATGTACCTAATTGATTTTATTTCAGATAAACATAATGCTGCTGATTAAAACAGTAAAACTGTTGATTTTATACTTCTCAGTTACAGCAAAATCTCACCGATAAGTACTTTGCTTTTAATCAAATTAGTAAAAAAAGATGAGAAAAAAGTCTTTTGAATAAAAACATAATGTTACCCTTTAAAATCAACAGTTATACAATGTTTCTTATTTGCTATAAGAAAATGTTTTAACTTGTTTAAAAGAAGAAAGCAGTTGACAAACGATGTGAAAATAAATGAAGGGTGCCAATTTTGAGCAAGTAGGTATTTACACCCCTCCGTTCTTTGCAGATGTTTAAGTTTCATTTTAATGAAACTGTTAATTGAGACCTGAACAAAGTAAACATCAAAAAGTAATCATCATGCTAATTGTCTGGTTTATTTAGAGTCCAGTCACAGTTTTCCATTCTCTGTGTGTTCTTGTATTTTGGTGTGTTCTACAGACATCCAGCTGCTGTTGGTGAGCTCCTCCCTGAGCAGGAGGAGTGGAGCCCCAGTCTGGACCAGGAAGACACTGAGCCGCCATGCATCAAAGAGGAAGAGGATGAACTTTGGAGCAATCGGGAAGGACTGGAAGAGGCTGATATTATCAAGTTCACATTTAATCCTGTCTCTGTGAAGAGTGAAAATGATGAGGAGAAAAATCAGACATTGCTGCTTCATCAAATAAAAACAGAAGAAATAGAAAGTGAAAGTGAAGGAGAGGACTGTGGAGGATTGGAGCCTGCAGTGGACCAGGACCCAGAGAGAATTTCAAATTCAGACACTGAGGACAAAAATAAAGACTATTCTGAAGCTGAGACTGAAGATTGTGAAGCTTTCAGCTTTAACACTGAGTGTCAGTCAGTGGAAAAGACTAAATATAAGAGGCCAAAGACTGATGAGAGTTCACACATCTGCTCTCAGTGTGGTAAATCATTCAAAGAGAAAAGCTATCTAGATATACACATGAGAATTCATACAGGGGAAAAGCCCTTCAGCTGCTCTGAATGTGGAAAATGTTTTAATCAAAGAGGGAATCTAATTCAGCACATAAAAATTCATCAAAATGAGAAACCCTTTAGCTGCTCTGAGTGTGGTAAAAGCTTCAAACTTAAAGGAAATCTACTTCAGCATATGAAAATTCACCAAAATGAGAAACCGTTTGGTTGTTCTCAGTGTTTTAAAACATTCAAACAAAAGGGGGCTCTAAAACAACACATGAGAATTCATGAAGGTGAAAAGGCCTTCAACTGCCCTGAGTGTGGTAAAAAATTCACAAATAAAGGACAAGTGTCTGCACACATGCTAGTACACACTGAAGAGAAGCTTTTCAGCTGCTCTGACTGTGGCAAAGGATTTAAACGTCAGCATGATCTGACCAGACACATGTTGGTACACACGGGAGAGAAACCCTTCACCTGCCCTGAGTGCGATAAAGGATTTTACCAAAAGTTTCATTTGACTACCCACATGTTACTTCACACCGGAGAGAAACCCTACTGCTGCCCTGAGTGCAATAAGAAATTTAAGCAAAAGTTTCATCTGACCAAACACATGATAGTTCACACAGGAGAGAAACCTTTTAGCTGTCCTGAATGTGCTAAAAGTTTTTACCACAAGGCTAATTTGACCAAACATCTGGCACATCACAGAGGGGAGAAACCCTACAGCTGCAAGGTTTGTGAGCAAAGATTTTCCTGGTGCACACAGTTAAAAAGACACAAGTGTGCTGTTGGCCAGGCCACTGTTTTTCATCAGGCAAAGAAGAAAAGCAAGTCGGATAAAACAGCAGCTGATGGCAAAGACCGTGGAGGAGCTGGACCATGTAGGAGTTCTGATCGAGAGAGACAATCAGAGATTGAGGTTATGATTGACAACTTTTCTGACCTTGAGAGTGAAGATAGTGATGATGAACAGTGGGAGACCAGAGGTGAGGAATCAAGTTTGAACTCTTTTAGAAATGATTATATATCTCAGAGTGCAGAAACATTTGACAGCATCCAATCGCCCTGCCATGAGTCCAATGAAACCTGCAACACCAGTGAGCTTATAATGATCAACAGAAAAAGAGAAGAGAGCCTTTTCAGTGGCCCAGGATGTATGAGAGGAGGTTTGGACCAACACAGAGTCCACAGAGGGGCAAAGCAGGAGAACCCTGATCCCACACTTACTGAAGAGGAAGAGGAGGATCTCTGGAGCAGTGGGCCTGACACAATCAAGTTCCCTTTCACCACTGTCTCTGTGAAGAGTGAAGATGATGAAGAGAAACTTCAGATCTCACAGTTTCATCAAAGACAAATTGAACAGATGGAAACCGTAGCTGAACAGGCCAGGAACTCAGATCAAGAGAGACATTTACAACCAAAGACTGAGGTCAAGACTGAAGAGTTGTTTTGACCTTGAAGGACAGTGATAACTGGAAAGAGATCAGAGACTAGTAGTACAGATTTGACCACAAGTTATTTTATGGTTCTTGTCCTCGATGAGATGTATTGCTCGTGAGAAACCACTGCACTGATCTGAGCTAATGCACTCACCTGGAGTCACTGATGCAACTCTTTAACATCGGCTGATTGTTAACAAACATTGGCAGATAATGTAGCATGAACAGATATCAGCTGACAGTGTTTATCTCCTGTGTGTCCTCTGGCATACCTAGCTGCTGAATCACATTACAGATTTTTTATTGGCCAGAGGGTGTCACCTATTTGTAAACTGGGATCTTTTTTCATGGTCAGACAAGAAAAATTGTTGGTATAGTAGAAGTCTTATACAAAAAGAAGTAACTGACAAACAGTGGTATCAGTAATCAGCTGAAGTGTTCAATCATGTTACTGTCACACTTAACTTACTCTGATACTTGTATGCCTTTCTTGTTTTTTTTTTTTTTTTTTTTTTTTTTTTTTTTACAATTTCTTTGAATTTCACCTTCATCCATTAAAGAATTTACATTAAACAGTTTAATGTATTTCTTTCAAACATGATGCCCTTCTGTGTAATTCCTTTTGTACTATAATGTTGGAGGACCCTGGCCAAGAACTTTCCTATTTATCAGTTAATTTTTTTATCTTTTCTGATCTTCTCTATATCTTAAAGAGTCAACTTAAATCAACTAATATGGGACCTTTTAAGTTGCCACATTGCCACCGTGTATGTGACAGCTTTTGCTCAGAATAAAAGCTCATCAGCATCAGCATGATGGCAGTGTGGCTGCTACAGATTATTATTCCCAAAATTGATCATCTAACAATTGTTTACTCATCAATCACTGCAGAGAAACAGATTCAATTGCAACTCTACTGAAGTGCTTTTCCATTTTTATCTAGAACCATACCAAGCGTAAAATATTATATTAACAGGTAAGGTATGACCTAGGTAAAACAGAATCTGGATAATAATGGTGAAGAATATTTGATAGTTAGAACTACAGTGTTGATGTCTGCCCTCAGCAGGTCTGCTACAACAGTTCACAGGAATCTCCAAGTATTAAAGATAGACAAATGCATGCACAGAGATATAAAGAGGAGAGCCAAGTGCTTGGTTTGTCAAGTCTGTTAGAAATCTAAGCCTATCACAGTTCCAGGTCCAAATCTGAGCCGGCTCTAGCTAGATGTATTATCAAAAAGAAAAGTTGTAAGCCTCTCTTAAGAGTAGATGGGATGTTTGCCTCCCAGACACTGAGTAGTAGATGAGTCCACAGGAGAGGGGCCTGATGAAAGGTCTACTTCCCTTACTGGGGTTGTCGCAGTACAAAACTATATCATCAACCTCCACGTCATGTTAAAACTGAGGATGAAATCTTTGACATCAATGCTCTGTGAAATGTAAATCTTGATTTAGATTTGTGAAACAATTAAGTTCTTTTTCTAAGTTATTTAGTCTTCTGAGAATTTTTTTAATGATACAGATAAGACCAGACAGTCCTCTTAAGGGTGGACATAAACACTATGTTGTCCTCATGATCCACTTTTTTATGGAGAAAACCAGTGGCAAAGTGGAATATTATCTTGTCTTTGTTCTAGTTGTGATGTCTGGCTTAGATCCATCGCTAGGCCTGCACTTCCAGAAGTTCTCTGATTTGCTATCTCTTGCAAGCAGTGCAAAATAAAAGCATACATTTTTACTTGGCCTTGCCCCCCACAAGCCTCATTGTTTCAGCCCCCTTCTTGGGTCAAGGGAGCCACTTTAGGAACCACTGTTTTTAAGTAAATAATCCAACCTTTAAGTAACCCATGTCTCATCTAGTTGTTCAGCATTATACTACTCTTTCATTTAATTTGTGTATTACTTGAATTAAAGTTATCAATAACCATACTAAAGTTTAACAGTACTTGAGTAGAGTTCAGGCGGTAAGTAAAGGGACATACGTACAGTGCTTAACAAATTTATTAGACCACCCTAACCCTAAACAAAGTAAGGTTTATGCCACAGCTGCCCTAAATTAACAGCATTGGTAATTACCAAAATAATTTTTTATGTTTCTGCAATGGTTAATACACCAATATGTAGAAACTCTTGGGCCGACACTATATCTCCAACAGGAAATCCTCCATTTTGAATAAATATGCAAAAAAGGGGCTGTTTTTGGCCTTTTCCAGGGGTCAAATCTGGATTAACTCCTCTGAGGGATTTCATCTGATTGACTTGTACTTCAGCACAGAGCTACATGAGACATGGATGATGAAAAGTTATTCGGGGTTTTCTCATTAGTCAAAAGGTGTGGCCATGGCGAGCCCTCAAATTTGCATATTTCTCTGGTAAACAGGACGTAGTTTATAACTCAGCTGTGCATTGTCCGATTGGACTGATATTGCTCAGGAATATTGATGGTCATGGCATGCACCCAATCATATGGTCAGATTTTTTACAGATCAAAGTGCCACCTAGTGTTGACAGGAAATGTCAAGGTTTATGGTGCAAGCTAGAGTTAAAAAAATAATCCAAGATATCCACTTAAAATTTGTGTAAGGAAGGACTAAAGAAGTGGATTTAGCTTTGTGAAAAATAAAATTGAAGTTTCGTCAGAGGGCGTGGACTCGGCGGGGCGACAAAGTCAAGAGTCGGCATTTTTTCAACAGTCATAACTCTGGTATACATGGTCATATCTGAGACAGATTACATGTGCTTGATAACAGTCCAGGCCAGAACACATCCATACTTGAAATTTTTAAAAAATATGTAGCGCCACCCTCTGGCAACAATAAGTCAGTACTCCTGAATTTCACACTGCAGTACCTACATGGCTGAACAAATCATTCTGAAATTCACTCAGGCAGTTCTCAAGGAGTTGGCCTTACACATATACAATGGTCAAACGTCTACGTTAAAAGCCATGGCCATGGCAATATTTGTTTGCCATAAATCGGAAGTAGATTTTTCAAATGGTTATAAGACATCTGGAGCAATGAAACTTGGCCAAAAAAAGAAAAAAAAAAAAAAAAAAATCTAATTGGCATTCTTAAATGATTGATGTTCATTTTGTAGGTGGGCGTGGGCTATTGGCTCAATGGCGCCCCCTAGAACATTTAAAAAATTCAGCCCCCCCAGCAGGTTTGACCTAGGATTTTGAACATGTGTGGGCAGATGTGTCATGTCAGGATGCAAAAATTATCCATTTGGACCCATATCATAAGTCAAACAGGAAGTTGGCCATTTTTTTTTTTTTTTTTTTGGTAAAACAAGCCATGTTTTAGGGGTTGTATTTGAATGAACTTGTCTGAGGGCGTTCATCCAAACTACTTGATCTTTGGTGTAGAACAAGAAGAGATGTCTTAGGTCCAAATTTATTCGGGATCTTCTCTTCTTATTAGTCGAAAGGCGTGGCCATGGCGGCCCCTTAAATTGAAATGCTTCATCATGTGATAAAAGTGGCTGGTGCTCACTAAAAAATTTCCATTTATTACAAGATTGGCCAAATCCTGCTGAAATTAGCCCAGGGACATCCCTCAAGGTTGATATTACTCAAATTTGAAGGTCAAGAGTCCTTACCTAAAATGGTGTGGCAGTGACAATTTTTCATTTGCTATGTAACAGGAAGTACAATTATCTAGTGCTTACAAAACTTGTAAAGTCATGAAACTTGACAGAAAAACACCCAGTAGCAACACGAGATGATTGATAGGATGGTTGTTGGTGGGCATGGTTTTTTGGCTCATTAACGCCCCCTACAGTAATTTGAAAATTCAGCCCCTGCAGCAGGATTATCCAAGAATTCTGATAATTCTTGAGCTTATACATCATTTTAAGTTCTACAAAAAAGCATTTTGGACCCATGCCGTAAAACAAACAGGAAGTCTGCCATTTTTATTTTTGTGGTAAAAAAGCAGCACATTTAGGATAATTATCACTACAGCCATTTTTACAAAAAAACTATCCTCTGAGAACAGAATCCATTTTGTTTATTTGTTTGTTTGTTTAAAGGTTTGGTGTTTTAATGTCAATCAGATCTACTAATGTGCCTGAAACTGCTGTAGTATGCATGCCAGGCCAGTCGTTGGCAGTGTGACTGACAATGAAACACATGAATCCACACCTTTCCTTCCTTCTGGTGGTGTCAACAGACAAACATGGCTGACACACAAATGTTTGTTTGGACAGATGAAGTCGGGTTGCTTCCTAGTGACAGTCAACCACAATATAAATAGATATTTAAAAAATGGGAACATATAAACGTTGGCAGGAAGTGAGCAGCACAAACAAACAGCACATTTTTGTGTGGTCTGTGCAGCACCAGGCCAAGATCAAGTCTCTGACAGACTACATGCAGAACATGGAGCAGAAGAAGAGACAGCTGGAGGAGAGCCAGGACTCTCTGACCGAGGAGCACACTAAGCTGCAGGCTCACGGTTTGCACATTTATATTAACCATTAAAACATCTTAGCTCAAGTAAAATCAGGCTAATTTGATGGAATTTTCCTCTTTGTTTTTCATCAGAGAAAACACAAGATGTCAGGAGAGGAGAAGGAGAAGGAGGACATCGGCAGACATGATGGGGACGGGGATATAAAGGTGATGAAGAAACACGTCACTGAGAATCTCTGTCACAGAAATGTGAAATAGCTGAATGTTTTTGTGTCTGTGTGGTACAGAAAACTCTGGAGGAGCAGCTGGAGAACCACAGAGAGGCTCACCACAAACAGCTGAGCCGACTGAGAGACAAGATCGAAGACGAGCAGAGGATGCTGGACGAGCTCACAGAGTAAGTCTGACTGTTTTAAATCCAACTACATTTTTAAAGACGTTAGAGAGCACAGACATAAGAAGAAACACATGGCATGAGATATTTGAATCAAAGCCTGCAGTAAAATAAGTAAACTAATTATTTAGACCAGTGTTACTGAAAACTGCTCAACCAAAGAGCCAAATTGTTAAAAAAAAAAAAAAACCTTTGCAATAGCCACATTTAAAGTGGTGAAAAGTGGCAAAAAGGATTAAAAGAGACATAAATGGTCAAAAAGCAGAAAAAAATGGTATAAAGGTTCAAAATTGGAATAAAATGGCAAAAACTGGTTAAAAAGTTTCAAAAAAGGAGTTACAGATAACAAAAATGGTCAGAAAGCAGCAAAAAATGTGCTAAAAATAGTGAAAAGTGACTAAAATGGTCAAAAAGCAGAAACAGAATTAATGTAAAGGCAAAAATAGGCATTAAATGGCAACAACTATGTGAAAAGTAGCAAAATGGGGGAAAAAGTGATATATAAAAGGAGTTATGGATAATAAAAATAGTCAGAAGCTGCAAAAATGTGGTAAAAAATAGTAACAAGTGACTAAAACATGCAAAAAGCAGCAAAAATGTGGTATAAAATTGTGAAAAGTGACTAAAATGGCAAAAAGCTGAAAAAATGTGGTTAAAAAAAGTAGTGGATGGTGACTAAAATGGGCAAAAAGATGCAGAAATATGGTAAAAATGAATGAATAGTGATTAAGACGACCAAAAGCAGCGGGAAAATGGTGAAAAGGTGCAAAACTGGAATAAAATGGCAAAAAACGGGTGTAAAGTGGCAAAAATGGGTGAGACATGCCATTAAAAAAGGAGTTACAGATGATGAAAAAAAAATGGTGAGAAGGTGCAAAATTGGAATTAAATGGCAAAAAATGGGTGAGAAGCGACAAAAAAGGAGTTACAGATGACAAAAATGTTCAGAAAGCAGCAAAAATGTGGTAAAAAATAGATAGAAGTAAGTAAATTGGTCAAAAAGCTGCAAAAATGTGTTTAAAATAGTGAGAAGGTACTAAAATGAGCAAAAATATGCAAAAATGAATGAAAAGTGACTAAAATGGCTAAAAGCAGCCAAAAAAAAAAAAAAAAAAGGTGAAAAGGCAAAAAAATAGGCATTAAATGGCAAAAACTATATGAACAGTAGCAACAATGGGTGAGAAGTGACATAAAAAATAAGTTACAGATGATAAAAATTTTCAGAAAGTGGCAAAAAATGTGGTAAAATAATGGTGAAAAGTGACTGAGAGGCAAAAAGTGGCAAAATAGGCTAAAAAAATTATATGAAAAGTGACTTAAATTGTGAAAAGCAACAAAAATGTGGTATATAAATGAAAATTGAGTTAAATAGTCAAAAAGTGGCAAAAATGTGATAATTATTGGTGTAAAGTGACTAAATGGGCAAAATGCTGCAAAGAGTGACAAAAACATAAAAAGCGTCATTTAATGTCAAAAAGCAGCTTAAATTGGGTGAAAGTGGCAAAAAAAATGCTAAAAAGGGGAAAGAATTGCAAATAGCAAAAAGCAGGATGAAAGTGGCAAAAACTACAAAACTAGCAAGAAGAAGTGACGCAAATGGGCTAAAAGCAGCAAAAATGGATTAAAAGTGTCAAAAAGAGGAAAAAAAGGGAGAAGAATTAGAAATAAGGGTAATGAAAAAACTAAGAGAAAAATAAAGGTTGACAATGAAAGCCTCCTGTATAAGAGTGGAAACAAACTGATTAATGTGACTTGATACGGATCATTCCAGAGGTGAAAGTTTTTTTTAAGGTTTTCTGGGGAAAAATATTTGAAATGAAGACACAAAAGAGCCACAAACCATCCCAATGAAGCCACACACTGAGTTTTACTCATTTAGTCTAAAACTGTCCAAACCGGGCTTAAAATTTTGACTTCAAATCCACAGTGACGTATCACGCAGTGGAAAAATCAATAAACCTATTCATGTTTGATGTTTTTTAGAGCCATGATATTTCCACAGATTTGATTGGTTCTCATTGAACCACTTTATGCTGGTTTAAATGATCCTAAAGTTTGTTTTTTTTTATTGTTTTTTCAAACCAAAGTAGTGACAGTCATTACGACTGTCTACTGTGTGTGATCCTCATGAGGAAGGATGTAAAATCCTCGTACCACTCCTCTTTACTGAGTCAGGAACTTTTAGCTGCATACGACTGTAGTCTGGCTTTACACTGGCTCTAAAAGTCTACACACACCTGTTACATTGTTGTCATGTGAAGGTTCCCTACCTGGGGTCCAGGCACCCCTAGGGGGGGCGCCTATAATGAACTTTTTTTATAGAGTCATGATTGAAATGTAAGAGGAAGTATTAGAGCCCTCTATAAGGTCCAACAAAATAAAGAGAATCTGTACATTTCTTGGAAAAAGGTGACATTTAAAAGTACATTTTTGAGATGATAAAGTCGTATTTTTTCAAGAACCTGAACTCAGAATTTTCTAGTTCAAAAGTCCTAAATTATTACATCATGCACTTTAAAATTTCAAGTTTGTAATGTCAGGATTGAACATTCTAAACTGGTGAATTTACAAGGATCCAAACTGAAAACAGTGAACAGAAATGTCTCTTCAGAGTCTGGGGATTAATGATCATGTGATCATTCTTGGATCATTTCCTCACTGATCAATCCTACTAAGAAAAATCTCCTGATTAGGCGATCAACTGTAGGACTTATGGAAGGAAAACAGCTTCTTCTCTTGTCATTTTCTTTTTCCATGGCTCTTTTGGATTTTATAATGACAAAAAATTCTGCCTTTTAGTTGACATAAATTTCCAGTTTTCTTTTTCTGCTAAATTTATGACTTGTTAAATTAGAAATGTTTGAGATTTTAATTAAAAATTGACTGAACCTCCTCATTCTGATATTCTTACGGTGACTCTAAATGCCGTTGTAATGATGGATAGTTTATATGCAGATATTTATGAAGAACTCGTTTATGCAGGCCTGTTATGCTGGGATTTAGTCAATAAAACAATTAAAAATGATGTTTAATTTCTCAGAGATTGTCCTGGGGGGCTTTAGAGTGTTTAGAGTAGAGGGACCCCAAAGAAAAAAGGTCAGGACCCACTGATGTAAAGGTCTATCATTTCAGAAATGTTCTGCCTTGTACCATTTTTGAAACCAAATAACTGTTTGGAGAAATTTCCAGAAACCAGATGAACAAAATGAATATATGTTGATGTGGTTTGTTGACATTTCTCTAGACAGTTACTCTGCCGTTAAAAAGCGCCCAGTCAGAGCTTAGCGAGCGTCTCCTCTCAGTCTGAACCAGGGTCTGCTGCTGGAGCAGGAGAGGCTGATGTCAGACTAGGACAAACTGAAGAGCAGGAGAAGGACGCCAAGCTGCAGAAACTCATGTGAGTAAAGGACTCATCCGTACGTTTATTTATGTGGAATATGAGTTCATATGTTTTTTGTTTGCAGGCTGCTGAATGAGCAAAGGGAGCAGGCCAGAGAGGACCTGAGGGGCCTGGAGGGTCAGGGTACCAAAGTATCATTTATTTTGAAAGGGCATTTGAACGTACGGAAATCAAGAAAACGGAGAACTTCACTCATTTTTCGATTTGTGTCCAGAATCGAAAAACGAGTTGTCAGTTTTCTTGATTTCCGTACGGTCAAATGCTCTTTCAAAATAAATGATACTTTGGTACCCTGACCCTCGAGGAGAGTGGTAAGTATTTCCTGTTTCTACAGTGGAGGAGATGAAGTCCCCATGAGGGGCTCAGTGATCATCCATGCATGCAAATAAAGACTCCATCCTGTAAAACTCCTGCTGTGTCTGTGTTTTTGTTGCATAACCCCCTACTTCCATCTCTGGCGGCTCCCCAGGGGGGCGCCGCACCGCGTCCCCCCTTCTCCATCAGGCATGCCTTGATCCAGGTACCGGCCACAGTGGGGTTTGAACCCCAGCATCCCCTGCAGAACTGGTCTAGTCCAGTCCTCTGTGCCACCGCCGCCATACCTTTCACACTACTATCTCTTCTCCTGGCACATTTATCCTCTTTGTTCAGGATGTGGCTTTAAAATTCACTGAGACCAAGATGGGAGTTGAACCTGGAACCTCCAGACTCTGAGTCAATCCACTATCTCTTTAGGCTACAGAGCCAGACATGCAGCAGAGCCTCAGAGGGGCTTTTCCTCCTTTATTTGGACTCAGATCTTTTAAACTTAGAGTCATTGGTTAGATTTAAAAGACCAACTCCTGTCCAGGTCTCCTGAAGTCTATATTTAGACTCAGACTTTTAAAATAAATGAACCCATGGTAAGATTTGAACCTGTGAACTCCTGATTCACTGTCAGTTGGCTTTTCCACTAATCCACTGAGACACACGTCTGCACCTGTTTCTCAGAGGATCTGATCTCTGCTTTTGGGGACTGGACTAAAGATACACAAAGAATCAATTACCCCCCACCTACCACCTCTATGGCAGTCCTCTTTACTCCTGAGTCAGTGACTTACACCAGCAGCTTCAAAAATCCACAGAAGATTTGAACCAACAACCTCATAATTCCAGGGCAGTTACCTGTCTAACTGAGCTAACACACAGGCTCAATCTAGCTGCAGTTTCTCTGAGACTTCACATCTGGAGTAGAACATCTCTAAGATCCACAAACTTTGCTGCTGGAGACCATTTTCATACTTGAGTTGCACATCTCCATGACGATGATCTTTGCTGCTGAAGACCATATTCATACTGGAGTAGAACTTCTCTACAGTCGACAATCTTTGCTGCTGGTGACCATTTTCATACTTGAGTTGAACATCTCCATGAGTGATAATCTTTACTGCTGGAGACCGTTTTCACACCTTGAGTTGCACATCTCCATGAGTGATGATCTTTGCTGCTGAGGGCCATATTCATACTAGAATAGAACATCTCTATGATCGACAATCTTTGCTGCTGGAGACCGTTTTCACATCTTGTGTTGCACATCTCCATGAGTGAAAATCTTTGCTGCTGGAGACTGTTTTCACACCTTGAGTTGCATATCTCCATGTGTGATGATCTTTGCTGCTGAGGGCCATATTCATAGTTGAAAAGATTTGAAAGGCCAACTCCTGTCCAGGTCTCCTGAAGTCTATATTTATACCCGGACTTTTAAAATAGATGAACCCATGGTAAGATTTGAACCTATGAACTCCTAATTCGCAGTCAGTTGGCTTTTCCTCTAATCCACTGAGACACGTGCCTTTACTCAGAGGATCTGATCTCTGCTTTTGGGGACTCGACTTAAAAATGCACCAAGAATCAAACCCACAACCTTCCAACTCTATGGCAGTCCGCTTTACTCCTGAGTCAGCGATTTACACCAGCAACTTCAGAAATCCACAATAGATTTGAACCAACAACCTCATGAATTCTGAGCAGTTACTTTTCCAACTGAGCTAACACACAGGCTCAATCTAGCAGCAGTTTCTCTGGGACTTCACATCTGGAGTAGGACATCTCTACGATAGACAATCTTTGCTGCTGAAGACCATTTCCATACTAGAGAGGAGATATAAATAGATATAAGTGCATTGATGAAAATAATGAAACAAACTTGTACACATCTTGAGCTCTCTATTTGCTCCTCTTGTTGATCTTCATCACCAATGATTGGAACATTCAGTTAATGCTTTTAGCCACTCTGTCATTTTTCTCCTGTGGAGTGAGTGTGCACACGAGGGAGAGGGAGTGAGGCTGCAAGCATGCAGGAGAGAGAGATAGAGAAACAATGGCTGAGCCAAGCACAGCAGAAAGAGGAGCTGTGGAAATGACAATACAGTGATTTGTTCATAATTTGGAGCTGCATTCAAAATTTTCAGGGTGCATGCCTCCTTCCCATTGGTTTTACTGCCAGAATAATGGCAAGCTCTGGAAATTAATGACGGGTATCACCCTCTGTTTCTGTGACAGTGTGAGTGTTGCAAAGCTCACATAACCCATGGGTGCAGCGCGCCTTGTTGCTGGCATGCAACGGTTGCTACATGTCCGCTTTTGTATAACACCTCGACATGCAACAGATTTACCGAAAAAAAAAAGAAAAATAGTAAAGCACATTATTATTTCTTGATTTTTATTTCTTGATTAATATGTCAAATTATAGTTATTTACTTGCATTCCTGAAGAGAAAAATGAGTTTTGGTGGTTGAATGTTATGCTTGATTAATTTCTGACTTTTCAGAGAAGCCCAGTGAGCCGGCTCAAATTTGGGTGAATTCAGTTTGAAATCCCTCATTCCTGTTCAAAATGGTAAAAAGTGGAGAGCTCACTGAAAATGTAAGAGTCCGCATTAAAGCACTTCATGATGCTGGATGGTCTTTGAGACAAATATGACAGGTGGTGTAATAAATTTGTTAAGCACTGTATCTTATTTAATTTTGATAGATAAATCAATCAAACCGTTTTTTGTAAATTCCTACTCTCATAATTTTATCATAGAAATCTTCAGATAAATAGAAGTTTAAAAAAGACCGCAGTGGATGAGTTTTTTTTTTTTAGCTAATGTTAGGGGATACGCAGTTCATTAAGTGTTCCTAGTTTTATTTTGAAGGCCGCAAACTCTACTCAACCGGAAGGACTTTCCACTGCGAGTACGCCTGGGCGCATCTCTGTGATTGTTATCATGGTGACGGCTTGGAGCATCCTTCTTGACAATGTTGTCGTGCGACCTTAGTGATCCCTTTGTTTGTAAATGAACCTCTGAATTATTTTGTTCTGTTGATCCTTGTCTTCATGTTCTACCTCTAATTCCTCTCCTGGTAGCTACAAAGCTAGTTTAGCTTAGCATAGACAAAGTAGGATCTGACAGGGAGACTCTGCAGCATCACAGCCTTACTGAATGGAGTGCTAATGTTGTTTCTGACCGAGCGTGTGTGGAGGACTAGTCAGGTTCGATCTGTGAAAATGTCTTTTTATCAAAATGCTGAGCTCTGTTGTCACCCAGCGGCTGGTAGATAGATACTTGGACTGTTTGAGCGAAAATAGCAGAGAACAAGGAGCAGCTTTTTCCATCAGAAGAGGAAAACGAGCTAAAATGGAAACAACAGGAAGCTGTTTTCAGCCCGTATCCTCGCGTAAACAGAGCAGGTTTGTTCTCTTTGTTTTCTTCTCTCATTTCTCTGACTCGTTGTGCAATATTCTAAAAAAAGAGCGGCTGTATTCTAAACTTTACGGTAACTCAACGACCGGAAACGGGTGCATTTTCACATTGTGACCTTTTTTTTCCTTTCTTCCGTTCTTTCTTGCTTTTAATGACGTTTTAATTTAAAAGAATATTTTTAGATAAATGAATCATATTGAAAAGCTATTTTTGTCAATAATATTATATTTAATTCTCCTGTTAAAAACAGTGAAATTGTTCTGATTGCTCTAAATGTGTGCTGACTTTTTTACTTAGAGCTTGCTCTTGTCAACCAATTTTAAACTGCCCAAAGACCAGCTAAAAGTATCGCGTTTGAACCGAAATCATGAAATTTGATGTAAAATATATTAGGGCTGTCAGCATTAATCATGTTTAATTAAGTTCAATGAAGACCCTGTGATATGAAACATTTTCCTATTTCCTGTTCCTTTATCTTATTTTTAATCCTGATAGGATGCATATTTTACATTTTGAATGCGTCTATCATTTAATGACTGAATATCTGCAGAACAGACTGAAACGTGTCTGTGTGATCAGAGGATATGTTCCCTAGTTGGGCATTGCCAGTGTTTCTTATTCTAGAGGGTGGTGAAACTTAGAGCTTATAACAATGCCACCTACATACTTTGTATAACAGACCCGTCCTCTGTAAATTCTAGAGAGAAACAGAAACTTTGCCTAGGGTAAGATGTTGTCCATTTCTTAAAATGTAGCTATGTAGTATTGTATTTATTACTCTTAATACTAGTGTGCCTAAGGCTCCACCTTGGGATTAACCCTCAGGCATCACTAGGGACATTTTTGTCCATTTGCAAATTTTTTTCCTCTTTCTCTGCTCACCATTTTGGCTGTGTTTGTGCATATGGTCTAATTTTTTTGCAACAAAGTTTCTTTCTAGACAAATTTTGGAATTCAAACTCAGTTGCTCTAATAGGTCAGGACAGAGCACTGAGAAACAATTTTACTACCCTTTAAAGCCATTAAGGACAAAAATGTCCATTTCCAAAAATCTGCTATAAAAACTTAACAGATTAATATTTTTTTCTGCTTTTTTGCATAAATCTCTTTAAAAACTTCAGCTGTGCTCAAAACTACCAAACATTCAACCATTTTGAGGATTTTAACCCTTTAAAAACATAATGACTCGAAATGACTTACCTTAAGTTAAGCACTGTACATACGCATACACATGTACGTATGCACATATAAGTTTATTCTTTTTAAAAGTTTCTTTACAATCATCATTAAATCTACCTGTATACATATACATATAATACAGTCCCTCTTATATAAGCTGTGCACAAGATTAGTACAACATAATTAAGTTGACTATTAATCAATTTACACTAATAATTAACACATAAATCTAATATAAAAGAATTAATGGGATTTCCCCCCTAGTTCTCGTCAGGAAACATGTTTCAACATTTCAATGTGATGCTAGCAACAAAACAAACAAACAAAACAAACCCCCAAAAAAAGGCAGTTCTCAGTTAAACATGTAATGTGTTTTTCTTCTGCTACTTTGAATCATGAAGTAAAATAGAGCAGATAATATTTCACCTCCAACTACATGCAGACTTACTTATCCTCTTTAAATTCTACCCACTTTCCTTATTAAGTGCACATCCTTTATTGATAAGAGATTAATTTACATGTTGTATTAAAATGGTATCAAATCACATTTTTTTTTATCAAACATGTCATTGCATTTCTGGTGTGTTCTGCAGAAGTCCCAGTCTGGACAAGGAAGACATTAAGCCTCCAAATATTAAAGAGGAAGAGGAGGATCTGTGGAACAGTCAGGATGGACTGGGGGAGGTTTACACCACTAAGTACCCCTTCACTCCTGTCCCTGTGAAGAGTGAAGATGGTGAAGAGAAACTTCAGAGCTTGCAGCTGCATCAAATAAAAACAGAGCAGATGAAAACAGGAGATGATGGAGAGGACCATGGAGGATTGGAACCAGACAGAAACTCTGATCCAGAGAGGCATTTACTCTCAGAATCTGAGGACAAGAATGTAGACTCTTCTGAGGCTGAGACTGACAACAGTGATGATTGGACAAACGCAGGGAAAGATAAGTTAGAAAAGACTTATAAGAGGCCAACTGCTGATGAGATATCACTCAGCTGCTCTAAGTGTGGTAAACCATTTAAAGAGAAGCGCTACCTGGATATACACATGAGAAAACACACAGGGGAAAAACCCTTCAGCTGCTCCGAGTGTGGAAAAAAATTTATTCAAAGAGGCAATCTCGTCCAGCACATGAAAATTCACCAAGCAGAAGAACCTTTTAGCTGCTCTGAGTGTGGTAAAAGCTTCAAACTTAAAGGAAATCTACTTCAACACATGAGAATTCACCAAAATGAGAAACCCTTCAGTTGTTCTCAGTGTTTAAAAACTTTTAAAAATGAAGGTACCTTAAAACAACATATGAGAATTCACAGAAAGGATAAACCATTCTGCTGCTCTGAGTGTAACAAAACATTTGCAAGTAATGCCCATCTGTCTTCACATATGTTAGTACACACCAAAGAGAAACTCTTCAGCTGCTCTGACTGTGGTAAAGGATTTAAACGCCAGCGTGACCTGTCCAGACACATGTTGGTTCACACAGGAGAGAAACCCTTCAGCTGCCCTGAGTGTGATAAAAGATTTTGCCAAAAGATTTATCTGACGACACACATGCTACTTCACACAGGAGAGAAACCATTAAGCTGCTCTGAATGTGACAAAAGATTCTACAAAAAGTCAACTCTGGACTTACATATGTTAGTTCACGCAGGAGAGAAACCATTTAGCTGCTCTGAGTGTGATAAAAGTTTTAAACACAAGTCTAATCTAACCAGACACCTGGCACATCACAGAGGGGAGAAACCATACAGCTGCAAAGCTTGTGAGCAAAGATTTTCCTGGTGCACACAGTTAAAAAGACACAAGTGTGCTGATAGTCAGGCTTCAGGGCTCTATCAGACAGAGATAAAAAGCAAGTCAGATAAAGGAGCAAATGGAGAGAACTGTGAAGGACAAGCCAAGAACTCTGATCCAGAGAGACATTTACAGTCAGAGATTGAGGTCATGATTGATCACTTTTCTGACCTTGCAAGTGAAGACAGTGATGATGAATGCTGAGAGACCAGAGATCACCAATGAAGTATTAACTTTCTATGAAATTATCAAATGCCACAGAGTGTAGTAACATTTGAATCTAACTGGAAATGAGCTTCTTACGCTCAGTCTGAAAAAAAAAAAAAAAAAAAAAAATTCAAGAAAGTCAGTTTCTGAAGATCAACAGAATTGATAACACTAAAAAGAATCTTTCAGGGGCTAAAGATATGAGATTCAGTTTACAGATAGAGGAAGTCTGTGCCAACATATAGTAGTCCACAAAGGAGCAAAGCAGAAAGAACCAGAGCCCTCTCACTCACTGGAGAGGAACAGGAAGAACTCTTGAGAAGTCAGGCTGACAGTACACCATCCAGTTCCTATTCATTTGTGTCTCTGTGAGCTGTGAAGATGATGAAAAGAAACCTCAGTCTTTATCAAAGATGAGATACACAGATGGAAACAGGAGCTGATGGAGAGGACTGTGGAGGTTCAGACAGGCCAGGAACTGGAATCTATGGAGACAATAACAACCAGAGATTCAGGTCAAGACTGAAGCCTTCTCTGAAACTGATTATGGCATTTTTTGGAAAGACATAAGACTGGGTTGAATATGCTGAAAATAAGAGGTCAGATACTGCTAAAAAAAACTCACTCTGCTGCTGAGTGTGGTAAAACTCATAATGAAACCATCTGACTCAACATATGAAAGTTCACTAAGAGGAGAAACCCTTCAACTGCTCTCAGTGTGGTAAATCTTTAAGGAGATCTGATTAAACACTTCAGTCTACAGATACATCTCAAAAAATTTAAGAGCATAATAAATCACAAAACCGATCAGCTAGAATGACCTGAAGGCTGCTATCAAAGCAACCTGGGCTTCCATTACACCTGAGCAGCGCCACAGGCTGATCGCCTCCATGCCACGCCACATTGATGCAGTAATTCATGCAACAGGAGGCCCAACCGAGTATTGAATGCACAGAAAAGAACACACTTTTTAGAAGCCTGACATTTCTGTTTAAAATATCCTTTTTTTATTGATCTTATGTAATATTCTAATTTTCTGAGACACTGAATTTTGGGTTTTCATTATCTGTACGCCATAATCATCAACATTTCAAGAAATAGAGTGAAATATTTCAAACCTTTATGTGTAATGAGTCTATATAATATATGGGTTTCACGTTTAGAAACCAACACACTGAAGACTTATTGTGTAGAGGTCTACTTTGGATCTGATTACACCATCTAGTGTACTGGCTCTAAACTGTTGGATCAGAACCATAAAACTGGGGGTCCTTTTCAGTGGATTGCAAATGTGTGCTTAAAAAAAAATACACCAAAAAGTCTATGAAACAGTTTTTTTTTGTTCTGTCTCTTTGTCTTGTCAGGTTTTTCACTGTTTGAGGTTCGAACGGTCATTTCATATTAAATCAATCTGATTGGTGAAAGAATATCAGAGTTGTGTTGTAGGTGCTTATTGTAGAGTTGATGGAGGGTCCTGAGGCTTGACCTGTTAAGAATTACTGATGTAGTTCACATATGAATGCTGAGCCACACAGCTTCCTTTGTTCTTTGTTGACAATTTTGTGTTTTCTTGTGATGCCACCACATGGTGGTAGCGTTGCCTTCTTGTTCTCTCTCCGCCTCCCCCACCCAGCTTTCTCTCTTTCTCTGTCATTCTTAGACAAAAACACACACGTGCCATTATTTTCTTTGTAAATATGTTGTTGTAGTTTAGTTTTAAAATAGTTATTTGAATGATTGAAGTTGAAGTGAACCAGAAGCATCTATCCCAAAGATTCTAGCTGATATTTTTAGTGATTTAGTATGCACTTTTATTAGAAACCATAATTAAAGTCACAAAATGTTAAAAGTTCAAAAAAATCTGTAGCCATTAACAAACGAGGAGATTCAAGATTTTTAAAATTAAAAAGTCCCTTTCCCTTTGTTTGGCAGGTCAGGTAAAGAGAGACCAGAAGTATGGGGAGAGAGAGGAAAAAAAAAAAAAACACCTACAATACCTTAAACTTATATAACGGAAAAGTTTGCATAGTTTCAGGGTGACTCACATTTTTCAGAGCACAGAGAATACTTTAAAGCTTCGCCTTACTTATTTAAATAATTTCTTTGTGTTATACGGAAATATTAAAACCATAAATTGTCCTAACTCTGAATTTATTGACTTTAATATGAACCCCAGTGAAATATAAAATAGGCTTAAGAGGATTCACTCAGTTATTAGACTCATAAAAAACACCAAAGGCTGTCTATAGATTTATTTTATGTCTGCAGATTTCATCAGTTTTCTCATAAAGTTTCAACTAAAAAAATCAGGCAGTGCAGCCAGAAGAAACTATACATCCAACCAGCCATCCATGCATCATCTATATCACTTATCCAATTTCGGATCCTGTGGGTTTGGAGCTGATCCCAGAAACCTGAAGGCCCAAGGAAAGACTAGTATGAGGCCCTCCATCATTTAGCTAAAAGCAATCAAAGCTAGAGAACTACAGAGCATAAATACGGTCTATGTGGACATCACCTCTAGGCTCGATTAGGAAGATGTTCACAGTGGAGATAAATCAACTGTGGCTTTCTCAGAGCCGTCTATACCAGAGGTTCTCAACCTTTTCAGCCCGCTACCCCCAAAATAAAGGTGCCACACACTGGGGACCCCCACTGTACCTGAAAGTGGTTGAACACAGCCGCGCACAATCAAGAATAGTCATGTTCAGACAAGGCCCCCTGTAAGGGGGGATAAATGGGCGAGCCATGATATCTGTACTTTATATTTAACCTGAAAAATAACCACTCTTATCGAAGAAACAAATATCATTTTTAACCTCCTGAGACCCGAGCCTTTGTTTAGAAGCATTTTTATTTTCTCCCACTTATTTGGGATGAATACGGTCGGAGAAGTTAAAATATCAGTCTTGTCGTTGAACAGGAATTTCTCAGAAATTTTCCTTTCCAAAAACCCCCCAAAATTCCATAATTAAAAAAATGTCTTCAAAAATTCTTAAATATATTTTTAAAGTACCCAAATATTTCTTTAGATAGTCCTCAAGTCTTTCAGTGAAAAATCCCTTATAAAGCCTGAAAATTCCAATAAAAATTTTCCCCAAAAAATTCTATGCAAATTCCTGAAAATTTCAAGCAAATTCCCTAAATATGAAAGTAAATTCCCCCTTCAATTTCTTGGCAAATTCTAGACATTTTCAAGAAAAATTCTCCAAAATTCAATGAAAATGATGGAAACATTCCATACCCCCTAAAGTTTTCTAAGAAAAATCCTGAAAAATGTAAAGGACAACCCTGAAGCCCAAATTCCCAATCCAACCTCCCAAAATTTGGTAATAATTCCCCCATATTCACATGAAAATGCATTAAAAATTTGAAATAAATTTAAAGCCACGAAACCCTACAAAATATACAAGCATATCCTCTTAATTTCAATAAAAATACTTTGATAACTTCCAAGCAATTCACTAAAATATCCAAACAGCAAATTATCCCTGCATTTCAAGCAAATACCTTCAACTTGAACGGACATTTTGAACAATTATCACATCAATTCTAATACCAAAAATAATTGTTATAATGTAGGAAAGCCAAAATGTGATGTCCTCATATGTGGATGCAGGGTCTTAGGAGGTTGATCATTTGTATAGTAAACAGCCTTCTTAAAAATGTAAATCCCTTTTGTTAAAAAAAATCATTCAAATGGGTTAGAAATTGCAAAAATGGGTTAATAGTGGCAAAAATGATGGAAAAGGAGGTGAAACTGGATTTTAAAAGTAGAAAAAAAATTTGGTTAGAAGTGGCAAAAATTTGATTAAAATTGCGAAAAAAGCAAAAATGGGCATAAAGAGTGGTAAAAAGGAGTTAAAAGAGGCTGAAAAAGCTTCAAATGGGCACAAATGGGTGGAAATTTGGTGAAATGAGATGAAAAACTGATTTAAAATGGCAAAAAAAAGTGTTAACTGAGAAGAGAAAAAGGCAGATATTGGCAGAAATTGGTTAAACCAGCAAAAATGGGCATATAAGATGGTGAAATGGGAAAAATTGTGCATAAAAAGTGGCAAAACGGTGTTAAAAGTGCTAATAATGGGTCAACAGAGGCAACATTGGGCATATGTGGCGAGAGTTGGTTTAGAAGTGACAAAAACAGGAAGAAAAAAGTGGTGAAAAGGGTTTAAAATGGGCAAAAAAATGGGTGTTAACTGGCAACAATCTGGTAAAATTTGGGGGGGTGGAATGATGAAAATGGTTTGAAGTTTGGCTAAATTTGTGTAAAGTGGCAACAGTGTAATTTAAAAAAGGGAATCTGGAGACCCCTTCTCAGTGTCTCACGACCCAAAGGGGATCCAGTCTCCAAGGTTGAGAACCACTGGTCTATACAATCAGACTCTATTGTAGCCATCAAGGAGTTGTCACAAACACACACACACACACACATTGTCCATGATTGGAGACTAATTGTCGTCTCCTCCAGGCTCTGCAGCGTTTATTTGGTGAGTACATTCATCTACTGTCAGCACTTCCTCTGAGTGCTTCTGTGTCTTCTTTTGGAAAATGTGTGTGGAAACAAACAGCAGCAGCGTGTTTGTGATCTGCGGCACACGCTCCCTCTGACAGTCCTGTGAAAGATTCTGCTGAGGCGTTATTTTAATATTTGTGAGCGCGCTACAGCTTTAATGAACTCTGAATGTAATAAGGCTGTTTTTCTTCAGGGAGCTGTCTGATGCCACGGTAAATAATCTCAGCGTCCCAACAATAATAACAGTCCTGCGATATTACACCCAGCCCTGTGTGTGTTTTTGTGTGTTTTTGTGTGGATGTGTTGAGGTCTTATGTAGTGCTTTGTTGTGGTCTCTGATATTTCAAGCCAAATATCGGAGGTTTTCTTTTCCTTGAATTATTCTAATTCATTTAGATTTATTTAACCAGAGGGAGCCTCATCGAGATTAAGAGTATCATTTACAAGAATGTCCTGCAGTACTGCAGCACAGTTAACAAAGTTACATACATGAAACATTATCTATAAAAGCACTATAAACACAGATCAACCAATCCTGAGTCCCAGAAAGTCATCAGTCAAAACTTCTACAGCCTGATGCATTTTCCTCCTACACTTCTAGTTGGAAAAATAGAGACCAGCTCCCTCAGACTTACATTTTTCTTCAGATTTCTCCAGCAGGAGCAACATATTCAAAATCCCTTATGCCTGTTTCAAGATGAACTTGTGGGACAAAGCAAAAGAAAGTCTTGTGACTGAGTCACAGAGTGAAGACTGAAACTTTTGCACTTTTTACATGAATGAAATCAAACAAGTGTCGCCTTATAGATAAGGACATGTCAGACATGACTCAACATTAAGTTAAGGACTTGAGATTTGTTATAAACCTCAGCATCCTGTGGAGTACATATCCAAAGATTTAACGCACAGGTGTCAAACTCAAGGCTCGGGAGCCTAAGCCGGCCTCTGGAACGGTTATATCAGTCCCACAGGATCATATCATATTTGTATTCTACCTGGCCCACCAGTATGAGGTCTGCAGATTTCCTCCAGTGTAAAAATGTAAACTTAACCATGATGATTTAAGATTTCCTTGTAAGGCCATAAAAATCTGAAAAAAAGTAAAGAGTAAGAAAAATTAGATAAAAGTGGGGAAACAAATTTTGTGTTTTTAAATTCATATTTTTAATTTTGCATCTCAAGATTATGACTCAAACTTAAGATTTTGATTTTTCATTTTATAGTTTGACCTTTTCAACTCATAACTTGCACTCTATATGCCATATTTTGTCTTTTAGATTGACAATTTATACAGTTTAAGTCACATCTTACATTTCACCTCATTATTTTTACATTTTGTATCATATTTTGACAGTTTCAACCCCTAGCTTTGGCTTTTTAATCCCATATTTTGACATTTAGACTTATAATTTCACATTTTTCTCATATTTTGACATTTTAAATTCACAAATTTTAATTTTTATATCATATTTTGACATTTTAGATTCACAATTTTAAATGTAAGTCATTTTTTTAACTTCTTAAGCCAATATTTTAAATTAAAGTTCATATTTTGACATTCTAAATTCATAATTTTTAATTTTTACATCATATTTTGACATTTAGACTCAATATCTTAAATTTAAGTTATATTTTTTAAGTATTTAAGTCATTATTTTGGATTACAGCTCATATTCTGATACATTCAATTCCTAACTGTGTTTTTTTAATCCCATATTTTGACCTATTAGACTCACAATTAAGTCATATTTTGACCTTTCAAACTTATTTCATTTTTCTACTCATATATTTGTTCTTCAAAACATTGTTTTTCTATTTTTTATATTGTGTTCTGACCTTTGGAACTAATAAGTTAGATTTTTTTATCTCAGATTTGAGCCTTTAAACTTATAATTTTTCCTTTTTTGGATTTCCAAATGATTAAGTATCACTGCTGTTTTTTTCATATTTTATTACTGGTTAAAATGAGGTTGACAGTTGTGATTTAGTTTGACAGCCCTGATTTAAGGAATCGAGAGGATGCATGCACGTATAATACATCATCATAATCAGAGCCCTATGCTATGGTTTAATCATTCTGTCTCTCCTGGACTTATTGTGCTTAAAAATTGGTCTACAAAAATAAAAGGAAAGACTAAATGGAAATAAAAACTCAGATTTTCATGTGCGACACGCAGTAAACAATACTGATTTTTTTTTTTTTTCTGCTCAAACTTGTTCTTCCATCTCTTGGGGACAAAAAAGTGAAAAAATAATCAATCTGTGACAAAAAGTCTTCATAATATTCACATATTTTCCCCGAAACATCTGTGTACTTTTTAAAAAAATTTGTGCCATTATTCAAAGCAGTTCCTGACTGCAGAGACACAGAGGGCCATGTCACAGGCTCTCTGTCTCTCTTTCTCTCCATTATGAGCAGCTTCTACCAGGATTTAAGCGTGAAGACATGCACAGTTTGATAAAGCCTGACGCAACAATGTAACAGCCTGCCATTGGTTGTCACAGCCCATCACAATGTGTGGGTAGCATTAGCCACTAGCTGCAAAACCACAGCTACAAAATAGAGTAAAAATGGACAAAAAGACATTCAATGTAGAGTTACTGGTGTGGATTTAATCTTTAAAGACTTTGGAAAGTCTTCTACAGGCTTGCTAGAAACGCTTCAGTAAGAGCTACAAAAGCGTGGATAGCATCATTGGAACGGCACAATAGCAGGTTACCAAAGGAAAAGGTAAGTGGCTATGATTTATTGCTCAAAAGTTATTTAACCTTAAATAACCTGTGCCTCTTCTTGTTGAACATGACATCAGTCTCAGCCGGTTAAAGAAAAAGAAAAATTCTTACTGAAATTAAAGCCCGGCCAGAACAGGCCCAGTTCACATGGAGACAAATTCAGGAGTATACGCAAAAGTTTTTTGTCGTATCGGCATTTGATCCACATGGAAACAGCGATCTGGGTGACTGTGAATGAAACTTTTTAATAATGGGTCCCAGAGTGCACAAATCCGTCTGCGTCTCTGTGTGGACAGCCAACTGCATCTTCCTTGAAACGATTACATCACACATAGCGTAGCTCTCTTAATATGCCTGCACAGTTTCGGCCAAAACAACAATGGCGGAATATGGGGTTGTGTTCGTGCTGCAGAAGCCACTGAGCTAATTATGGCTTTTACAGCAAAATCTGATGCTCCTTAACCACCACCGCGAAACACAAACGCCAGATGTTCTTAAATCCAACGTGGAGAACAACCAGAAGGAACGCTAGAAGAAAGTTTGGGTCAGTTTTCTGTATTTTTTTTCTCTTTTTGGTGCATTTCCACGGCAGCAATACAGCGCCACGTAAAGGCTTGGCATATGTACTACAGCAATTTCAGTCATTTTCAGTGGTTTCGTGCTTACGTGAGTATTTCCTGGAACGATCCCGTCTTTACGGAAACGTTCAAAACTAAACCGCAATATATCGTTTTCATCTCTGTGTGGACGGGGCCTTAATATGAAGCTTAAAAGACAGCGACTCATCAATTTAGAACCCATGGTATTTATAAAAAGAAAGACTTCACATCTGAGATATAAAAAAAGGAGGGTTCATTGGCTTTTTCTTTGAGTTTGAAAACATCATGGGTTTAGTTTTGCCATTAGGGTTTAGTTTGTCCTCACAAAACTATTTTTTGATTGGCTAGATCAAAGTGGCTTAAAACTAGGTGAGACAAACTGACGGCTGAGGCGGAGTTATTATGCCAATGTTTGGATAATAGAACATAATAATAGTTACTCTGTGTTCTCTGTTCTTTGGCTGGTTTTACAGTGATTTTTATGACTAATCCTTAAATATGAGCTTCTACATGTCCAGCTGGTCCTCTGTGTTCATGTTCAGGTTTAGGCAGAGTCTTCAAGCAACAAAGTGAAATGTTGAGTTATACTTCAACAGTTTCATCTTTAAATTATCTTTGACACTGAGGAACTGTTAATTTTCAGTCTGTCCTCTTCTTTTTAAGGGTGAACCAAGGATTTTAATCTTCCAGCACAAAAGCTGGAAACCCTCCTGACTCTCCTTCTCTCTTCAGCAGAGTAAATGCAAATGTGCCGTCTTTGACCTCCAACCATTCTTCATTCAGCTTCCTCTTGTCCGTTCGTCATCCATCACTCACTCAGAGAAGTAAATTAAATTCAGCCTCCTCTGCTATCCTGTCTCCATGTTTGCATTAAGCTGATTGGCTCTGCTGCTCTCTGACACAATAAATGCATCAAATCAACAAGGGAAGCTGCAGGGCTCCCCAGGTGGACATTCTGGACCTCCTGAGCTACAGTATGTGTCTGAAAGGGATCGTTTGATTTGTTTGAAGTATGAGATCACACTGTGGTGGATAATGAAGTCCTAAAGACCACAGTTCCTCAAGCATACACAGGAGGCTGGCTGCAAAAGCTCCAGGATTCACATACATAAAATTTTACAATAGAAATAAACATTTTTTTACTGCCTAAAAAGGCCCAAATGGCTTATGGAGGAAAACATTTCTGGTTGGCAAAATTAATGTGTTCTGACAAGACAGCAAAGTCAGGTGCTGAAAAATTCCTCCTTTTAACTCATTGAGTGCCAGTGTGTTTTTTTGGCAAGTGTTTTTTTGGCAGCTGGCACAAGGGGACGCTCTCACGCTCCCTGTGAGTAATTTTTGGGCTTCTGGGATATGTAGTCAGAACATGGAAGAGACGGTAAATCAAAGCCACTGAGATCAGAGCACGAAGTGGAGAAGCCGGGTTGGAGGTAATCTAAGCTCAAAGTTCTAAAATATACAGTATCAGCACAAAATGGCCCCCAAAAAACGGAGGGATCAAGTGGCCAGTTTCGCCAGCGGATGCCGGAAGAAACTCTATTATTTTGCCTGAGAAATCGCTTACTCACTGAAACCGACAATGAACTGAGCCAGCGATCAGCGTGTTCCTTCATCTGCCTCGGCCGGCCAAGAGGCTAAAGAATGCCACGAGCTCTCCACCTGTGCGTTGGAGAAAAACGGCAGCCGCTCGCCAGCTGGATGGATACAGCGACGACACTTCAGAGACGGACTTTTCCGACCCAGACTCTGAGGAATGGCTGCCGAGTGAGCGGAGCAGATTGTTCTCCGTCCCAGAGCGATAACGTCAGGAACACACTGATTATTCAGCCAAATTTATCAAATGAAACCGTCACTCATGCTCCTGTGATTTCAGAAGCAGACTTGAGAGAAGAGCAAGCCCCATGCAGTTCTACAACACCGTCTGTTGGCAGAAAAAGAGGTAAGAACAAAAAAAATCTATATTATAGATTATATATATAATTATACAACATTATATATTATATTACTTATATAATTTACAGGCAGTGCCAGGGAACACGCAAGCAGGGAGAGGACGTGGGTGTATCAGGGGTCCAGTGGCAGCTGTCCAGTTGTATCGTGCTGTATTTTGTGTTTATTTTATTTACTTTATAATAAAATAACATTTGTTATACAATTTTCAGATGTCTTTTATGTCATTGAAGGTAAAATTTTAACATTCACATCATAGTTTTGCTTGACAGACTCTATTTCACAAAAATGCATTTTTCTCAGCTTTCTAGAAAAAAGTGGTCTTTTTGGTGCTATTTGGTGTTTTCAGAGTTATAGTACAAAATATTCTGTGGGTCTTGAAAGATGACTCAAAATGGCCAAAAACTCCGGCACAAGCCAATTTCCATTTTATAAAAGGGCTGGCACTGAATGAGTTAATGAAAACACACTGCTAAGAAATTCTAGGGTCATTTTTGTCTTTTAATTAGCAAAAAATACAAGGCACAGCTGACCTGTTTCAGAGCCCCACCATCTAGTCCACCACATTTCTTGCAGCTATATTGATGTCTTAGCAAGTTTGGCAAGTTTGGCATCATTAATGATGATTTAATGGTGTTAACAGTTTGAATGGGCACATTGAACTAAATGATTATGAAGTCATGTCAGACTTTATAGCTAGACCATGATGTAAACAAATGTCAGAAAATATAAAGCAGAAGAAACTGAGACAACTCTTTAGAACAGAAAATAATTGTGAAAACAGGCAAGAAATGGGTGAGAAGTGGCAATAAAGATAGGTTACAACAGTAAAAAAGCTGCATAAACAGATTTAAAATGGCAAAAAGAAACAGCAGAATTGGGCAAGAAGTGGGCACAAATAGCAAAAAAGAAAGGTTATAAAAGTTTAAAAAAGCATATATGGATTAAAAATGGGGAAAAAAAGAAATTAGAAAATAGTCTTAAAGCGGCTTTAATGGATTAAAAGTGGAAAAATTGGGTGATTGTGGCAAAAGTGGTTGAAAAGTGGTAAAATTGAGAAACAAAAGGGGCAAAATGGGTGCAAATGCCAAAAGAAGGCTATAATACACAAAAAGCTGGAAAAAGATGTTGCAGAAATTGGCAATAATAGTTGAATAGTGGCAACAACCAGTTCTGTAGGTGGGCCTGAATTTGAGTACAATGACAAAAATACAGTACTGTTTGCTTACAGCTAAAATTGTGTTCCTTTAGTTCAGAAAAATAGAGATGAAACAGCTGTTTTGGATCTTTAAGTTAACACATCTCATTTTTAGAAGAACCGTCAACTGTCTGGTCTTACGGGGAAAAACTGAAGGTGCACTTCCACATAGTTCAGTATATCTTCATAATAATGGTCATGTTGGTCCCAGTATACTGCTGGGTTTAAATGAGTCCAAAACTTCACTCACGGGGCAAAAATGTCTAATGCCAAATGGAATTCTGGAAAAACTTTGCAGTTTACACTATGTTTGTTAAATAATCTGAATACAATGACACAAAAGTACTGTTTACTTGAAACTAAATATAAAAATAAGTTCCATGAACCTGCAAACTGTTCGATTCTTGCAGCGTACTTGGAAAAATGGTCAAACAGTGTTCAGGGGGGTTTAGACAACACGTATATTAGAAACTGTTTTATTCCTCTGTCTCCTTTCTATAGGGCTAAAATTCCTTGATTTGAACAAAAATAAATGAAAATACAACATACATAAACTTGTCTTCTGGTTGACAGATCTCCAGTTTGTTAATCCAAGGTAGCCTCAACCTAAACCATTCCTGCTTTCAGGTCTCTTTGCCTCCAAATTTTGTGTCATAATTCACTAAATGACTGAGGCCGTACAATCAGAGGAACATGTTTACTGAGGTAAGAAATCATTGGAGGAGTAGGAACATTTCCTAAACTATACAATCAAATTCACTCAGTGCAGTCACCCCCTGGTGGTTGTTAGGAAGAATGCAGGATGAAGACATTTCTATTTTGGCTTTACTACTCCTCTTTTAAAGGAGCTAAAACAAGACAAACCAAATTAGCTCCTTCAAATAGTTCATCAACTAAAAATATTCCCAGGTCAGATGGTTTTTAATTTAACATCCGTGCTAAATACAGTGGAGAAACTGATGATCAACAAACAAGCAATTAACAAAGTCATTAAGGTGTGTGTGCACTGATGGAGTCATAAAATAAGATGGTGTTGATTGTTCTGAGCCACGGCGGTCTCTGAGCAATCTATTCAGTTACCACACACTCCTAGACACACTGGTGTACACACTTTTATTTAAAGCGCTACTTTAACAGTGTTTTAAATTCCTGATTCTTGCAACAGTTATCCAGTTAACCCTCTACATATATATTTATATATACGGCAGGTAGAAGGCAGGATCGCTGGATCAAGCGGGGAGATGAGCTTTGTTTATGTGTGCATGTCGGACTATGAAGTTTGTTTGGAGTTTCTGTTGCGTGTTTAAATGCCATACTGTCCCGTGTTTGTGCAACACCACAAGGCAATGTGAAATCCTAAACTGGGACACTAATATCATACCTAATCATGCCTGCTTTTGCACAAATCACTGCATCTATGTGACATGGCATGGAGCCATTCAGTCCTTGGAACTGCTGGGGTGTTTAGAGCCTACGTTGATCTGATAGCAGTCTTCAGCACCCCTGGACTGTTGAGTCTGGTGTCTCTCATCTTCCTCTTTACATTTCCCCAAAGAGTTTTCAGGTCAGACCAGTTGGCTAGTCAGTCTGGTCCACTCCTTGTAAAGCCCCCCTTAGTTCTTGAATCTGCTTTGTTTGTCTTATTTTCGAACCACATTTTTGTCTTCTTTCCATGAATCTGCTTTGATGCAACCTCTGAGAACAGTCTGCCCTTTCAGTAATGACCTTTTGTGACCTTCTGTCAGTGATTGTCCTCTGGACATGTGTAAAGTCAGCAGTCTTGCGGTTGTGTGTACTGAACCAGATAGAGAATGGAGACTCAGGAAACCTTTGTAAATTACTTGTCCACAATATTCTAATATTTTGAGGAAGTTGATTTTTTAGTTCTGTGAGCTGTAAGCTGTAATCATGGCGAGATTGTTGGCCTGATGACAGTCAAACCCATCTGCTTAGCAGGGTTATATCATGCCATAGGACTGGTGTAAAAATGAGACTGAGTGTAAAACCAATGGAACAGGCAAATTGGAATCAAAGGCCACCCTAGTTTTTACTGAAAATGCTATTCTTGTGCAAACGAGCCAAATGCAGCCAAAAGCTTCTGTTTTAGATTACATCATTGAATGAATGACACAAATCCTGGAAATGAGCTGAATAGGAATCATTTCCTCTCTAGAAGTCTCATTTAAATCTGTGAAGGACAGAAACTCAATCATTTTTCACAAAGCAGAGGAGATTCCAACATGGCCGCTGCTGACTTGATAACATCTCATCTGCTTCTCTCTATCTGCTCATCACTTCCCTACCTGCCTGTGAAAATTCACATCCAGGGAACCTTAACAAGGAAAGATCGGCATTAATATTTCATCTGTATTAAATCTGGAGGCCTGGTGTGAATAGGAGAGATAAGAGGAGGATATGAGGCCTTGTGTTCGGGTGTCCCACTTTCCCTCAGCCGCCCCATTCACTGCGGGCTTCCTGTTAGGAGCTTTTGAGTCTCTGCTGCACAGAAACGGAAACTCTGCTTCTATTCACAGTCGATATTTGAAGTGAAGTTTTTTTTTTCAGAGGAGGATTTCAGAGGCTTTTGTCGAGCGAGCGGAGCGATGGAGTCGCGGCCCGGCGGTGGATTACGCTCCAGAAAAAAAAAAAAAAAAAAAAAAAAAAAAAAGAACTCGGCTCGGCTTCTTAATCAGCAGTAATCCCTCCATTCTTCTCCACAGTTTGCCAAACTGCCGCAGCTTTGTAAAAAAACTGAAGTTACTAAAGGCAACTTTAGAGTTTCTAATATTTATCTGTGACTTTAGCTGTTGTGTTCAAGAGGGAAGAGAGGAGGGATTAAAGACTCCAAACACATTGAGTATTTGGCTTAAGGGTTTTTATTTGACAAAATAAGAAATAAAGATGAAGAAAAAAACAAACTTGAGAGAAAAATCCACCAATGGGTTTTGCTAAATTAGTCTTTTGAATTGATTTCAGTCCTGTCAAACAGCAGTAAATAAAGGGTTCACCTTTATATCTTGAAACAAGGATAACATCATAAAATCAGAATGGACAGGAGGAAAAAATACAGAGAAGCACAGATAAGAAAGGAGGCGCAGTGTCCTGGTTATGGAGGGTTATTATGATGTCTCTACTCCAAGTTTAGAAAGACAAAAAGGCCAGATATCATGGTACATCATGTTCAAAAATTAAGGATTAATCCTTTAATTGACACCTTTATGAATCCAAAATAGAACTGGAACCCAAACTAGTGATCAGTGGAGAAATATGGATTTACTAATCTTGAGACATTTCATGTTTGATAACGTTCTTCACATGGCAAAGCTGCTAAACATGAGACAATGATAACCTAAAGTAATCCCAGTCTGCCACTCACAGTATCAGCTGGGTCGTAAAGCTTTAGACTGGTCTTTCCTCTTTTTCTTCTAATAGCTTTGGCCTTCGCCATCCGCTAGGGCTGGGCAATTAATTGAAAATTAGATTAAATCATAATATGGCCTGCTGCAATTTACAAATCACAAAAGGTGTAATATTTCTTTAACCTGAAATTTATGTCAAAATACCAGTGTAATCCTTATTTTTTGCAGCAGAGACGTTACGCATTACATAATTATGCAATCATTCATGTGCAGTTTTTTAGAATAGTCCACAAAAAAATCCTACTTTCTTCATTTTTATACATTTTTCTTTTTAAATATGAGAATGGCAATACATAAATTCATATCTAGTTTTCAATATGAGTCAAGATCATCACAAATAGGTATTTATTCAAAATTTTTCAGCCCTTATTTAGTTTAATATTGGGTTGGTTGGTATATAGAATAATTGATTGCCTGTGTTTGTTTAAAAATATGTAAGATGTGGAACTTAAGGAGTAATCACAATTCAAATTGCAATATTGGGTAAAAAAAAAAAAAAAAAAAAAAAATCACAGTTAGATTATTTTCCCAAATCGTTCAGCCTTACCTTCCACTTCTATGTTATGTATGAATCAGAGATAAGCTGGTGTGTGAGCGAGTGCCATAAAGGGCCAAAGTTACACAGTGCTGAAAGCAGATGACTAGGGCACTCTGTGGAAATGGGATGACTTTTTATGTAAAGGGTTTTCTGCGATTCAGTTCAGAAGTCATGCATATAAAGATAAAACAAAGAATATCTTCTCATTGTCCATCCAGGTGTAATTAGTAGAGGCACATTTATACTTTTAATCATTTATCGGTTTTATAAATCAATCATGTATAATTTGGCTTTTTTTAACAAAAAAAAATGCTGAAAAAACTCTTCCGTGTGAAAGTGAAAAAAGATTTCTACAAAGTAATACTAACTACATAAAAAATTAAAATTTTCAAATAAACGACTGCATAAATATTCACCCCCTTCTAGTCAGTTTTTGGCTGCAATCACAGCACAGAGTGTGTGTGGAAAGGTCTCAATCAGGTTTGCACATCTGGATGCTGAAATTTTACTCCACTCTTGTTTGCTAAACTGCTCAAGCTCTGTTAGGTTGCACCATTGGGTGTGGACAGCCTTTTTCAGGTTCAGCCACAATCTTTCTATTGGACTGAGGTCTGGGCTTTGACTCTTCCACTCCAGAACATTCCCCTTGTTGTCTTTCAACCTTTTCTGTTAAGCTTTCGATGAATGCTTAAGGTCATTGTCCTTTTGGAAAATAAATCTTCTTCCATAGGTCTCTTGCAGACGGAATAAGTCCTTCAGGACTTTCTTATTTTTGACAGCTGCTGAGAGGCATCCCCACAGCATGATGCTGCCAGCACCGTGCTTCACAGTGGGGATGGTGTGTTTGTGGTGACGTGCAGTGTTTAGTTTTTCTCTCAAATGCATTTTGGTGACCTCTAGTCCAGATTTAATCTGAACCCGGCAACACTTGTTGTCTGCAGAGTCTCTCCCATCTCAGCTGCTGATGCTTGGAACTCCTTCACAGTCATCATAGGTATCTTGGTGGTCTCCATAACTACTCTCCTTCTTGCACGCTCACTCAGTTTGTGAGGACGGCCTGATCTAGGTAGATTTACATGTGCCATATTCCTTCATTTCTTCATGGTGGATTTAACTGAACTCTGGGGGATGTTCAGTGCCATGGAAATGTTTTTGTCTCCATCCCCAGACTTATACTTTCTAATAACCATTTCTCTTAATTGTTTGGAGTGTTCTTTTGTCTTTATGGTGTAATGGTAGCCAGGAATACTGATTAACTAGTGACTGAACCTTCCACACATGTGTCTTTATTCTACAATCACTTAAAACACCTTCAGTCAGCTGGTATTCATGTCATTAACTGTGATACTACTAGCACCAGTTGGCTGGACCTCTGTAGAGTTAGATCAGTCACTTTAAAAGGGGTGAATATTTATGCAGTCACTTATTCTAAATTATATATGTTTGTCTAATTGGCATTACCTTGTAGAAATCTGTTTTTTTTTTTGTGTACGTGTATCTTTTGTCAAAAAAGCCAAACTATATTGACCAATTGACCATGACAGATTTATAAAATCAATAAATCTAAGGGGGTGAGTATTTTCTGTGGGCATTACAAATTTGGGGAACCTAGGATTATAAATGCAGGACTTGTTAGACCCCCCCCCCCCAAAGAACTGAACCGTGACCCTAAATTTAACTGACCTGTAACCTCTGTGAACTGTTAGTGTTTAGTATGTTATCAATACTCTTAAAGTTTTTAAAGACGGTTTGATTTTGTTGTCAGGCAGGACTTCATACCAGGAATGAAGAGTTTTTGATGAAGCAAGAGCACAATGAAGAGGCACTTGGATGTATTTGGTTTTATTCATCACATAAATACAAGACAGCAGGCTGAAGAAGGTCAACAGCATGTTACAGACACTTTTATTCATAGCAGGCAATCTTTAACTCTGTAGTGTCAGATATTAACGGCACAAGGTCACGGCTAAGTTTTATCCTGCAATAACTTTTGGGCCCTAACGTACCTCTGATGTAAAACATTTCAGCATGCACAGTCTGACTGTCTTTCCTGTTTTCCACCTGATGCTGCTGTTCTCTTTATGTTGTCTAAATAGCAAATGAACTTCTATCATCATTAGTGCCCATGGATGTGTTTCTCCTAAAGTAGAGCACCACAATTCAACATCGGCTCATTCTTTTAGATTGAAATACAGTTTTTAATGGAACAGATAAGTGAGAAGCAGAAACATTTAGTTTCTGTCTGTTTCCTCACTATAAATCTGAAACATTACTGTCCTCACATATCAATGATGCTAAAAGCCCACAGATAGTAATACAGACTTTCCCCACCTTCTAAACACACATTAAAACATACAGATTAAAATTCCTGCAGAGGAAGTAAGTACATACATGTGAACAGTCTGCTTTCATTTAATGTTGAACTCAAAGAAGACAAATCAACATCATTCCTGTCCAATCCTGTCAGTGTCTGCAGAGTTTAATAATTAATGAAGTTACACTTTTGTTCCTAAGTGAGAAGTTTTCACCACGTCTGTTTTATCATTTCTGATGTTGTGGGAATACGTTGGTGAAATTTAACTTAAATCTTCTATCAGCATATTTCGGACTGTGTTTGTTTTCTGTGTGTTCAAAGACACGATGAAAGGAGAGAAGTTTAAAGAAGAGCTAGCTAGCTCCAGAAAAAAATAACTTCAAAATACAACACAATGCAAAGGCTCCTCATAGTAAATCATCACTTTATCAACATCATGTCTCATCCTATGGCACAAGCTGCACGTCACCAGTCAGTCAGAGGGTCACAGCATTGATGAAGAAGAGTTTTAAAGTGGAACACCACATATCCTTTGTATGCAATATTGTTAAAATGAACTGCAAATCAGCCCTAAAAAGCAAATTCCTCTGATATTTACATCCTCTGCCCACAGATTTGGCTAGGCCCCTGACAAAACCCAGAGAATGGTGTCCGTGCAGGTTCTCATCCCATTCTAGGTCATTCTGACTCTTGTCAAAGGTGAAGCTGGACTTAATTGAAGTTCTTGAAGACGTTTCATCTCTCCTCAAAAGGCTTCTTCAGTTGGCCCTGGACCTTCCAGTTTGTGATTTATTGATCGTGTCGATGTATGTGTGTTGGATCAGTAGCTAGTCTTGGCACTACTTTTCATTTATTTTGCACTTTTTACACATTTTCGCCAAATTCTCACCCCTTTTAACCCCTTTCCCCCTGCCCATTTTTTTCACTTTCAACTCATTTTAGCTACTTTCTAAAACCCCTTTTCTGCTTTTTTCTGCCAGTTCAAACTAATTTGGGCATTATTCACACATATTTTTTCACTTTTTTATCCAATTTCCAATGTTCTGGCCTTTTTTGCTTCATGTAAGCCACTTTGCCATTTTCTGGACCCTTTCCACCAACATTTCTGCCTAAATTTAACCCTTTTTGCCACTTTGAAACCATTTCCATCATGTTTTCTGCCTGTTTTAACAATTTTCAGCCACTGTTTGCAACAGTCCACCTATTGTTGCCGTTGTTAATTATTTTTTCTTGCCAACTTTTAACAACATTTTAGAATTTTTTATGCCCATTCATTACATTTTTTTTTTCACATTTCAGTAGTTTAACAAAATTTTGCCATTTTAATTCAGTTAATGTGACTTGTGACCCCTTTCCACTCCTCTTGTGCATTTTTTGCCTATTTTCTTGCCTCTGCTTGCCCCATTTTTTCCAAATTAAACCCTTTTTTAACACATTAACCCTTTTTCACCACTTTTCAAACAATTTCCATCCACTTTCTGCCATTTTAACTTCTTCTTGCCACCCTTTGCCTTTTGTTTTCTCTGTTAAATAATTTTTGGCAAACCATTTCAGCACTTTTTTTGCTAATTTTTGCTCTTTTTAGCCACATTTCACTACAAATATGCCCTTTTTTGCAATCATTTTTGCCATGTTGTGACCCTTTTTCACCACTTTTCTGCCTGCTTTGCCACTTTAAACAAAATTTTGCCATTCCCTGCCTATTCATTTGCCTATGTTAACCAATTTTGTATCATTTTTAACCCTCCATGACTATTGTAAATCCATTTTGCCAATTTCAAACCCATTTTTTGCTACATTTTTAATCTGATTTAATGAATGGTGTTAACATCTTAGAGAAGACTATGTACTATGACATAAATAAACTGAAAAAAACATGCTGCCTTGATAGGAGTGATTGTTATTCAGGTAAAAATAAAAATGGTTACCACAGCTTAACAAATAGACCATGACATTCTTGACTCCCATGGGCCCAATTTGGCTGGGCCCTAGACAGGTCCCCCCTTTTTCCTCCCTAAAGGGCAGCTTTGTTCTCGAGATCTTGAGTTTCCAGCTGCTCAGGGCTGAGCTGTGCACCTGGAGCGCAGTGAAGGTGGTGTATGTGGATTTTTGGGGTAAGAGATGATGCCATGATTGCCTCATAGAATACTTCTCTTTTTTTTGTGTACTTAATTGGAAATTTGATTTCCAGAGAAAAGGCAGACACTGTCCCTCTAATAAAATCCTTAATTTTCACTTTTTAAAAAATTTACTAAGACCCAAAAAACATCCCCCAAAAATAATATTGCTGTATGAAATTCATGGAAGCCTCCATTTCCTAAACTAGACCTGTTAAAGTAATTAAAATATTCTTGTACTTGGCTCGACCTCAGGTACCCAGAAAACTAAAGCCTTATAGTTAGGGGTTTGTTCCTCTACTATCAGGTGACTTTATGTTTGTTTCACATCCAGTGACCTATAGGTCTTGATAGTTTTACTTCAGTGTTCCACTTCATCCTGAAGGCTTTAACACTGACCGCTTCCTCATCTTTTTATACAGCACTTCCCTTAAACTCACAGTGACTGACCATAACAGGAAGCTTTGTTGGTAAGTCCAGAATTAGAATCCAGGAACATAAGAAGAAACAGAAGAAAAACACAGAGGGGAGACATGAAAGATGAGACGTGTGGGAGGACAGGAGCCTAATTATCAGTCCCGTTTTAACGACGGAGACAAAAGAAGGAGAACGGCTGACATGAAAACCTAATTATCACCTGTCAGTGACGGCCGACTCAGTTAGAGATGAAGGAGTAGACACGGGACAGTCACCGTCATCGCTCTGTAGGAAAGGAATACTTGACTGTTGCTGTCTTTGAAGGTTTTTGTTTCCCAGCTTTGGTAACCAACGTTGTTGTTCATGTTAATGATTAATAAAAAACACTTGACCAGCAGTCGCATGCTTATGTCTGAGAGGCTAAAGGAGGAACAAAAACATTGGTGTTTCACAACATGGAACGAGAACAGTTTGTTTTCAGAGTAAATATCAAACCAAACATTTATTTTAGCCATAATATCATTAAGGTTTCCCTCAATTATCATGATGTTGAAATACAACAAAAGCATTTTAAACAAACAAGTAAATTAAACAAAAAATACTAGTGAAGGGGCTTGGCATCACTGTCTTAATTTCCCAAAAGAACTGGCAGGGTCAGTCCTGAGACTGCTATGTTTTACTGTTCTGCATCTGTAAGATGAATAAATAAATCTTAAAAGAAAAACAGATTGGCATTTATTTATACCTCCCCTTCACTGGGTAGCACTGTCATGAAAAAGGAGGTGTCCTGGCTCTATGGGTCTTAGGTCTACAGTCCTTAAACTACTGTCTGTGAATCTGCAGATAGGTACTACTGAACTGTCCTGGTTCCATCAAGTCCTACAGGTTTAGTCTGAACTTAGAAAATGTGCTTGTATCATTTTTGCTCCAAGCGTAGAAATATTTATTTCCTCAATAGACCGCCCCCCCCCCCAGTCTGTTATAAAAGCGACCGTATAGTCAGTTTAGATCTTCAGTAAGATTGAACCTTGAAGTGATCCTTGTGGAACACCTTTTGTAAGTGATAGAAACTCTGGTTAGATATTTACAGCTTTAACACCCAGAAATCTACCAGAAAGGTAATTCTGCAAATAACAGTGTCAATATAATATTGGAGAGTGTCTGAATGAGAAGATTATGATACAACAAGTATGATGATATTTTTTGAGAGGTTATGAATATTTGCTTTAAAGTAAGGCACTTTTACTGAGATTGAGGGACCCATAGGAATGTGAAGCATGTTAATGGACACTATTGTGCATTTAAATGGACTCAAGGATCCCTCTGCCCTTAATTTATTTAAATTTGTTTGACTTAGTATGCTATGCAGTTCAGTTACAACCTGATATATTTATGCACAAGGACACTGGTAGAGTTTCAGCAGGATTATATGTTGCAAAAGCGAGAAAAGTGCACTGTTTGGGGCAGCCGAGGGGACTTTCTGATGCACAAGATTCCCGCAGGTATGATGCCACGCTAAGTTGATGTGCTTGTGTTCTCGTATTTACAGAAATAAAAGTTTATTAAACAAACCCATGCACGCCTGGAAGTCCATGTTTTTGTCTGGGTGTGCAACAAGATGTTTGAATGAATATGTTGTACTATAACTCTGACACCTTATGGACCAAACTATCATTTATACCAGGTGTGTCTGTTTCAATTTAAGGATCAAGCAGCCTTGAAAAGAATCCAGAAAACTGTCATGAACAACAAAGTTAGTGGGTTATTGTGTTTAAGGTGAAAACTGAGAGGGAAGTCTTCTGCTGCCGTTGTCAAAATACATGAAGTGAAACACTTCCTCTGTCCTCAGAGCTGATCTGATTCCTGAGACGTGAAGATCTGATAAAGAACTGTGAGTATTTGAAGTTTTGATTTATCTATGATGCTTCACTTTTTTTTGAATGCATTGGGCCTTTTTATAATCTGAATATGACTGCTGATGGTCAGTGATAATATTTATTTGTTCAAACCTTGACAAACATTAGAGCTGCTTCTCTGTGGATTTCCTCAGGATGGCAAAGCCACCAGCTACCTTTACTAAAAACATCCTGTGTTGTGTCTGTCTGCTGTGGCTCAGTTTTCTTTTCTGTTTGTTTTGTTATGTGGTGCACCCAGGGGGGATTTTAAGAGAAGACCTTAAGGGATGCACAGCTCAAAAAAGTTGTGGCATGTAAAAAATGAGTTGTGTACACTAAGAAAAAGGAATCTGGGCAAAAGTAAATTTAACTTAATTAATCTTCAATATCAACAATAAAAATCCAAGGATTTGGTTTGACATAAATACATCTAATTTTGTCGTCAGGAATATTGAAACAATGTGGACATTTCTACTCAACTAAGAACCAAGGTGGTTTCAGTTCAGTTTCAGCTGTAATAAGCTGAATATCCAGGCCGAAAAACCCTGCTTTATCTACAGCCAGGATGTGAAAAAAGTGATGAAAACCTTTTAGAGAAGGCAAAAAAGGACTACACCCAATGACTTTAAAGTACATATAAACCCTGTTTTTAGTCCCTGTGAATTTTTTATGTATTTTATGATGTTTTTTATGTTCACTGTGTTTTTTTTTTTCTACTTGTTTTACTCACTGTGCAGCACTTTGATAAGCGTAATGTCTTGTAAAATGTACTATAGAAATAAAGAGGATTGGATTGGACTGGATATAAATGCATTTTTATTGTAATTTAATAGCATTTAGTGACACATTTCCTGGTGCTGGTGTCCAATCCCCCCTGCCCTGTCTGGTGCATACCGCAGCCACTTCTAGACCTCCTGGGCAAACACAAATTGGGTGACTGTCCCAGGTCCTCCCTGCAGTACAAAAACATCGAAATAGAAAATACAAATAAAGTGTAAAGTTAAGCTTAGTGTATACTTCTGCGGTGGCAGCAAACCTAGAGTGAAAATGTGACTTGATGCAGAATCCTGTCAGTTTCTGGTTCTTACTCTCTGATTGGGTAATGGTTGCAGCCTTGCATACTGACACACCTGTTTTAAATTCAATGCAGGTGTGTCAGTCTGCCAGGCTGCAACCATTACCAAATCAGAGAGTAACTGATTGATTGATTTTATTTTGAAACGGAATGTCCAAAGAATGTTCACGGATTTGTTACCAACCTTGGCCTGTGCATATTATCAAGCAAGAATACCAGATTTTTGAACAATAGATAAAAGATTGTGTGCTTACCTGGGTGCTTGGCTTCAGAATGAGACACAATGGATGAGTTCACCACGCGATGATCTCCCGGCCGACCATACATCATCGAATTTTGGATCATATTTCCCGGGCAACTTGCAGTTTCCCGGTCAACTATAAATTGATGGCTTTTCAATAACATGCAGTTTCGCCGTCATTCATTTTTCAATTATTTATCAACATTGTTGTCATCACCCGGTCAACCAGAAATAGATGCTTAATCAACCACAATAGCCGATCATAAATCAATGCTATTCCAATGTCAACCATTCTGACAGTTCAGATGAAATATTAACATTGCTGTCTGGGTAAGCCTGACTTTGTTACCTTAAAAGTTTCATCCTGTGTTTCAAAACTACAAAATACTACATTATCCATGAATAAATGCCCCCTGTGATGCATTGTGGGTCTTTCAAATGAGTGATAAATGGCTTTTGTAACAATCAGGAATAGATGAACTGCTATCTGAAGGCATGGCGTTGATGATAGATCAAATTGGTGGGATTCAAATCTGGGGATATGTAGGCTGAATTTTCCCATGATGCCCTGGGACAGAGTGTTTATGTGTTTAGATCTGTTTAAATGTGATTAGGTGAGTTTAGATGTTGAATGCTGGACAGAGATCACTGCTGGGATTCCTTTGTTCATCTCTCTGATGGATTATTGTTGGTTTTGATGGTCAACACTTTTGCACCGTGAGTGAAAAGAGGACTTCCTGAAAATCAGTTTCACTGCCCGACTTACATCTGAGGTAAAAAATGTAACCATTCTTTGTTAATTTCATTGACAAGGTAATATCTACAAATGTAGAAACAAATGCAGGTACTTCCTTTGCAAATATTGAACAGGTGTTACTAAAGAATACCACTAGTGTGAGGGAATCACAGATGATACTATTCATATCATTTTGTTAGACTGCACTGACAGCATGAGTCACTTTTACAAGCTGATGATAACTGAAATTACATGTATTTCAAAGAAAAAATTGAGTTGAATAAAAATAAGTCTTGTTGAATCTACTTGAAAATGTAGGTAGATTTCACTTTGGTTTTTGTGTTCTTTCAGTAAAACAGAGTAGTAGTTTTTACAAAGATTTATCTGGCTAATCTCCAAAAAAGCTGATGCAACAAGTTGCCTAGGTTTTTCTTAGTAGATGGGCCGATTTTTTTTTTTTTATCAGTGTAGAGTTAAACTTATTTTTCTGTGAGTGGAGGGCTGAGGTTTTATATGCCCTGTTTCTTTTGCACTGCTGGCTCAGATTATAAACTTGTTTTTTTTTCATGTGATTAAATTGTCTTCTACAGATGTGAAGCCATGGTGAACTTCAGACCATCAACAGTGGAGAGTCTGTCCTCAAACTCAGTCCAAAGACTTCTTCTCTTTCTTCTGTGTCTCCTGCTTCTTCATCACCCTTCACTGGCTTACTCCCTGAATAACTGTACCTTTGATTTTACTGAGGATGCCTTGGCTGAAGTTTGTATGGATTGCACATCTAATGGACTTGTTTCTGTCCCTGATGACATCCCCAGAAATGCACACACGGTTAAACTTTCTGAGAATCAGATAAGAGAAATCAAAAGGGATGATTTTGTGAACATGGCAAAGCTAAGTTTTCTGAGCCTGGATAGTAATGTGATTGCTCACATAGACGATGGATCTTTCATGTATTTGGTGTCGTTAAAAGAACTCCACATGGCGAGTAATTATCTACCAAATCTGACAGGAAACCTCTTTCAAGGACTGTCAAACCTCTCTCTGCTTGATCTCAGTAACAATCAAATTAATTTCATTCATACCTCGGCCTTTGACTTCCTGACCAGCTTAAAAACTGTCATCCTAAACTCCAACAAGTTAGAAACCGTCACTGACATAGAGCCCGTTTTAAAACTACCCCACCTTCAGGTACTGAGGCTTAAACACAATCTGTTTTCCACTTTTGAATCTAAAGATCTGAATCTGAACACATCCTCCAGCCTGAAGGTGTTAGATGTTGAAGATAATGACATCATGAGATTTAGCATCACAACACCTATCTTCCCTCATCTTCACACTATTTACCTTTATAGTATTTTCTCTGAATTGGAATGGGACATCCCTGATAAGTCTTTACTGACAAACATAACACATCTGGAGTTAAGCTACCTCTTAATTGATATTGAAGAAACACAAAAAGTCCTGCAGAGTCTTGACTCACTGCAAGAATTACAACTTAATTTCATGTGGCAGTTGTTCAGCGAAGGTCTGTTGCCTACAGTCTGTAAAATACCGACGCTTCGGAGCCTGGATCTGTCTGTAAATGATGATGCAGACATCAGTGCCCAACTTGGAGCTTGCTCTCAGCTCAAGGAGCTTTACTTGGGTAATACGAACACCTCTGAAATACCCAAAGGCTCATTAAGTATGATGAAGCAACTGAGGTTGTTGGATCTGCGGCAAAATTTAATCAACAGAGTGCCAGAGGACATAAGAAGCCTCTCCTCCCTCAGGGAACTAAGACTTGGCATCAACCGTATCTCTGAGTTGAGCTGTGAGGATTTCACAAACACGACCAGCCTCACTGAGCTCTTTCTAAACAACAACCCTATTGCCAAACTGGACAGGTGCACCTTCCAAAATCTCAACAACCTTAAGGTTTTAAATATGAGTGGGAACAAGTTGTGGACATTCGAGGGTGCCTTCAAAAAAGGCCTTCCAAACCTAGAGATTTTGCATTTAGGAACAACTTTTGTTTCTGATCTTGTAAAAGGGGATTTTGAGGGTTTAAAGTCCCTAAAACAGTTCGACATAGAATCTAATGACATCAACGTGATAAGAAAAGGAGCTTTTGACACATTGTATAATCTAACAAAGCTCTCCATATATCTTCCTATTTTTTTTGATGATGACTTCAGTGAATTGCAACAATTGGAAGATTTTACGATGTATTTCCCTATTGACGCCAGTTCACTAAAGGATCATGAAAATGTGAGCACATTTTTGTTTGACTTAAAATCACTGAGAAGGCTCAAAATGGTGTGCATCAGTAATCAAGGACTCATCATGAAAACAAAAATAGAAATGGTTCAATCAACAAAACTTTTAGAGGAATTCACAGCTGAGAACATATTTCTGACTTCAACAAGCAAAGAAACATTTCAGTTCAACTCCAAGCTGAGAAGTTTGAGAATCACAAAGACCTACTTGTCTGATGTGGGTCCTGAACTCTTCTGGCCACTCTCAAACCTACAAACACTGGATCTCTCTAGTACTAATCTAAAGTCTTTGGATTTTTTGGCCCAGGCCAACCTGTCTGCACTCAAATATTTGCATCTCAGTGACAATGGTATAACAGTCATTGATGAGACCATTTTCCAGTCTCTTCCTGCTCTTATTTACCTCGACCTGAGCAACAACCCTTTGACATGTGACTGCTCTAATGCTGGCTTCATCCAATGGGTGAAGAGCAACAACCAAACTCAGGTGGATGGCGCCCATGACTACATCTGTTTCTTCCCTCTGATCAAACAGGGAACCAAGGTGTTGGACTTTGATGTCCAGTCCTGTTGGATGGACGTTGGCTTCCTCTGCTATATCTCCAGCTCTTGTCTGGTGGTGTTAACTCTCCTCACCTCTTTCATCTACCACCTCCTGAGGTGGCAGATTGTCTATGCCTTCCTCCTCTTCCAGGCCTTTCTTTATGACAGCAGGAAGAGGAGGAGAGGAGCTCCTCACCTCTACGATGCCTTCATCTCCTACAATGTTGAGGATGAGGCCTGGGTCTACAGAGAGATGCTTCCAGTGCTGGAGGGAGAGCAGGGCTGGAGACTGTGTCTGCACCACAGAGACTTCCAACCAGGTAAACACTCTAGGTTGTGAGGTGTTTCCCATATAGATTCCAAATTCTTCTTTGTCTGGATCATCCACTGGGACCAATTTTCCTTGGGAGACCTTTCCAGGGCCTAATGCTCCAAGATAACACAGCTCCAATATGTACATGACAAGGTGGAGATTGTTTTGTATACTTTATGTATGCAATTAGGTGCCATTTATTCCCTAGTTTAAGACAAGGGCAGTTTTTAACTACTGTTATAGGTGCACACAGAGGATTCTTTTCATCAGAACTGATCTTTAAAATAGAAAACTGTTTCAAGGATTAAAAGCACTTTTAGCTGTAGCATAAAATCACTTGTTTCTGAATGTTTGTGTCTGCAGGTAAACCTATCATAGAGAACATCACAGACGCCATCTACAGCAGCAGGAAGACCATCTGTGTGATCAGCCGGAGCTACCTGCAGAGCGAGTGGTGCTCCAGAGAGATCCAGATGGCCAGGTGGGGGTTCTCTTTATTCTTCTCTCATATACTTTAACTGTATTCAAAATTAAAGTTGAAGCATATGAGCAAGGTAGGATAGGGCTGATCAAAAGTGCTGTCTTTTTAACAATATAAACAAGAGTAAAAGTTTCAACATCTAAGATGGTCCAAACATCCATGCAGTCCTGCTCTCAGACAGATGAAGTCCTCTGAACCGTCCTCACAGACTGTCTTGGTGTCGTTTCAGTTTCCGTCTGTTTGATGAGAAGAAGGACGTGTTGATCCTGCTGTTTGTGGAGGAGATCCCCTCTCATCAGCTGTCTCCGTACCACCGCATGAGGAAGCTGGTGAAGAAACGCACCTACCTGAGCTGGCCACAGGCTGGACAACACAAGGGAGTCTTCTGGCAGAACGTCCGGAGGGCTCTGGAGACGGGAGAGTCCGCCAGAGACAACGTGAATCTTCTGACTGGACCAGAGGGATGCTGAGAACATTCCTGAACCTGTGAGCTGAAAAACAGGAGAATCTAAGAGACAAGTTTAATGCTATTTGAGACACTGAATATGAACGAATCAGACAATGAAAATAAAGACCAAGCATCTTGAGCATCTTGAGTTGTTTCAGCTATTGTGGGTTTCCCCTGTTGTTTTTCTGGTAGTGGCTTTTCCACAATACCAACTTGCTGAGTACAATAAATAATCCATGAGTGTCACTCTAGCAAATGTTTATGTGTTCATTCAGAGAGGTCCATTCACTCATTCTGTCTGTTCACACTGACAACTCAACACTGGACTAAATAGACCATAAGACCACCAAATAATGTCCTTGTGCTCCTGATGTACAGCCCTCACCTGAAAATAGAGCAACTCAGAGTTGTTAACAGTTAAAGACACAGCACTGAGGACAACTTTCATTCAAGAATAAGAATAACATGCAACACATGTTAAAATAAAAGCCCACAACCACTGATTTCACTACTTTGAAATGTTTAAATGCAAACAAAACTTAATTTTAGGCTTAAGTCTTTCCGTAAGGTCATCTGATAACATGCAATGTATTACAGTGAATTCTTTAAGTTAAATCTATCTGTTCCCACCAAACACTCGACGTCATTTAGACGTTCTTTTTTAGGCTAAATCTAGTCGTCGTAGAAGCCTTAATTTAGTCAAAAAAACAGACATAGAAAATTGGGCTATGTTTAGTCCGCCCGATTCTGTCCTAATTTAGCCCAATAATAGTCGTTAAAAATATGACCATGTTTAGTCCGTCCCATTCTGTCCTAATTTAGCCCAATAATAGTCGTTAAAAATATGACCATGTTTAGTCCGTCCCATTCTGTCCTAATTTAGCCCAATAATAGTCGTTAAAAATATGACCATATTTAGTCCGTCCCATTCTGTCCTAATTTAGCCCAATAATAGCCGTTTAAAATATGACCATATTTGGTCCGTCCGATCCAGTCCTTGTTTAGCCCTGAAATAGTTGTTTAAAATAGGTCCATATTTAGTGCGTCTGATTTGGTCCTAATTTAGCCCAGAAATAGTCGTTTAAAATATGTCCTTATTCAGTTTGTCCGATTTGGTCCTTATTCAACCCTGAAATAGTCATTTAAAAAATGTCCATATTTAGTCCGTCTGATTTGGTCCTTATTTAGCCCAAGAATAGCCATTTAAAAGATGACCATATTTAGTTGGTCCGATCTGGTTCTATATTTAGCCCAATAATAGCCGTTAAAAATATTACCACATTTAGTCTGTCCAATTTGGTCCTTATTTAGCCTAGAAATAGTCATTTCAAATATGACCATATATAACCCGTCCGATTCAGTCCTTATTTAGCCCAATAAAAACTGTTAAAAATATGACAATATTTAGTCTGTCCGATTCGGACCTTATTTAGCCCAGAAATAGTCGTTTAAAATATTACCATGTTTAGCCCGTCTGATTCAGTCCTTATTTAGCCCAATAATAGCCGTTAAAAATATTACCACATTTAGTCTGTCCAATTCAGTCCTCATTTAGCCCAGAAATAGTCGTTTAAAGTATGACCGTGTTTAGCCTGTTTTATTTGGTCCTTACTTAGCCCAATATTAGTCATTTAAGATATGACAGTTTGGTCCGTTTGATTTGGTCCAAATTTATTCTAAAAACTAATGTTAAAATTAGGCCTTGTTTTTATCTGTCTGTTGGTCTTATGCAAAAATAACATACACTTTATGCAACAGTCTGCCATTCATATGTCATGTGTCAATTAAGGCCTAAATTTCATAAAATTCTTGTCACTAATAGGGTGGGTTGATAAGATAATAACAAGAGGGCTTGAGTTGCAAAGAATGATGAGGTGCTTGAATTTACAAAAACACTGAGAAAAACAGATTGGACACCTGATGGAAAAACTAAAGGATTGTTATGTGTGTGTGATGTGTTATGTCTCTGGAGTATCTGTTTTACAGCCACAAAATAAGCAAAAACAGCATCAAACTCCTAACAATAAACTTCTTATTGGTGCACGACAAAAGACTTAGTACAACTAAGAACGTCAGCACTAAGAAGCAAGATTTAAAATTTGTTTGGATTTTAATGATTATATGGTTAGATAATTGAAACTGTATCCATTGACAGATATTTACTTAATGATCCAGCACAAACAAAGCCTTTTGATTGGGTGGACATAAGACCAAGACATAATGTAAGCTCTACACAAACCAAACACTTATAAATTATAACCAAAAGTATTTTGGAGTAACAGATAATTTATGTATATATGTACTGATTCATGTTTTTATTATTTCAAGACTTAATAATCAAAGTAGACATCATATATTGAAAATTTGTAACTTATTGAATGGTAATTCTGAGCAGGCACAACAATGGTCTCCTTCTGGCTCCTTCAGGCCCCTCTCACGCGCGCCGGTGGTTTGAGAAAAAAAAATACTTGCTGAGACAGACAACCGCGACGGAGATACTCTTGCTGTTGCTGTAAGTGTTAATTTTTTCGGAAATTAAAGGAAATACCACAAAGTGTGTTTTACTGAGTTTTGGTCTTGATATTTTGCTAAAGTTTGTGCAGTAAAGTAATTAATGTTAATCCAAGAAGGCCACGTGTTAGCTTCTTTGAAACTGCTGTTAGCATAAATGCACTAGCCGTTAGAATATACAGGTAAAGGTTATTGCTTGTATGAACAGTGATGGAGAACATTGGCGGAGTTAGTGAGTGGCTATGTGGGCTTAAGCCCCGGATATTTTCTTAAAGGCCCCGAACCTTTTCAAGAGGGTCTGGCTGCAGCCCTCGAGCAAACTCTACGCTGGGGTGTTCGGTTGGAGACCTCTACGCTGGGGCGAAACCTCTTTGCTGGGGCGTGACGTCATTGCCCAAGCCTACGCTAAGGCGTGCAGCGTGTTAGCTGTTGTAAGCATGACCTAGCTGTTGTTAGCATTACTACAACGCTGTGCTTATGACACATTAGCATAGCCTACGCTATTAAACCCCGACTGGTTCGGTTTAGGCGCTTAAATCCAACTGGTTAGGTTTAGGCATTAAAATCCAACTGGTTAGGTTTCGGCATTAAAATCCGACTGGTTAGGTTTAGGGTCAGCCTGTCGGCAAGCGGATAGAGCTGAAATTTCGTCGCGGGTAATATACGTCACGCCCCAGCGTAGAGGTTTCGCCCCAGCGTAGAGGTCTCCAACCAAATGCCCCAGCGTAGAGTTTTGCCCGAGGGCTGCAGCCAGATGCCTCTCAACCTTTTTGGTCTCAGAGCGACCCGCTCATCTGTTAAATTATTGATTGTACATGAATTGGGGATGAAGTGAGAGCTTTTCAAAATGCAATCTTCGTTAAAAGCCGAGGTTGCGGTAGTGAAACCAGAGTTGAATGAAGAAATGTTCAGCCTAGAGGACAGCAGATGGTCAGAATCCAGGTAAAGTTTCTAAAGTCTGATTTAGTAGACAGCCAACATACAGCACGTTCTTTCAACCAGAGCTTACAGCTCGTTCACGTCATGTGTCTGTGCAGTTTCATTCAGACTCTTAAAAGCTAAAAGCAGACACGTCCTTCACATGAACCAGTTCTCAACACTCACGGTCACTTTACAGATAAAATACAAGTACAATAAAACAAAAGATAAAAGGTTAAAGAATAAAATGGGACAAAGAATTTACAAAGAATAGGCTATCCTGAACAGGCCAGTTTTGATTCTAGATTTGAGGAGAGGGAGAGGGTCAGTGTTGATTGAAGATGATCTGAAAGAGGAGAGATTGAACTTTCTGCCCATGATTTAGCCTGGGTCTTTCCTGTGTTTGTACTGAAGTGTGAGCTGAGAGTAGACTGGAGAGGTTAAAATCACATAGAAAACACTACTTTTTTACTCTGTAAAATATAAGCTATTATGAAAGTCTGACAGGATTTGTCTTCTAATTTATCTGAGATCTTATACAGAAGATATTGTTTGACTTTGAACTTTAGAGGATGGTTTGTGTTTGTGTTAGGATGATCTAGTCAGACCTTACTGATGCCAATCATGTGAACCGGTTAAATAAAGAATTTTTCCTCACTTCATAGCCAATTTAGCCACTTCAATTTTAGTAAGAACTAGTGCAAAATACACTTGAATATAGGGAATCAAGCTTTTGAAGCTAAAAGATTTCTGGGGGGAGGATGCCCAGACATGGACTATGCAATTGCTAAACATTATTATGAAGCAAATGATGGCTCACCCTACTCATTAAAGTTCTATGGGATGGAGAAAATCGCAATGCCCAGTAGAGGAGGAGACATCCTGAGGAGAATAGCCCAGAGAGAAATATTTTGGATCCATACTCTCAATATAATGACATCAAATGGACTCAGTGATGATTTCAGCCTAAATGTTTGTAAAAGTAATAGGATGTACAAAATCCTCCAAAATTTAGATTTTAAGATGTGCTGCCTTTTTTAAACTTTTGATAGGATATTTTCTCTCTGTATTGGATGTACTGCTAGTTTGGGAAACTAATGTGCACACTGCATAGACCACCCAACACATGGCAGTCCAGCCACACTAAACTGATTTTGCATTTTCTGGTTGTTTATGGTATCTGTCGCTGTGATTGTGACTTCCACCGATCAAAACAAACACATACAAACACTCCTTTATTCCTGCTTCCATCTCTCTTCTTAACTTTAGTAGGAAGAGAAAGTCTTTGCACCTTTGCACTGTGTGACAGCCAGTGTGATAAATAAATTGATCAATTTCCTTGTTGGATTTTAAATTTGTCTCTTGTTTTATGTTACTCTTACATGTTTTGTGTAGCTTGTTTGTTTCTTATGCTCCCCATATTTTTGCGCACTGAATTGCCCCTATTGGGGACAAATAAAGTTCTTGATTGACTGAATGTAATGATGGTTACTAGTTCCCATAATTTCTTGTCTCTTGTGACAGGTTTTAATTGATTCTTTTATTCTGCTTCAGGTGCTGACCAGTCTCACCCCATCAACAAGAGAGGTGGGTTTTCTCTCAGATTGATACATTTACTGATAAACAATTTGCATCTTCTGAAGATGGCCTCAGGCTATCTTCAGAACTGGAGGAAGATCAATTCCTTGGTTAAGAAGATAGTAGAGAATGACAGTAAAATGGAATCCATGGATGAAGATCCAGATCCAGATAACCCAAACATACTGGGTGTTCAGGAGTTGAATACAGCGGATGATTGGGATCAAGAAAGATGCTATCCAAGTGCTGACTCAGAAGATGAACCTATAGAAGAGGCACCTGAAATAGCTAAAGAACAAGCTGGTGAAAATGAAACAGATTTGGGCAGTGACCTGGCAGATTGGGCAGTGACCAGCAATCAGACTCACAAAGCACTCAATGACCTGCTGCAAATTCTTCGAAAGCATGGACACGAAGAGCTTCCCAAGGACTCACGGACACTTCTTTCCACACCAAAAGTAGTTGAATGGAGGACAAGATGTCATGACGAGTACATTGATTATGGCATAGAGGATAGCATACGCCGCACACTTCTTCATTGCCTAGATTCAACAGAAAACATTGCTGTTTGTATTAATGTTGATGGTGTACCATTATTCAGATCCAGTGGTGCACAGTTTTGGCCAATGTTAGCAAAGGTGGATGGATTTGAGCCTTTCATTGTTGCTCTGTTCAGTGGTACTGCAAAACCAGAACCGCTGGAAGACATAAAAATAAAGAAATAAGGAGACTCAGGGGAAATGGAGTACAGCACAATGGAAGAGTTGTACAGGTGCAAATAAAAGCCTTTATATGTGATGCTCCAGCCAGGGCATTCCTAAAAAACATAGTCTACCACACTGGATACTCCAGCTGTGAAAGATGTGAGGAGGAAGGTGAATGGAAGGGAAAAGTAGTGTTTAACAGCAAGCATACATTCCCAAGAAGGACAGATGAAAAGTTCAGCTGCATGGCCTACAGAGCAAAGCATCAGAACGGGGAGACACCACTGATCAGAGCAGGCATCCCATGTGTCAGATCATTTGTCCTTGATTACATGCACCTTGTTTGCCTTGGAGTAGTGAGGCGCATCCTGTATTATCTGTGTCGGACCCCAAACCCTCACAGACTCCCTCCAGGAAAGAGAGCTGCACTCTCTGATAGACTGCTTGGATTAAGGAATGCAATGGTTAGTGATGTAGCAAGGAAGCCTAGGTCCCTTCATGACCTGGACAGATGGAAAGCCACAGAGTTTCGTCAGTTTCTTTTATACACGGGACCTGTGGTGCTCCATGGGATTGTGGATTCAGATTTGTACCACCACTTTCTTTGCCTTACAGTTGGAATGTCAATCCTTCTCACTGCAAATCGTGAGAGACGAAACCAGTTTCTGCCTTATGCAGGTGAGCTCCTGAATCATTTTGTGGTCAACAGTGCTGGGGTCTATGGAGACAAATTCACTGTCTACAATGTGCATGCTTTAAAACACCTCCATGAGGATGCTGGACATTTTGATTGCTTATTAAATGAGATATCAGCTTTCCCATTTGAGAACCATCTTCAAACCATCAAGAAGCTTGTGAAGACCAGTCATAGCCCATTGGTGCAAGTGGCAAAACGTAGGGCAGAGAAGGAATGTTCACAAAAAAATAACAAACAGAAGCCAAAGCAACTGCCGTCTGTGTCAGTAAAATGGAGGGACAGCTGCTTCCTGCTTCCTTGGCAATATCCACAGCGTGGCTAAAACACAGCTACTACAAAGCCAGGACTTGAAAAGGAAAGCAGTGTGTCTACCACATCATGGAGGACATGCAGTCTTCCCTTTGTTACACGAAATAGAGTGAACTGCTTAACCCTGGCCCTCCACTAATGACTGTAAGACGGTGGCCTTGGATTTTTTTCTTTCCTTTTTTTTTTTCACGCTTTTACCCTCTTGCATGTGTTTCAGACAATGGTTTATGCAAGAGCTGTTTGGCAAGAGGATGACAAACAATATGAAGGTGTAATCCCAAAAAACTGGATAGAGGAAGACAAAAATGTTGTACGCTGGCCAAATACCCACGTACAGTTGGCCCATAAAAAGAAGATGGACCCAGAGGTTGACCGGAAAGCTTTTCCACTGGTGAAAATAAAGATGACCTCAGGTATGTATTTTTTTTTTTATGTTTTTATGACAATAACAAATCCTACTGTAAAGATGAATAAAGCAGCCAATTCTGAGTCAGAGGTGAATGTTTGTTTTTGCACTGATTGGTCTTTACAGATGTATGACCTTTTAAAAATGTCGATCTGTTGATTTGTTGTAGGTTTGAGGCTGTTGTTTCTTTGCCTTGTATACGGTAGAATGTCAGGGACTGGTTGGTTACCCTTGTTTATGAGTTGCTTTGCATGAGGAACATATTAAAAAGTCAGCGAGAAGTTGACACTTGGTTAAAGTACCACTCAGGTGAGAAGGTCATAGCCATCAGAAATTTTATGACATCTACAAAAAAATGATCAATAAGCAATTCTAATTTAAATTTAACTTGAGGTTCTTTACAATAGACTGCTATGTGTACAACAGAAAAATTAAATTGAAGCTTTTGAATAGTTGTCTATTTAAAACGAAGGACAGGCATTGTGCTAATAAGAATTAAAACAAAACATTTTTGTCTGTTTACCAAGGGCAGATAAAGTAGCAGCAGCTGTGGAAGTAAAAAAAGACTAGATTTCCCTTGATAAAAGAAAAAATGTGTTTTGTGCAGTCTGTGGTCTACAAGATGCTAAACAGTTTAAACAAATGAGAAGACAGTTTTAGGCAAAAGCGTAACATTACTCTTTTAAACCCTTAGAAACCTGCTCACAGGTACAGAAGAAGTGATGGTGACTTTATCTTTATCTTTGTCTATGCAAAGCTAATTAACACTAGCAAACAGGCTTTCTGACATTAAGAATTGTGTCATCATGCTCCACAATGTGTTTCCTTTTCACATGCTCTTGCATAATTGAAATGCTTCCATTGTACATGTCACAGCTTACAAATCTTGCAAGTATTTCTGCTCTTTGTGGAGTTTATGGTGTGATGAGGTCATTTTTTGGATCTTTTAGGACATGGCAGTTTTGCAGCGGTTGCTGCCATTTTGTCTGTTTTGTTTACTTGCCATTGCCATGGTCAATGTCAAGCTTCTGCTTGAATTGCCTGTTGACGTTTTGATGCATGATCAACTCTCAGATATGAGAAGGAGATGAGATGCCTCACTCTGTAGTTGTTTCTATCACCAGTTTTGCCAGTTACACATGGAATTCATTAGAGCTGAATTGTTGAAAATATATATGTTTGCAACTAATTTAGCATTTGATTTTTGTCCAGTACTTTAATCTTTTCATCCCTAGTTGACAGTAAACTTAAAACCACCTTCTGAAAGCACTTATTGTAGAATGTCAGTTAATTCTCCCGATGGAGGCATCTTCTACCCCACACACTGCTCACACGTTTACATAAAGACATGTATTGTGTCAGACCTAAAACTAAAATCCCTGATTCGACTTTACATTGCTCTTAAGGTTTATTTTCCTCCTTCGCCCTTGCTATCCCATCATTTAATCAAATAATGAGTTTCTACTTCTCTGTATTTTGAAACTCACAAGCATTATTATAGGGGACTTTGGTCTGTGTTTCACAGAGGTGTCTCTCTGTAGGGTGTTTATTTTCTTTTTTGTCTTCCTCTATATCATCTATGACTTTCAACCACTCATTCAGGCTTAGCCCACCAAATAATGATAATAAAAGTATTTTTTACAGTGTCTTAAAATATTGCTGAGCCAAGGACCAAAAAAATTGATATGGTGATGATGATGATGATAATAATAATTTGATAATGTTAATTTTTGCTCAAAACCAACTATGTTTGACTAAGAAAAACTTATTTATGTTTATTATACATTTATTAAAAGCAGCTAGTCTACAAGAGGGTACTGCATGTTTCTTTGGTTAACGTTAAGCTGTGTTGTTTGTTTAGCAACATTCACTTTGAGTGCATATTTTTACAGACCTAATATAAGCATAGAAGTGAGAAAACATTTAACTTGGGTAATATCTTTTCTAGAAAATGAGAAAGATTGTGAAGATTATAACTACACTTCATCAGCCCAGACTGACCATGAGAGTACCACCTTTGTGTCAGAAGAAAACAGAAAGAGACTTGTAAAGAAGAGGACATATGATGATTTTACTGATGGTAAATGCATGAATGCTTTAAATTAAAAAGGTGTTTTATATTGTATCACTTACAGAAGGTAGCCTAATTCATGTGACAAGTTTAGGAAAGTCTCTGTCAGAAGATGATGTCTCAGTGGCTAAGAAAAAGACCAGAGAGTGTGAATACATTGCTGAAACCTACTATTTTTTGTTTTTTTTCACATAACCAGTTTATCAGGAAACATTTAACAGATTGAGATAAGAATACTGTTTTGGATGTGTTATATATAGAGAACCAAACAGACCTGCAGGCATATCCAACACCTCCTGAAATCCAGAAGTACATTGCTCCTGCTGCTACTGTTGAAGGTAAGTTGAGTGAGTTACTTGATAGTAAAGTGTTAGGCAGAACTTAAGGTTAAAGTTGATCTTCTGTCCTTCTCACAAACCAAGTATCTTGAAAAATTCTGAGGTTGTGTTCAAACTCATAAACCAAAATTTAGTGCATGTTTCTTCATGTATCACCTTGAAAGGTTTTGAAGGGAGGACGAGTTTGTAAAACAAAACTCGCCATGCCCCACTCATTTGTTATCATAAGAGCTGTAATAATCAGGTAACAATGGGTAGCGCTGCTAGTCCAGCCATCTGTTGTTATTGCAATGCTGTCGGCATCTCTGAGTTTGGACCACCGTTTGTTTTGTTTCCGTGTAGAGTGCAGGCATAACAGACTGGCTAAGGTCTGCGGGAGAGACTGTGACGTCAAAACAAGCGGCACTAATAACAGACAGCACCCCCTATTGTTTAAGCAGAGTATCAAAGCACATATTGTGCTGTATCGATTTTAATCCTCCATAATTTATATCGATTTTTAGCCGATTTAGGATATATCCTTACATCCCTACTTGCTGGAGTTTCACTTCTCCCATTGTCCCTGAATGCATCTCTCGCAGCAAAGAGCTGTCTTTTTCTCCTCTGCCCATCCAGAAAACTCCGGCCATGTTTTTTCTTTTTATATCAGCAGTGAGAGAAGCAAGGGAGAAGACGGTAAACCAAGCAGCGTGGTGAGTTAGCGGCCAGTTAGCTGCCTTTAAGACAGACAATGAGAAACGGCGCTAGATCTGCAGCATTGAGCAGTTGTTCAACTTTGAAAAGGAAGAGGTCTAACTCATGTGGTATTTGTTAAAATACGCCGCAAGATGACTCCGAGATAACGGCAGCAGTAACACAACATGTTGGTAGAGACATGAGCCCAGTGTTGTTGAAAATCCAGGATTTAAAAATCTCCTGACGACATTTAACCCTGAATATGAGATTTGCCTGGGTGCGAACATTTTGCTGAAAACTCCCTGCCAGAGTCGTACATGTCAGAGAGAAGACGGTCCAGCAGCAGACAGATGTGATCTTCTCCACAACAACGGAGACTTATCTCAGCTTAACAGTTCACAACACTGACAACAAGCAGTTAAAATGTCCCTGCCTCCAGACACGTTTTTCCGCCATGATCACGCAGGAGAGTTTATTGAATAAGGTCTAAAGACACACTCATGTTATAAACTTGTCAGAAACTGGTCCAGCGTTCATCTGCACAGATAATGGACTAATTTAATCACAGCTGTGTGCCTGAATGGAGGACTAGGCTACAGGATTTTGGCCTCTGGCTGCATGCAGGATTGGTGAGTTTTTTTTGTAGATTTGCTTCACCCTTAATGAGGGAAATAATCATATGGTCAGCCATAGTAAACTGTTTAAGTGATAAAGTTATGAAATACTACAGCAGACTATAACTTAACAATGACAGCTGTGACAAAAATGGTTTTAACAGCTGTTCATTTAATATTCAACTCCGAGGACAGAACATCTCATTTTGATAAATTTCTGCTACCTTGATTCATCTTTCCTCTCATCTCCTCCTGTTCTCCTTGGCTCGCATCTCTCGTGGAAGTGACCAAAGGTGTGTTATAGCCATTTAGTCCCACTGAACCAAAGAAAAATATTTGTGTGACAGGATTACATACAAAATCAATACTAAGATGCAATTAGATGCAACATCGCATCTGTTTACAATAAGCTGAGCAAATGAGCCGAATCCTGCATCAAAAGAGCAAATAAAGGAGTGTACACAGGGTCCGACATTAACGGTTGCCCGAATGCCCGGGGCAACTTCAAAAAGCAGACGGGCAAGTAAAACTCTGAGCTTTTCTATTCATTGATTTTATTGTTTTCCTCTCTCGTTTCTGTTACTAGACCCCAGGAAGAATAGCTGCAGCTGGCAGCTAACGGGGATCTTATTAAACTAAACTAAACTAAACGGAGCCCCAAGTAGCCAGATCAGGGCTGTACAGATTTTCATGCCTTATCGCACAGGTGTGATGACAGTGTGTGCGTGCCAGGCGCGCAGATGCTGCAGGCCAAACCAGGAAGGCAGGCAGGGTATATGCAGCACAGGTGGATGTTATGTTTAAGTGGAGCGCAGCTTTAATCCAAAGTTTTTGTTTTTATTAAGGCGCATAGGCTAGACAATGCTAAAAATGAGTATCTGCTAGCTAACTTCTCCGTTATCCTCATCGTTCTCTCCAAATACGCACTGACGGTAACAGTGAGTGAACTGTCAGTGAGAGGACAGAGCTCTCAGTCTGTGCTAACTTCTGATAAAAGTTTAATATGTAAAACGATGTATTCTCTCTTCATTAGTATCGTAGCTGCTGCTGTTTGGTTAACAAGCCAATACGCGCCTGAATGTAGCATACAGGTCTGATATGACGCGGACAGACAGACAGCAGTGGATGAGGGAGAGATGAGAGAGAGACACAGGAGCACGGAGGAGCAGATCAATGCCCAGATCTGTACAAACTTCATGTGCATTGTTGGGGTAAAGACAAGATTTGGTGATGTTTTTACCTTTGTTTTATTTACCATTTAACTCCAGTAGTACTGGTGTTACGATGATAACTGTGTAAAACAGGGATCTGTTTATTAGCTCTGTAGACATCAGAACCCAGTGTGATAGTACAACATGGACCAAACTCTAACAGTGTTTAATGAATTTCTAATAATGTTTCAAATAGTTTTCTTTTACTCTGAGTATCAGTAAATATACAAGGGGTGTCCAAACTATGGGCCTAGAATTGGCCTAGAGGAAATCCATTAAAAAGGCCCACATAAGTCATAAAACTTGTACTTGACTCTATTTCTTAGTTTGACTAGGATTAACAATATTGGGGTTTAAACAATATGGTGATATTTAACAATCAAATTTAGTTTATATTAATACCAATATAAAAATGCATAGACCTAACACTTGAAACACACTCCCTAGAAACACAGTTTAAGGACGAAAAAGTAACATACTTCAGTCTCTAGAACACACTTTCAAGTTTAAATAAGGAAGGTCAACACAGAAAAACACTTCAGCCATTAGCTGGTTCTGCCTAAAGTTAAAAAAAATGATGAATACAAACAAAAGGATTACAGCAGCAAATAGCAGCACAAATGGAGCTCATTTGCTTCCACCTCGTGTGCTCACCACTGAAAGTTCACTTAAACACCAAAGTTTGCCCGTTTTTCATGTGGGTATCAACCATGGAAATATAACCCAGAGATGGGTGAATGATGATTCAGATCAGCGCCTGTTGCTTTATTCTCTCCTGCTCGCTCACCACCACCCGACCCTCCTCTCTCTCTCTCTTTCTCTCTGTGAAACGTGACTTTAATCACCATAGTTTGCCCGTGTATTTTGTGGGTATGAACCATGCAAATATATCAGATAAAGGCATATTTTTGTAGCATTCTCACAGGTCATAGCAGAGACAGAATTATAAAGCTGTTCTCCATCCGTCCAACTTGTCTCTGCACTGTTACGCATGAGTGTATCGATTCATTGATGCCAAGCTTACGTGCATCAACTCTATTTCCTTCTTTGACAGCCAGATTGATTGCCTTTAACTTAAAAGCTGCATCATATGCATTTCTACATGTGTTTTCCATGATGAGGGTGTGTGCATGATGTGCAAAATGGCTGTTCAAAACACGATCAAACTAGCGTCTGTCTTCCTCGGCACATTATCTCTTCCACCTGTCTGTCTCACTTTTGCGCTTCCTGCTAGCGCCCCCTGGAGGCCGTTAGCCTGTAAAAATCTATGAATTAGCATCATTGTATAGGCTGCAGGGTTCAAAGTGTGTGAAAAAAGTAGCGGCTTATAGTCTGGAAATTACGGTACAAGGGGACAAAAGTGTTTAGGAAGGATGGAATTTTATAGATTTAGCTTAGTTCTGGAAGTACACAAGATTAATGCATTAATTTTATAATATAAAAAAATCAGTTATTTGTTTTATAATTATATAAATATTTACAGCACAAACTGAGGCAGGGGATGGAATAACCGTTCATTAACCGTAATCGAGGAAGAGAGTTCAATTGCCAAAATCGCCCAGCCCTAGCTCTTGGTTAGCTTTGTCAAAGCAGATTCCAGTTTATTACCTTTTGTTTGCATCAGTTACCTCTAAAATAACTAAAAGCCATTTATCTACTTAAACTGTGGAAAACTGTATCCAGTATTTTAGTGTACTCTGCTTATAAACATTGATTTTTGTTCTAAATTATGAGAACAGTCTTGCTGCCATGTTTCTTAAATGAGAGAGTGTTCTGGATTAACAGCCATTGGGAGCATTAAGCCACAGACTGATATTTCACCACTGTGTAGACTTGGATATATAAACAATCCAGATGCCAGATATTTTCTCAGTCACCTGGATAAGAAGTAATACAACATTTTGAAAAAACTATCAAAAGTAGTTCACTTGTTGAAGTCATCAGTTCCTTTCTTGCAGATACTATGTTGCTGTTGTTTTTCTTTTTTAATAATATTGAGTTTAAATGTCTGTTTCAGAAATGCCAACAGCTCCATCCACCCACAACAAGGATGCTTTTCCTAGTAAGTGATAAGCTTGTCTGTTGATAAGATAGAAATTTATTTTGAATATGTAAAACAGTGCAAAGTGGTCCTACAAAGAAAATAATGCTCATAGACAAAATTTAAATGAATACATAAATACAGTGCAATGCAAGTGTCACATGTAACAATTTTTGTAACAATATTTGGACAATGCTTAAGATCAACACTCAGACAGTTTTATAGTTGCACCCCACAAATAGAAACACAAAAACTTTTCTTCATTGTGCCCACACAAACAGATTCACAGATTGTGCATATGCTGACAGAGGAAGTAGCAAGCACAACTCAAGAGTCTGCTCTACTTTGCTCATGCTCATGCGCAATGCTCATTGTGTTCTCAAACTTAATTGGCATATGATGAGGTGAGGATGAGTAAAAATGCAGTCCTTGTGGATGTATCATGCATGTTCAGAAAATAATATAATAAATGTACTGTCATGTTATTTTAGAGTTCCAGAAGTGTGTCTTATGGAAGATGGTGGAAATTCTGCAGGAGGTTAAGCGAATAGGGAGTGCAGAGCCCACCGATTCCACTTTCCACATCAAACGAATGGAGAAGATGGAGGAATTTAACACAATGGAGGAAGGACTTGAAGAAGAGGAGCGGAGACATGTTCTGGTAAATAAAATTTTACAAAATAGTCACTTTTAGAGGAGATGTGCTATCCCAGAGGTAGGCAACAATGTCCTTTTTGATCTGCCAGGATATCTCAAGGGGGCTTCAAGTAAATCTCTACTTAAGTTAGAAAACCCTGGACAATCTGTCATTTTGTCAGTCAGCCAATCAAGCTTGGCCTTGCCGGTTTAAATTTAAAAATTTAAGTGGCTAGAAGTGTGTTTTATTTCTTGCATTGGGCTAATACAGAAGGGGCTAATAAAGAAACTGAGCATGTACTGCACCACCAGTGGCATTTCAGCTTGTTTTTAAAATCCTCTCTTTTTCATCATACCTGTTTGAATTTATCAGAACCTATTAATTCCCCGTTAATTCACACCTGAAAAGTGAAGGAGAGGTGTTGCGGGTATTCCCTTCCTGCAGGTGTAAGACTCCACAACAGAAACTGCTCAAAATAATCAGTGCAATAAGTAATATTTATGTGTATAATCTGTACACATGTTTGTGTGTGTGTGTGTGTGTGTGTGTGTTTACATATATATATCTTATCTGTAATATATCCAACCAGTACACAACAGTTTATAAATACTATTTATAATTTGTAAGTTGGCGTTTTATTTTCCATATCTCTGTATTTATTAATGCTCTTGAGTGCACTACTTTTATTCATTCTCTAGTTTCATTGTTATCGTCACCAATGACCTGCTTTGTTTGTACTACTTTTGCCGCTGTAAATTGGAATTTCCCCTTGTGGGACTAACAAAAGATATCTTATCTTCATTACAGTACATAATCCAGTAGTATACCTGCCTATTCTGTGGAACATCTGATTTATTAAAAAGTTTACCGTACTTTCATTTAAATACAACCGATAAAAAAATGATTGATTTTTAAAAATTTTGTCTGGAGCCCTTCTGTAAGACTAAACAATAATGGTCATTTTCACTCTGCTTGGCTGGCATTGGTAGATCTGCACAAACTCAAAAAATGGGTAAAGTATATCCAATGGCCAAATGCTTTAGGTTGCCCACCTCTCTGCTAGCCAGTACAGGACACTTAAAATCAGTGTGTCATGTTTTATTAAGTGTGTCATTTAAAGGCTACAGATGTCTGTTACATGTATAGTAAGATTATTAACTCTTTCTGCATAGATTTCTCAGTTAAGTAAAGTTGGGGGAAAGAGCATCAGGGACTGCTCTTCAAAAGTCATGGACAGGTATCGTTGACAATCAAACAAATCTCACTTGCATATCACAGCCAATCGTTCCTTCAGCTAGGAGTATCTCACAACAGAAGAAATTCCTGTTGCTGGAATTCTTTCTGTCCTTGTCTCTGTCTCAATCTCTCCTTCCCTCCCCATCTCAAGATGGGGCAAACACTGAAAAATGTTTGGTTCTTCCCTTCAAAAAACTGTTTTTGCATTTTTGGTAATCAAAGGACATCCACTTATTATTTCTCAATGATGGCAATAAATTTAAGTGGTGGCATTTTGTCTTTGTAGCTGCATATTTTAAAATGGCAGCCGAATACAACGAAACCAAAAAGCAGCACATCTCTGCTACTAATATGTTGATTTTGGTGTTTTTTCTATCAATTTATACCACTTTCTTGGGTTCTGTGCTAATTTCCTATTTAACTATGCATTGTTTGCACCCTAGATGTGCCAGAAATCCAAAAATCTTTTACTTGTTTTTTGAACGGGGTTAGTTGGATTTCCCCATCTACCATTTTCTTTTATTTCTTTTATGAAAAGAATGGAGGGATTTCAGTGAGGAGGGAGTCCTTATTTCCCTCCCACTCCCCATTTCTTTTGTTCTCCTCTTTCCTTCTGTCTCTCTCCTACATTTCCTTTACTTCCTCTCTACCCATTGTGTTTCCCTCTCTTTAAGTCCCCCTCCTTCCCCACTCAGTATCTCTGTCCCATCTCATTTTAGTTTTCTCTCTCTTGTTCCATCCCTCTACCCCTACTCTTTATTGCCTCTTTCCCTCTGTCCTAAGCGCTTAAAAAGCATACAAAATTCACTGCTAACAGTAGACATCTTATGTGTTTATTTTTCAGGCTGATGACCAATAGCCTTATGGCTAAATTGAATATGAAGGGACATGGCAGCAAAAGGGCTTTCAAGCCCACACGACTCTTTGGTGTTGTCATGGGTATGTACTACGAGTTATAACACTTCTAATTTTTCAAGCCATTTCTTCCTTCAATAACAACTTCATTGACATCTGTGTTTGATCCCATTTTTTTCCTCCTGTTTTGAACTGTGTAATGGGTCACATTCAAAGATTGATTAATAAGTACAATAAAAGATTGATTAACAATGTTTTGTCTTTGTTATTGCAGCCGCTGTCAAAAAATGTGACCCAAAAGCGACAGAACATGATATTACCCATGCAGTGGCAGAGCATCTCAAACATGCCCCTGGGCGGTCTGGCGGTGGGGGGTACAAGAGCAATGTGAATAATAAGGGATATCCCGCAAGTATCTTTGTTTTTGTTCTTTGTGTTTTTTTTGTTGAGTTACAAGTTATTTGTTGTGGTAGTTTGTTGGAATTCAATTTGATATGTTCTTCACTAATAGTTTATCCAGTAATAAGACCCCCCTGTTTAACATTTATTTGTTCAGTCCTGCTGAATGGGTCATACATTTTTTGTTTTGACATTTTTCCATTTCAGTGTTATCTGTATTTTTACAGTAAAATGCTTAAGTCAATAAATTTAAATCATTTCTTCCCAAATATTGTTGCCTGTTTAAGGTATTTTTCCACAGTATACCTTTGACCCCACCACCTCTGGGTTTTGAGATTGCTGGCCAGTGCTGACTTTGTAAATCTAGGGGGCTAGTATTAGAAGAAGGTGCTGGTCAGGGGGAGAGAAAATGAAAAATGTATCCAGGACAATACAAGGTGATGAGGAATTTGCAATAGCATGGACAAAAACATTATTTTATGCACAGATTGACTCTTTGCAAGATAAGAAGGCCTACTCGGAATTGGGTTTGATTGGTTGATATTTGGAAAAGTATGGGTCCCCAAGAACAAAAAACAGGTTTAGAAAACACTGTCACTGAGTTTCTGAAATGTTGGTGCTGTGTTGAAATTTTTTTTGTGAATTGTCTCATTTTGAAAGTGAAAAATCAACTGTGAATTTATGATTATATATTTATCATATGTTTCATCATATTCATTATGGCAGTATGTTGATATAATGTAATGAAGACATAATCATGAGTTCATGGTTGAAATTTGATTAACACAACCAACTTTGCACCATAGAGTGATGCTGTTATGAAGACGTTTTTTCAACGACCTGAAAAGTACAGCTTTTCACCTTTCACTTTTCAATCAAATCTAGACGTTGTTTAGACGTATAGTGAAGACGTTTTTTAAACGTCTTTTCAACTAATTTTTGCTGGATGGGTTGTAGTTCTTCCATAGATTATTTCTAAATAATCTCTGATTGGGTTTTCACTTCTAGGCAATTTTCAAATGGGGTCTTGTACCTTTAAAGTTTGCTAAATATGGTGGGGCCCAGAAGTGATCCATGTGGAACACTTTCTGAGACTGATGTTGTTGTACAAGACAGGAAGAGACACAAGTAAAAAAATTCCATAGCCCTTACAGAGGCTTTTCTAACAAGCCTGAACTTCGGTGACTTTCCGGGGTCTTTACAGATTCCATCCACACAGCAGTAAATCCAATATTGAAAGTCTTTTAACTAGTGCTGTCAAACGATTAAAATTTTTAATCAGATTAATCACAGGGTTGCTTTGGATTAATTTAGATTAATCATGATTAAATATATATATGGAATATATATGCCAGGGCTATTCAATTACAAAAATTACAATTATTCAACTGGGCCAAATTTTTAAATCAAGAAATGTAGCCAGGCCAGACATGTTTGGCACCGAGTAAGCAGCAGGTAATGTCAAATTTCGAAACAATACAGATCATTTTGATGAAATATATTCACTTTTATTCATAGTCTCCATTTTAAATTTGGCGTTCCGTGAGGGCGGTTTGCCGCAAGCCTAGCGACGCATTAGCCAAAGTGCCAGCAGAATCCTCAACGAACATATGCTTCGTGTTAATGTAGTATTTTAAGCTGGAAGTGCTTTGGTGAAAAGAAAACTCCTTCCTGCAGAATGTGCGTAATACTTTGTGTCGGTCAACTGTTCCGTATTGTTTTTTTTTTTTTTGTTGTTGTACTCAAGTTTCCCATCGAGTGTGCCAAAGTGCTGTTTAGCATCTTCCATATCGAGTTGGTTGGTCACTACCGGATCAACGGCCCATTTGCACATGCGTGGCAGCATGGTCGATGGTAACCCTACTTGGACAAACTGTACAAAATGCATTGCCAGAGACGTTGCAGGGATTTTGAGTCATTCTGCGCTGTCAATGGGTTAATTGTGTTACAATTTTTAATCAGATTAATCATGATGATGGATTAATCCGCATGAAGGCATCAATTTTGACAGCCCTACTTTTAACCCATTTTTTTGATCGTTTCTGCTGTTAGTGGCTAATGCTCTCCATCATGTTGTCTATTTTATATCCGCCCATACACTGTAAGTGGGCTGTGACAACCAATGGCAGGCTGTTCTATTATTGCATCATGCTTTGTAAAAATCTATGTTTTTACACTAACATCATGAAGAAGACGGCCTGAATAACTCATAATGGAGAGAAAGAGAGACAGAGAGCCTGTGACGTGGCCCTCTGTGTCTCTGCAGACAGGAACTGCTTTGTATAATGGCACTGGTAAAGCGAACACAAAAAAAGTGGAAGGACTCTTTTTTGTAAATATGCAAATATTTTTCAGATGTTTTGACACAGATTGATTATTTCTTCACTGTTTGGTCCAAAAGAGATGGGAGAACAACTCTGTACAAAAAAATCTCAGTCATTTTGTTCACTGTGTGTCACACATAAAAACCTTTGAGTTTTAGTTTCCGTTCAGTTGAGTTTTTTTGTCTATATAGTCCGATAACTGTTTTTCATAATTCTGAAAGCTCAGGTTGTCCATAGAAAAAGAATGGTTAGATCTTGATCAGTTTTGATGTTTTACAAACTTTTAAAGACAAAAAGTCAAGGAGAGACAAAATGAAGAGACAGCAGCAGAGAAGATCTGCTGAAATAATGTGGAGCATTTACTAAAATGTTAATGTGTTTCATGAAACATCCATGAATGTAAATACATGCATCTACAGAACCTTGATACGTAATAAAACATTTTGAAAAGTTTAAAATGTTTTTTTTTTTTTTTTTTCCCATGTGTGTCTGTTGTATTCAAGCCACTTTCATTTTTCATTCAGTTTCTCTCTTTAAAATCTCCCAGATTTATTCTGAGTGATGAGACGATAACCAAAAGTGTCAAAAACCACTTTGTTGTTTATCACTCCTTCTGCTGCCAGGTCAGACAGTGAAGGTTGAGAGTGAAGCGGTTCCCTGATAGGACTCAGTCTTTCTAACGATTCTCATGTCTAGAATGAACCAAAATAGGACATTTTTAAAAGTCATCATCTTTTTACTGGGTTATCTTTATTTTTTTCAGCTCACTCACACATTTTCACCTAACATAGATTTTTATTATTAATAATCTAATCAGCATTGATGTTTAATGCTAATAATTTCATCACCTCCATTTTTATGATCATATTTTTTTTACTTCCTCCCTCAAGAGTCTTTTAAAATCATAAATGAAAATGTTTGTGCCGTTACTGATAATCTAGGATTGACATACATTAAAATTTGATGATTCCAGTAGTGATATATTCATCATCCTGTAATAATTTTCATCAGATTGGACTGAAATTAACAATACTACTCCATAGGCTGTTAAACAGCCCATATATACACTCCTGTGCACTGGTTTTGGGCATGTTTTGGGCTAAGAATTCATCACAGCGCCGATTGGTAGCCAAATAATCTCAAGAGCCTCTCTTTATAACACCCAGAGACAACCGGCAATTTTAGGGCCCTTGGAACCACAGCATGAGCAGGGGCTTGCTGCAACCCCTCTACCTGCCTGAGCAGAACGCTATAGGCCATGCTTATTACACCCCCAAAAGGTGTATACCAGTGTTACTCAACACTGCTCAACCAAAGAGCCAAATTGTTAAAAAAATATCTTTGCAAGAGTCACAATCTAAGTGGTGAAAAGTGGCAAAAACAGCTTGAAGTAGCAATAAAAATAATATGAATGTGGCAAAAGTGGCCAAAAAGTGGCACAAACGTAGCAAAGAATAAAACTGAGAGAAAAGTGACAAAAATGGGCATAAAGCAGTCAAGAGTGGAAGAATACGGCAAATAATAGGAAACAGGTGGTATTTAAAAGCAAAAGGTAGCTTAAATGGGCAAAAATGTTAAAAAGGGGCAAAATGTGATAAAAGTGGCTAAAAGAACTTGCAAAACTGGGAAAAAAGAGGAAAGAAGAGGTATCTAATGGCAAAGGTAGCTTAAATGGGTGAAAAGTGGCAAAAATGGGACAATAGTGGCAAAAATACGACAATGTCAAAAAGAAGTGGCAAAAATGGGAAAAAAAGCAGTCTTAATGGCAAAAGGTAGCTTAATAGGCAAAAAGTGGAAGGAAATGGTGAAAAAAGGCAAAAATGGGATAAATGTGGCAAAAATGGGACAATCATGTTTGACTGTTAAAGCCTTCTATAGAGGTCAAACTGATTAATGTGTTTAACTTCTGAGGTCAAATTTTCCCTTTTTTTAATGTTTCTTGGGAATAATATTTCAAATTAAGACAAAAATGAGCATCAGATAATCACAAAAGAGCCACATGTGGCTGCAGAGCCTCACATTGAGTATCACTGGTGTAGACTTTATTTTCCCATACCCCTGGTAATATGCAAAGACATCCAGAACCAACTAGGGGTTTTGCCAATCCTCCTTCCTGCCTGATTGTGCTCTCAGGTGCCTTACTCCCCACATCTACGCCTTTTTCAGCCTCAATTTTCAGCCCAAACATGCCTGAAAATTCTGAACGGTACTGTACATTTACAATTGATCGCAGTATTTCAGATTTTACACATGTATTTGGATTTGGATTATATTACAGTTATTACCTCAGGGTAGCTGACTTCCTCTTTGGACACAGACCGGTTTTATTTTGAAAGAAAATGTGAAACTTTGGGTAGGTTGAAGTTTCTGAAATGAACTTGACCACTGAGTGAAAAAAGGTAAATGTTTGATAACACAGAGAGAAGATGACTTCTGACTGTCCACTGAGCTCTCTGCTTTTGAATATTTGAAAATGATCACGACTATGATGGACTGTAATCACATCACATTAATGCATTAAGTCTGAGATTCCTCCTTCATAATAATCACTCAGTTTTGAACGTTAAATGTATTTACATCACTCATGTTTGATAAATTCACATGAACATGTACCACGGCCATTTTTAATTCTGTCGCCTTCAAAGTGAGAAGGTCCAAAAAAGTGTTAATTTTTTTTTTTAGGTCACATATAAAAGGGAAGTGAACTGACAGCATTTCCTGTGCTGCTGTCCTAGACATATAAGAGTTAAAAAAACCCTCGATGATCAATGCTGAGCTGACTGCAGAGACATGAGGACCTGATGTAGAACTGTGAGTATTCAAAGTTTGGATTTTTCTCTGCTGTCACTGTCTGAGTAAAGGAATAATGTAACAGACATATTTAAACACAGTGAAAGAAAAACATCTAGTATTTTTATACAATTCTTCATTAGACCTGAAAAGACTTGTTATACAGAGGACAGAGGTTTGTCTCATTTCAGACATTTCTTAAAATGCATCAGAACTAAGAGAAAGGTTCAGAAGATGAACTGTAACTGTTGTGAGCTAAGGGTGAGGATATTTAACAAATCTGAGTCTTACTGCTGATCAGAACCAAAGGCAAAGGTAGTAATTAATTGTTTACATCCTAGTATGGTATTTTAATAAGTCATTTAAGGAGATGCTTCTCAGTTTGTTTCAATAGAAATGTAATCAGTTTCCTTCAAAAATGATATACTAGACATCAAATTATACAAACCATCTGCTTCTACATGTGAGAGTTAGTTTCTGTCAGTTTTGTGGCTCTCCAAGTTACAGAACTGAAAAAAGGAACTTCCTTTGCCATTGTGAAGACAAAACCACCATGGCCTTTTAACACATATTTTTGATGAATGTAAAATGAATTTCAATCATCACCATTTTTCTGTGAGACATTTAATACCAAGTTTCATGGCTCTAAGAGTTCTTAAAGTCCCCCCAAAAATTACTTCCTGTTTAATGGTGACCAAAACATGACCACAGTCACACTTTGATCATCCATCCCATTTTCTATACCGCTTATCCCATTGGGGGTTGTGGAGGGGCTGGAGCCGATCCCCGTTGTCATTGGGCGAGAGGTGGGGTACACCCTGGACTGGTCGCCAGTCAGTCAGGGCTGACATGTAGAGACAGACAAGCAGGCATGCTCACAGTCACACCTATGGCCAATTAAGAATCACCAATTAACCTAACGAGCACGTCTTTGGTGGTTGGAGGAAGCTGGATTACCCAGAGAGAACCCACGCATGCAAGGGGGAGAACATGCAAACTCCACCCTGACCAGGGAGCGAACCAGAAACCTTCTTGCTGTGAGGCACTGCGCTAACCCCTGCGCCGCCATGCAGCCCCCACTTAAAAATACAAATTTTTAATATAATTTTTCTATCATTAAAGGTTTTGTTTTTCTGGTACACCAAAGAAGTAACCGAGCAGGTGAATTCTTCAAGACCGGTTTGACCTGATATGACCCTTAGAAATGGGCAAAATACCCAAATTTTGGCTACTCTACCCAAAAGAGAGGAATGTCCTGTCTGAGTAACTAAACATCGTCCTACAATAATAAACTGTAACTGTTAGGAGCCAAATGATTAGATGTTCTTTAACAAATATGAATCTGACTGCTGGTCAGACACAAGGCACCAATAATAATTCATTGTTTACATCCTGGTAAAATTCCTTGAATTCCTGAGGACTGAAAAGCCTTCTGTCTCCTTTATAAATTAAATCATATTATCATAAAAATTTCAGTGAAAACCGGTCATCTTCTTAATGCTGGCAGGAAAAAAATGTGTGAGAAAATCCAGAACTTCTTGAAGCCATTGTTCCTTAGAGCCTGAGCTCCCACCTCAGAGCGAGGATTGAAACTGTAGTCTATTATTCTTCTTCTTTCAAATGAATGTTTAGTTTGGGGGCCCTAACATGCTCAAAAACTTACCAAACTTTCCCAAAATTGTCCTCCGGTGGAAATTTTTCATATTTTGTTGGAACTGTGCAATTCCAACACGCAGGGGCCCCAAACTTGAGATACAGGACTGAGTAAGCGCTACAGGCATGAAAGTTGATCCAGCTATGTAACATGACAAATCAAAAACAACTCTCTTGGGACCATCCTCTAAAACTCAACTTGTGGGTCGGGACCCAAAGTGGGTCATGGAGCAATTTTCTGTGGTTCCTGTTGAACTGATCAAGCTTTCTGAGAGAAAGACCAGAATTTCTCCACAACACTGACATGTTTCATTAAAAGACATCTCCCTGGCAACGGCAACCATTTTCATATCTCGCCAATTTGACAGGAAGTTGGTGTAACTCTTATGATTTGGTGGTCTGGTTGTCTTCACATTTAAATGATAATTTCATGGTTTTGCTATAGCACCAACAACTGTAAGAAGTCAGTATCATTTCTGACACAAAACATTCCATCATCTTTGAATTTTACACAGTAGACAGCTGTCCTGCCCTCATCTATTAAACATTTGAGCATCTTGCCTTGGCAGGCTGCCACCTACTGTTGATAAGGAGTAGGGGAGATTGGGGGCAATTGTAACAATTTTCACAATTTTCTTCATGACTCACAGATTACTTGGAATACACACCATTTTCAAATATAAGAATCATGTATTTTTGCATTAGTTAATAAAGGTATTGCTGTATTTTAACTCACAAAGGCATGTCTGTTTTGTTCAGTTCAGTTAAAGAAGTCAGTGTGTTACAAATTCCCCTATAACGGGGGCAACTGTAACATTGACCAGAAACATCATATTTACCTTCTATAGTTCAAATTAGGGTTAACCCTAAAGTATTCCTATTTCTGCCACAGCATCTCATAAATTTACCCTGTTTTTTTCAAAACGATTTCTTATTTTCCCCAATTCAAGTAGGTTGTATATGAATTCAAAGCAAAATGTATCTATTTATAGACACACCACGGCTCATTGCGCTCCTAAGACACAGTAAGAATTATTTTCTTCTCAGTACATTTTTAATATTGGGATCTATTCAAATTATTTCAGATTCATCAGTCAAGAACTCTCTTTAGCCAAACTTTAATAAAACTGCAAAATAGACACATTAACATCGCTATATGAACAAGACTGATTATAATACATATTTTCTTTTAAAATTTGTCAAATTGATCTACTCTTAAAGAAAAATTAAGACAGCATTTGCTTACATGAGGCAGTATGGCTTGTAGTAGGCTATAGAAACTGCAAAACAATTGTAATAGTGTAACAGTTGCTCCTGACTCAGCAGCCATAATAAAGTATTAGATACTAGCTGCTAGCACTTATGTTAGCTGGTTGTTCATGTTGATGTTTTTACCAAAAGGCCAGGGATCAAATTAAACAGAGTTTGACTTTACTGTCGTCTAAATTTTAGACAGCAGAAGAAAAACATTTGACAAACTAAAAAATAACTTTCGTACCTCAAAATCATTTTTTGTGGACAGCTTCTGTGATGTTGAAGTATTCCTGCTCTTTTTCAGCAGGCAGAGAGAGAATCCTTCTGAGCATGTGCAAGACTTAGTTTCATCACTCTAGCTTGTTTCTAATTGGAGGAATTGAGTGTGTTACAATTGACCCGTGTTGTAATTGCCTCCAGTCTCCCTTACTACCTGATGTACAACTTGCAATAAGCTCATTATTTCACATTTAATGACAGTCCTTGGAGGATCTACATGGCTTTTCTACAGTGCTCACACCAAAAGGGCTGCCAATACCCAGCAGTTGCTACACAGCTGCGGTTGCAGCACAACCCGATATGTATTGAAGGCAAGGGCCCTTCAGTGCTGCTTCAGCAATAGTTTTAATTCAACCCCATGTTAAATAGAGCATATGTTTACAATCTTTTTGAATTAACTGGAAAATTAAGAATTTATTTTGCTCAAAATGTTTCTGTCTTCTCCTACAGATGTGAAGCAATGATGAATATTAACGTCCACCTCAGATCAACTCAACAAAACTGAGTCAATGTGAACATGAGAACGTCAACCATGGAGAGTCTGTGGTCAAACTCAGTCAAAAGTCTTCTCGTCTTCCTTCTGTGTCTCCTGCTTCTGCATCACCCTTCACTGTCTTACTCCCTGAAAAACTGCACCTTTAATTTTACTGAGGGAACTTTGGCTGAAGTTCATCTGAACTGCTCAACTCGTCAACTTGTCTCTGTTCCTGATGACATCCCCAGAGATGCTAACTCACTAACACTCTCTGGCAATCAGATCAAACAGATCCAAAGAGGTGATTTTGGGAACCTCTCACAGTTAAGTTTGCTGAACCTAGATAGTAATCTGATTGCTCATGTAGATGATGGATCTTTCATCGATTTGGTGGCATTGAAAGAACTCTACATGGGGTATAATTATCTCACACATCTGACAGGAAACATCTTTCAGGGACTGTCAAACCTCACTTTGTTGGACCTCCATGACAACATCATTATTTTTATCCATAACTCGGCCTTTCTCTTCCTGACCAGTTTACAAACTGTCATTCTAGATGACAACAGCTTTCAAACCGTCACTGACATACAGCCAATTCTGAATCTACCACAGCTACAGAAACTGAGCATTAAATATAATCTGTTCTCCACCTTTGAGTCTAAAGATCTGAATCTGAACGTGTCCTCAAGCCTGAGAGAGTTAGATGTTGAAGGTAATGACCTCAGACGATTCAGCATCACTACGCCTATCTTCCCTCATCTTCAGGAAATCAACCTTTACAGATGTGGTCAGTCCTCTCCATTTCAATGGGACATCCCTGATAAGTCTTTACTGAGGAACATAACTCGACTGGATTTAAGTAGCTCAGAAGCTTTTGAAAACATTGTAGAAGTCCTGCAGAGTCTTGACTCACTGCAACAATTAGAACTTAATTTCATGGAGAGATGGATCAGCAAGGGTCTTTTAGCAACAGTCTGTAAAATACCAACACTTCAGAGCCTGGATCTGTCTGGTAACAAGTATGACAACTTTAGTGCCAAACTTGGAGCTTGCTCTCAGCTCAAGGAGCTTTACTTGACTAGTACTTGGATATCTAACATACCAAGAGGCTCAATGGCAATGATGAAGCAACTAAGGTCCTTAGATCTTAGCTTTAATAGTCTCAGCAAGGTGCCAGAAGACATCAGAAGCCTCTCCTCCCTCGGGGTCCTCAATCTTAATTTCAACGGAATCTCTGAGTTGAGCTGTGAGGATTTCAAAAACACATCCAGTGTCAGGGAGCTCTTTTTGGCCAAAAACCTAATTGTGAAACTTGAAAGGTGTGTCTTCGAAAATCTTGACAGTCTTGAGGTTTTAGATTTGAGCTGGAACCAGATATCGACATTAGGAGGTGCCTTCAATATAGGCCCACCAAACCTTAAGATCTTGAATCTGAGGAATAACGTTGTTCTTTTTCTACAATCAGGTGGTTTTGAGGGTCTAGGGTCACTAAAACAGCTAGATTTGAGAACTCATGAAAATTTGTATGTAAACGATGGAGCATTTGATGGTTTAAGCAACGTTACAACTGTTTTCATATCTCTTCCAATGTATTTTGATACTACATTCCAGGGTTTACAACAAATCTCGAATCTTACAATCATGTTCCCTAACACCCAATCAGACTTCACTTTACACAGTCATCATCAAAACTTCAACCAATCATTCTTTGAATATAAATCACTGAAGAAGCTTGAAATGATTTGCTCAGATGAACACCAAGGAATCCACATTCGTTCAGGCATACAGATAATTCAGTCTGCCAAACATTTAGAGGAATTCACAGCTGAGAATGTGTTTCCTTGGAAACCAAATAATGATACATTCAAGTTCAACTCCAAGCTGAGAAGTTTGACAATCACACGGAACGACTTGTCTGATTTGGGTCCTGAACTGTTCTGGCCAATCCCAAACCTGGAAGAAGTGGACCTCTCTAGCACTAAACTCAAGTCTTTGGATTTTTTGGCCCAGGCCAACCTGTCTGCACTCAAATATTTGCATCTCAGTGACAATGGTATAACTGTGATCAATGACACCATCTTCCAGTCTCTTCCTGCTCTTCTGTACCTTGACCTGAGCAACAACCCTCTGACATGTGACTGCTCTAATGCTGGCTTCATCCAATGGGTGAAGAACAACAACCAAACTCTGGTAGATGGCGCCCATGACTACATCTGTTCCTCTCCTCTGATCAAACAGGGAACCAAGGTGTTGGACTTTGATGTCCAGTCCTGTTGGATGGACGTTGGCTTCCTCTGCTATATCTCCAGCTCTTGTCTGGTGGTGTTAACTCTCCTCACCTCTTTCATCTACCACTTCCTGAGGTGGCAGATGGTCTATGCCTTCAACCTCTTCCAGGCCTTCCTTTATGACAGCAAGAAGAGGAGGAGAGGAGCTTCTTACCTGTACGATGCCTTCATCTCCTACAATGTTGAGGATGAGGCCTGGGTCTACAGAGAGATGCTTCCAGTGCTGGAGGGAGAGCAGGGCTGGAGACTGTGTCTGCACCACAGAGACTTCCAACCAGGTAAATACCTTTCTACCCTTGTTGTCATGTCTTCCTGCATCACTGCTCTCCTTTCTTTGAAAAGAGAACATTTTCAGACTTTCAACGGAACCATTGTAGTTCTATAAATATGACCTCTGCAGCTGAAGTCTGTAGCTTCAACCTCATAACATCTTTGGTTCCTTCCTATAGGGTGCCTGCATGTAAACATGGGTAAAACAGCTGTGGACTGAGTGGTCCAAGTGTAGGGCATAGTTGATGTTTAAGAAGTGTCGCAGTCACACAGGGAATGTTTTCATCACAGTGGTTTTAAAAATACAATCCAGTTTTAGAGAACTTGAAGCTGCTTGTTGAGGTACCATGATATTTCTTGTGTTTATCAAGAAAGAGACACAGAATGCCGGACAGAATTGCAAGACACGGGAGGGTTCAGTTTTATAATGGGAGATCAGAAGTTGGTACACAGGTAGGCAGTCAGAATCAAGCAGAAGTTCCAAAAACGGCAGGCTAAAGGTAGAGGACCAAAAAACAAACAAGGTCGTGACGAGTAAGCTATGACTATGAGAAAGAGGGCTGGGACGAAGACTATACAGTGCAACGAACTGGCAGAGAACAAGTGACACCTGAGTGCTTAACTACTGTGGCTAATGAGTGCAGATTGGAAACAGATTCGGTGATGCTTGGCAGAGGAAGCAAAACTGACGTGCAGACAAGACGGTGCATGATTACCAAAATAAAACCATAAGTGATGAAACTGAGACATGAGTGTGCAGAAAGTGACGGACACCGTCAGACAGAAACCAGAGAGAGAAAGAAACACCAGAAGGAGACAACGACAGAGTAAACATGATAGAAAGAGAGCAAAAGGTGACACAGCAGACATGACAGTGTTTTTATGTTTGGTTCTGCAGGTAAACCTATCATGGAGAACATCACAGATGCCATCTACAGCAGCAGGAAGACCATCTGTGTGATCAGCCAGAGCTACCTGCAGAGCGAGTGGTGCTCCAGAGAGATCCAGATGGCCAGGTGGGGGTTCTCTTTATTCTTCTCTCATATACTTTAATTGTATTTAAAATTAAAGTTGAGGATATGAGCAAGGTAGGATAGGGCTGATCAAAAGTGCTGCTTTTTTAACAATATAAACAAGAGTAAAAGTTTCAATCATCTAAGATGGTCCAAACATCCATGCAGCCCCGCCCTCAGACAGACTGTCTTGCTTTTGGTTGCAGTTTCCGTCTGTTTGATGAGAAGAAGGACGTGTTGATCCTGCTGTTTCTGGAGGAGATTCCCTCTCATCAGCTGTCTCCATTTTACCGCATGAGGAAGCTGGTGAAGAAACGCACCTACCTGAGCTGGCCGCAGGTTGGACAACAAAAGGGAGTCTTCTGGCAGAACGTCCATAGAGCTCTGGAGACAGAAGAGTCCACCAGAGACAACGTGAATCTTCTGACTGGACCAGAGGAATGCTGAAAACATCCCTGAACCTGCTGAGGTCAGGTCAGGTATGGGATGTCGTTTCAGCACTTTGCCATGTCAACCTTGGCCCTGTACTTCTGCAGCCTCCTGATGGCCATCAGCCAAGCCAAGATCATTTCCACCCAGGCAACCTTGCAACTACATGTGATGTTATTTGATTGCGACTGCATTAAAGATGCAATTAATTAACATTAAGAAATAACCTCAATTGCACATGGGGAGACCTCAGCAGAGAAAGGAGAACTTTGTAGTTACTTTCACTGCCAGAGGGGGGCAGCAGGTTCCAGCTTTTTGCCATCACAATAAAAAAAACAAAAAAAAAAAAACAAAAACAAAAACAAACATACAAACAAACAAAATTAATGTTTTTTCTCATGTTCATCACCTGTAAAGCTTTTAGGTAAACTTACAAAGTAACTGTCTCTGTGATTGTTGTGTTTTCTTGTATATCTTTCATAAAAAGGACCTTTAGATTTTCACACACCACAATGGGACCAAAAAGCAAAAAGAGGACATTTGAAAATTTCCGTATATTATCATTTCCCTTTCATAAAGATTTTGAACTAGTGAAAAAGTTTGTATTTACAAAGTATATTTTGTGCACATTTGTAATGTCTAGATGTTAAACACCTTTGTGAGCTTGTTTATACATTAAATGGATCTACAATAAAGATTTTTTTTTTAATGTAAACTGCTTCTCTATTGATCATTGTGGCCCACTGTATAGAAACAGACATACGTTTGTCATTGATGCACCTTGTGGAGGTGAGTCAAAGTGAAAACCACATCCAGTTTAAAGATCCTGTTGCAAATCTTCATCTGGAGAGCATAAAGTTATTCGCTGCTTGCGTCAGGTTAGCACACCTGACTGCAATGTGATGTCCTCCATGTCCACTTCACCCTGGTGCAGCACCTCTACCAAAGTGGTCTTCTCAGGGTCCTGGACTCCATATTTAAGTCCAACTTTGATCTCTTCATCACATGTCAGCCTGTCTGCTCCCATTAGAAATGACCTCAAATGTATAAATACACAACAACATACTATAAATATGTCGTCAACTTGAAGAAGAAACACTACACCCAAAAAGTACCTTATTTATGGGCCACTCTTTATTTGTTTATCTCTATTTATTTTTAGAGTGGAAAAACATGATTTATTAATAGTAGCATCATATTTTGTGGATGATATCTTGTTGTTACTTGCTTTTTCTTATTGATGAGGTCAGTGGTGTAAAAAAAAGACCTATAACAGATATAATATGTTACTAACAAACATGCATGCAGTTTTCAGCGTCAGTGGTGCCCTCACAGATGTGTAAGTTACCCATGCCATGGGCACTAATACACCCCCACACCGTCACATATGCTGGCCTATGAAATTTACAGTCACAACAATCTGGATGTTGCTTTCCATCTTAAGCTATGTGGACTCAAAGGCCATTATTTTCAAAAACAATTTGAAAAGTGGATTCGTCAGACCACAGCACACTATTCCACTGTAGGTCTGTTCATCCCAGATCAGCTTATGTTGATACAGCGGCAAGAAAAAGTAAGTGAACCCTGAAATGATCTAGTTTTTTCTGCATTAACTGGTCATCAGATGTGATCTGATCTGCATTTAAATCACAAGTATAGACAAACCCTATGTGTTTAACCTAATTCTACACAAATTTAACATTTAAAGTCTTTATTGAACATAACCATTTAACATTCACAGTGGTGCTGGAAAAAGTAAGAGAACCCTGGTGATAATAACTGGTTGAACCTCTTTTGGCAGTAATAACCTCTACCAAGCATTTCTGGTAGAAGCTATCAGAACTCCACAACGGTCAGGAGGAATTTTGACCCATTCATCCTTACAGAACTGCTTCAGCTCATTGGTATTCTCTCTTGAGGTCACTCTACAGCATCTCTACTGGATTCAGGTCTGGGCCACTCCAAAAGGTGTTTTTTTGTTTGTTTGTTTGTTGAAGCCATGCTGTAGTAGATTTACTTCCGTGTTTAGGGTCACTGACCTGCTGCATCACCCAGCGTCTTCTAAACTTCAGCCAGTGGACAGCCACCCTGACATTATCCTGTAGGATACCTGGATAACATTGGGCATTAATTTTCCCCTCCATGATGGCGAGCAGCCCAGACCCTGATGTAGCAAAGCAGCCCAAATCCACAAAACATTTCTCAGTAGCGTTGTGAAGTGCTTTTGGAAAGGAGCAGCTTTCTCTGTTGTGTCCTGCCATGGCCACCATGCCTGTTCAATCTTTAGCGTGTGCGAGACTCATGATCAGAGATGTTGATTGTTCCACTCATTCCTTTAAGCCTTTGACTGTAATTCTAGGGTTCTTTTACCTCACTGAGCATTCTGCCCTGTGCCCTTAGAGTCAACCTAGTTAGGTGCTCTAACACTAACCCAGCCACTTCTAGGGAGAGTAGCCACGGTACTGCATCATCTTCATTTGTCCAACTGTGGACTGGTGAATCCCTAAATTCTTTGAGATGACTTTGAAATCCCTCTCATTCTAATGCAATTCAACAACTCTTGATTGACCGTCTTTTGAGATCTCTTTTTCTGCAAGACAAGGTTCAAGCTAGAGTGAGTTCATAAGTCACAGAAGCATACACCTGACTCAAATCTCATTGAACAGATTGGACGTCTGGTGTGACACCTCCTGACTCCAACTGGCTCTCATTGGAGCCGTTAGCGTAAAGGTTCACTTACTTTTTCCAGCAGCACTGTGAATGTTTAATGGCTCTGTTTCATAAAGACTTCAAATATGATCATTGTGTGGTATTGGGTTAAGCGCTTAGATGCAGATCAGATCAGATTTTGACGAATTAATGTAGATGTAGAAAACTAGATCATTTCAAAGGGTTCACATAAGTTTTCTTGCCACTGTATATGGTCAAGGTCACTAATAACTGGACTGGTCTGGATTGGGATCTAAGTGTACCTGTTATGTCCTTCTGTGGTTGTATTTTGACCCGTGCATCGTCTCTCATCTCTATTGTAGCTAAACGCAATGCTGCTCATTTTTACGCTACATTTGTAGATGCAGCAAAGTGCTGGCGAAACAATCTGTTAATTTCAAAACCCAAAGGTCTACATCTGTGCCCCCACCAGAAGGTATCTGCAGTATTCCTGCAGGGAACCTAATTCTTCACCAAGACGTGATTCATAAATAACAATATACACACCGTTTCACATCAACCAAGTTTGAAAGGAAGAAAACAGGCTGAACAGTTGCTTTCAATGCAGTTCTGAATGAGACACATCAAGATTTCATTTAATTGTAACTTTAACAACTCTGCAGCAATGCTGAACATTCAGAGCAACTGCTTAATTTGTCTGGTAAGAAGGTTCCAATACAGTACGTCCTGTTTCTAATAAGAGTCTGAAATATGTTCTTAGACCTGGAGGGGACACTGAATATAAGATTTAAAGTCCTGTAGCAGTGAGGGTAAAGCTGATGGTCTGGTGACAGGGGACAGCTGATTCAAAAGAAGGTGAGTTTGACTTGAAAGGAGAAGTAAACACTGACTAAACTGCCCGTTACTGAACCTTCCTCAAACTGAGCAGGCAGTGACCTGTTCTTCTGTATGATGTTAGTGAGGAAAAAACCAAAATGTATTTCCTTCGTTACAAGGAATCAAAACAAGTTTGTCTCAGTTCCCCTCTAGTCTTTCCAGTGTATTCTTATTTTACCAAACTGTTGTAGTTTGACGTCATTGTCCTAATTTCTCCCAAAGCTTTAAATGCAGATTCTTGAAGGCCAGAATAAACCAACAGGACTTGATGCAATTGAAAGTTAGTAGAGAGTTTGGTGGGGATGAGTGGTCCAGCTCAGCTTTTATCATGCCTCTGTGCCTGCAGGGACACAATGATGAGTGTTTTAGGCATCTGAAGCTGATAATACTGCAGAGGGACCAACTGAATGTAAAGATTTGAGATTGGAAGCAGATTCATGTCTGCTGTACCACCATAGTTGAGGATGGACCTAAGCACTGCTTTGACAACAATTATCTTACAGTTAGGATGAAGATTTGGATTTATTTCAATAATGAAAAATTTGTGATTGATTAATGACAAGTTGGGTTCGGTATACAGGAAGGCAGTCAGACAAGGCAGATCCAATAAATGAGAGGCAAAAAGCGAAATCAATAACAAACAGGGTTAGAACTAACGAGAATATGAGACTATGGTAGAGTGCTGGTACATGACTATAAGGTTCAACGAACTGGCGACGAAAAAGAGTGAGACGAGGCAAAATACATGAGGTAATGGGGAGTGATTGGACACAGGTGTGGGAAGGCACAATCAGATGTAGGTGCGCACATGACAGGGGGAAGGGACAGGACACAAACCTGAAACAGAGACGGGGTGAGTGATCTTCAAAATATAACAGGAAATACAAGACGTTAAACATGAGGAATAAATGAACTAAAAGACACTTAACAGACATGACAACATGTGGCCCCAGAGCCACACGTTGAGTATCACTGGTGTAGACGTTGTTTTCCCATACACCTGGTAATATGCAAGGACATCCAGAACCAATTGGGGTTTGCCAATCTTCCCTCCCTCCTGACTGTGCTCTCAGGCGACTTACTCCCCACATCTACACGTTTTTCAGCCTCAATTTTCAGCCCAATCATGCCAGAAAGTTATGAACAGTACTGTACATTTACAATTGATCACAGTATTTTTGTAATTAAGAGTGATTATTGTACATTTTATTTTGGTCACATTTTGAAATTATGACTATTTATCATTGAAAACATGTGTTTCATGTTGGATTGTTTTACTGTCTTTACCTAAGGGTAGCTGTCTTCCTCTTTGGACACAGACTGATTTTATTTTTTGAAAGAAAATGTTGAACTTTGGGTAGGTTGAAGATTGTGAAATGAACTTGACCACTGAGTGAAAAAAGGTAAATGTTTCATAACACAGAGAGAAGATGACTTCTGACTGTCCACTGAGCTCTCTGCTTTTAGATATTTGAAAATGATCACGACTATGATGGACTGTAATCACATCACATTTTGCCCTAGCACCGAGCTAGGGCTAATTCCAGGCTAGTGCCTGGGTTAGCACCGGTTCTTTCTGTTTCCACCAACAAAGCACTGGCTCCAGGAGCTAAAAAGCGGTGCTTAGCAAGCACCAACTCTTTGCTGGGCCAGAGCATGGGCCAGAGCGAAGCACCAACTACGTCAGGGGGCGGGGTTATTGTGACAATCGTGAGGCGGTGGAAAACAGCCTTTCTGAACTTGGCCACAGCCACAAAGGAGTACATGCTGGTGTACTCCGTCCTGCAGACCACCGTTACTGATCCTGGTAAGTTTTATTTCACCCTGTTGTTCGCCTACTATGAATATGCTTGCTACAATATTCCCTCATCAATATTATGAATGTTACGCCAGCTAACGTGGTGCGTGCTATTGTTTGCTAGCCAGTTAGCCGCTATTAAGCTAACCTGACCTGTATTCAGAACTTCCCTCTGGCCCATTTAATTATATTACTGAACTATATGGTAATCAACAACGTTTCTTGCTCATTTTAGAGTTGTCGACCGTGGATTTGGAGGCCCTGTTACCACGACCAGCATCGCCTGTTCCATCCTGCAGCTCATCTGCCTCGTCTTCTTCTCGGACCGAATCATTTGGTCGTTAAAAGTTTATTTACAATTTTGTTATGTATGTTATGTACTTTATGTAATTAAAAAGTTATTTGTGATAAGAGATGCATGTTTCATCTGTAATCTACAGCACTGATCATCAACTGGTGGCCCGAGGGCCAAATCAGGCTCTGGTTTTAAGAGTATCTTTTGGCTTCAAATGTCTGCAGCTGTTTGATCCATCCCAAAAACAATTATTGTTTAAATAGTTTTAGAACGATCTGATTTTGATCTGTTTTTACAGAAATTCACTCGTCAGCCATTATTATTAAATATCTTTTTAAAAATGGGTTAAGACTGGTTGAAATGTTGCAAAAATGCCCATTGTAAGAGATGAAAAGGGGTTAGAGAGTGGCAAAATGTGCTTTGGAGTGGCACAAAGGGGCAAAAATATGCAGGAAAAGAGGTTAAAATGTGGCAAAAATAGGTAAAAGAGGAAAAGGGGGCAAAAGGAAAAAAAAAAGGGTAATAGATGGCAAAATGCTGCAAAGATAGTCATGAAAAGAGGTTAAAAATATGACTAAAATCACTAAAGAAAGATATCATCGTCAATTTATGACTTTTTTTTAACTGCTATGTACTTGATGCAAGCGTAGTTGAAGCTAAGTAGCCTAGCAAAGGCTAACACTCACACGTTCATTGTTATGAGTCAAAACGTCTTTGATTATTACCTGTCTTCTGAAACGTAGTCGCCGTTCCCTGTGACTACGACGAAAACTGATACCCTGTAGCAGTTGTTCTATTTTTGGCTCTGGATCTTTACGCAGGTTTGCAAAGCCAGGATCATCACTTGCAACGATGAGCTCCTCCATTGTTGCTTTGTTTACTTCTGCATGGCGCCAGCGTCCTTGGGTAAAAGGCTACGTATGCAGTGATGTACTGACGTTTTACGGTAATGCAATGACGTGGCTCCAACTTGGCTCCTTGCTGATGGAAAACCAAACTGGTTCTTATGAAGAACGTGATTAGAACCAACTAAGCACTAGCACTAGCACCAGCACTGAACGAGCACCTGGTTCTTTTGATGGAAAAGGGATAGTTAATGCATTAAGTCTGAGATTCCTCCTTCATGATAATCACTCAGTTTTGAACGTTAAATGTATTTACATCACTCCTGTTTGTTAAATTCACATGAACATGTATCACGCCCATTTTCACCATTCAATCCTGTCGCCTTTATAGTGAGAAGGTCGAAAAAAGTGAAAGGTTTTTTTTTGGTCACACATAAAAGGGAAGTGAACTGACAGCATTTCCTGTGCTGCTGTCCTAGACATATAGGAGCTGAAAAAACCCTCGATGATCAGTGCTGAGCTGACTGCAGAGACGAGGACCTGATGTAGAACTGTGAGTATTCAAAGTTTGGATTTTTCTCTGCTGTCACTGTCTGAGTATAGGAATAATGTATCAGACATATTTAAACACAGTGAAAGAAAAGTATATATATATATATATATATATATATATATATATATATATATTTATGAACAAATCTTCATTTAACCTGAAAAGACTCGTTATACAGAAGACAGAGGTTTGTCTCATTTCAGACATTTCTTAAAATGCATCAGAACTAAGAGAAAGGTTCAGAAGATGAACTGTAACTGTTGTGAGCTAAGTGTGAGGATATTTAACAAATCTGAGTCTTACTGCCGGTCAGAACCAAAGGCAAAGGTAGTAATGAATTGTTTACATCCTAGTATGGTATTTTAAAAGTCATTTAAGGAGATGCTTCTGAGTTTGTTTCAATAGAAATGTAATCAGTTTCCTTCAAAAATGATATACTAGACATCAAATTATACAAACCATCTGCTTCTACATGTGAGAGTTAGTTTCTGCCAGTTTTGTGGCTCTCCAAGTTACAGAACTGAAAAAAGGAACTTCCTTTGCCATTGTGAACACAAAATCACCATGGCCTTTTAACACATATTTTTGATGAATGTAAAATGAATTTCAATCATCACCATTTTTTTGCGAGATTTTTATTTTCCTGTTTCATGGCTCTAAGAGTGTTTGAGGGTCCCCCCAAAATTACTTCCTGTTTAATGGCGACCAAAACATGACCACAGTCACACTTTGATCATCCATCCCATTTTCTATACTGCTTGTCCCATTGGGGGTTGTGGAGGGGCTGGAGTCAATTCCAGCTGTCATTGGGCGAGAGGTGGGGTACACCCTGGACTGGTCGCCAGTCAGTCAGGGCTGACATGTAGAGACAGACAATCACAGTCACACCTATGGCCAATTAAGAATCACCAATTAACCTAACGAGCACGTCTTTGGTGGTTGGAGGAAGCTGGATTACCCAGAGAGAACCCACGCATGCAAGGGGGAGAACATGCAAACTCCACCCTGACCAGGGAGCGAACCAGGAACCTTCTTGCTGTGAGGCACTGCGCTAACCCCTGCGCCGCCATGTAGCCCCCACTTAAAAATACAAATTTTTAATATAATTTTTCTATCATTAAAGGTTTTGTTTTTCTGGTACACCAAAGAAGTAACCAAGCAGGTGAATTCTTCAAGACCGGTTTGACCTGATATGACCTTTGGAAATGTGCCAAAATACCCAAATTTTGGCTACTCTCACAAAAGAGAGGAATGTCCTGTCTGAGTAACTAAACATCGTCCTACAATAATAAACTGTAACTGTTAGGAGCCAAATGATTAGATTTTATTTAACAAATATAAATCTGACTGCTGGTCAGACACAAGGCACAAATTATGATTCATTGTTTACATCCTGGTAAAATATTCTAATCAGTCAAATGGAGAGATACTTCTCGATTGAATTCCTGAGGACTGAAATGCCTTCAGTCTCCTTTTTAAGTTAAATCATATTATACTTAAAAATTTCAGTGAAAACCAGTCATCTCCTTAATGCTGGCTGAAACAATATAAGTGAGAAAATCCAGAACTCCTTGAAGTCATTGTTCCTTAGAGCCTGAGCTCCCACCTCAGAGCGAGGATTGAAACTGTAGTCTATGATTATTCTTCTTTCAAATGAATGTTTAGTTTGGGGGCCCTAACATGCTCAAAAACTTACCAAACTTTCCCAAAATTGTCCTCCGGTGGAAATTTTTCATATTTTGTTGGAACTGTGCAATTCCAACACGCAGGGGCCCCAAACTTGAGATACAGGACTGAGTAAGCGCTACAGGCATGAAAGTTGATCCACATATGTACCATGACAAATCAAAAACAACTCTCTCTTGCGACCATCCTCTAAAACTCAACTTGTGGGTCGGGACCCAAAGTGGGTCATGGAGCAATTTTCTGTGGTTCCTGTTATTGGGCTGAACTGATCAAGCTTTCTGAGAGAAAGACCAGAATTTCTCCACAACACTGACATGTTTCATTAAAGGACATCTCCCTGGCAACGGCAACCATTTTCATATCTCGCCAATTTGACAGGAAGTTGGTGTAACTCTTATGATTTGGTGGTCTGTTTGTCTACACATTTAAAATTTTCATGGTTTTGCTATAGCACCACCAACTGTAAGAAGTCAGTATCATTTCTGACACAAAACATTCCATCATCTTTGAATTTTACACAGTAGACAGCTGTCCTGCCCTCATCCATTCTACATTTGAGCATCTTGCTTTGGCAGGCTGCCACCTACTGTTGATGAGCAGTCCTGCCTGATGTACAACATGCAATAATGAGCTCATTATTTCACATTTAATGACAGTCCTTGGAGGATCTACATGGCTTTTCTACAGTGCTCCAGCACACCAAATGGGCTGCCAACACCCAGCAGTTGCTACACAACTGCGTTTGCAGCACAACCTGATATGCACTGGGGGTAAAAGGCCCTTCAGTGCTGCTTCAGCAATAGTTTTAATTCAACCCCATGTTAAATAGAGCATATGTTTACAATCTTATGGAATCAACCTGAAAATTAAGCATTCATTTAGCTTAAAATATTTCTGTCTTCTCCTACAGATGTAAAGCATTGATGAATATTAATGTCCACCTCAGATCAACTCAACAAAACTGAGTCAATGTGAACATGAGAACGTCAACCATGGAGAGTCTGTGGTCAAACTCAGTCCAAAGACTTCTCGTCTTCCTTCTGTGTCTCCTGCATCTGCATCACCCTTCACTGGCTTACTCCCTGAAAAACTGCACCTTTAATTTTACTGAGGGAACTTTGGCTGAAGTTCATCTGAACTGCTCAAAGCGCCAACTTGTATCTGTCCCTGATGAAATCCCTAAAGATGCTAACTCACTAACTCTCTATGACAATCAGATCAAAAAGCTCCAAAGAGGTGATTTTGGGAACCTCTCACAGTTACGTTTGCTGAACCTAGATAGTAATTTGATTGCTCATGTAGATGATGGATCTTTCATGTATTTGGTGGCATTGAAAGAACTCTACATGGCACATAATAGTCTCACACATCTGACGAGCAACATCTTTCGGGGACTGTCAAACGTCACTGAGCTGGACCTCAATTACAACAAGATTACTTTTATCCATGACTCGGCCTTTCACTTCCTGACCAGCTTACAAACTGTCATTCTAGACTCCAACAGGTTACAAACTGTGAGTGACATACAGCCGATTCTGAATCTACCACAGCTACAGAAACTGAGCATTGCATTTAATCTGTTCTCCACCTTTGAGTCAAAAGATCTGAATCTGAACGTGTCCTCAAGCCTGAGAGAGTTAGATGTTGAAGGTAATCACCTCAGACGATTCAGCATCACGACACCTATCTTCCCTCATCTTCAGGAAATCAACCTTTGCCCATGTGGTCAGTCCTCTCCATTTCAATGGGACATCCCTGATAAGTCTTTACTGAGGAACATAAGTCGACTGGATTTAAGTCACTCAGAAGCTTTTGAAGACATTGACAAAGTCCTGGAGAGTTTTGACTCACTGCAACAATTAGAACTTAATTTAATGGAGGGATGGATCAACAAGGGTCTTTTAGCAACAGTCTGTAAAATACCAACACTTCAGAGCCTGGATCTGTCTAACAATCATGATGCCAACTTAAGTGCCAAATTTGGAACTTGCTCTCAGCTCGAGGAGCTTTACTTGAGTGACACTTGGACATCTAACATACCAAAAGGCTCAATGGCAATGATGAAGCAACTAAGGTCCTTAGATCTACACCAAAATTTATTAACCAAAGTGCCAGAGGACATCAGAAGCCTCTCCTCCCTCAGGGTCCTAAATCTTGAATTCAACCAAATCTCTGAGTTGAGCTGTGAGGATTTCAAAAACACATCCAGTCTCAGGGAGCTCTTACTGACCAAAAACCGAATTGTGAAACTTGACAGGTGTGTTTTCCAAAATCTTTACAGTCTTGAGATTTTAGATTTGAGCTTGAACAGGATATCAACATTAGGAGGTGCCTTCATTATAGGCCCAGCAAACCTTAAGATCTTGAATTTAAGGAATAATTTTGTTGTTACCATTGACAAGGGTGATTTTAAAGGTTTAGGGTCACTAAAACAGTTAGATTTGAGAACTCATGAAATATCATATGTAGATCTTGGAGCATTTGATGGTTTAAGCAAAATTACAACTCTTTTCGTATCTCTTCCATTTTATTTTGATATTGAATTCCAGGAATTACAACAAATCACAAATCTTACAATCAATTTCCAAATCCCCCCATCAAACCTCACTTTACACAGTCATCATCAAAACTTCAACAAATCATTCTTTGAATATAAATCACTGAAGAAGCTCGAAATGCTTTGCTCAGATGATCATCTAGGATTCCACCTTCGTTCCTACATACAGATGGTTCAGTCTGCCATACTTTTAGAGGAATTCACAGCTGAGAATTTGTTTCCTTGGATACCAGATAATGATACATTCCAGTTCAACTCCAAGCTGAGAAGTTTGACAATCACACGGAACGACTTGTCTGATTTGGGTCCTGAACTCTTCTGGCCAATCCCAAACCTGGAAGAAGTGGACCTCTCTAGCACTAAACTCAAGTCTTTGGATTTTTTGGCCCAGGCCAACCTGTCTGCACTCAAATATTTGCATCTCAGTGACAATGGTATAACAGTGATCAGTGACGCCATCTTCCAGTCTCTTCCTGCTCTTATTTACCTCGACCTGAGCAACAACCCTTTGACATGTGACTGCTCTAATGCTGGCTTCATCCAATGGGTGAAGAGCAACAACCAAACTCAGGTACAAGACGCTCATGACTACATCTGTTCCTCCCCTCTGATCAAACAGGGAACCAAGGTGTTGGACTTTGATGTCCAGTCCTGTTGGATGGACGTTGGCTTCCTCTGCTATATCTCCAGCTCTTGTCTGGTGGTGTTAACTCTCCTCACCTCTTTCATCTACCACTTCCTGAGGTGGCAGATTGTCTATGCCTTCCTCCTCTTCCAGGCCTTCCTTTATGACAGCAGGAAGAGGAGGAGAGGAGCTCCTCAGCTCTACGATGCCTTCATCTCCTACAATGTTGAGGATGAGGCCTGGGTCTACAGAGAGATGCTTCCAGTGCTGGAGGGAGAGCAGGGCTGGAGACTGTGTCTGCACCACAGAGACTTCCAACCAGGTAGATACCTAATGACCTTTGATGTCATGTCTTCCTGCATCACTGATCTCCTTTCTTTGAAAAGAGAACATTTTAAGACTTTCAACAGAACCATTGTAGTTCTATAAGAAGCCTGGAGCTTCAACCTCAAAGCATCGTCAGTTTCTTTCTATAGGGTGTCTGCATGTAACCATGGATGACTCAGCTGTGGACTGAGCGGTCCAAGTTTAGGGCAAAGTTAATATTTAAAAAGTGCCACAGTTAGACATTGGAGACTGTTTTCATCAAACTGATTTAAAAAAAAATACAAACCTGTTTTTGAGATCTTGAAGATGCTTGTTTAAGTCACCTCATATCCCTTGTTTTTTTTATGTTTGTGTCTGCAGGTAAACCTATCATAGAGAACATCACAGACGCCATCTACAGCAGCAAGAAGACCATCTGTGTGATCAGCCGAAGCTACCTGCAGAGCGAGTGGTGCTCCAGAGAGATCCAGATGGCCAGGTGGGGGTTGTCTCTGGGTATTTTGCATTAAAAGATAAATTCAAAATCAGGGGTGAGGTAGGATAGGGCTGATCAAAAGAGCTCTTGTTTAAAGTTTGATCAAGAGAAACAAGACAAACTAGACAGGCAGATGAAGTCCTCTGAACCGTCCTCACAGACTGTCTTGGTGTTGTTGCAGTTTCCGTCTGTTTGATGAGAAGAAGGACGTGTTGATCCTGCTGTTTCTGGAGGAGATCCCCTCTCATCAGCTGTCTCCGTACCACCGCATGAGGAAGCTGGTGAAGAAACGCACCTACCTGAGCTGGCCGCAGGCTGGACAACACAAGGGAGTCTTCTGGCAGAACGTCCATAGAGCTCTGGAGACAGAAGAGTCCACCAGAGACAACTTGAATCTTCTGACGGGACCAGAGGGATGCTGAGAACATACCTGAACCTGTGAGCTGAAATACAGGAGAATCTAAGAGACGTGTTTGGTGCTTTCAGTGGATACTCAGTGTTTAACAGTTTTTTTGCTGGTGAGAGATCATCAAATCAGAAAATTAAATACAGTGAAAGACTTGCAGCAGACCAAAAAGTCCTGTTGATTCCTCTGTAGATGAACCAACTTTTGTTGGTTTTACAGGTTTTTTTTTCCCTTTTTCAAATTTTTGTGGTTACACTTTCGGACACAATCAGTGTTTCTGTCCTCTTTGCCATCACACGAGCTCAATAAGCTAGAAATGTACAAGTGCACTTAAACAGCTGTGTCTACCGTATGTGCCCACAGGAAGGAGAGAAACAGAAACAGTGCTGATGCCTTGTGGAGCATTATTCTTTTCTTTCATGTCCACAAAAGAGAAAAAAAAATGAAGGAATTTTCCACCAGTCACAGTGTGGGTTTGTATATTAAAAAGGAAACTAATCACAGATCATTGAAAGTGTATAATTCATGTCCTGTATTAGTTGTTACAAAAATATAATAATCTGAGTATCAATTACTTTAAAATGCTTCAGTCCAGTTACCTGTCATGTTTGATAAATCTCTCCTTTAGTCTTGAACTCTAAACACTTTTTATTGTATACGGTAATTTATCCTGCACATTCATGCAATCAGGTAGCATGTAGGAATAACCTTAATACAGCTAAATATGCTTGATAAGATAAATTACATTTGTTGTAGTTACTCTCACTGCCTGAAGGGGCAGCAGGTTTCAGGTTGTTGCAGATCAACACATACATGATGTTTTTCCTCATCAGAATAAAAAAGATGTTTTTTTCATTTTCATCTTCTGCAAAGCTCTCAGTCAATACTCACAAACTAATCCACTTTTTCTTTGTGTTTGCCAGTGTGCACTTGTTTATCTGATATCCAAAGGACCTTTAAATTTTAACACACTCCCCAAATGGGGACCATCAAGCACAAGGAGGACATTTGAAGATTTTTTTTTGGCATTTATCAAATTCAATTCAAAAAGATTTTGAACTAGTGACAAGGTTTTGTATTTTAAAAGTATATATATTTTTAAATTTATATTGTTTAGAGGATTAACTCATTTGTGATCTTGTTTATAAATGAAAAGTATCTAACATTTTCTGTGTTTATTAAATAATCATGTTCTGTATGATAAATGTATTTTTTAAACTGTAAACTGCTTCTTCATTGATCTTTACAGGGAACAATAGGATAAGACACATACAACTTATGTCAACGATGCACATGTGTTGAGAAGCAAAGCTGAGAAAACCTCGCTCAGTTTCAAGATCTTGTTGAAATTTGTCAGAGGGAAAAGATAAAGTTTTTTTGCTGGTGACTCTTCAAACACTGACCACACTTCCTGTTGATGCAGGTTCTGCAAAGATTTCATGGCTTTGCCATCCAACAGTGCCAGCCACAACAGCATGGCAGCTTAGATTAGCTTACATGACTTTATCCTGGTGCAGCACCTCTACAGAAGATTTCTTGATAGGGTACTGGACTCTTCATTTAAACCCAGCCTCAAACTCTTCATCACATTTCTCTGTGCAGGTTAGTGATGGCATCAGCCTGTCAGCTAAATTAAGAGAAGCTAAGTCAGATAAGCATTGCTTTGACAATTCATTTCTTCTACATTAAAGAAGGACTTTGGACATTTTATTGTACAGAAATATTAATATCTGTCTAAGTTTGCTGGTGAGGTCTTCTTAGTGTTTGAATGTAAATGAATCATCAGACTAAATATCAATATGCCTATAAACTGTGATTCCTGCTGCTACCACTGACATTGGAAAGCCGTAGGCTGTAAAAATCAATGTTGTTGGTCTTGGAGATAAGCACGAGTGTGGTGTGGCTTGCATCAAGGGCAAGTTATGGCTGATACATGTAATTTGTTTCTAAAATTATGTTGCCATTTCTCAACAAGCTGAAGAGATTCAACAGTACAGAATGACATCATCTGCTTGAAGATTGTTATAAGTGTCTGTTATAGGAGAGACCATTTTCAAGTTAAACACATATTTGTTCCCAAGAGAAAGGAAAAGAACAGCGAGGAAATTCCTATTCCCATTCGAAACCCCACTTTTTGCCTCCACAAGTCAGGATGGCATAAGACTTTTGTGGTCACCAGTGAGTACCAGCAAGAGCTAAGAAATACTACATACAATTGCCTGAATCTGATACCAGGAATCCCTGCTTTCTGCACTGTGGTGTAAATTAAATGATTCCTTTCTCAATACTTAGCTCTGTGCCACAACACCAAAGATAATCTTTCTCTCTCAGTTTCAACATGAACTGGTTTAGAACAGAGGACTCCCTCTCCTTTGGATCTGGGACATCCACCTCTGTACATCAGGCTCTTTGGATTGATCATTTCTCCCATACTAACATCAGTTATCACCACATAAATCTGAGCCAATCAGGCACTATTTTATAAACCCAGTAGAGGGCTCTGATTGGCCATGGGACTGACAAAAGTTTTGACACACTTGACCACAGCCTGCACTTCCTTCCACCTCAGTGCTCTAACATCCATGCTAAACTCTGTCTCTCCTCAAGGTGGTATGTTGTTTGGAAAGACTCAAGTTAGTCTTTCTTTAATGCCACTTACCTCAAACTTGGTTGATATGAGATTCCTTCCCTTTTCCTGACAGAACAACCCTCTAACACTTAATCTAAATGATTTCCTATCATTCCTATTCCTACCTACATTTCATTTACCTGATCTGTTTTGAGGCTGTCGATTGTTGTTAACTTCTGCCAGACACACGGACAAAATTGGAGCTTTGCTTGCGCTCCCATCCTGCTCATTTCCTCCACTGGCACATTCACTTTGTACAAAGTTCTAGTTCTAACCCTGTGCCTCTGTCCTGCATGACAGTGCTCATCCAATGCAAAGCTGGGTCTGTACCAAATACTGTTGATATAGATGTTTTAAAAGATGAGGCCAGAGCTGATATTTCTGGAACATCTTTTTGAGAGAGGGTCAAATAAAAACGGGAAGTGAAACCCCAGCGCTTCCTCTGCTGCTGACGTGAAAGTACATAGAGTACAAAACATCTCTGTGTCCAGTGCTGATCTGACAGTGGAGACATGAAGATCTGATTAAGAAATGTGAGTATTCAATACTTCTATTCATCAATGCTATCACTTTTTATGTATTTAAATAATCTTACAGTTGTGTTTTGAACAAACAATGATTAATTTGCCTTTTCTCTGTATCAGACTCAGTCTCAGACTTAACCTTTTTTAGGCTTGAAGAGGGATTGTTTGTAAAGTTCCAATTTTTAATGCATTGAAATCAAGAAAACTGAACTGAAGATAAACTATAACCGAAGTATGCCAGCTATATACGGAGTTGTCACTCTTTTTCTGTGTCAAATCTGAGTATTTGAGCTGGGTTGTAAAGATAGAACTTTTTGTACCAGAAATAACATGTTAGTCAGATGGATATGTTGTAAGTGGATTTCCTGAGATTTTCCTGGGGGGGGCACCAGTCTTACCAGTCTGAGCAGTTTTTCCTGCTCAGTTCCCTCCTTGTTATTGGTTGATCATCTGCTGCTCTATGCATAAATACACACACAAAAAAAGTAGGAATTCAGTTAGGTAAGCTCTGGTGCTAGCTAAAGGTCTATGAGCATGACTTAAATGTTGGAATAAAATCAGATTAAGCCTTCCCTTCTTAGATACCTATTCCACCACAACTGATAGACTGTTTCACATATCTCTATAACTTCAGTTTGAGCTACGGCCTCTACTTTGGGTTTGAGAAAGGCAGAGCCTTCAAAAAAAAAATGGAGGGTAATTGGATTCACTGCACATCATCATGGGCCAATCAAAGCGATGAGACCTAGGACCTAGTGGGAACCCACAGTAAGAAAATTGGAAAATCTGAGCTCAAGAGGCAGTTGCAAAAAGTTGGTTGCACTAAAATAATTCAGCAAAGTCAAATCAACACACAAACTGACTCATCATGTAAATAATACACAAAAAAGAGACGTAAGAGTCAAACGAGTAAATCATGTATCAGTGAAACTCGGCAAGCACTTTTACCATAGGCTATAAGGTAGTATGGAGCAGAGTTTCCCTAGACTTTTTTGTCTATGGTCAAAATGACAAAAAAACCCTCACGGACATTTGCTTTAGCATTGATTTGCTGCATTTAACAGCAATAAAAAAACATAAATCTGAAACTCTGTGACCCTGCTTCAAGTCTGCACTAAAACGGGACTGTGGACACATCTTTATTTCCAATCTTGACCCAAAACCGAGACCGTAGAAACAGAACATTGAGTAATCGTTACCCTGTCGTTACAGCCTGGAAGACACAGACGCATGACCAGACCTTGGAAATGACTTTTTTTTGTTTGAACACACAAAATGCAAGCTGTGAGCTTTTCCTCACCCACATGCAGTCAGTTACACAATACACACCCTTGTAAACACATAAACAGCAACAGCACTTAGCCTCACCTTAGCCTGTTAGCATTAGCTGCTACGATAAATTAGCAGCTTATTTCAGCCAAATCCTATCCTCTTCTGACAGCGAAGCATCCAAACAAATAACCCAGCAGTGCTCTTTTAACTAGACCTTGCGTTAAAACTCTGCATTTCAAATGAAAAACGAGTCTTACCATCAGTTGTCCAATATTAGTAATGGTGATATAGCTGTAACCTCAGCTAAAGCAGTAAATCCAACCTGGAGTGGTCCAAAAAATACAAAAGCTCCACAGTGGATTGGTTGGTCCAGTCCTCCTGTAATCCATGGCTTATCATACGTTACTGCTGTTAATTAGCCAGGACACCCCAAGCATTAACAACCAGCTAGGAGGAAGAGAGATGGAGCCTTCTCTATCAGCCCCAAGTGATCCATGCCATTCTACATGGCCTCATTCTGTGTTGAATACAGTTCCACCTTATCAGAAAATTGGTCATAGGTAGATTTACCCACTCATCAAAGTCCACTACAACTCTGCTCAGCATAGACCTTTCTCTGCTGCTGCATCAGTGTTTCAGCGGCTCGGCTGTCTACAGTTCCCTTTGTTTTAGCCTCTTTATTACTTGCAGTGATGACTAACTAAAAAAATCCTTCCATACCACTGATGAGATTAAGCCTTTGTTTAACCAGAAAAACCTAATTGAGATAAAATTCTGTTTTCCGGGAGCACTGTGGTAAAGATTTCCCTGCAAAGTTTCCCGTGGTGCTGAAAGGAGTTCAGAGCCAGAGATAGACTTGGTTTGACGTCATCTGTGTCATCGTATGAATACATACTCATCTTAAATAGCCATGTGTTTGCTGCATGAGTAGAGAAACAACCCCAACACTGCACGGAAATTACCTGTCATAAGATTACTTTGGGTTTATATTAAAGGATTCTTGCAATATATCTTCTAGGTAACACAAAATATAATTTGTGAATATTCAGTTTTCATCTATCTGGTCACTGGCAGATTTTCTGTCAGGCATTTTATTTTTTTTTAAAGATTTATTTTTGGGCTTTTTCATGCCTTTATTTGACAGAAGAAGGACAGTGGATAGATTTGGAAACAGGGAAGAGAGTGGGTAGAGACATGCGGTGAGGGGCCACAGGCCGGATTTGAACCCTGGCCGCCCGCGTACATGGGTAGCGCCTTAAACCAGTTGACATCTGCGCTCCCCTCTGTCACAGACTGGTAATACTTCTATCTGCCAGACATCCACCCTTGAAACCAGCCAAAGACCGGCAAATGACAGTTAAAGGAAACTCTGGTATGGAGACAGGCTAAGTGACTTCTCTTCAGCGAGGGCTGGTGTGTAAATTAGTACCCTAACCTTAACCTGCACTGACACCAAAGAACAGGAGCACAATAATGAAATACACACAGTGGTAATTAGATGCAGGTGAGATCTGGACAATAAAACACAGGGTAGACTATCACAGTGAAAGAAACACCAGGGAAACTTTTCAAGAGACACAAGGGATGAGGACAACAAGATACAACAGGGATCAGAATCGTATATAAACCCAAGGACAGAAGGATGAGAACATCACACATTAAATACCAGAAATTAAAACTTAGGAAAAAAAAGATCATATAACGGGAAACACAAGATAAACTTGGAAATGAATGACTAAAATCAGTACAGTGACAAATGCCATTCTAGTTTAGAAGCCTGTAGCCAAAGTTACATAGTACCAAAAGCAGAAGACAGTGGCACTCTGTTGAAATGCCTCTCTAAAATCACTTTTTTGAGTTGGAAATTATTGTTGAATTTGCAAAATAAATGATGTGGCTTAAAATTCCAGCTTTCCACGACAAATTTGCACATACTAAAATTTAATGAGCAAGCGGCATCTCACTCCTGCATAATCAGATTTTTACTAAAACTGAGAGAGACAACGAAGGTTTAGAGGATTAACAGAATTCACCTCTAAAAGGGAGAGTTACGTTGATACATATTTGTATTACTTCTCCCACAGATGTGAAGCCATGATGAACATTAACATCTCCACCAGATTAAGAGTGTCAACCATGGAGAGTCCATCTTCAAACTCAGTCCAAAGACTTCTCCTCTTCCTTCTATGTCTCCTGCTTCTTCATCACCCTTTACTGGCTTACTCCCTGAAGAACTGCACCTTTGTTTTTGATGAAGATGAATCAGCTGAATTTTTACTGGATTGCTCATTTCATAATCTTTTAACTGTCCCTGATGACATCCCCAGAGATGCACACACACTTCAACTCTCTCACAATTTGATCAGAAGGATCAACAAGAATGATTTTGGGAACATGTCACAGTTAAGTTTTCTGAGCCTGGATGGTAATTTCATTTCTCATGTCGATGATGGGTCTTTTGTCCATTTGGTGTCATTGAAAGAACTCCGCATGGCGGATAATCAACTCACACATCTGAAGAGCAACATCTTTCAGGGACTGTCAAACCTCACTGAGCTTGATCTCACCAACAATAGCTTTAATTTTTTTGATAACTCAGCCTTTCACTTCCTGACCAGCTTACAAACTGTCATCCTAGACTTCAACCGGTTAAAAAAGGTCACTGACATACAGCAAATTCTAAATCTACCCCACATAGAGGAACTGAGCATTGCAGACAATCTGTTCTCCACCTTTGAGTCTAAAGATCTGAATCTAAACGTGTCCTCAAGTCTGAGGGAGTTAAATGTTGAAGGTAATGACCTCAGAAGATTCAGCATCACTACACCTATCTTCCCTCATCTTCACACAATACACCTTGGCCAATGTGGTACATTATCTCCATTCAAATGGGACATCCCTGATAAGTCTTTGCTGAGGAACATAACTCGACTAGATTTCAGTCGCTCAAATGCTTTTGAAGACATTGAAAAAGTCCTGCAGAGTCTCAACACACTAAAACAATTACAACTAAATTACATGAGGGGATTGATGAGCAAAGAACTGTTGGCCTCTATCTGTAGAATACCAACACTTGAGAGCCTGGATCTGTCTTACAATGATGATGCAAACTTGAGTGCCAAACTTGAAGCTTGCTCTCAGCTCAAGGAGCTTGACTTGAGTTGTACAAACATCTCTGAACTACCCGTGGGATCAATAGGAATGATGAAGCAACTCAGGTCTTTAAATCTTGAAGAAAATGTTCTCACCAAAGTGCCAGAGGACATCAGAAGCCTCTCCTCCCTCAGGGTCCTCAGGCTTGATGTCAACTGTATCTCTGAGTTGAGTTGTGAGGACTTCACAAACACGTCCCTCCTAACTGAACTTTCTGTGGCTGACAATCAAATTTCCAAACTGGACTGGTGCGTCTTCAAAAGTCTTGACAACCTTAAGGTTTTAGATTTGAGTTATAATCCGCTGTCAACATTTGGAGAAACCTTCAAGTTAAGCCTGAAGAACCTTGAGATCTTGAATTTGAGAAATCATTTTGTACGTCACCTTGAAAGGGGGGATTTTGAGGGTTTAGGGTCCCTTCAACAGTTGGATTTAGAATCTGATGAAATTTCAGAGGTAGAAAAAGGTGCATTTAAAGGTTTATACAACCTGACAAGTCTAAATATATCACTTTCAGATGATTTTGATTGCAATTTCTGGGATTTAGACCAAATAGAAGATCTTACCATAAATTTTCCATCCCTCTCCAGTTTAAAAAGTCATCATGAAAATCTCAACAAATTTGACTTTGATTTTAAAACTCTGAAAAGGCTCAAAATGGTGTGCTCTGATATTCACCAACTAACCACTCAAGCTCACATAGAGATGATTAAGTCTGCAAAACTTTTAGAGGAATTCACAGCTGACAACATATTTTTTTCAACACCAAACCGAGACACATTCCTGTCCAATCCTCAGCTGAGAAGTTTGACAATAACACTGGCCGACTTGTCTGATTTGGGTCCTGAACTGTTCTGGCCAATCCCAAACCTGCAAACACTGGATCTATCTAATGCTAATCTGAAGTCTTTGGATTTTTTGGCCCATGCCAACCTGACTGCACTCAAATATTTGTTTCTTAGTGACAATGTTATAACAGTCATCGATGACACCATCTTCCAGTCTCTTCCTGCTCTTCTTTACCTGAACCTGTACAAAAACCCTTTCACATGTGACTGCTCTAATGCTGGCTTCATCCAGTGGGTGAAGAGCAACAACCAAACTCAGGTACAAGACGCCCATGACTACATCTGTTACTCTCCTCTGATCAAACAGGGAACCAAGGTGTTGGACTTTGATGTCCAGTCCTGTTGGATGGACGTTGGCTTCCTCTGCTATATCTCCAGCTCTTGTCTGGTGGTGTTAACTCTCCTCACCTCTTTCATCTACCACTTCCTGAGGTGGCAGATTGTCTATGCCTTCCTCCTCTTCCAGGCCTTCCTTTATGACAGCAGGAAGAAGAGGAAAGGAGATCCTCACCTCTACGATGCCTTCATCTCCTACAATGTTGAGGATGAGGCCTGGGTCTACAGAGAGATGCTTCCAGTGCTGGAGGGAGAGCAGGGCTGGAGACTGTGTCTGCACCACAGAGACTTCCAACCAGGTAGATACCTAATGACCTTTGATGTCATGTCTTCCTGCATCACTGCTCTCCTTTCTTTGAAAAGAGACCATCTTAAGGCTTTCAGCGGAACTACTGTATACATTAAAATGACTTTCCAGCATGACTTCCACAATATTGTTGATGTTGCACTAATCCATCTGTCATTTAATCAACATCTTTTTTCCCCTCACATGTGGACAAGAACCCAAGATACTTCATGTCCTTTAATGGGGACAAATTGAATAAAACCACACACACACACACACACCCACACCCACCCCCACACACACACACACACACACACACACCCACAAAGTAAAAAAACACAAATCACTTTTAAGAGATCTTGAAGATGCTTGTTGAAGTAACTTGATATCCTTAGATTTTTATGTTTGTGTCTGCAGGTAAACCTATCATAGAGAACATCACAGACGCCATCTACAGCAGCAGGAAGACCATCTGTGTGATCAGCCGGAGCTACCTGCGGAGCGAGTGGTGCTCCAGAGAGATCCAGATGGCCAGGTCTGGTTATCTTTTGTTACTCTGAACAGCCAAAGTTATTGCAAGGATTTTTGTTGTTTTTACAATTACTAGTTACTATGATTTTAATTATTATTTCAAATACACGCAATTTTTATTCATTATTAAAATATACAAGGCACCACCCTGGATGCAGGGAATAACAACCAAAAGAGGGGAAAAATCTGTCTCAGAATTAAGATTTGAATAATAATATTATCATTATTAAATACATTTTGGTGACCTTGTGAACAGGTACAGTGAATATGCACACTAATCTCAGACAACTGCTCTTTAAATACATGATAAAATTCATTAAAGAGAGCAGCATCGTTATCACTGAATTCAATAAATAACTATTATGAAACTGAACTACAACTAAGAAACTATTTACAACAGGAATCAAAGCATGCATGTTTGTGAAAGTGTGCGAAAGAAAGAGAGATTGAAAGAAGAAAGCTGACATTCTGAAATGGCTGACAAGAACAAAGAAGACAATATGGTGGAATCACGTGTGGCTACACGTGGTTTAAAGGTGGCAGACTGAGGGCAAAAGATGGGGAGAGAAACTTTACCTCTACCTTACAAACTCAGAACAGTTTGCCTCACAGAGACCCAGAGGCAAAACTTTGATTTCTACAGCAGTCACATTGGTTTCTGTGTAGATGAAGGCATTGCACTGGTCATAAATGTACACAGCAAAGCAAATCAACATAAGCAGAGACTTTAAGACAACAAATACATCTTTCAATGACCATATCAAGCCTCTTACTTGTGATCATGGTGTATGATTAGTCTGATGTCAAGAAGATCCTGAAGTGAACAGAGGTTAGTCCATTATTGTTCTTACCATGGTTCCAGCAAGTTCAAAGTCTTGTGGTATCAAGATGTAGCTTTAGGACAAGAGCAGGGCCTGTATCATCCTTTGGGCAGAAGGATAAGTGTTGTGTCCTTCTTTGGCTACCGGTAGGCTTTCTGTAGCACTCCTATCCAGACAACATTTAAGGAAAGAAGAAAACTCTTTGTATGTGATTGTCCAATGGCTGACTGTGCCAAACTTTTAAATTGAAGCTGGAGAAACACTAAGCAACAGTGGAGCACAGCTGCTCTTCTGCTTTGCAGGCGTTGGTGTAGTCCTGAGAAGAAGGTAACACTGGCTTTTATTACCTGTGGATCCCCCTGCAAAGTCTCCTCAGGGATAATGAGTCTCTCAGTTTATTGGAGCTGTAACCTTACAATGAGTGGACAAATGTTTATGATTGGAACCCAGAGCATTATTGGTTCTTTAGGTTTGTTGCAGAGTGAGTGTAAGAGAAAAAGATAGCGTCAGATTGCATTTCCAGTATGGCTAATGCCATCCTCATGGTTTAAAACTCTGCTTCAGATTCAAAGCGTGACATCGATGAGACTACATCCTACATTCCACAAAGTCTAGGGTCCAAACATCCGTGCAGTCCTACCCTCAAACAGATGAAGTCATCTGAACTGTCCTCACACAGACTTTCTTGGTGTTGTTGCAGTTTCCGTCTGTTTGATGAGAAGAAGGACGTGTTGATCCTGCTGTTTCTGGAGGAGATCCCCTCTCGAAAGCTGTCTCCATACTACCGCATGAGGAAGCTGGTGAAGAAACGCACCTACCTGAGCTGGCCACAGGCTGGACGACACAAGGGAGTCTTCTGGCAGAACGTCCATAGAGCTCTGGAGACAGAAGAGTCCACCAGAGACAACGTGAATCTTCTGACTGGACCAGAGGAATGCTGAAAACATCCCTGAACCTGCTGAGGTCAGGTCAGGTATGGCATGTCGTTTGAGCACTTTGCCATGTCAACCTTGGCCCTGTGCTTCTGCAGCCTCCTGGTGACCTTGCAACTACATGTGATGCTATTTGATTGTGACTGCATCAAAGGTGCAATTAATTAACATTAAGAAATAACCTCAAATGCACATGGGGAGACCTCAGCAGAGAAAGGAGAACTTTGTAGTTAACTTTCACTGCCAGAGGGGGGCAGCAGGTTCCAGTTGTTTGCAGTCACAATAAAACAACAACAACAACAACAACAAAAAATTCTCATGTTCATCATCTGTAAAGCTTTTAGGTAAACTTACAAAGTAACTGTCTCTGTGATTGTTGTGTTTTCTTGTATATCTTTCATAAAAAGGACCTTTAGATTTTCACACACCACAATGGGACCAAAAAGCAAAAAGAGGACATTTGAAGATTTCTGTATATTATCATTTCCCTTTCATAAAGATTTTGAACTAGTGAAAAAGTTTGTATTTACAAAGTATATTTTGTGCACATTTGTAATGTCTAGATGTTAAACACCTTTGTGAGCTTGTTTATACATTAAATGGATCTACAATAAAGAATTTTTGTTTAATGTAAACTGCTTCTCTATTGATCATTGTAGCCCACTGTATAGAAACAGACATACGTTTGTCATTGATGCACCTTGTGGAGGTGTGTCAAAGTGAAAACCACATCCAGTTTAGAGATCCTGTTGTGAATCTTCATCTGGAGAGCATAAAGTTATTCGCTGCTTCCTCTTTAAAAGCCTTGCAGCCTCTACAGTCCCTACCAAAGCAGCATGGCAGCTTAGGTTAGCACACCTGACTGCAATGTGATGTCCTCCATGTCCACTTCACCCTGGTGCAGCACCTCTACCAAAGTGGTCTTCTCAGGGTCCTGGAGTCTGTTTTTAAGTCCAACTTAGATCTCTTCATCACATGTCAGCCTGTCTGCTTCCATTAGAAATGACCTCAAAGTATAAATACACAACATACTATAAATATGTGGTCAACTTGAAGAAGAAACACTACAGCCAAAAAGTACCTTATTTTTGGTCCACTCTTCATTTATTTATCTCTATTTATTTTTAACGTGGAAAAACATGATTTATAAACAGTAACATCATATTTTGTGGATGATATCTGGTCGTTTCTTGCTTTTTCTTATTGATGAGGTCGGTGGTGTAAAAGAAGACCTATAACAGATATAATATGCAGTTTTCAGCATCAGTGTTGCTCTCACAGATGTGCAAGTTACCCATGCCACGGGCACTAAGGGTGCTTTCACACTAGGGGCCCGGTCCCGGATCCAAGTGCACTTGAGCTCAAAGTCCGGTTCGTTTTGGTTAGTGTGAATGCAAACGAAAATGTGCCCAAGCCCACTTGGGAAGGTGGGCTTGGGCACATTTTTTCCTCAATACAGGGTGGAAACCATCAGAATCCAGTCTATAAATGGTCTGTTGTGACTCACCTTACAGATGAAAAAAAGTTGGAGTCAGTGAGAGGAGGTGCAAAGGCGATAAAAGTCTCCTGTCACCTCATACAAGTTTGAAAGGAAGAAAACAGGCTGAACAGTTGGTAACATGCAATTCTGAATGAGACACATCAAGATTTCATTTAACTGTAACTTTAACAACTCTGCAGCAATGCTGAACATTCAGAGCAACTGCTTAATTTGTCTGGTAAGAAGGTTCCAATACAGTACGTCCTGTTTTTAATAAGAATCTGAAATATGTTCTTAGACCTGGAGGGGACACTGAATATAAGATTTAAAGTCCTGTAGCAGTGAGGGTAAAGCTGATGGTCTGGTGACAGGGGACAGCTGATTCAGAAGAAGACAAGTTTGACTTGAAAGGAGAAGTAAACACTGACTAAACTGCCCATTTCTGAACCTTCCTCAAACTGAGCAGACATTGACATGTGCTTCTGAATGATGTCAGTGAGGAAATAAACAAAACATTGTTTCTTCCTTATAAGGAATCAAAAGATGTTTGTCTGAGTTCCTCTCTAATCTTTCCAGTGTATTCTTATTTTACCAAACTGTTGTGGTTTGACGTCATCGTCCTAATTTATCCAAAAGCTTTCAATGTAAATCCTTGAAGGACCGAATGAACCAACAGGACTTGATGCAACTGAAAGGTAGTAGAGAGTTTGGTGGGGATGAGTGGTCCAGCTCAGTTTTTATCATGCCTCTGTGCCTGCAGGGACACAGTGATGAGTGATAATCCTGCAGAGGGACCAACTGAATATCAGGATTTGAGATTGGAAGCAGAATCATGTCTATTGTACCACTATAGTTGAGGATGAACCTAAGTACTGCTTTGACAACAATTATCATAAAGTTAGGATGAAGATTTGGATTTATTTCAATAAGGAAATAATTGTGATTGATTAATCGTTAATCAATAGATCTAGAATAGACAGAGACTGTAGGAATCGAAGCGGAGGTCTGAAGACCAAAGATCGATGTTTAACAGCCCACAAGATGTCCTTCTCTCTGCAGTGTCACGCGTAGTGTGGTCAGTTTATGATGATGGTGCCGGCTGATCATCAGTCAGCTTTCAGGAGGTACAAACAGCTGATTGTGTCTGCGTACATTTGCACTGTGTTCATTCTAATCAAATATCCACATTTAAAGTGTTTGGTCTCAGCTGAACATGAAGAGAAACCTGTGGACATCAAAAAACATGCAGACTCTCTCTACCAGCAAATGCGCTATTATAAAATCATTTACTAGCCTAATTATTCAAGCTGAAGGCTAATGATCAAACCTGAAGCTCACTAACGATCAGACTGATACAAACTTTACTGACCCCACCCTTGATTTAAAACGTGTTTCTCCCTGACAGACAGACTGCTGCTGTCTGACTTTAATTCTCTTCATAATCTAACAAACAAAATAACTGACCACTAAAGGAAAGATTTATCTCTGATTCCATTGATTTTATGAGCTTTTAATGTTTATTTTGATGGTGAATCAGAAAACAAATCAAACATTAACCTCCATAGTGTTTCGCTATTTTTATTGATTTTACTAAATTTATTCATAATATTTCCCTGTAAATCCTTATTTCAAACACTTTTAAAATCCCAGCCCATCATTTATGGACTCTTTTAAAACTACTGATCTTTCTGTTCTGTTTAGAGTACGTTGAGTCCATTTATTGTCCGTTATACGCTCCGTTTCTCCTCCATTTTTTTATCTCTGTTGGTGCTGTGAAATATCATTGGTCTCCACTGTGTAGCAGCGTCCAATCAGAGACTGCTATCCAATAAGGGGGCGAGTCTCTTGGTAAAAAGAGTTCTGGGAAGCCTGCTCTCATGTGTCTCTTCAGTCCTCGGTCTTCAGACCAGCTAAGGGTCTTTTGCACAGTCTTTGATATGGTGGCTCAGAAGCTACTTCCTGTTTGACAGATGACCCAGGACTGATGATACAAGCAACTCGGGATACAGGCAAGGCCAAAAAAGGAAGGGAAACCGCTGCACTTCCTCTGCTGCCAGTGTGGTCCTTTATGGGTTGAAAACCATCTGTAGGGTCAATGCTCATCAGACTGTTGAGAGGTGAAGATCCAGCGTTGTACTGTGAGTATTTGAATTGTTGATTTATCTGTGCTGTCATCTCCGTGTCAGACTGGATGACTTTTTTGGCTGAGGAAAAAGATAGGTTGTCTCATTTTTTTCAGAATTCATCAGAACAAAAACAATAATGATAAACTAAAACTGAAGTATGAAAAATGTGAGGAGTTGTCCCTCTTTCTTTACTGGATCTGAATATTGCTGCTGATTGGTAAAGGTTTAATCATTTCTACCCTGTCAGACAGATTTAGATATGCATCTCATTAAAATTCCTGTGGATAGAAAAGCCATCAGTCTAACTTCATAGAGAAGGTTCTGCCTGTCTGATGGGATAAACTGTCCTTTTCTGTTTGTTTTGTTATGTGCTTCACTGTACATAAATTAAATAAAAGCAGCAATATGTATGAATCCAGTTTGGCATGCTTTAGTGGCAGCTAATCACCTCATTCTCCTTGAATAATGCTGATTGATCCATTGATTCAACATTTCAGACTTGAGCTTTGCATGATGGGTCTGTCTGATGACAGACATGGAATTTAACCAATCACTGGTGTTGAAAATAGACACTGTGTATTTGTTTCCTAAAAGAGGGTGGTGAATCTGGCAAATTTGTTGAACCATTTTGACTGATGAAACAGTAATGGTTTTGGATGTTGCTCAGATTTGTCTCTGTTAGCATCTAAACTCTCTCCCAGAAATATGTTGCTTATATATTTCAATCGCCCTCTTGTGGATGGCTGCAGTACAGGTGATAGCAGCTGATTGCAAATGAAATGCAGCACCTTCGACTCCAAGGCCATGGTCCTCTGCTAGAAAATGGTGGATAGCTCCACTGAGTGGGGGGTGAGTCTTTGTCCCAAGTAAAGGGCTTCAATGCTTAGACCTCAGATGGTTAGGGAATTCAAATTTGGAGGGTCAACAAATAAATAAATATTTTCTGTTTTCTACAGACGTGAGGCTGTGATTAACACTGACATCAGATTAACTCAACAAACTCACCAGTCATAGATCTGAGCATGAGAACATCAACCATGGAGAGTCCTTCTTCAAACTCAGTCCAAAGACTCCTCATCTTCCTTCTGTGTCTCCTGCTTCTTCATCACCCTTCACTGGCTTACTCCCTGAAAAACTGCACCTTTGATTTTACTGAGGGTGCCTTGGAAGTTTGTCTTGATTGCTCTCTCCGTCATCTTGTCTCTGTCCCTGATGACATCCCCAGAGATGCATACTCACTACAACTCTCAAAAAATCGGATCAAGCAGATCAGAAAGAATGATTTCAGGAACATGTCAAAACTAGGTTTTCTGAGCCTGGACGGTAATTCAATTGCTCACATAGATGAAGGATCTTTCGTCGACTTGGTGTCACTGAAAAAACTCCAGATAGCTGAAAATCATCTCACACATCTGGCAAGAAACGTCTTCCAGGGACTGTCAAACCTTGTTTTGCTGAACCTCTATGGAAACGAAATTGCTTTTATTCATAACTCAGCCTTTGACTTCCTGACCAGATTACAAACTGTCATCCTAGACTTCAACAAGTTAAAAAAGGTCACTGACATACAGCCGATTCTGAATCTACCCAACATAGAGAAACTGAGCATTAATTATAACCTGTTCTCCACCTTTGAGTCCAAAGATCTGAATCTGAACGTGTCCTCAAGCCTGAGAGAGTTAGATGTTGAAGGTAATGACCTCAGCAGATTCAGCATCACAACACCTATCTTCCCTCATCTTCAGGAAATCAACCTTTGCCCATGTGGTCAGTTATCTCCATTTCAATGGGACATCCCTGATAAGTCTTTACTGAGGAACATAACTCAACTAGGTTTCAGTGACTCGAATGCTTTTGAAGAAATCCGAAAAGTCTTGCAGAGTCTCGACTCACTACAACGATTAAAACTTAATTCTATGAGGGGACTGATGAGCAAAGAACTATTGGCCTCTATCTGCAGAATACCAACACTTGAGAGCCTGGATCTGTCTTTCAACAGAGATGCAAACTTGAGTGCCAAACTTGGAGTTTGCTCTCAGCTCGAGGAGCTTGACTTGAGTGACACTTGGACGTCTTACATATCAAAAGGCTCAGTGGCAATGATGAAGCAGCTAAGGTCCTTAGATCTCGAGAACAATTTTCTTACCAAAGTGCCAGAGGACATCAGAAGCCTCTCCTCCCTCAGGGTCCTAAATCTTCAATTAAACCAAATCTCTGAGTTGAGCTGTGAGGATTTTAAAAACACATCCCGTCTCACTGAGCTCTCTCTAAACAACAACCGTATTGTCAAACTGGACTGGTGCACCTTCAAAAATCTTAACAGCCTTGAGGTTTTAGATTTGAGTAATAATCTGCTGCCGACGTTCGGAGGGGCTTTCAAGTTAAACCTGGACAACCTTAATATCCTGATTTTGAAAAATCATGTTGTACATCGTCTTGAAACAGGTGAGTTTGAGGGTTTAGTGTCCCTTAAACAAATGGATTTAAAATCTAATGCATTTTCAAAGCCAGACGTTGGCGCATTTGATGGTTTGCACAACCTGACTAGACTAACTGTATCTCTTCCGTGTGATTTCTATTGCAACTTTCGGGATTTAGACCAAATAGAAAACCTGACAATAATCATTCCTTTTAAACCGTTTTGCCAAAGTCATCATGAAAGCCTCAAGAAAACTGTCTTTGATTTAAAATCACTGAAAAGGCTCCACTTGTTTTCTTATGGTGATCACGATGAATTTACCAATCCAGCTAATGTAGGGATGATTCAGTCTGCAAAACTTTTAGAGGAATTCACAGCTGAGAACATTTTCTTTTCATTACCAACTCCAGAGACTTTTCAATCCAATTCCCAGCTAAGAAGTTTGGCAATCACACAGAGTGATCTTTCTGATTTGGGTTCTGAACTGTTCTGGCCAATCCCACACCTGCAAGCACTGGATCTTTCTAAGAGTAGCCTGAAGTCTTTGGATTTTTTGGCCCAGGCCAACCTGTCTGCACTCAAATATTTGCATCTCGGTGACAATGGTATAACAGTCATCGATGAGACCATCTTCCAGTCTCTCCCTGCTCTTGTTTACCTCGACCTGACTAACAACCCTTTGGCTTGTGACTGCTCTAATGCTGGCTTCATCCAATGGGTGAAGAGCAACAACCAAACTCTGGTGAATGGCGCCCATGATTACATCTGTTCCTTTCCTCTGATCAAACAGGGAACCAAGGTGTTGGACTTTGATGTCCAGTCCTGTTGGATGGACGTTGGCTTCCTCTGCTATATCTCCAGCTCTTGTCTGGTTGTGTTAACTCTCCTCACCTCTTTCATCTACCACTTCCTGAGGTGGCAGATGGTCTATGCCTTCAACCTCTTCCAGGCCTTCCTTTATGACAGCAGGAAGAGGAGGAGAGGAGCTCCTCACCTCTACGATGCCTTCATCTCCTACAATGTTGAGGATGAGGCCTGGGTCTACAGAGAGATGCTTCCAGTGCTGGAGGGAGAGCAGGGCTGGAGACTGTGTCTGCACCACAGAGACTTCCAACCAGGTAGATACCTAATGACCCTTGATGTCATGTCTTCCTGCATCACTGCTCTCCTTTCTTTGAAAAGAGAACATTTTAAGACTTTTAAAGGAACCATTGTAGTTCTATGAATGAAGTTATTATGTAAGAAGTGTTATAGTTGTACATTAGACACTGTTTTCATCAAAGTGATTTTTAAAACACAAACCTGTTTTAGAGATCTTGAAAATGCTTGATGAAGTACCTTGATATCCTTTGATTTTTATGTTTGTGTCTGCAGGTAAACCTATCATAGAGAACATCACAGACGCCATCTACAGCTGCAGGAAGACCATCTGTGTGATCAGCCAGAGCTACCTGCAGAGCGAGTGGTGCTCCAGAGAGATCCAGATGGCCAGGTGGGGGTTGTCTTTATTCTCCTCTCATATTCTTTAACAGTTTTCAAAATAAAGTTGAAGCATATGAGCAAGGTAGGATAGGGCTGATCAAAAGAGTTGCTTTTTTAACGATATAAACAAGAGTAAAAGTTTCAATCATCTGAGATGGTCCAAATAGCCATGCAGTCTTGTTCTCATGCAAATGAAGTCCTCTGAACCGTCCTCACAGACTGTCTTGGTGTCGTTTCAGTTTCCGTCTGTTTGATGAGAAGAAGGACGTGTTGATCCTGCTGTTACTGGAGGAGATCCCCTCTCATCAGCTGTCTCCGTACCACCGCATGAGGAAGCTGGTGAAGAAACGCACCTACCTGAGCTGGCTGCAGGCCGGACGACACAAGGGAGTCTTCTGGCAGAACGTCCAGAGGGCTCTGGAGACGGGAGAGTCCGCCAGAGATATGAATCTTCTGACTGGACTAGAGGGATGCTGAGAACATACCTGAACCTGTGAGCTGAAAAACAGGAGAATTTAAAAGTTGCATATTATACAAAGATGTTAAGGCACAATGGAAAACAGAATACATGGAAGTTTGAGTTAACTTTTAAAACTTTTTCATTACACAAGAACTTGCTGAATCACATAATCAATTACAACTTGCAGAATAATCAAAAATCAGGTCTGCCTTATGCCAGACTTGTTTAAAATCTTTATTAATCATACACAGAATCTCATTGCTCCTAATATCCATAGAAAGGCACATCATAACAGCATTTTCATGTTGTTTATGTGCGTCACCCTTAATGTGTGAAGGCGTCTACAAGACCTCTGCTCGTCAGATTTTCAGCATTTTGTTTTGGATGTGAATGATTCCGGTTAACCAGGCTGTTCACACTGAGAGTGGATAGCTGTAGATTATTGAAATCAAAATCACTGACTCTGTTAAAAGCATGAATTTGGTTTTGTTGACATCAGGGATAAATGTATTCTGTCTTACAATGCAAGCTGCAGTTTCTTTATCTGTTGATGTAGATTTTTGAGATGGGATCCAGAGATCTTTGTGGTCCACCTTCTGTGGAAAGGGTCAAAAAAGGAAGTGAAATCACTGCACTTCCTCTGCTGCCAACGTGGGCGTACAGAGTGAAAACCATCTGAAGGGTCAGTGCTGATCCGACTGCTGAGACATGAGGAACAAACTCAGAACTGTAAGTATTTGACGGTTTGATTAATCTGTGCTGTCTCTTCTTAGATTAATAAGTAATCTAACAGTTGTGTTTAAAACAAAAATAATTTTACGATTCTCACTTTAAAATGTCACTTTTTTTTAACCGTGATAGCTAAACTTTAACTAAAATTGTGATGAGTAACCACTCGTTTTCCTTGTTGAATGTGAATATCACTGCAAATTGGTAAAGATATAATTATTTTTACCAGACTATGAGTATGTTATTTGGGTTAAGATATGCTTCTTAGTAGATTTCCTGAGGATAGAAACGCCATCAGTCTCATTCATACTAAAAAGTTCATTCCTGTCTTACAGGGATTATGTCTTCTTCTGTTTGTTTAGTGTTGCTTTATTGTGCATCAATGAAATTAAAGCAACAATATCTGTGATTTTGGTTTGGCATGCTTTAAACATAATAATAATGATACATATATTCTTCCACATTTCAAAACAGAGTTATGAAGTGCTTCACAGCATAAAAACAGACATACAAGAAGACTAAGATAACAGAATTAGAGCAGCTGACCTCAAAATATTTACCACAACAGTCAGCCATGAATATAAAGCTTAAAAATACAATAAATAAGTCAAACTTCAGGTCCTCAAAATGATAAGAGAGGTTAAAACTCAACCAAAACTTAAACCTAGTAAAAAAGTCCCTTAAATGAGATAAACTGGGTGAAAACTCACGTCACAGTGAAAGCACAGTATAAAAATGTTTTTTTTTAAAGAGGGATGTGAAAAAGGAAAGGAAACCTGCCAAACTGATCAACTCAGGGAGATTGTACCTGAGAGTTGACGCCTTGACTGGCCTGAAAGGCCTGGTCTGAGGTCTGACTGGGCTCATAAGAGGAGAGGAGATCAGTGACGTACGTGGGAGCAAGACCAGAGAGAGCTTGACCCTTAAAAATCTGAAACCTCAAATAATAGCCAGAAGTGTCTAAATTGTTGGAACTGAGATGTTTAATTACTTTTCTACCTAAATACAAAAAAGGAGAAAAAAATGGTATACATGTTTACATATATATTTTCATATCACATGTATTGCATCAGACATTTCTAGACATTTTGTTTTTTTTTTAGATTGTATACTCAAAGGTTGCATGTGATGCAAAATACACAGTTTCAGGCTTTTCTCACAAAAATATGTACTCCTGAGCATTTCACAATCCCCCCAAGAATCAGAAGAACCTTTCAGAAAATGTGTGCTGAATCCAGCCATTCTCAGATTTTCACCTCATGATGTCATGAGGGGAGTTGGCCCCACCCCCAAGTTCAATTGGCCCTCCCCACTTGGAAGAAAGGTCCGCCTTCCTCTCCTGATTCCCCTCTCAGCTGGAGCACCATTCATTTCCTGAGAGGGGCGGAGTCAGGGGCGGAGTCAGACAGCTCAGTAACATTGAAAGCCATAGACAGAGAAACAGCTCGTTCTGAGCAGGGCTGAAACAGAGAAGATTTTAGACATGTATCATCAAATACTGGAGTGTTTTTTTCAGCAAACTTCACAGGCACGTTTTAGGAACCTCTGAGACCAGCAAAAACTTGTTTTAAAGGGGTACAATAAGTGACCTTCAAAGGTTTAATTATTGATCATGTTGGCTTTAAAGGGATTAAAAGTGAAGACCAGACAGGACTTCTGGTGTTTCTGCAGCCAGCAGTGGACACTCGCGGTATTGCAATTTTTTGCACTTCCGCAGTGGCTTCATTTTTCTGGATCAGAGGTTGCCGCTTGGGTTAAAATCACTAACCATCTCCTCTTGGCAGCTGACTCAGGACTCCTCACCATCCTCATCCTCCTTGATCTGAGTCTGGCCTTTGACACCATTTCTCATCACATCCTCCTGGACAACCTGGCTTCAATCAGGATTACAAACACACCTCTGCACTGGTTTAAATCATATCTCTCTGGCTGCACTCAGTTCATAAAACTCAAATCATTCAAACCCCACTCCTTTCCTGTCTCTTCCGGTGTTCCCCAGGGTTCTGTTCTTGGCCGCCTTCTCTTCATTATCTACATACTTCCTCCAGGCCATATTTTCCGTAAAAACAGCAGTAATTTCCACTGCTACGCGGATGACACCCAGCACTGCCTTTCCACCAAACCCAACTCCACCCTCCCTTCCTCCTCCATCTGTGAATGCCTACAGGAAATCAAATCCTGGTTCTCTCACAACTTTCTAAAACTCAACAGTGATACAACTGAAGTTCTTCTTATTGGTACTAAAGCCACTTTAACCAAATCTGACAGTTTTTCCCTCACAATTGATCATTTCATAGTTTGTCCCTCCCCTCAGGTTAAGAGTCTGGGTGTCATCCTCGAAAGCACACTATCTTTCCAACCTCACATCAATAACCTTACTAGGTCTGCTTAATTCCATCTATGCAATATTAATCTCCTTCATCCATCCCTCACTCTAACCTCTGCTCACTTCCCAGATCGACTATTGCAACTCCCTCCTCTTTGGTCTCCCCCAGAAATCCCTCCACAAACTTCAGTTAGGCCAAAATTCTGCTGCCCACATCATTTCCAGAACCCCATCCAGGAATCACATCACTCCAGTTCTTCAGCAGCTACACTGGCTCCTGGTCAGCTACCGCTTTAACTTTAAGATTCTGCTCCTGACCTTCAAAGCATCCATAACCTCATCTCTCCATACTTTTCTGACCTCCTTCACATCAGCACCCCCTCTCACATTCTCAGGCCTTCTTCCTCTTTCCACCTTACAGTCCCACCCGCCCGCTTGACCACCATGGGCTCCAGAGTCTTCAGTTGCTCTGCTCCCAGACTTTGGAACTCCCTCCTTCCAGACATCCTTAATATTAACTCACTCTCCATTTTCAAATCCAGTCTTAAAACTCATCTTTTCAGACTGTCATGTTCTGTCTGACTGATGTCTTTCAGTCAACCTTCACTGTTTCATTAATTGTTTTCACTTATTGCTAACTTGTGTGTATTTAGTGGACTTATTTATTTATTTTGTTTTAAACTTTTCTTGTTAGGTGACCTTGAGTGCTTTGAAAGGCGCCTATAAATAAAAAGTATTATTATTATTATTATTATTATTATTATTATTATAAGAGACTCCAAATAGCAAACAACATCGCAAATCTGCAAAATAAATTGTGTTTCTGAACTCGTGACCATGTTAATGTAGCAAAAAGGTTAAAAGCATTTAAAAATCCACCATTAAAAGATGAACTAACTTCATTAAACATTTTATCTTCTACAGATGTGAGGCTGTCATTAACACTGACGTCAGATTAAATCAACTGGCCAGTCACTGATCTGAACATCAGAACATCAACCATGGAGAGTCCTTCTTCAAACTCAGTCCAAAGACTCCTCCTCTTCCTTCTGTGTCTCCTGCTTCTTCATCACCCTTCACTGGCTTACTCCCTGAAAAACTGCACCTTTGATTTTACTGAGGGTGCCTTGGCTGAAGTTTGTTTGGATTGTTCATTTCACGACTTTGTCTCTGTCCCTGATGACATCCCCAGAGATGCACACTCACTACAACTCTCGGTAAATCGGATCAAGCAGATCAGCAAAAATGATTTCAGGAACATGTCAAAATTAAGTTTTCTGAACCTGGACGGTAATTCAATTGCTCACATAGATGAAGGATCTTTCATCGACTTGGTGTCACTGAAAGAACTCCATATTTCCGTAAATCATCTCACACATCTGACAAGAAACATCTTTCAGGGACTGTCAAACCTTGTTTTACTGGACCTCCATGGAAATGAAATTGCCTTTATTCATAACTCAGCCTTTGACTTCCTGACTAGCTTGAAAACTGTCATCCTAGACTCCAACAAGTTACAAAAGGTCACTGACATACAGCCAATACTAAAGCTACCACACATAGAGAGCCTGAGCATTAAAGATAATCTGTTCTCCACCTTTGAATCCAAAGATCTGAATCTGAACGTGTCCTCAAGCCTGAGAGAGTTAGATGTTGAAGGTAATGACCTCAGAAGATTCAGCATCACAACACCTATCTTCCCTCATCTTCAGGAAATCAACCTTTGCCGATGTGGTCAGTTATCTCCATTTCAATGGGACATCCCTGATAAGTCTCTACTGAGGAACATAACTCGACTAGATTTCAGTTACTCAAATGCTTTTGGAGAAATCCGAAAAGTCCTGCAGAGTCTCGACTCACTACAACACTTAGAACTTATTTCTATGAAAGGATTGATCAACAAGGATCTGTTGGCTACCATCTGCAAAATACCAACACTTCAGAGACTAGATCTGTCTTTCAACAGAGATGCAAACTTGAGTGCCAAACTCGGAGCTTGCTCTCAGCTCGAGGAGTTTTACTTGAATTCTACCAACATATATGAACTACCGAAAGGCTCACTTGAAAAGATGAAGCAACTAAGGTCCTTAGATCTTGAAAGCAATCGTCTTATGAAAGTGCCAGAGGACATCAGAAGCCTCTCCTCCCTCAGGGTCCTAAATCTTAATTTCAACCGTATTTCTGAGTTGAGCTGTGAGGATTTTAAAAATACATCCCATCTCACTGAGCTCTTTCTAAACAACAACCCTATAGCCAAACTGGACTGGTGCACCTTCAAAAATCTTAACAGCCTTGAGGTTTTAGATTTGAGTGATAATCCGCTGTTGACATTTGGAGGGGCTTTCAGATTAAGCCTGGACAACCTTCAGATCCTGATTTTGAAAAATCACTTTGTACATCATCTTGAAAGTGGTGAGTTTGAAGGTTTAGGGTCCCTTAAACAGATGGATTTGGAATCCAATGAAATTTCAAAGGCAGACCTTGGAGCATTTGATGGTTTGCACAACCTGACAAGTCTGAATGTTTCGCTTCCACAGTATTTTGATAGTAACTTCCAGGCATTACAACAAATAGAAGATCTAGCAATAACTGTTCCTTTCCGACTGATTTCCCAAAGTCATCATGAAAGCCTCAAGAAAACTGTCTTTGATTTAAAATCACTGAAAAGACTCTACATGATGTCCTATGATGAACAAGATGTATTCACCAATCCAGCTCACGTAGAGATGATTCAATCTGCGACACTTTTAGAGGAATTAATAGCTGAGAACATTTTCTTTTCAAAACCAACACCAGAGACTTTTCAGTCCAATTCCCAGCTAAGAACTTTGGCTATCACACTGTGTGATCTTTCTGATTTGGGTCCTGAACTGTTCTGGCCAATCCCAAACCTGCAGACACTGGATCTTTCTAAGACTAAGCTAAAGTCTTTGGATTTTTTGGCCCAGGCCAACCTGTCTGCACTCAAATACTTGCTTCTCAGTGACAATGGTTTAACAGTCATCGATGAGACCATCTTCCAGTCTCTCCCTGCTCTTGTTTTCCTGGACCTGACTAACAACCCTTTGGCATGTGACTGCTCTAATGCTGGCTTCATCCAATGGGTGAAAAGCAACAACCAAACTCAAGTAGATGGCGCCCATGACTACATATGTTACTTCCCTCTGATCAAACAGGGAACCAAGGTGTTGGACTTTGATGTCCAGTCCTGTTGGATGGACGTTGGCTTCCTCTGCTATATCTCCAGCTCTTGTCTGGTGGTGTTAACTCTCCTCACCTCTTTCATCTACCACTTCCTGAGGTGGCAGATGGTCTATGCCTTCCTCCTCTTCCAGGCCTTCCTTTATGACAGCAGGAAGAGGAGGAGAGGAGCTCCTCACCTCTACGATGCCTTCATCTCCTACAATGTTGAGGATGAGGCCTGGGTCTACAGAGAGATGCTTCCAGTGCTGGAGGGAGAGCAGGGCTGGAGACTGTGTCTGCACCACAGAGACTTCCAACCAGGTAGATACCTAATGACCCTTGATGTCATGTCTTCCTGCATCACTGCTCTCCTTTCTTTGAAAAGAGAACATTTTGAGACTTTCAAAGGAACCATTGTAGTTCTATAAATTTGACCTCTGCAGATGAAGTCTGAAGCTTCAACCTCACAGCATCTTCAGGTTCTTCCAAGATTGTGTCTGCATATAACCAAGGATGAATCAGCTGTGGACTGAGCAGTCCAAGTTTATAGATCTTGAAGATGCTTTTTAATGTAACCTGATATCCTTTGTATTTTATGTTTGTGTCTGCAGGTAAACCTATCATAGAGAACATCACAGACGCCATCTACAGCAGCAGGAAGACCATCTGTGTGATCAGCCGGAGCTACCTGCAGAGCGAGTGGTGCTCCAGAGAGATCCAGATGGCCAGGTGGGGGTTGTCTCTGGGTATTTTTCATTTAAAGATACAGTCAAAGTCAGGGGCAAGGTAGGATAGGACTGATCAAAAGAGCTCCTGTTTTAAACATGATCAAGAGAAACAAGACAAAATAGACAGACAGATGAAGTCCTCTGACTGTCTTGGTGTCATTTCAGTTTCCGTCTGTTTGATGAGAAGAAGGACGTGTTGATCCTGCTGTTTGTGGAGGAGATCCCCTCTCATCAGCTGTCTCCGTACTACCGCATGAGGAAGCTGGTGAAGAAACGCACCTACCTGAGCTGGCCGCAGGCTGGACAACACAAGGGAGTCTTCTGGCAGAATGTTCGGAGGGCTCTGGAGACGGGAGAGTCCACCAGAGACAACGTGAATCTTCTGACTGGACCAGAGGGATGCTGAGAACATTCCTGAACCTGTGAGCTGAAATACAGAAAAATTTAAGAGATGTGTTTGATGCTAGTGGAGACTTTTAATATGAAGTGATCAGACAGTGTAAATAAGACCAGACATCTGGTTCCACTGAAGATAAGCTTCTCTTGAGTTGTTTCAGCTATTGTGGGTTTCCTCTGTTGTTTTTCTGGTAGTGGCTTTTCCACAATACCAGTTTGCTGAGTGCAATAAATAATCTATGAGGGTCACTCTAGCAAATGTTTATGTGTTCATTCAGAGAGGTCCATTTCCTCATTCTGTCTGTTCACACTGACAACTCAACACTGGACTAAATAGACCATGACACCACCAAATAATGTCCTTGTGCTCCTGATGTACAGCCAACACCTTAAGATAGAGCAACTCAGAGTTGTTAACAGTTAAAGACACAGCACGAGGACAACTTTCATTCAAGAATAAGAATAACATGCAACACATGTTAAATTAAAAGCCCACAACCACTGATTTCACTACTTTCAAATGTTTAAATGCAAACAAAACTTAATTTTAGGCCCAAGTCTTTTTCTAAGGTCGTCTGAGGACATGAAAAATATTACAAGGTATTCTCTAAGTAAAATCTGTCTGTAGTACTTCTTCTCCCATAGATTATCTCTAAATAATCTCTGATTGGGTCTTCACTTCTGGACATGTTTAAATGGGGTCTTGTACCTTTAAAGTTTGCTAAATATGGTGGGGCCCAGAAGTGATCCATGTGGAACACCTTCAGAAAAAAAATGTAACCTTCTGAGACTGATGTTGTCATATGGGACAAGAAGAGACACAGGTTAAAAAGCTCAAAAGCTTTCCGGGGTCTTTACAGATTCAATCCACACAGCAGTAAATCCAATATTGAAAGTCTTTCAATCTTTTTTTTGATCGTTTCTGCTGCTAGCAGCTAATGCTAGCCACTATGCTGTCTATTTTCTATCCACCCATGCACTGTAAGCAAGCTGACAACCAATGGCAGGCTGTTCTATTATTGCATCATGCTTTGTAAAAATCTATGTTTTTACACTAACATCATGAAGAAGACGGCCTGAATAACTCATAATGGAGAGAAAGAGAGACAGAGAGCCTGTGACGTGGCCCTCTGTGTCTCTGCAGACAGGAACTGCTTTGAATAATGGCACTGGTAAAGCAAACACAAAAAAAGTGGAAGGACTCTTTTTTGTAAATATGTGAATATTTTTCAGATGTTTTGTCACAGATTGATTATTTCTTCACTGTTTGGTCCCAAAAAGATGGGAGAACACGTCTGTAAAAAAAAATCTCAGTCATTGTTGTTCAGTGTGTGTCACACATAAAAACATTTGAGTTTTAGTTTTGTTCAGTTTAGTATTTTTGTCCATATAGTCCTATAACTGTTTTTCATGATTCTGAAAGCTCAGGTTGTCCAGAGATAAAGAATGTCATGCCATTTGCCATTTTTGTCATTTATTCTGTCGCCTTTATAGTGAGAAGGTACAAACAAAGTGTGAGTTTTTTTAGGTCACATATAAAAGGGAAGTGAACTGACAGCATTTCCTGTGCTGCTGTCCTAGACATATAAGAGATTAAAAAACCCTCGATGATCAGCGCTGAGCTGACTGCTGAGACATGAGGACCTGATGTAGAACTGTGAGTATTCAAAGTTTGGATTTTTCTCTGCTGTCACTGTCTGAGGAAAGGAATAATGTAACAGACATATTTAAACACAGTGAAAGAAAAGCATCTGATTTTTTATACATTTCTTCATTAGACCTGAAAAGACTTGTAATACAGAGGACAGAGGTTTGTCTCATTTCAGACATTTCTTAAAATGCATCAGAACTAAGAGAAAGGTTCAGAAGATGAACTGTAACTGTTGTGAGCTAAGTGTGAGGATATTTGACAAATCTGAGTCTTACTGCCGGTCAGAACCAAAGGGAGAGGTAGTAATGAACTGTTTACATCCTAGTATGATACCTTAAAAAGTCATTTAAGGAGATGCTTCTCAGTTTGTTTCAATAGAAATGTAATCAGTTTCCTTCAAAAATGATAAATTCGACATCAGATTATCCAAACCATCTGCTTCTACATGGCAAGATGCTCAAATGTAGAATGGATGAGGGCAGGACAGCTGTCTACTGTGTAAAATTCAAAGATGATGGAATGTTTTGTGTCAGAAATGATACTGGCTTCTTATAGTTGGTGGTGCTGTAGCAAAACCATGAAAATTTTAACTGAAATGTGTAGACAGACAGACCACCAAATCATAAGAGTTACACCAACTTCCTGTCAAACTGGCGAGATATGAAAATGGTCGCTGTTGCCAGTGAGATGTCCTTTAATGAAACATGTCAGTGTTGTGGAGAAATTCTGGTCTTTCTTCCAGAAAGCTTGATTGGTTCAGCCCAGTAACAGGACCCACAGAAAATTGCACCATGACCCACTTTTGGGTCCCGACCCACATGTTGAGAACCACTGCTTTAGAGGATAGTCGCAAGAGAGAGTTGTTTTTGATTTGTCATGGTACATATGTGAATCAGCTTTCATGCCCAAGAGGGTCTGGCTGCAGCCCTCGAGCAAACCTCGTCGCTGGGGCGTGACGTCATTGCCTGAGCCTACGCTTGGGCGTGCAGCGTGTTAGCTGTTGTTAGCATGAAAGTTGATCCACATTGATCCACAAATCAAAAACAACTCTCTCTTGCGACTATCCTCTAAAGCAGTGGTTCTCAACACGTGGGTTGGGACCCAAAAGTGGGTCATGGAACAATTTTCTGTGGGTCCTGTAACTGGGCTGAACCGATCAAGCTTTCTGGAAGAAAGACCAGAATTTCTCCACAACACTGACATGTTTCATTAAAGGACATCTCACTGGCAACAGCGACCATTTTCATATCTCGCCAGTTTGACAGGAAGTTGGTGTAACTCTTATGATTTGGTGGTCTGTCTGTCTACACATTTCAGTTAAAATTTTCATGGTTTTGCCATAAGCACCGCCAACTGTAAGAAGTCAGTATCACCTCTGACACAAAACATTCCATCATCTTTGAATTTTACACAGTAGACAGCTGTCCTGCCTTCATCCATTCTACATTTGAGCATCTTGCTTTGACAGGCTGCCACCTACTGTTGATGAGCAGTACTACCTGATGTACAACATGCAATAATGAGCTCATTATTTCACATTTAATGACAGTCCTTGGAGGATCTACATAGTTTTTCTACAGTGCTCCAGCACACCAAATGAGCTGCCAACACCCAACAGTCGCTACACAACTGCGTTTGCGGCAAACCCGGTATGAACTGTTATGTTGTGTATGCTCTCAGGCACTTTACATAGTGTTCAAGACTCTGTATTTTTCTTAATCTTGATGTTTGTACGTCAGTGTATGTTGAGCTGTGGACGTTGCACTACTGCCTAAGGCAAATTTCCCCTTGGGGACAATAAAATATATCTTATCTTATCCTATCTTATCGGAGGTAAAGGCCCCTCAGTGCTGCTTCGGCAACAGTTTTAATTAAACCCATGTTAAACAGAGCATATGTTTACAATCTTATGGAATCAGCCTGAAAATTAAGCATTTATTTTGCTCAAAATGTTTCTGTCTTCTCCTACAGATGTGAAGCAATGATGAATATTAATGTCCACCTCAGATCAACTCAACAAAACTGAGTCAATGTGAACATGAGAACGTCAACCATGGAGAGTCCTTCTACAAACTCGGTCCAAAGACTTCTCGTCTTCCTTCTGTGTCTCCTGCTTCTTCATCACCCTTCACTGGCTTACTCCCTGAAAAACTGCACCTTTGATTTTACTGAGGGAACTTTGGCTGAAGTTCATCTGAATTGCTCAAAGCGCCAACTTGTCTCTGTTCCTGATGACATCCCCAGAGATGCTAACTCACTAACTCTCTATGACAATCAGATCAAACAGATCCAAAGAGGTGATTTTGGGAACCTCTCACAGTTAAGTTTGCTGAACCTAGATAGGAATTTGATTGCTCATGTAGATGATGGATCTTTCATGTATTTGGTGGCATTGAAAGAACTCTACATGGTGGATAATTATCTCACACATCTGACGAGCAGTGTCTTTCAGGGACTGTCGAACCTCACTGAGCTGGACCTCAAATACAACAGAATTACTTTTATCCATGACTCAGCCTTTCTCTTCCTGACCAGTTTACAAACTGTCATCCTAGACTCCAACAGGTTACAAACTGTGAGTGACATACAGCCGATTCTGAATCTACCACAGCTACAGAAACTGAGCATTGCATTTAATCTGTTCTCCACCTTTGCGTCTAAAGATCTGAATCTGAACGTGTCCTCAAGCCTGAGAGAGTTGGTTGTTGAAGGTAATCACCTCAGAAAATTCAGCATCACTACGCCTATCTTCCCTCATCTTCAGGAAATCAACCTTTGCCCATGTGGTCAGTCCTCTCCATTTCAATGGGACATCCCTGATAAGTCTTTACTGAGGAACATAACTCGAATGGATTTAAGTCACTCATATGCTTTTGAAAACATTGAAAAAGTCCTGCAGAGTCTCGACTCACTGCAACGATTAAAACTTAATTTCATGGAGAGATGGATAGAAAAGGATCTTTTAGCAACAGTCTGTAAAATACCAACACTTCAGAGCCTGGATCTGTCGTTCAATCTTGATCCAAACTTAAGTGCCACACTTGGAGCTTGCTCTCAGCTTAAGGAGCTTTACCTGACTAGTACTGGTATATCTAAGATACCAAAAGGCTCAATGGCAATGATGAAGCAACTAAGGTCTTTAGATCTTTCCTTAAATATTCTCACCAAGGTGCCAGAAGACATCAGAAGCCTCTCCTCCCTCAGGGTCCTCAGACTTGTATTCAACCAAATCTCTGAGTTGAGCTGTGAGGATTTTCAAAACACATCCAGTCTCAGGGAGCTCTTCCTGACTAAAAACCGAATTGTGAAACTTGACAGGTGTGTTTTCCAAAATCTTTACAGTCTTGAGGTTTTAGATTTGAGCTGGAACAGGATATCGACATTAGGAGGCGCCTTCAAAAAAGGCCCACCAAACCTTGAGATCTTGAATTTAAGGAATAATTTTGTTGTTACTATTGACAAGGGTGATTTTAAAGGTTTAGGGTCACTAAAACAGTTAGATTTAAAAACTCATGAAATATCATATGTAGACTTTGGAGCATTTGCTGGTTTAAACAACGTTACAACTCTTTTCGTGTCTCTTCCAGTTTTTTTTGATACTACATTCCAGGTTTTACAACAAATCACAAATCTTACTATCACTTTCCCTCTCACCCAATCAGACTTCACTTTACACAGTCATCATCAAAACTTCAACAAATCATTCTTTGAATTTAAATCACTGAAGAAGCTCAAAATGATTTGCTCAGATGATCATCTAGGATTCCGTCTTAGTTCAGACATACAGATGATTCAGTCTGCCAAACATTTAGAGAAATTCACAGCTGAGAATTTAGTTCCTTGGACACCAAATAATGATACATTCAAGTTCAACTCCAAGCTGAGAAGTTTGACAATCACACGGAACGACTTGTCTGATTTGGGTCCTGAACTCTTCTGGCCAATCCCAAACCTGGAAGAAGTGGACCTCTCTAGCACTAAACTCAAGTCTTTAGATTTTCTGGCCCAGGCCAACCTGTCTGCACTCAAATATTTGCATCTCAGTGACAATGGTATAACAGTGATCAGTGAAACCATCTTCCAGTCTCTTCCTGCTCTTCTGTACCTTGACCTGAGGAACAACCCTTTGACATGTGACTGCTCTAACGCTGGCTTCATCCAGTGGGTGAAGAGCAACAACCAAACTCTTGTAGATGGCGCCCATGACTACATCTGTTCCTCTCCTCTGATCAAACAGGGAACCAAGGTGTTGGACTTTGATGTCCAGTCCTGTTGGATGGACGTTGGCTTCCTCTGCTATATCTCCAGCTCTTGTCTGGTGGTGTTAACTCTCCTCACCTCTTTCATCTACCACTTCCTGAGGTGGCAGATGGTCTATGCCTTCCTCCTCTTCCAGGCCTTCCTTTATGACAGCAGGAAGAGGAGGAGAGGAGCCCCTCACCTCTACGATGCCTTCATCTCCTACAATGTTGAGGATGAGGCCTGGGTCTACAGAGAGATGCTTCCAGTGCTGGAGGGAGAGCAGGGCTGGAGACTGTGTCTGCACCACAGAGACTTCCAACCAGGTAAATACCTTTCTACCCTTGATGTCATGTCTTCCTGCATCACTGCTGTCCTTTCTTTGAAAAGAGAACATTTTCAGACTTTCAAAGAAAATATTGTCATTCTAAAAATATGACCTCTGCAAATGAAGTCTGAAGCTTCAACCTTGCAGTATCTTCAGTTTCTTCCTAGAGGGTGTCTTCATGTAACCAAGGATGACTGAGTGGTCCAAATTTAGAGATCTTGGAGATGATTGATGAAGTCACCTGGTTTCTCTTGTTTTTTTGATGTTTGTGTCTGCAGGTAAACCTATCATAGAGAACATCACAGACGCCATCTACAGCAGCAGGAAGACCATCTGTGTGATCAGCCGGAGCTACCTGCAGAGCGAGTGGTGCTCCAGAGAGATCCAGATGGCCAGGTGGGGGCACCGTATCTTGTTATTTCATATTCAAAAATACAGTTGAAGGATATGAGTAGGGTAGGATAGGGCTGATCAAAAGAGCTACACAATATAATCAGGAGTAGAAGTTTCAATCACCTAAGATGGTGCAAACATTTGAGCAGTCCTGCTCTCTGTACCGTCCTCACAGACTGTCTTGGTGTCGTTTCAGTTTCCGTCTGTTTGATGAGAAGAAGGACGTGTTGATCCTGCTGTTTCTGGAGGAGATCCCCTCTCATCAGCTGTCTCCGTACCACCGCATGAGGAAGCTGGTGAAGAAACGCACCTACCTGTGCTGGCCGCAGGCTGGACGACACAAGGGAGTCTTCTGGCAGAACGTCTGGAGGGCTCTGGAGACGGGAGAGTCCACCAGAGACAACATGAATCCTCTGACTGGACCAGAGGGATGCTGAGAACATTCCTGAACCTGTGAGCTGAAAATCAAAGAGATGTGTTTGATGCTAGTGGAGACTTTTAATATAAAAGGATCAGACAATGAAAATAAAAACCAAGCATCTTGAGCATCTTGAGTTGTTTCAGCTATTGTGGGTTTCCCCTGTTGTTTTTCTGGTAGTGGCTTTTCCACAATACCAGTTTGCTGAGTGCAATAAATAATCCATGAGAGTCACTCTAGCAAATGTTTATGTGTACATTCAGAGAGGTCCATTCACTCATTCTGTCTGTTCACACTGACAACTCAACACTGGACTAAATAGACCATCAGACCACCAAATGATGTCCTTGTGCTCCTGATGTACAGCCAACACCTTAAGATAGAGCAACTCAGAGTTGTTAACAGTTAAAGACACAGCACTGAGGACAACTTTAATTCAAGAATAAGAATAACATGCAACACTGTGGTGTTTTAAGTTGTATTCTGTGTATTATTTTGGTTACTTCCGGTTTCCGGAGTATCGTGCTGGCTGCTAACTTTACTCTGCTCTCCCTGAGGCATCCACCCCTCCCCCCTGGTGCTGTGGAGAGTCACACCTGCAGCAAATCACTCATTTGACGGACACTACTTAAGATCGGCTGCAGCTCTCTACAGCGCCTGAGTCTTGCAGAACTTACCTCACGGTAACTCCAGCTCCAGGCTCTCTCTCGAGATCTCCAGAGAAGTTTCTTGTGCTATTTTGATGATTGTTATTAGTGAATTCCAGTGCTGTATTTTTGTGAACCCTCTTCTAACGTGCCTCTCCTCTTTTTCCAGTGCCTCCAGCCCAGATCACCGCAGCCAGCACCAGCGCACTCTCTCACTCACCTGGACTCTTGGAATCCCCCCTCCCTTATTCACTTACCTGCACAATAAAACTGTTCAAACCTGCTCCTCCGTTTCCGCATTCTGGGTCCAACCACACTACCGCACATAACACAACACATGTTAAATTAAAAGCCCACAACCACTGATTTCACTACTTTCAAATGTTTAAATGCAAACAAAACTTAATTTTAGGCCCAAGTCTTTTTCTAAGGTCATCTGAGGACATGAAAAATATTACAGCGTATTCTCTTAGTCAAATCTGTCTGTAGTACTTCTTCTCCCATAGATTATCTCTAAATAATCTCTGATTGGGTCTTCACTTCTGGACATGTTTAAATGGGGTCTTGTACCTTTAAAGTTTGTTAAATATGGTGGGGCCCAGAAGTGATCCATGTGGAACACCTTCAGAACAAATTGTAACCCCCTGAGACTGATGTTGTCATATGGGACAAGAAGAGACACAGGTTAAAAAGCTCAAAAGCTTTCCGGGGTCTTTACAGATTCAATCCACACAGCAGTAAATCCAATATTGAAAGTCTTTCAATCCTTTTTTGATCGTTTCTGCTGCTAGCAGCTAATGCTAGCCACTATGCTGTCTATTTTCTATCCACCCATGCACTGTAAGCAAGCTGACAACCAATGGCAGGCTGTTCTATTATTGCATCATGCTTTGTAAAAATCTATGTTTTTACACTAACATCATGAAGAAGACGGCCTGAATAACTCATAATGGAGAGAAAGAGAGACAGAGAGCCTGTGACGTGGCCCTCTGTGTCTCTGCAGACAGGAACTGCTTTGAATAATGGCACTGGTAAAGCAAACACAAAAAAAGTGGAAGGACTCTTTTTTGTAAATATGTGAATATTTTTCAGATGTTTTGTCACAGATTGATTATTTCTTCACTGTTTGGTCCCAAAAAGATGGGAGAACACGTCTGTAAAAAAAAAATCTCAGTCATTGTTGTTCAGTGTGTGTCACACATAAAAAACTTTGTTTTAATTTCCGTTCAGTTTAGTATTTTTGTCTATATAGTCACATAACTGTTTTTCATGATTCTGAAAGCTCAGGTTGTCCAGAGATAAAGAATGTTTAGATCTTGACCGTGCTCCACAGTTTTGATGTTTTACAAACTTTGAAAGACAAAAAGTCAAGGAGAGACAAAATGGAGAGAAAGCAGCTCAGGGCTCAGAGGGTTGAGAAGACCTGCTGGAATAATGTGGAGCATTTCCTGAAATGTTAATGCGTTTCATGAAACATCCATGAATGTAAATACATGCATCTATAGAACCTTCATACATAATAAAACATTTTGAAAAGTTTAAAAAGTTTTGTTTCCCCCCATGTGTGTCTGTTGTATTCGAGCCACTTTCATTTTTCATTCAGTTTCTCTCTTTAAAATCTCCCAGATTTATACTGAGTGATGAGACGATAACCAAAAGTGTCAAAAACCACTTTGTTGTTTATCACTCCTTCTGCTGCCAGGTCAGACAGTGGAGGTTCAGAGTGTAGCGGTTCCCTGATAGGACTCAGTCTTTCTAACGATTCTCATGTCTAGAATGAACCAAAATAGGATGTTTTTAAAAGTCATCATCTGTTTACTGGGTTATCTTTGTTGGTTTCAGCTCACTCACACATTTTCACCACTTTAAAGTTCAACTATCATAGATTTTTATTATCAATATTCTAATCAGCATTCATTTTTAATGGCTAAAAACAGTCCAATCTAGTTTCATTACCTCGATTTTTATCATCACACTTTGTTACTTCCTCATCTACGCCTTTTTCAGCCTCAGATTTCAGCCCAGACATGCCTTAAAGTTCTGAATGGTACAGTACATTGAAAACTGATCACAGTATTTCTGTAACTAACAGTGATTATTGTCTTTTCTTTTGGGTCACATTTTGAATTTGGAATATTTTTCGTTTCAAACATGTGTTTCATGTTGGATTATATTAATGTCTTTCCCTCAGGGTGGCCAACTTCCTCTTTGGACACAGACCCTTTTTATTTTGAAAGAAAATGGGAAACTTTGGGTAGGATGTAGATTCTGAAATGAACTTGACCACTGAGTGAAAAAAGGTAAATGTTTGATAACACAGAGAGAAGATGACTTCTGACTGTCCACTGAGCTCTCTGCTTTTAAAAATTCTAAAATGATCACAGTTATGATGGACTATAATCACATCACATTAATGCATTAAGTCTGAGATTCCTACTTCATAATAATCACTCAGTTTTGAACGTTAAATGTATTTACATCACTCCTGTTTGTTAAATTCACATGAACATGTACCACGCCCATTTTTGTCATTTATTCTGTCGCCTTCATGGTGAGAAGGTACAAAAAAAGTGTGAGTTTTTTTAGGTCACATATAAAAGGGAAGTGAACTGACAGCATTTCCTGTGCTGCTGTCCTGGACATATAGAAGCTGAAAAAACCCTTGATGATCAGCGCTGAGCTGACTGCTGAGATGAGGAAGAACTGTGAGTATTCAAAGTTTGGATTTTTCTCTGCTGTCACTGTCTGAGGAAAGGAATAATGTAACAGACATATTTAAACACAGTGAAAGAAAAGCATCTGATTTTTTATACATTTCTTCATTAGACCTGAAAAGACTTGTTATCCAAAGGACAGAGGTTTGTCTCATTTCAGACATTTCTTAAAATGCATCAGAACTAAGAGAAAGGTTCAGAAGATGAACTGTAACTGTTGTGAGCAAAGTGTGAGGATATTTAACAAATCTGAGTCTTACTGCTGATCAGAACCAAAGGCAAAGGTAGTAATGAATTGTTTACATCCTAGTATGGTATTTTAATAAGTCATTTAAGGAGATGCTTCTCAGTTTGTTTCAATAGAAATGTAATCAGTTTCCTTCAAAAATGATATACTAGACATCAAATTATACAAACCATCTACCTCTACATGTGAGAGTTAGTTTCTGCCAGTTCTGTGGCTCTCCAAGTTACAGAACTGAAAAAAGGAACTTCCTTTGCCATTGTGAAGACAAAATCACCATGGCCTTGTAACACACATTTTTGATGGATGTAAAATAAATTTCATTCATCACCATTTTTCTGTGAGACATTTTATTTTAAGAGTTTTTGAGGTCCCTCAAAAAATTACTTCCTGTTTAATGGCGACCAAAACATGACCACAGTCACACTTTGATCATCCATCCCATTTTCTATACCGCTTATGCCATTGGGGGTCACGGAAGGGCTGGAGCCGATCCCAGCTGTCATTGGGCGAGAGGTGGGGTACACCCTGGACTGGTCGCCAGTCAGTCAGGGCTGACATGTAGAGACAGACAAGCAGGCATGCTCACAGTCACACCTATGGCCAATTAAGAATCACCAATTAACCTAATGAGCACGTCTTTGGTGGTTGGAGGAAGCTGGATTACCCGGAGAGAACCCATGCATGCAAGGGGGAGAACATGCAACTCCACCCTGACCGGGGAGTGAACCAGGAACCTTCTTGCTGTGAGGCACTGCGCTAACCCCTGCGCTGCCATGCAGCCCCCACTTAAAAATACAAATTTTGAATGTAATTTTTTGTTATTAAAGTTTATTTTCTTCAGGTACACCAAAGAAGTAATCTTAAGTTTTTGAGTTATGTTGCTAACAATCTAACAAACACTTCTTGAACTCTTTCTTCTTGAAGTCATCGTTCCTTAGGGTCTGAGCTCCCACCTCAGAACGGGGACCTGTTTGAAACTGTAGTTGCTCTTATTATTCTTCTGTCAAATGAATGTTTAGTTTGGGGGCCCTAACATGCTCAAAAACTCCAAACTTTCCCAAAATTGTCCTCCAGTGGAAATTTTTCATATTTTGTTGGAACTGCGCAAGTCCAACACACAGGGACCCCAAACTTGAGATACAGGACTGGGTAGGAGCTACAGGCATGAAAGTTGATCCACATAGCATTACAAATAAAAAAAAAACTCCCTTGGGACCATCCTCTAAAACAATGGTTCGGGACCAAAAGTGGGTCATGGAGCAATTTTCAGTGGGTACGATTATTGGGCTGAACCGATCAAGCTTTCTGAAAGAAAGACCAGCATTTCTCCACAACACTGACATGTTTCATTAAAGGACATCTCCCTGGCAACGGCAACCATTTTCATATCTCGCCAATTTGACAGGAAGTTGGTGTAACTCTTATGATTTGGTGGTCTGTTTGTCTACATATTCAAATGATAATTTCTTGGTTTTGCTATAGCACCGCCAACTGTAGGAAGTCAGTATCACCTCTGACACAAAACATTCCATCATCTTTGAATTTTACACAGTAGACAGCTGTCCTGCCCTCATCCATTCTACATTTGAGCATCTTGCTTTGGCAGGCTGCCACCTACTGTTGATGAGCAGTCCTACCTGATGTACAACATGCAATAAGCTCATTATTTCACATTTAATGACAGTCCTTGGAGGATCTACATGGCGTTTCTACAGTGCTCCAGCACACCAAATGGGCTGCCAACACCCAGCAGTCGCTACACAGCTGCGGTTACAGAACAACCCAATATGCATTGGGGGTAAAAGGCCCCTCAGTGCTGCTTCAGCAATAGTTTTAATTCAACTCCATGTTAAACAGAGCATATGTTTACAATCTTATTGAATTAACCGGAAAATTAAGAATTTATTTTGCTTAAAATGTTTCTGTCTTCTCCTACAGATGTGAAGCAATGATGAATATTAACGTCCACCTCAGATCAACTCAACAAAACTGAGTCAATGTGAACATGAGAATGTCAACCATGGAGAGTCTGTGGTCAAACTCAGTCAAAAGTCTTCTCATCTTCCTTCTGTGTCTCCTGCTTCTGCATCACCCTTCACTGTCTTACTCCCTGAAAAACTGCACCTTTAATTTTACTGAGGGAACTTTGGCTGAAGTTCATCTGGATTGCTCAAAGCGCCAACTTGTCTCTGTTCCTGATGACATCCCCAGAGATGCTAACTCACTAACTCTCTATGACAATCAGATCAAACAGATCCAAAGAGGTGATTTTGGGAACCTCTCACAGTTAAGTTTGCTGAACCTAGATAGGAATTTGATTGCTCATGTAGATGATGGATCTTTCATGTACTTGATGTCATTGACAGAACTCCATATGGTGGATAATTATCTCACACATCTGACAGGAAACATCTTTCAGGGACTGTCAAACCTCACTTTGTTGGACCTTGATGACAACAACATTACTTTTATTCATGACTCGGCCTTTCACTTCCTGACCCGCCTACAAACTGTCATTCTAGACTCCAACAGGTTACAAACTGTGAGTGACATACAGCCGATTCTGAATCTACCACAGCTACAGAAACTGAGCATTAAATATAATCTGTTCTCCACCTTTGAGTCAAAAGATCTGAATCTGAACGTGTCCTCAAGCCTGAGAGAGTTAGATGTTGAAGGTAATAACCTCAGAAGATTCAGCATCACTACGCCTATCTTCCCTCATCTTCAGGAAATCAACCTTTGCCCATGTGGTCAGTCCTCTCCATTTCAATGGGACATCCCTGATAAGTCTTTACTGAGGAACATAACTCGAATGGATTTAAGTCACTCATATGCTTTTGAAAACATTGAAAAAGTCCTGCAGAGTCTCGACTCACTGCAACGATTAAAACTTAATTTCATGGAGAGATGGATAGAAAAGGGTCTTTTAGCAACAGTCTGTAAAATACCAACACTTCAGAGCCTGGATCTGTCGTTCAATCTTGATCCAAACTTAAGTGCCACACTTGGAGCTTGCTCTCAGCTTAAGGAGCTTTACCTGACTAGTACTGGTATATCTAAGATACCAAAAGGCTCAATGGCAATGATGAAGCAACTAAGGTCTTTAGATCTTTCCTTAAATATTCTCACCAAGGTGCCAGAAGACATCAGAAGCCTCTCCTCCCTCAGGGTCCTAACTTTTGAATTCAACCAAATCTCTGAGTTGAGCTGTGAGGATTTCAAAAACACATCCAGTCTCAGGGAGCTCTTACTGAACAACAACCGAATTGTGAAACTTGACAGGTGCATCTTCCTAAATCTTTACAGTCTTGAGGTTTTAGATTTGAGCTGGAACCAGATATGGACATTAGGAGGTGCCTTCAAAATAGGCCCACCAAACCTTGAGATCTTGAATTTGAGGAATCACCTTGTTGTTAGTATTGACAAGGGTGATTTTGAGGGTTTAGGGTCACTAAAACAGTTAGATTTGAGAACTCATGAAATTACAAGGGTAGACCTTGGAGCATTTGATGGTTTACACAAAGTTACAAGTCTTTCCGTGTCTCTTCAAAGTTATTTTGATTGCACCTTCCGTGCGTTACGCCAAATCACAAATCTTACAATCACTTTCCCTTTTCCTAACATTTTACAAAGTCATCATCAAAACTTAAATAAATCTGTCTTTGACTTAAAATCACTAAAAAGGCTCGAAATGATTTGCTCAGATGATCACCAAGGATTTGGCATTCATTCACATGTAGACATGATAAAGTCTGCAAAACTTTTAGAGGAATTCACAGCTGAGAATTTATATCCTTGGACACCAAATAATGATACATTCCAGTTCAACTCCAAGCTGCGAAGTTTGAGGATCACACAGAATGAGTTGTCTGATTTGGGTCCTGATGTGTTCTGGCCAATCCCAAACCTGGAAGTACTGGACCTTTCTGGGAATAATCTCAAGTCGTTCGATTTTTTGGCCCAGGCCAACCTGTCTGCACTCAAATATTTGTTTCTCAGTGACAATGGTATAACATTAATCAGTGAAACCATCTTCCAGTCTCTTCCTGCTCTTATTTACCTCGACCTGAGCAACAACCCTTTCACATGTGACTGCTCTAATGCTGGCTTCATCCAATGGGTGAAGAGCAACAACCAAACTCAGGTAGATGGCGCCCATGACTACATCTGTTTCTTCCCTCTGATCAAACAGGGAACCAAGGTGTTGGACTTTGATGTCCAGTCCTGTTGGATGGACGTTGGCTTCCTCTGCTATATCTCCAGCTCTTGTCTGGTGGTGTTAACTCTCCTCACCTCTTTCATCTACCACTTCCTGAGGTGGCAGATGGTCTATGCCTTCCTCCTCTTCCAGGCCTTCCTTTATGACAGCAGGAAGAGGAGGAAAGAAGCTCCTCACCTCTACGATGCCTTCATCTCCTACAATGTTGAGGATGAGGCCTGGGTCTACAGAGAGATGCTTCCAGTGCTGGAGGGAGAGCAGGGCTGGAGACTGTGTCTGCACCACAGAGACTTCCAACCAGGTAGATACCTAATGACCTTTGATGTCATCTCATTTTGAGTCTCCCTTTTAATTATCTTGGTTTTATCTACAAACATTGTCCATTTTTTAGGGACATGATTTGTGTTAATGGAATATATGTAGCTAAGGTTATCCCACCCATTTGTTTTATAAAGCCATTTTCTTGCCTCAGGATGATCATTTTGGTTTTCCTTGACTGGTTGTAATTTGTATTGTTAAGTACATAGATTTTATTTGCATTTTTAATTCAGGGCCTTAGTTTTCACCCCCTTGGACTATCTACCCTTCTTTTGATTTCACAAATCAATCACGATCAATATTATTTGGCTTTTTTGACAAAAAAAAAAAAAACCCTCTTAAAAGTAAAAATGAAAATACATTTCTACAAAGTAATGCCATTTGAATTAAATGTGTATGGTTTAAATAATTTACTGAATACAATTTCACCCCTTTTAAGTCAGTTTTTAGCAGAGCCACCTTTGGTTACACTCACGGCTCTGAGTCTGTGTGGATAGGTCTCACTAGGTTTGCACATCTGAACACTGCTCTGTCTGGTTACACAGGGATCAGGTGTGAACAGCTGTTTTCAAGTCCAGGCAAGGATTCTCAGTTGGATTGAGGACTGAGCCTTGACTCGGCCTCTCCAGATCATTCATCTTGTTGTCTTTAAACTGTTTCTGTGTATGCTGGGGGACATTAAATCTTCTCACTCACAGTAGTCCTCTTGAAGACTGAATAAGATTGTCCACCAGGATTTTCCTTTATTTTGCTGCATTTTTTAAAAATCTTTATTAGCCTTCCAGCTACTGAGAAGCATCCCCACAGCATGATGCTGCCACCACCGTGCTTCACAGTGGGGATGGTGTGTTTTGCCAATCATCGTGTCTTGTCTGATGGCCAAAAAGCTCCATTTTGGTCTCATCAGACCAAATAACTTTCTTCCAACTTATCATGGAGTCTCCAGCATGCTTTATGGCAAGCTTTAGCTCAGATCCAATCAAAGTTTATTCAACAGTGTCTCTCTCTCTTCCCCATAAAGCTTTGACTGTTGAAGTAGAAATATCATGGATTTTGAATGTCCGACGAAAACTACATTACATTTTAGTTTAGTTGTAGTCACCTTGATTAAAACTAAACTCAGTTTTTGTCAGTTTTAGTCATCACAGATCTATTTTTGTTAGTTTTGGTCTAGTTTTGGTCTAAGGCTGTCAATAGACATTTTTCATCATAGTTAGGTAGCCATGGATACTGATTAACTAGTGACTGGACCTTCCAGAAACAGGTGTCTTTATGCTAGAAACACTTGAGACACGATCACTGTTGCTAAGTGTTGGACTATGTCTATGAAACTGTCACTAAAAGAGCAGCGTATTTGTAGATAGTAAGGTTTTGATTGTTTTTTCTTTATTTTGTTTTGCTGCTGAATTTCCTAAATGGTATCAGAGTTATTCAGTTCATGAGTATCTTTTATCTTCTTCCTCTTCTCATTTGCTTTTTTTCTGTGGGGAAGATGTGTTGCACTTGCAGCACATACAGTGTTTATTCTTATAGTATTTACACTGAAGTGGTTTCACTTCTCATTTAATCTATTTAGCATGCCCACTTTTCAGGCATATTTACTTCTGGATTTTATGGCGTGAGATTAAAACAGACTGAGATTAAGATATACTTCTCAGAACTGAAGAAGTGTGAATTTATCTACCAGTAACCTCCTTCAGACGAGATTACATGCTGCATATTGTTGCTCTGAACTCTGTATTAACCACGACAGAGACACACTTAAACATAGTACTTTTGTCTTGCTGTGGTTTTCCTGATTTTGTGGGATTGTGCCCTGGAAACCTTTATGCAGCTCACTGATTATAAGGGTTGTATAAATGTTGATGATATCCCTTGTTTCTTTATGTTTGTGTCTGCAGGTAAACCTATCATAGAGAACATCACAGACGCCATCTACAGCAGCAGGAAGACCATCTGTGTGATCAGCCGGAGCTACCTGCAGAGCGAGTGGTGCTCCAGAGAGATCCAGATGGCCAGGTGGGGGCACCGTATCTTGTTATTTCATATTCAAAAATACAGTTGAAGGATATGAGTAGGGTAGGATAGGGCTGATCAAAAGAGCTACACAATATAATCAGGAGTAGAAGTTTCAATCACCTAAGATGGTGCAAACATTTGAGCAGTCCTGCTCTCTGAACCGTCCTCACAGACTGTCTTGGTGTTGTTTCAGTTTCCGTCTGTTTGATGAGAAGAAGGACGTGTTGATCCTGCTGTTTCTGGAGGAGATCCCCTCTCATCAGCTGTCTCCGTACCACCGCATGAGGAAGCTGGTGAAGAAACGCACCTACCTGTGCTGGCCGCAGGCTGGACGACACAAGGGAGTCTTCTGGCAGAACGTCCGGAGGGCTCTGGAGACGGGAGAGTCCACCAGAGATATGAATCTTCTGACTGGACCAGAGGGATGCTGAGAACATTCCTGAACCTGTGAGCTGATGATAGTGATGCTTTCACAAGATGTTTAATGTCCAGAAAAAGACACACAGATTCCACTGCAGTTTAATACTCTTATGAACTTTCAATCTTTCAGGGTTTTTCCTTTTTCACCTGTATTTTTGTGGTTCTTGCTTTGTGTCATTTCTGAATTTCAAACCCATCATACGAGAAGAGTTATGAAAGTTTTTTTTTATACTAGTAGTCACACAAAGAATTGAAGCTGTAGAATTTACCACCTTTAAATTGTCAACAACAATCTTTCATACGAATGTGTCTGAGAAAGACGTGAACCCCCTGGATTATTCTGGAAAACGTCTCATTCAGTCTTATGGGGACTCTGTGCATTGACGCTAACAAGAAGTGTTTGAAAATATCTTTGAGATGCTGAAAGGAAGTGATCATCAGTGAAGACTAACACTGATAACCATCGCTGTTACTTCTCCTTGTTGATGCACAGTTGTCTTTTACCCATGCATTAATAAGGATTAACCCTTAAAGACCAGTTTAGGGCACGCCTGACTCTTCTGCATTCATGTTGTTTTTTAAAAATCCACATCAAGCACCATACAACATTTTTAATCAGGACAACTCAGACTTTCAGTGTAAAAGATTTTTCATCAAAATTTTACATGTAATTGGTCTCAGAGTGGGTAAATTGATCAGAAATTTTAAAAAACGCCTGTTGAGATTTTGTGCTTTTTTACTTTGAAATGGAACATAACCCAAGAAAGTTTGCTTTTTTTTAATTATTTAATTATTTAGAAAGCTGTAATTTTATGTTTTGGACTTTCATTTAAATTTTAGTTATCTGAGCTTTCCCTAGAAAGTTAGAGCCTTTTCTTATATTATTCCAGGTGTTTTTTCTCTGTAAAGTAGGTGTAGATGAGTCTAAAAGTGTATATTCTGTAAAAACAGTTATCTATTACAAAAGACACTCAGGCAAGCATGTGTCTTGGAGAAATATATCATCAATGAACAGCAAAAGCATAGAATGCGACAAAAATCTGAAATTATCTCAAACTATTTATGGATAGGTTTGTACGTTTTGAGCACATTTGCTCAAGACAGAAATAATAAAAAAATATTTCTCAAACAAAAGAATAAATAAAAAGGAAGTATTTTGATAGAGAATGAGCAATGTTAGGGCATTTGAATGCAACAATAACCTTTAAACAAACTCCAAAGAGATCTTGTGTCTGTGCAACCAGAGACAGAAGCATGTTCAGTTCCCACTGAGGTCTGACCACAGAAAGCATCGCTCAGTATATAAATGTACAAAACAGACATTAATCTGTAACCTTTGAAGGTTTTTCCTTTATTCCCTGGTTTTTGTGGCTCTTGCTTTGTGTTAGTTTCTGAATTTTAAAGCCGTCATTTGAGAAAAGTTATGGAAGTCTGTTTTAAAGACTACCAATCAAACAAAGAGCAGCTCAAAGAGCTCCACAGTGAAAAACAGAGAGTTGAAGCTGTAGAATTTACCACCTTTAAACTGTCCAATGAAAACAACATTCCTTCATAGGAATGTGTCTGAGAGAGATGTGAACCCCCTGGATTATTCTGGAAAACGTCTCATTTAGTCTTACTATTAGGGACTCTGATGCAAACAAGAAGTGTTTGAAAAGATCAGACTATCACTGATAACCATCAGTATTACTTCTCCTTCATGCACAGTCATCTATCACCCATTTCCATGATGCATTGACATGATTAACATCTGTTTTGTACATTTATATACTGAGTGATAATCCTGTGTTCTTTCTGTGGTCAGACCTCAGCAGGAACTGAAAATGCTTCTAACTCTGGTTGTGCAGACACAAGATCATTTTAAACAAACAGGAGTTTGTTTGAAGGTTATTGTTGCATTCAAATGTCCTAACATTGGCACTCTTTGTTCATTCTGTATCAAAATATTTGTTTCTTATTCATTCTCGTGTTAGAGAAATATTTTTAATTACTTCTGTTTGGAGCAAATGTGCTCCAAACAGACGAACAGAAGATGTACAAATCTATTCAAAGATAGTTTGAGAAAACAATTTTCAGATTTTTGTTGCATTCTATGCTTTTGCTGTTTATTCAGATTCATCTATCTGAATAACACACATGCATGCCTGAGTGTATTCTGTAATTAGATAATAATGGTTTTTACTGAGTATACACTTTAAGACTCGTCTTCACCTACTTTACAGAGACAACATGCCTAGAATAATAGGAATAGAAATGTCTGTAACTTTCTAAGGAAAGATCAGATAACAACTAGAATTTACATGAAAGTCCAAAACATAAAGTTACAACTTTCTTTAGAAGAAAAAAATAAATAAATAAAAAAACTTTCTTGGGTTATGTCCCATTTCAAAGTAAAAAAAAAAAAAGCACGAAATCTCTACAGGCGTTTTTCAAAATTTCTGATAATTTCACCCACTCTGAGACCAATTAAATGTAAAACTGGGACAAAAAATCTGTTACACTGAAAGTCTGAGTTGTCCTGATTAAAAATGTTGTATGGTGCTTGATGTGGATTTAAAAAAAATACAACATGAATGCAGAAATGTCAGGCATGCCCTAAACTGGTCTTTAAGGGTTAATCCTTATTAATGCATGGGTAAAAGACAACTGTGCATCAACAAGGAGAAGTAACAGCGATGGTTATCTGTGTTAGTCTTCGCTGATGATCACTTCCTTTCAGCATCTCAAAGATATTTTTGAACACTTCTTGTTTGCATCAGAGCACAGAGTCCAAGTTTCCCCTAAGAGTGAATGAGACGTTTCCAGAATAATCCAGGGGGTTTACATCTTTCACAGACGCATTCATATGAAGGATTGATGTTTTCATTGGACAGTTTAAAGGTGGCGCTAATTGTTTGACTGGTAGTCTTTAAAACAAACTTCCGTAGCTCGTCTCAGACGATGATTTAAAATTCAGAAACGACACAAAGCAAGAGCCACAAAAATCCAGGGAAAAAAGGTAAAACCCTCAAAGCTTACAGATTAATATCTGTTCTGTGCATTCATAAACTGAGTGATAATCCTGCATGCTTCCTGTGGTCAGACCTCAATGGGAAATGAAAATGCTTCTGTCTGGTTGTGGTTGTGCAGACACAAAATCACTTTAAACAAACAGGAGTTTGTTATTGTTGAAGTCAAATGTCCTTCATAACTTTTGTACAGTTGCTTTTTAGTCTTCAGTGTAAGAATTATTTAAAAACAGCTCAAACTATTTGGACAACATTATTTTCATTATGAACATTGCATATCTTTTTAGGTAATCAAACATTCAGTGGGTATTTTGCTGCTTTAAAGGTAATGATAAAATAAATATTAATTTATCACTGCTTGAATGTAATGCAGGTAGAACTGGGAGGGAAACTTGTGCCACAGGAGATAGCTTAGATGGTTTGAGGCCTGACATAGTGCTACGTCTGCTAGTCAGCATAAAAGTTATTTATAGAGCTGATGGTTCCCATCCTGGGGTCAAATTAGATATACTATGATTTCTGTGCATAACACTTTCTGGGTAAAACTAATTTGTGTTTAGGGTTACTTTGTCTGGATTTACACACACACACACACACACACACACACACACACACACAAAAAGAATTTATTTCATGTCATGAGGAAACAGCTTATATATGCAGATTTACGCAGGTTACAGAAAAGATTTAAATTAGAAGTAAAGAGATTTGTGCAAAATTGGCATGTAACTATAAAACTCTGGTTATGCGCTAAGAAATTTAGAGGTGTCCAAGTACTCCAAAAAAAGAGTCTAAAATCAATTATTGGATTGACCATTTTGTGGAGGCATGATTTTTATCCAACAACAAACTCCACTGTTGAAAAAACTACAACTGTAACGAAATGCCAGGTAAAAGGACCCACAAGCAGACACAGGACAACCAGGAAATGTCTCTGTCCGTTTAATCAAAAAAAAGTTTGGTACAGTGGAGGTCAAAATAAATCAGGCAGAGGTACAAAATCGGCAGGCTAAACTCGGAAACAGAACTAGGAACTGGGTCTAAACACACTAGGATCTGTCAGGAGGCTCGAAAGAATTGCACACAGGAGGTAACAAGACGATGTCACACAGAGGACAGGGAGGGAATGGACTAAATACACGAGGAGGACAATCAGCCGGGGATCACCAGGTGCAGCCACTCAGACAGTCAACACAGGTGAGGCACGTGAGGGTAATCAGGACGCGGGGAAACAGGTGGGGAAAAAGGTAACTTAACTAACTAAACCAGGGGATGTGACAACAACAGTTCCTTAAAGGTCCCGTATTATAAAAACACTTTTTCATGATTTTCTAACAAAAATATGTACCCTGGCCTGTCCACAAGCCCCACAAAAATCAGACAAATTCAGACAATTCAGAAAATGTGCTGAAACAAGCCCTTGTCAGATTTTCCCCTCATGATGTCATGAAGAAAGTTAGCCCCGCCCCCAGGTTCTGTTGGCCCTCCCCACTTGGAAGAAAGTCCTGCCCTTGTTTGAATGTATATCTTTACATTAAAGTTTAAAAAAGAAAGACAGCCAAATCTGTTTCCTGAGAGGGGCGGAGTCAGACAGCTCATTAACATTTAAAGCCACAGACACAGAAACAGCTGGCAGGGCTGAAACAGAGGGTTTTATAGACACGCACAAATCCTACACTAGACTGTTTTTTCAGCAATAAACTTCACAGGCATGTTTTGGGGACCTCTGAAACCCCTACCACCTCATGGTGTTTTGTCGCTCTGATTGGCTTGTGATGAACTTGACTGACAGAATGTTTGTCCAATCACCTTCTAAGAATCTTTTGAAAAATTCCACCCTCCCCAAACAATTATGTGGGGATTTCTGAGATGAGTGTGAGATATTTCCATGCAATATCAGGTTATAATAACCCGGCTGAGAGAAGGAAAAAGAAATTCTTCTGTTTTAAACTGTAAATTAGAGGGTTGAGCTCGTATTTAGCTGTCCTGAAAGAGTAGAGAAGATCCTTATTCATGAAAGTCCTAAAATAACCCAAACAGCTTTGACAGCATCTGTGTGTTTATTCTGAAAAGAGAGAAATCTGCACGTCTTGGTTGGTGAACACTGAGGGTCCACTGCTGAGTGTGTGTGGTGATGTAGCTCAGAGCGAACAAGAGAAGAAATTAAAACCTGACGGAGGTTCAGTGATGAAGAAAAATGACATCGCGTTAGTATAGATTTCACATTTAAAAATCAATATTTTTCATTTTATTAAGTGGCTATTTTGGTGGCCTTTCTCTCTCTGCCGTTTTATTAGATTTCATGTTTTTAGATTAATTTCATTAAACATTCCTCTGGACTTTCACTGCATTAAGATTTCATGGTTAGCAGACTAATGGTTATATAATTAGCACAGCCACCATCCAGGCAAGTATGGAGGTTTGAGGATAAAATGGAGCAACTTTTCCCCGCAGTGATGATTTACTGTCTAAAGTCAATGCTAAGACGTGAGGATACGGTTCATCCTCTTCATATTTGCACAGTTTTAGCTTTTAAGTTAGTCTAACTCCGCTCAGACTCTCCTAAAGTCCTGGCAGTTAAGAAATGCTGGATCTGCATTATTTTAAATGTAACCACCAGGCCATCTGCACCCCATCCTAACTCCATTTAACAAACTTAACGATTATAAAGGTTTTGGTTTTAGGTCATGTCAGAGACCAGACAAGCTTGAAATCAGCTGTTGGCAGCTCTGTACTATGATGTTTTGATTCTAGCATCATTTCAACCTGGTCATTCAAGTAAAAGCCCTGCAGAGTCTGACACTGTCACTGAGAGGAGGCAAGTGGATCTGAGCAGGCCTGAGACCAGATGGGACCCTGAAATCCCAGAGAATGGGCCCTGCCCCGCTGAGATTTAGTAAAGTTATTATATGCATGCTTGCTGGATCAGTAGCATCGGCACTAGCATTGTGGCTAACTGTTACTTCATTAACTGAAAAATGTGTACAACTGTAATTGGGTTCTGATGTTCAAATGATTTATTTGTATTTATTGTACTGTATTGTATTTATTTGTAGTCTTTTATGCATCTTTTCCCCTTTCAAACAATTTTTCAAATGTTTTACCCATTTTCACTCCTTTGTCCATTTTGTAACATTTCTGTCACTCTTAACCAACACTTGCCTTTTTCAACATGTTTTTGGAACCTACTGCCCACTTTTGGCACATTTAACCCATTCAGGCCACTTTTTAACACCTTTTCAACACAGTTTCACTCATTTTTGAAACTTTTTTCCACTTTCAACTTACTTTTGCAACATTTTAAACCACTTTACTTCTCCGGCCATTGTTGCAACATTTCTGTCACTCTTAACCCATTCTTGCCTTTTTTTAACCTATTTTTGGTACTTATTGCCAATTACTTCCCCTTTTGCCCACTTTAAGCCCAATTTTAGTTTTTTTAGGCAACTTCAATCATTTTTGATACTTTTTGCCCATATATGGCCACTTTTTTCCCTCACTTACCCATTTTTTGCACATTTCCCCACATTTCCCCCCTTTACTCATTTAGGCCAGTTTTTGTCACTTTGCTACTCATTGCCCATTTTGCCACCTTTAACCCTTTTCACCACTGTTTCACTCATTTATTCATAGTTCCTCCACCTTTAGCCAACTTTAGCAATGTTTAAACCCTTTTCACTACTTTATCTGGCCATATTTGCTAAATTTTTATCACTTTCATCCAATTCTTGCATTTTTCAACCTGTTGTTGATACCTGTTGCCCATGACTGCCCATATTTGCCCACTTTAGCTTTTTTTTAGGGAACTTTTATAATAGCTCATTCTTTTTGCCCATTAATGGACGCTTTTTTCCCCCACACACTTTTAGCACATTTTTCATCCCCTAAACCAATCATGGCCACTTTTACTCATCACTCATTGCCCACTTTTGCCCACTTTAATCCAATTTTTAGCTTCTTTTAGGCAACGTTTATAGTTGATAGTTTAACCCATTTAAGGACACTTTTTCCACACACTTTTAGCACATTTTTCATCCCCTAAAACCATTTAGGCTGCTTTTACTCATTACTATTACCCATTTTGCCACTTTACCACTGTTTCATTCATTTATACATCTTTTCTCCACGTTTTGCCAACCTTTGAAATGTTTTACCCCTTTTCACCACTTTATCTGACCATATTTGCAAAATATTTGTCACTCTCACTCGATTCTTGCCCTTTTCAACCCATTTTTTGACCTTTTTGAACATAATTGCCCCTCAATGCCCAGTTTAAGTCTGAATTTAGCCCATTTTTGACACTTTTAAGCAATTGACACCAATTTTAACTCATCTTGCAACTAACTGCCCCTTTTCACCCACTTATCCAATTTTAGCCTTTTTTTATTTGCCAAAACAAATCAAATCTTGGCCACTCTTATCCTTGCAAAGCAGATGGATCCACCCGTTTCTGTGTTTCTCAGCGATGAATCCATCAAGCTCCTGTCTAAAATGTTTGGGCCCGGTTAGAAAGTGACAGGACCAATCAGCATCGAGGGGCAGTACTTTTAGGCGGAGTCGTGACGTAAACAAGCAGCAGTAAGAGGCCGGTGCAATTTTGGCGGAAGAGCTTGGCGTGGATGCTGCTAAAGAGTACATTTAATCTGAACTTGATGACATGTCTTTGTTAAAAGAAGAGAAAAGAACAGTATTACGTTTTTTTATTTTCAATAATGACAAAAGTCGTGTACCGACATGTCTACAGTCACCGTGGTTCATGTTATGCAGCTCTCGATGGAGTTTACTCCTCGGTAGAGGCACACCTCAGTTGCAGCTACATGTCACGTGTTTTGTTGCTCTGATTGGCCCGTAAAGATTTGACAGAGTGTTCATCCAATCATTCTCTGATTTTTTTTCAAAGGCTCTGCCCTTTTCCAAACACCACCTATGGAAGGTTTACCAGATGGATGTGTTAAACAAATCTATTTGGGGTGTCAGGTTAGGCCACTATTGGCCCATTTTGCCACCTTTAACACCTTTTAATCACTGTTTCACTCAATCATACATCTTTTCTCCACTTTTGGCCAACCTTTGCAAAGTTTTCCCCCGTTTCACTACTTTATCCATTCATTTCTGCATCATTACTATCACTCTTAACCCATTCTTGCCTTTTTAATCCCGTTTTTTTGATAGTTATTTAACACAACTCCCCTTTATGCCCACTATATAGCCCAAATTAAGGCCATCTTTGCCACTTTTAACAGTTTTTGATACTTTTTGCCCATTTTGATCACATTTAAACCCCTTTTCATTACTTTATCTGGCCCTTTATTCAAGATACTTGCCTCTTTAACCCTGTTTTTTTTTTCCTTACACATCAGATATGAAGTCTGACATTACTTTCCTGATGGTTTAGTTCAGTGCATCCATCCACATTGTTACCATTACCAAAAAAGCAGTGATTCTATTTTAAGAAGAGGGGTTTACATTTTGACAAAGGCTATATTGTTCAACAGCATCAGTAACTATAAGTCATGTTTTGTTGCCCTGTTACTATTCTAGTTACATATAAAAAGTAGATATCACAGATTTACTTTAATTGGACCATGATTTTGCTGTACACACATACAGAGTTTCTTCTAGGGTTTAGAGCCAAAAGTGAAAAAAATGAAATTATCTGCATTATAAAAAGCTGAGCATACCACCTTTAGATATCGATCAGTCCTACATGAAGCTGAAGGGTCTTTAATCCTCACCAACAGGGGGCAGCCTCCCCCTCTCCTACAGCTGTGTGAAGGCGTCTGATATCAGACAGGTGCCTGATAACCTGCTTCCTGTTCAGAGCGACAGTGTCAGCGTGCGAGCGGATTCACGGAGATGATTTTTATTGGAGTCAGCAGACGGAGGGCAGACTGCTGACAGGGTGAGGAGGCTGCAATGTGCGGCTCAATGAGAGCTGATAACAGCCTCACACAGCAAGTACACAACTCACAGGGTATCAAAAGAGGAGTGAGTTTCTGTTTGACAGAGTGTGTGTGAAACCCAGATCCCGGTGCGTGTGTGTGCACGAGTGAAAGGAGGGATTAAGGGCAGAGGGGAGTGAGAATGGAGGGAATATCTGTCTGGGTGAACTAATACTCTGGAAGTTAAATGGAATTTAAGATGGAGGCAGGGAAAAAATCCAAGAGTAGGGAAAAAGAGAAAAGAGTGAGGAGACTCTGACAGCTCACTGCTCCAGCAGATTAAAGTTCACAACAAATATTTGACTGATTTTTTAGAAACTAAAGAAAATAGAAATCAATGTCTGACACAATTTCAGAAAATAGTATTTAAACGGTTAATTCAGATTTACTGTGCTATTTCAGGATTTAACAATCAACACCTAAAAAATGTCTCCCAGGAAATAAAACCCAGAAAACAGGACTTTTCAAACTGTGATGGCATGTAAGGGTTAAATTCAGCCTATCAGCATCTCCTGTCACTGCTGTTGCTGGGCAGATAATGCTCTTCTTCCAGTTCTATGATTGGTGTGTGCCCTAAGACGATTCAAAGGTTCTGTCATTCAATGAGAGAACATTTTTGAATGACAATAACACTGACCAATCAGAGTGCAGCTCTTACTGGGTGGGCTTTGTTGTCTTAGACCAGTGTCACTCAACCAAAGAGTCAAACTGTTGAAAAATGCCTTTGCAAGAGCCATACTGTAAGTGTAGGAAAGTGGAAAAAAAATGGGTTAAAGTGGTATTAAAAATAAGTTAAAAGTGGCAAAAAAGTGGTTGAAAAGCAGCAAAGAAAGGGGCAAGGATGAACAAAAAAGGGGTAAAGTAGGCATATAATGGCAAAAATTGGAAAAAAAAAAAAAAGAGCTGGCCCTAAAAAGTGAAAAAACTGGGAGAAAGAGTGGCAAAAAGTGCAGCAAGTGGCAAAAATTTGTACAAAAAAAGTTACCAAAAATGAGTTAAAGGTTGCAAAAATGGTCAAAAAACAGCAAAAGCATGGCAAGAAAATAAATGTAAAAGTGACTAAACGGGCAAAATCATAGGAAGAATGGGCAAAAAAAGGCAAAGAGTTGCAAGAATGGGGAAAAGAGCGGCATTTAGGCAGCTTCAATGGGCAGAGAGGCAAATAATTAGAAAAAAAATGAAAATAGCAAAAAGCAGTGTAAAAGAGGGAAAAAATGGGTGACAAAGTGGTAGATATGGGATAAAAGTGACAAAATGGGCAAAAAGTGTCAAAAGAAGTATCAAAAGCAGACTTAAAGCAGTCACAGTGGATTAAAATTGGAAAAAAAATGGAAAAAAGGTGCAAAAAAGGGCAATGGAAATAAACAGACAGCAAATAAAAACTGACAATTAAAGCCAACTGAAACAAACTAATTGATGTGACTGGCAATGGATAATTTCTGAGGTCAACGTTTCCCTGTTCTAAGGTTTTCTAGGGGAAGAATATTTCAAATTGAGACATAAAAGAGCAACAAAACATCACTAAAGAGCCACATGTGGCTCAAGAGCCACACGTTAACACTGTCTTAGACGTTCTAACAAATTCGGTCTATTGTTGGGTGCACCAGTCAAACTCTTTCTTTAAGTACGCCAGGCTGGTTATGCTACCCTCAGCAGCAGCAGCAGCAACTGCAAGCAAGCATTTGCAATAACTGTCTGTAAGTCTTTCACATCGCAAGTGGTCCAGGTCCTAAAGCAGCAAAGTAGCCCCAGACCATCACACTCCCATCACCATGTTTGACTGTTGGTTTGATGTTCTTTTGATGAACAACAAACCAACTCCGGATGTAACAGGATGCACAACGTCCAGAAAGTTCAGCTTTTATCTCATCAGTCCACAGAATTTTTCCAAAAGTTTTGGGGATCATAAAGATGTTTCTGTCAAATAGGAGCTAACACTTTGTGTTCATTTTGGTCAGCAGTGGTTTTGGCCTTGGATCTCTCCCATCGATGATGTTGTTGCCCAGTCTTTCTTTTATAGTTGAATCATGAACTCTGAACTTAACTGAGCCTAGTGAGCCTTGCAGGTTGCAGGCTTTAGATGTTTTTCTGGGTTCTTTTGTGACCTCCTGAATGAGTCATCGATGCTCTCTTTGAGTCTTTTTGGTTGGCCGACCACTCCTGGGAAGGTTCACCACAGTTCCAAGTTTTCTCCATTTGTGCATAATGGCTCTCACCGCGGTTCACTGTAGTCCCAAATCCTTTAAAATGTCTTTGTCATGAGTAGACTCATAGATGCAAATGACTTTGTCTCTCATCTGTTCTTGAATTTCTTTAGATGCCTCCATGATGGGTTGTTTTCTATAGATCTTTAATGAACTTCAGACTGGTCAGACAGGTTCTTTTTAGAGGCCGACTCAGACTACAGACTGCACTGTCAAAGCTCATGGTCAAACTTAAGGCCTGACGACCAGCAATTCAGCCAGACAAGTCAGGATTTTTCCTGCATCATCGCCTTGTTGACCATCCTGACCTGAAGTTAACAACAGGAATCCTGACACCCACCAGCAGAGGAACATTTGCTCTATCTGTGTGTCATCATTTACCAGAATGTTTTACTCTGAAGATTTATGCGTACTTACAGTGAATCTGTATCTATTAGCTAGGTTAACTGAGGTAATTTTCTTCACATGTTCTCAAATTTCTACCTCAAATTGCATTTAAAGGACAGCCAGTCAATATTGCCCACCTCTTGATGCATCAGGACGAGTCCATAATTGTTTCTTGCTGCTTTTTTCTCTTCTTTTCCAAACAAAAGATTGCTAGGACTAGACGCTTCTGTTGTAGCGCTGACATCCTGTGAACTTGCACACAGTTGCAGAGACAGTGGCGACATCAGCATACGATGGGTGGTCGGGATTACACTTGTAGTGTGGCAAGGATGTTGGTCAAGACGGGACAAGATTTCAGTTGTGTAGTCTAACCCCTAAATTCCACCAGAAACATGTTGAGTCCGTCTCAGCCCTGTTAAGTCATTGGACTAGTTAGGTTTCAGTTTTAGTCAATGAGAGCTCTTCTACCTGGTCTGTCAGAGCTCCAGCAGTCCAAAGCCCAGCAGCTACACAGGACTTCAGTTTTGCCTGATGTCAGACCACTGTGCATCAAGTAAGCACAGGGAAGATCGAGCAAGGCAGGAAGTTCTGCTGAAACCAAATTCAAATGTGTGGTTAAATTTCAGGATGAAATACTCTGTGTTGATGCCGGAAAAATACCAGACCGTATTTCATTTTACTACATCAACAAAACATCATATGGGGTAATGTCAAGCCTGGAATCAACATGTCACAGAGACAAGAGGACGCACATGTATTTACAGGATACCCACCCATGGTAGAAGCACACAAATCCACATGAAAGGAAGAAAGAGACAAATCCAACCAAGTCCACCCTTCTCCAACTCCTGCAGTTCAGAACAATACTTTCATGTGTTTGTTAGGTCTGTGATTACTGCGTGAACTCCTCTGTCTAGTGGATCATGCTGTGCACTGAGAAATGACCAAAAACATGGTTTAGTCTGAGTCAACCTTAAGGGATTTCTGGATTCAACAGGTCCGGCAGGAATCAGGCCTGAGCATGGCTAACAAAGTGTCACTAGACTTTTTTGTCCTCCCAGAATCACAGTTAGTCCTCAAGAGTTCCAGCTATTCAGAACAACTACCAGATATTTGCTTTAGCTAGCCACATGACCAATAACCTGGATTTAACAGCAGCAGAACATGTAAATCAGAAACCCTGCTCGAAACGTAACTGAGGAAACAACTTTTCAGTTTGAACCCAACCCAAGACTGAGATGGTAGAAACCGAGCTGACAGTAAAGCAGAGTTATTGTTCCTCTGCTATTAAAGCCTGTTAGACGCATAGTACACATGACCAGACCTCGGAAATGACTGAGAAAGATTATTTTCTCTTTGTGTAAGTTATTAAGACCAGTGGCTCTCAACTGGTGGGTTGGGACCCAAAAGTGGGTCGTGGCACCCTTTTCAGTGGGTCGTGGAGTTTCCCTGGGAAAAATTGTGCCAAATTGTCTATGAAACTCTATAAACCATGCACATTTTGTCCTGTTTCATTGTTTTTTTACACCTTTTGTACTGTCTTAGACCCAAGCTCTACTGTTTTTTATTGAATACTTCTGACTGATAAAACAAAATCTCAAAAATTTGGGTCATAATTCTCCTTGAGGAGTTGATGGTGGGTCCCGTGACTCAACTAGTTGAGGACCACTAGTGTAGACCTTCATAATATGTGAGCTTGTCCTTACACAGATGCAGTCAGTTGCACAATTAATTCCTATATTTAACACATTGACAACAGCACTTCATTAGCACTGTTAGCTCTAAGTTAGCACATTAGCTGCTACCATAGTTTAGCAGTTAACAGAAAGACAATCAAAAACGCCAACAAATAACTAACCAGTGGTCTGCTAACTAGAAACCACCTTACATCTCAGCATTATAAATAAAAATTGAGTCCTACCCTCATTTGTCCCATACTAGTCCTCATAAACTGATGATCTCAACTGTAACCTCCACTAAAACAGTAAATCTCACCATCGCGGTTTATTTGGAGCAGACCTGAAGGAAAACGAAAATGCTCACTGTGGATAGTCCAGTCCAGTCCTCCTCTCATTGATGGCTCTTCACACTGCTGCTGTTGATTAGCCAGGACGTCCCAAGCTAGTTCACCCAGCTATGTGGAAAATGAGATGGTGCTCTCACCGTCAGCCCAAAGCGGTTCCTGCAGAGAACTGGTCACATGTCAATTTTTCCACTTCCACTTTCCACTTCCACTTTTTCCCTGCATTCGTGTGTATTCCATTCAGTTATCTACAGTATCCTTTATTTCCTTTAATACTGCTGATTTTATGTAACCTTTATTTAACCAGGAAAACTACACTGGGATTGAAAATCTCTTTTTCTGGAGTGTCCTGTAGAAAGTTTTCCTGTAAGGCCATCCTTATCTGCCATCTTTATTGACAATGACAGGAGCGGTTGAGTGTAAATATGACAAACAACAATCATCCTTTAATAAGAAATAGAGACGAATACTGTTAAACGTAAGGAAGAGAATAAGAAGGTCTGAGTTAAACATCCTCTGAGCTTGAGTGAGACAGTGAGTAAAAGATTTAATCTAATGGTAAAGCCGTGTTATTCTCTGTACAGTCATTCGGTCCGTGTGAGTTAGCTTTCCCTCTGCTAATGGGGGTCGGATGAGGTGGAAGTGCAGCAGATTGAACTTCTCCTTCACTTCTTCTCCTTCCACTCCATGACTTTTAATGTCTTTAATGGCCTCCAAATGAAGAGCTGTTATCTGATGACTCGTTGCCAGGCAACCGTCTCATTTTGGACCATTAAGAGTTTGGAGCTCGTCGTTCAGCGGGGTTTGTGTTTTTCTATGAAAGCACTTAAGTCAAATGTGTCTCTGTGGGTTCGTTTTAATGCTGTTTTATAGCTCTGCTGATACTTTATGAGCTTAATTTAGCCTTTAATTTCAGTTTTATGTTTGAGTCTCTGTTATTGCTAAATGTTTTCCATTTTTATTGTCTCCAGAAAGTCCATTTAGGAGAAGTGCTGAAAGAAAAGACTCTGAAGTTCACAGTTATTTTTATCATCAAGAAGCTGAAAAAGTTTCAACTTTTAATAAAACATTAATGAACTGAAAGAAGATAGAGAGTGATAGATGTGAAGATTAAGCAGAGACTGATAATGACTCTCTGATTGTAATTGGACTTTGATTAATCAGACTGAGCATCGCTCTCTAATGATGGATGAAGAACACAGACTCACACAGTCTGATCAATAATCGCATATTAAACCAGAATCGACTGAGGAAATTAAAGGTTTAATTACTCAGCAACAGCTGGTCAGGGATGAACAGAATAATGTTCCTGATCGATAACAGAGGAGCTGCTGTTAAATATATAGAGCCACTTTATGCTCCTGATCAATGAGACAGTGATGATGCTGCTGCCTGCTGGACTGGACAGTAACCACAATTCAGTACAATGAGGCTGAAACACATTTAGTCTGAATTAATCCAATAATTACACCAGATTATGAATTAGTACTGCATGTTTAATCAAAACAACATAGTCTAGAAGTCTGAATGATATTTAAAGCAGAGGTTCTCAACCTTTTCAGCCCGCGACCCCAAAAATAAAGGTGCCAGAGACCAGGGACCCCCACTGTACCTGGAGGTGGTTAAACACAACCATGAACATTCAAGCATAGTCATGTGCAGACAAGGCCGTCCATTGAGGGGGGAAATGGGAGAGCTTTCTGGGTCCCAGCCAGACTGGGGGCCAGCAAAGTCATGGTCCATTGTAAAGTTAAGCTGTGGTATATGCTTGTCAAAGAAACAAATATCTTTTAAATCCATTTGTGTAGTAGGAAGCTCTCTTCAAAGTGCAAATCCTTCTGTTAAAAACAGAATTAAAATACGTTTTTTTTTTTTGCTAAAAATAGCTAAAATGGGTTAATAATGGCATAAAAACAGTGAAAAAGGTAGTGAAATTGATATTAAAATAGCATAAACAGGTTACAAGTGCCAAAAATTAGATAAAGGTGGCAAAAATAACCAAAAAAAGGGCAAAAATGGGTTAAAGTGGCAAAAACAGGCATATTGAGTGGTGAGAGGGGATTCAAATGTGGCTGAAATGGTATGAAAAATTCATTTAAACTGTCAAAAAAGGGTAAACTGAGACAGAAATTGGAAGGAAATGGGTTAAACTGAAAAAATGGGCATATTCAATTGTGAAATGTGGCGTAAAAAGTGGTAAAGAGGGGTTAATAGTGGCAATAATGGGACAACAGAGCCAACAATAGGCATAGAGTGGCAAGATTTGGTTCAGAAGTGGCAAAAAAGGCAGAAAAAAAAGTAGTGGAAATTGAGAAAAAATGGGTTGTAAGTGACAAAAATGTGTTAACATTTGGGAAAAATTGGTGTAAAGCAGCAACAGTGTAATTTAAAAGTATTTTTCGTTTTTTAAGGCATATGGAGACCCCATCTAAGCATCTCGTGACCCCCAATTGGGTCCCAACCCCAACATTGAGAACCGCTGCTTTAAAGGAACAGACTGGTGTTTTTGAAGCAGGGTGTGAGAAACTTGTCAAAAGTAGTGATTGTAGAATAAAGACACCTTTTTGTGGAAGCTCCTGTCACGGTGAATCAGTATTCCTGGCCACCATAACACCATGAAGACAAAAGAACACCCCAAGCAACTCAGATAAAAGCTCATTTAAACAAACAAACAAACAAACAAACAAACAAAAAATCGGAGATTTTCAAAGGTACTGAACATCCCCTGGAGTTCAGTTCAATCCACCATGAAGAAATGAAGGAATATGGTACTTGTGTAAATCTGCCTAGATCAGGTTGTCCTCACAAACTGAGTGACCGTGCAAGAAGGAGACTAGTGAGAGAGGCCACCCAGACACCTCTGACTACTCTGAAGGAGTTACAAGTTTCAGTAGCTGAGGTTCTTCACCAGCCAAAGCTTTGTGGGAGAGTGGTAAAGAGAGCGACACTGTTGAAGAAAACTCGGATTAAATCTGGACTAGAGTTCACCAGAGGGCATGTGGAAGACTCCATGGTCAAGTGGTCTATTGAGACCAAAATGGAGCTTTTCTGTGGACACTGAACATCACCACACCATCCCCACTCTGAAGTACCTTGGTGGCAGCATCATGCTGTGGGGATGCTTCTCAGCAGCAGGAACTTTTTATTTTTCTGACATTTTTTTCTATTACTCCCCACATTTGAACACAAAATCTGTACTTTCTACTGTTGTTTCAACATAAACATATGAATGAAAGTGTGAGCATAGTTCAGTCTGAAGCCAATGAACAGCCATTTAGAACTTAAGGAGATGTGTTAAGTTGTCTGCACTGCGGTCGGGTCTGCACAACTGTGTGTGCTGTGTGTAGAGGCTGACATGACAGATATGGTACTCTTCTGATTTGCTTTTCAAAGTAAAAGCCTGATCAGTTTGTCTGGGGACACCACCCCCATTTTCACATGACGCTTTTATTCTGAACATTTTCCGGGATAGTTCTTGGGTCATTATGGTAACTTGCAAGTTGCTTTTTTTTCCCCTGCATCATCAGACTATGAAAGATAATAACTGATATGTGAGCTTCTTCTCAATCTTTCCCTCCAGCTCGGCTGTTTCTCTTCATGCAATGTAAGTTCAGCTCCTGTAGATGGTAGTTTTAGTGTAAAATATATATTTTTATTAAAGCTGAATGCCTAAAACCCATATAACTGAAACGTCCTCTATACAAACAACCTGTAAAATGATATTTGAGAGATGTTTTGGTATGGTGAGTACCACAGCTGTTGATCTTTCTGGCTGACCAGTGCAAAGCCTGCCCTGTTTACTGAGCGTCACTTTCACTGTTTATTTCCAGTCATGCATGGTCAGAAACACGGCTTATCACAGCCCCGAGAACCCAAAACAAACTGATTTGATCCCCTGTAAAAACACGTTACCTGTTCAGGGTTTCTCCAGGGATCTCTTCTGCTTTTCTCTTGAATGAGGAGATAAAAACCTTTCTCATTAGCCTCCTGTCTCTCTCCCTGTCGCTTCATCGTCTATTTTTTCCCTCCGACATGTCTGTCCTCACCCTACCTCTTATTTCATCTCTTATTTATTCTGTCTCTGCCTTTGATTCCGGTTTTGTCGACTGCAGCCGTCAGTCTGGTGGACAGAGGAGGCCGGAGGGGAAACCGACCCATAGACAGAACCAAACTGTACGCTGGTTCTCAAAGTCTAAGAGAAAATAAAAAGACTGGGGCTGGATTTACTCATTTCAACACTTCCAACACAGGGAGACAGAAAGCGCTTCAGGACAAAGAGAAAGTTGACATTCTTTGAAATAAATCAGAGATGAAGACATCAGGTTGTGATGTTCATTTGTCAGACACTTTAGCATCAACAATTGTCAACACTTTGGGCTGAATACAGCCAAATCCTCAGGCTGAGTCTGAGAATTTGACAACAAAACCAGACTATTTAACATTTTTTTACCTGGATTCATCACAGATACAGAGCTTTGGTTGTCAGAAAGTTTCCATATCTTTTTTTTTTTTTCCTCCAGAAAACAAGACCGAGGAGAAAAAACAGACTTAAAATACAAACCCCAATTTTCAAAAAAATTGGGACATTGCAGAAAATTTGAATTAAACAGAATACAGTGATTCACAAATCCTTTTTAACATGTTCCAAAATAGTTGGGACAGTGGCAAGAAAAGCCCAAGAAAGTTGTGGAATGATCAAAACCACCTGGAATATTCCACAGGTTAGTCTATTAAACAGGAGATTGGGTTTATAAGGAACACTCCTGATAGGCTCACTCATGTCGTTATTGATGGTGTGATTCTCCACTCTGTCAGAGATTATGTGGGAAAATAGTCCAACAGTTTTGGACGTTTCCAATTGTTGCAATGAAGGTAGAGATTTCACCGTCTATGGATCGTAGTATCATGAAAACATTCAGAGCATCTGGAGAAATCTCTGCACATACTGGGCATGGCTCAAAACTCAAATTAAACGCCAATGACCTTTGACCCTTTAGGTGGCACTACATTACAAACCTTCATGATTCAGTGATGGATGTGATAATGTGGCCACAGGAACACTTTAGAAGACCACTGTCAGTTTACACAGTACACTGCTGCATTTACTAAATCAACAACAGTCAGAAGCCCCGCCCACTTCACATCTGAAATAGACTGACTTAGAAGGGAAAAATATGCTGTGGTCTTCAAAAGTTTTTAGCAGCAATCGACTCCAGCTAGTACATTTACTACAGTTGTTGTTGTTGTTGTTGTTTTTGTTTTTGTTGTTGTTGTTTTATTGTTGTTGTTCCTGTTGTTTTTCTTGTTGTTGTTGTTTTTTTATGTCATTGTTGTTGTTGTTCTTGTTGTTTTTCTTGTTGTTATTGTTGTTCTTGTTTTATTGTTGTTGTTCCTGTTGTTTTTCTTGTTGTTGTTGTTGTTTTTCTTGTTGTTATTGTTGTTGTTCTTGTTTTATTGTTGTTGTTCCTGTTGTTTTTCTTGTTGTTGTTGTTGTTTTTCTTGTTGTTATTGTTGTTGTTCCTGTTGTTTTTCTTGTTGTTGTTGTTTTTTATGTCATTGTTGTTGTTGTTCTTGTTGTTGTTCTTGTTATTATTGTTCTTGTTGTTCTTGTTTTATTGTTGTTGTTCATGTTTTTGTTCTTGTTGTTGTTGTTGTTTTTCTTGTTGTTATTGTTGTTGTTCCTGTTGTTTTTCTTGTTGTTGTTTTTTTATGTCATTGTTGTTCTTGTTGTTGTTGTTGTTGTTGTTCTTGTTATTATTGTTCTTGTTCTTGTTTTATTGTTGTTGTTCATGTTTTTGTTCTTGTTGTTGTTGTTGTTTTTCTTGTTGTTACTGTTGTTGCTGTTTTTATTTCAAATCTTTAAGTGAAGTTTAAGCCTTTTCAATTGTTGTTATCACATCTGTATATTTATATATTATTTTACCAATGCTAGCATTTCAGTGATCATTACTTCATCTATTAAAATCATTTTTATTTGTATGAATAATACCACTACACTGCTGCATGTGTTCATAATATTTGCTGGTTCATTGCCATCCTAGCTGCCAACGCTAAAACAGCATTGTTTCGTTTTCAGGACATCTACTGTCCCAAGTTTTGTGGAACATACTGTAGGCATCAAATTCAGAATGTGGGTTATTAAAAAAAAAATCTATACATTTTATCAGGTTGAAGACTGAATATCACATCCTTGTGCAGTATTTAATTGGATTATGTATGAAAAGAATTTGTAAGTCACTGTATTTATTCAGATTTTACTCAACATCCCAGCTTTTTTTTGTAAAACAGATGACTGACAGCTAACAGTTAGATTACAGTAAATCTTTAAGGTAGGCCATCTGTTAAAATGAGACAGGCTGAAGTTTCCTCAGATGACAAACTTGAAGCTGTAAATGAAAAGCTGCAGTTGAGGCAGAAAAGAGCGAGCTTTGCGAGTCTTTCCATGTCAGTTTGAACATCAAATAAACACGGAGTAAACAGGCAGTTTGCTGTTTGTCAGGGTGAACAGATGGAGCTGACTTCTCTTTATCAAAGCTGCTCTCTGCTGCTTTTATCTGATAAACAGCTTCAGAGCTCAGCGAGGCTTCATGTCACTGCGTGTCAGCGCATTGTTTCATGTTGATTTTAATGTTCATGACAGGGACCCCCGCCGACTTCTCTGAGGGCTCTGCGTTTGTCAGGAGAACAAAAATACATAATGAAGAGAAACTTTAGAGAAGTACAGACAGTTTGGATGCTTCAGGCATGGTTTTAGTCTTCAGCACTTTGTGACGCTGAAATACTTTTGGATTGATGACAGAAGTTAGTTCAGATGCCACAGTCCCTCTAAGGATTAATTACAGTATTTTCACAGTTCATTGTCTTCAGGTCAGGTTTTAAATTTAATAAATCTGCAGTTCTGTCAGTCTCAGCTGTTTTGGAGTTCATCTGCTGATTGGCACATGTAATCTTGCTATGTGACTCTGATCAGTGACATGGTCAACACTCAGTCATCACTTACACACAGCCAATAAAACCCATGCTTTTAGCTCGACTAGGACTACTTAATTTAACTACATACCTGGAATATTTGAGGTGGACTTCTTTCCATTTCTTGTTTGATTTATATCTTAAGTTGCTCGCTCAGCTGTGGTGTTTCTGATGTCTTATTATGTTTTCATAATGCTCCATACATTTTCAATGGGAGACAGGTCTAGACCAGTGGTTCTGAACTTGGGGTTCAGGGACCCATAGGGGGGAGCCTCAGATTTCAGGGGAGGCGTGGGACCCTGTCTGCTCTGACATTGTCACAATAAGACGTTCGTTTGACAAAAATATATGATTACAAACCTGATGTACAACAGAATATAGGGGCCAACCTATCTGTAGATTTCTAATCAAAGAGGTCAAAATTTTGTTTGGGGAAAAAAATACAATTTTTTTAGATTATAAAGTCTTTTATTTACAAAATTGCAGAGTTTCAAAATTCAGGAACTTACAAGAAAAAAAAATCAAAAATTCAGAAACTAAAAAGTCTTAAATTAAAGGGGGTGGTGGTACCAAACATGTGGAAGAAGGTGCTTTGGTCAGATGAGACCAAAATGAACTTTCTGGCCTAAACACAAGGTGCTATGTGTGGCAGAAAACTAACCCTGCACATCACCTTGAACACATCATCCCCACTGTGAAACATGGGGGTGGCAGCATCATGCTGTGGGGATGCTTTTCTTCAGCCAGGACAGGAAAGCTGGTCAGAGTCGATGGAGTCAAATACAGGGCAATCTTGGAGGAAAACCTGTAAGAGTTGGCAAAACACTTAAAACTGGGGCAGAGGATCACCTTCCAGCAGGACAGCGACTCTAAACATACGGCCAGAGCAACAGTTGAAGGGTTTAGATTGAAGCATAATCATGTGTTAGAATGGCCCAGTCAAAGTCCACACCTAAATCCCAGTGAGAATCCGTGGCCAGACTTGAAAATTGCTGTTCACGGATGCTCTCCATCAAATCTGACTGAGCTTGAGCTACTTTGCAAAGAGGAATGGGCAAAAATGTCAGTGTCTAGAGCTCCAAAGTTGGTAGAGACAAAACCCCAAAAGACTTGAGCTGTAATTGCAGTAAGAGGTGGCTCTACAAAGTATTGACTCCAAGGGGCTGAAAACTTTTGCACATCACACTTTTCAGATTTTTACTTGCAAATAAATTTGAAAGCCATACTTAATTTTTCTTTCACTTCACAATTATGTGCCATTTCATGTTGATCTATCACAGTGATACTCAACGTGTGGCTCTGAAGCCACATGTGGCTCTTTTGTGATTATTTGTGGTTCTTTTATGTCTTTATTTTAAATTTTATTCCCCAGAAAACCTTAAAAAAGGGAAACTTTTTTGCCTCTATACCATTTTTGTGCCATTTTCACCCATTTAAGCTTCCTTTTTTCATTAAACACAATGTTTTTTTCCTACTTTTTGCCCGTTTTTGCCACTTCTTTTAGCCACTTTTTTCCAATTTTTGTCCTTTTTCACTATTTTTTTGCCCATTTAAGCCACTTGTTGCCATTAAATACCACTTGTTTCCGTTTCCCCCATTTTTGCTTCTTGTTTTTGCCATTTTTTTCCCCATTTTTGCCCTTTTTTTTACCATTTTTTCTCACTTTTCTTCCATGTAAGCTACCTTTTGCCATTAAATACTACTAGTTTGCTATTTTTTGCCCATTTTTGCCACTTCATTAGCCACTTTTATCCCATTTTTGCCCTTTTCACCATTTTTTGCCCATTTAAGCATCCTGTTTCCATAAAATACTACTAGTTTCCTATTTCACTGCCCATTTTTACCACCCTTGACAGCTCTTTACCCAATTTTAATCACTTTTCCCTTTTTTCCTTGTTTTTGCTACTGTTGCCACTCATTTTTCTTGTAACTTCTCACCCATCTTTCCACTTTTTATCCTAATTTTTGCCCATTTTCACCCATTTTTGCTGCTTTTTGACCATTTTTACCATCTTTAACTCATTTTTATTGGTACTTCCAGCCGTTTTTGCCTTTTTCACCACTTAGACTGTGGCTCTTGCGAAGGTATTCTTCAACAGTTTGGCTCTTTGGTTGAGCAGAGCTGAGTAACACTGATCTATCGCATGAAATCCTAATAAAATATATTTACGTTTGTGGTTGTAACGTGAAAAAAATGTGGAAAAGTTCAAGGGGTATGAATACTTTTGCAAGCCACTGTATGCTGCTGATAAACCTGTATGTACCTCTCAGTATTAATGGTGCTCTCACAGATGTGCAAGTGAGCCATGCCATGGTCACTGATACACCCAAACACCATCACAGATGCTGGCTTTTCTACTTTGCAGTGACAACAGTCTGGATTGTCCTTTTCCTTCTGGAATGTGGGTTTACATTACCGTTGTACTGTATTATTCAACTTCCTGTCTTATATCCTTTAACGTGAACAAGCAGTTACAGTCTTAAAATCTGGCACTTTCAAATGTTCAAATTAAACTGTTAAACTGCAGGTATAAGACAGCAAACAGGATTTTTAGTCGTGTTCTTCGTCTTCAGTGAGACAGAGTAATGAGGAGACAGAAACAGACTCAGACTTATTTCCTGTCAGCAGAAACAAACTGTATATTTTTATCCATCTGCTCCCACAGTTCTGTTTATTTTATTTTTTATATAGAACTGTAACACTTGACTGTGTTTTGGTTGTTCCCTGTGATACCTCAGTCACTTATTGTTTATTACTCCACTGTATCTGCTGCTGCTGACAGCTCGGCGGACAGATGGGATTATAAACCACCCAAACATTCACACTCTGCCGGCTGGATGTTTTCCCCCTGAGGGAAAAAAAACACAATCATTATTGGGCACAGCCACTTCCTGTTTATCTGCCACTGCTGCTGAATTTGGAAAGTTTAACTAAAATTCAAGAGTAAGAACCAAATAAAGTTGCATGAATGTGGGAAAAATGAAGAAAAACAGGTGTAATACCCCTGAAAATACACATTTTGATAATATGCATTGTAGAGCTATAGTCAAAGCAGTAAATTATCAGCAATAATTTGGTAAATAATGGTTTATGTCCTTGATCTTCAGTCTTAAGTATTCCCAAGTAGAAGAATCTAAAAGATGTTTTTTAGATAGAAAGAAAGATAGAAAAATCTAAATACAACAAATAAACTATTCTCAAAGCAAACAATGGGGCAAAATGTGTGTTTAAATGTGTAAGAACAAGAGAAAGAGAGGGTATGATTATGGGTGATGTTATTTGATGGCAGTAACACTACTGTTTGTGTAGATGAAGGCACTGGATATAAATGGGCACAGCAAAGTAAAACAGCAACGCATAGGCTGAGACAAAAAGACAACAAATGCAGTTTTCAATGAATGCACATGTCCAACAGATCCATGATTGAGGAGAGGTCAGTCTATTAATGTTCCTTCCACGGTTCCAGCAGGTTAAAAGTCTTGTGGTGTAAAGATTCAGCATTAGAATGAAAGCAGGACTCATGTTATCCTGAGGTGTGGGAAAAGTAGTGGGTCCTTCTTTGGATACTGTTGAGCTTTCTGCAGCACTCCTGTCTGGGTGGTGTCGAAGGAAGGAAGAAAACTCTTTGTACTCGACTGACTGATGGCTGACTGTGCCAAACTTTCTGGTGAAGCTGGAAGCACAAAGTACCCAACAGAAGGCAGCTGCTATTGGTTGCACCAGCTGTGAGTAAGTTCAAGCGTTGCCTAGTTTAAACATAAGTTCATACTTAAACTGGAGTTTACGTTCTCCTAACTTTTAAGGTGTACCAGCCGTGATAGTTTCAACAAAGGCTTAAGTTATTACTTAAATCTTACACCTACCTCCTACTAGGTGTAAAGTCATCCGTATATGGCTGCCATGGTGATAGTGCTGAGAGATGGGATAACCCGCTGGAGGATGGCGAGGAATTGAGGATTTTACCGGCATTTTGGTGTCAGCACTGCGTTCTCCATGATTAGTAACACTGTTGATTTCTATGAGTGGTGATAGTTGCCGACAATGTTAAACTGTGTCATGTTTTTAGCGCATCAACCACTCGATGCAAAGTGCCTTGTCGTATTTTTCACCCACACTGGAAGCTGTTTGAGGACTAATAACAGTTAGCAGAAGCTATTTTTAGCATTAGCATCTAGTAACTCATTTCAACGTAGGGTTTAGTGTGGGTTTTACACCATAACTGAAGGGAGGGCTTGCCTATAACTGGTGCAAAAGGCCAACATAATACCACAGGTACCACCCAGCCCTATAATTCATACAATTAATGGTTCCAGTGGGATAAATGTCTATAGATATACAGTGATACTCAACATGTGGCTCTTCTTGTGATGATTTTTGGGTCTTTAAGTCTTAATTTGAAATATCATTCCCCTGAAAACCTTAAAAATGGAAACTTTGACCTCAGACATTTTTCATTGAAGTCACATTAATCAGTTTGTTCCCCACTCTTAAACAGTAGGTTTAATTGTCAACCTTTCTTTTTCCCTGTATATTTCTGTTGCCCTTATTTGCAATATTTTGTCCCTTTTTTTTTTTTACTTTTTTTTGCCACTCCATGCCTCCATTTCTGCTGCTTTTAGCCTGTTTTTACCACTTCTTGTTGCAGCTTTTCCATCTTTTTTGCCACTTCAGTTCCATTTTTGCCCTTTTTTCCATCAGTTTGAGCCACGTTTATCTTGCTTCTTTGCATTTGTCGCCCATTTAAACTGCCTTTTGCTATTAAATGCCACCCCCACCCCCCATTTGCCCATGGCTTTTTTGCCCATTTTAGTTACTTTTCACTCATTTTTTGCTACTTTTTGACCACCTGTAACTCAATTTTTTGTGACGTTGCACCCATTTTTGCCACTTTCCCCCAGTTTTGTCCACTGTATATCTATTTTGCCCCCTTTTCCCCCATTTTTGCCACCTTTCACTTATTGTCATTACCACTTTAACCCATTTTTGCCATTTTCACCATTTAGGTTGTGACTCTTGTGAAGGCATTTTTCAACAGTTTGGCTCTTTGGTTGAGCTGGGTTGAGTAACACTGGTCTAAAGTTTAAAAAAATAAATAAATATTGTGAAAAATGTTATAATTTCAGATTAAACTGATCACCATTTGCCTGAATACTCTTCAGAACCTTTTAATATGTAAATTAAAAAAATATCACAGTTGTTCTTCATTAAATCAGTCTTTAGATGACTCTGCAATCTAACAGCTAAGATCTGCTCTGCAGGTCTTTGATTCACATTTTTCACAGCAGATCTGTTCCTCTTTGCGGGGGTTTTGTCATGAAACGGACTCTTCCTCTGTTCGAGGTGACTGCTGCAGGGTTTGGCACTGAAAGCTGCCCTCACTGCCAATCTTCTGCAGTGATTTCAGAAACTAAATATGCTTTTTTGTGTGCTTTTAAGAGTCCAGCAGGAGTGTGGGTGAGCTGCCGTCAGTGCTGTCTGTCTCAGCGAGAGGAAGAGGAAACAGCAGCAGGAGATCCAGGACACACTGAGGTCATGACAGTGTTTATGAGGACAAATAGACCATAAAGTTTCACTTGATTGCAGACAAAAAAGATGTTTGACCTCGTGAAATAACTCCTGATGATTCTGTGATGCTTCAATAAGAGGGATGTTAAACGAAGAATAAAACGATAAAGGTCACATGTCTGTAAGTTCATGCCCACTGCTCATTAAAGGGACATTTTCTCTGCGTACTGCCCCTTTAATTCTCAAAGGATTTAAAAAGAAGCTCAACCAACACGTCTAATTTTTGTCACATCAAGATAAAAGCATCAATAAGTCATAAGAGCTTTTCTGCTGTGACCCAACATCGTTACAAATCAGAGACGAGTCGTGTGATTGGATGTCATTGTCTTTGAGTCCCGAGGCACAATGAACACAAAAACATAAAATATGTTTAATGAAGATAAACCTCACATTAAAACCTTCTGCAGTCATGCTCCTTCTTAGATTTATACTCTTTGTTTGATGGGGAGATCAACTTGAAGGTTATGGTTGTAAAATATCCTCGGGGTAAAGGTTGATTTATTTATCTCATTAAACTTTACAGCAAACAAAGTTTCTGCTTTGTCCCTCAAAAAGCTCTTTGCCTGAAATTTCACAGTTTTCATTGTCTCCCTGACTTCCCTAAGGTTAAAGAAATTCTGCCAACTTGAAGAAGAACTAAAGAGCTTTTAGAAATGATTACATTTTCAGATTGGTTGTTTATTCATGAACTGAATGATGTTTTTCTTTTGGCTTAAATTTAGAGGCTCAGTGGAAATTAAATGGTCTTAATACAACTACACCCTACCATCTCCACAGGTCGTCCTGAACCCTGCACAGAGGTCAACGATGCTGCACAAACAGGCAGCTGTATGTCACATGACAGAAGCCCTGTGATTGGTCAGTCTCTCTGGCGCTGGTGAGCCAAAAACAAACCAGCACCATCCGACACACGCCTAAACAATCGCCCTCATTGTTTTCAATAAGCAAACCAGTTCTGTTTGAGTACAGACCTACTGAATCTGTGTATCAAGGGAGTCCAGGGATCACTGTGCTCCGCCCACCTCTGTTGCCTCCTTTCTTTTTTGATTTCATTAAAAACTTCCATTAAAACCTCATAAAGCAGAAGGACCAAACAGTAAACAAACGTTTCATTTTTGAGGATGAATTTCACACATTAAGAAAGGAAAGTTGTTTCAAACGTGTTGGCTTGTGAGAAACACACACAGCATTTTGGAACCTGATACAGCACAAGGCCAGAGGGTGCCACCACCTTAAAACATAATTTGTCCTTTAAAATGTGAAATTCATCCTTGAAAATGCTGCTGCCCGTCTCTTAAGAACAGCCTCTTCGGTGCGTGAAATGATGAGAAGTGCTGGTCTGGCGCCGATGTGATTTGGGCTTCAGGAGGTACCCTAATGGTTAAAAAATTACAAGATAAATGCAATGAAGTGCTCCCTTTGGAGCATACAGTTTTTTGACAAATTTCCTTTTCAGCGCTCTCTAAAGACAAATTTGACAACTTGCCCTCTTAAATGCCCTCAAAGTGGACAATTTACAGTATGACAAAGTGTGTTTGAGCTGCCTTTTAAAGCCTCTGTAAAAAGAAAAACAATCGTATTTGTAGGTTTTTTGTATGACAGGTCATTGTGGTATGAACCCCCAGGTCAAAATCACAGCAAGTTTATCAAATTAAGCTTTGAAATCATGAAAAATGAGGCAGTAAAATCTGCTCCAGGATGATGTGGGCGTGTCTGTTGAATGAGCTGAAGCCACGCCCACTCAGGAGAAATATGATCCATTCAAACTTAAAAAATGCTACGAATGGAGGAAAGCTATCACACCATAGGCCCTTGACCTTACATTGACCTTACGATGACCTTATATTATATTTAAGGTAATCCGCTGCTGTGGCTGATGGATTTGGCAAATTTACCTCACAATGAACAAAAACAGCATTAAACTGACTGTGAACTTTCAATAAAGGCAGTGACATCAGCTAACAGCAGACTGTACTGAGATGAACTGCTCTGTGATTTTATATTGTAGTGTTAGAGGGGCGGAGTCATTCCCAACTGTGGGCTTGTGACATCACCAGCCCACGCATTTGCCCCACCCACATTAAACCCAGCCAGGAAAGAGGTGAAAAAAATCCTTAAGGTCTAAATCCAAAGTTCAGTCACATGTAGATCTCAGATCTCGGCCTCTGGCAAAACAAGGCTTGGTTTTTACTTTGTATGTGTGTTAAATGGGTTAAAAGTGGCAAAGAGTGGTGACATGGGTTAAAAGGTGGTGGAAATGGGTCGAAATGGCCAACAATGTGTAGAAAGTGCAGAAAATGGGTTTAAAGTGGCAGAAATTTGGTTAAACATGGCAAAACGTGGAGAGAATGTTTTAGAAGTGGTAAAGATGGGTCAAAAGTAGTGACAATTTGGTGGCATAAAGTTCTTAACGTTTGTCAAAAGTGGTAAAATGTTGTGATAAAAGTGGGAACAAGTGGTGACAAGAAGTGTAAGGAATGGGTTAAAGCACAAAATACTGATGATGATGATGATGGGTTAAAGGTGACAAAAAACAAGCTTAAAGTGTGATATGCCTCCATATCTCTTACAGCTGCTGGTGAAATATCCAGCCAGGATGACATCTGAAGAACTGTCTCATTGCAAAGATGCACAGTGAATTTACCCCAGCAAATTTTGTTCTAACTGAATAAAATTTACTGTTAAAAACAGAATATTTGATCCCAGTCTATTTGGAGCACATGTCAGTGTGTTTGCAGAGTAATAAAAGAGTTGTTTTTACTTTAAAAAGCGTTTTTATTCAACTCTAAATGCTGATTTTGTACTCCACCATGAACTAAATGAAAACAACTCTACAATTCTGACTCAATACTGAGTGATATAAAACATAGTTTATTTTTTTATTTATTTTTTAAGATTTTTGTTACTCAGTGCAGTTATATTTAATACTTTCAGAGCTGTTTTCCATACGTATAGAGTCTGTATGAATGTTTCCTTCTCATTTTAGAATCATTACTTCTTCATATAGAAGTGGGTAAAACTTCCTGTAGAGCTGTATCTTACTGTAAATAGACTGATGCCCCTTGGTGGAGTTACATTTTACTCTAAATAGATAATTCTGCTTCCTTTCAACCTATAAAATGACGAACAACAATAAACATTCTTGCCTGTAATAGACTTGATGTTCAAATATTAAATAAACTATTTTAGTGGACACATAACAGGACCCCAGAGCAGAGCATGAGACCAGGCATCATAATTAAAGGAGTTTATTTGACAACAACAATGGAGCAAACGATGGTGAGTTCACTGGCAGGGACACTGCAAAAAAAAGAGGACCAAATGGAGTCAGACAAGGCAAAAAACTCTGAAAAATCACTAGATTCAAATGTTACAGAGGAGCTAGATTTCCTGACTTGAACAGGTGTCTGAGAGTTCATCACCAGGTGAGGAGATCCTGATTGCCAAGGATTATCTGCAGCTGGTTCGCTAACGAGCTGCAGCCGTGACGTCCATGAGTGGCAGCTGGATTAAAACTGAAGTGGGTGTGGTTAAAGTTCTACCCCAGCAGAATTTAATCAGTGTTTTTACTCCAACTCTTTAACTAAATACATTCAAATAAGAGTACATTTGACAGTTTTTGAGTGAAATATTTGTTACTCTGGAAAAATCACTCACCTGATTTTCCTGTGTGAAGTCACTGAGCTCTTCAGATCGACCCATTTAGGATCACACATGTTTGTAAGTAGAGACTGCATGATTAGGTGATGATTTTTTACACCTGTGGAGACAGGTCTGATTAAAACACCTGAGTTCAACAGCTAACAGGATGGCCAAATACTTTTGTCTATATGGTGTTTGTGTCACTCACAACAGTGTAGCTTCAACATAGAAGCATAAATCAGGCTCAGCCTGTGTTTTATTTTTCTCATACATGTCTTAAACATGTTTATGTGTTTTTGCGCATGTAAACGTCCCTGATGAAGATTTCCTGTCAGACTGATTGAAGTTTTCGTGATTCCATCTTCCTAAGTGGTCAAAAAGCTCACAGCCTGCACATGCAGCTTTGCTCTCACACACACATGCGCACAGTTCACAGGGGGGTTTGTGAATTACAGTAAGTCATGTTGTTTTCCTGCAGGGTGATCAATTTAATGTGGCCTCATGGTGGATGGACTGTGGAGGCTCTTAAACACTGACTCACTGCTGCAGAGAAGTCCGACGCTGCAGCTGTGTGTTTTTAAAAATGTTAGAGTGTTTTTAAAAACAGAACAACCATAGAACTCTCTGACTTTTACCCTCTGAAAGCTTCCTGGACAAAAACAGATATGAGCATGAATTTTAAAAACAACACTTTTTTTTTTCTTCTGACTGTTGAATTATTGATAAAAACATGAATTTTCCTGCAGAATGATTTTCTTTGCATTTTGTTTTTCTAGCTGTTGCTCTCACAGTTACAAAGAAGCTCTTGCTCCGGTTTCATGTTTGTGACAACAGAATAAATCTCACGCAAAGTTGGACCATTTTATTCCAAAAATCCCTCTAATGAGGCCTTAATTAACAGATTTATCAGCTAATTTTTGCTCTGAGAATCTTTTGTTTAAAATGTGAGTAATTAAGATTTCAGAGATAGTTAGGACTCAGAAACAAAGCATTTATTGGGTTTGTCTGCTCCACTGATTCAATATTTAGGATTTAATGAGAGCAGCAAATATTAAACTAAGCCAACAATATCAATGGAAAAGCATGGGGTAATTATCCTGTTATTTTAGGAGTTATTGCAGTGATGTAGAGTAAACTGTTGTGATTAAAATGAGAGAGATCTGGGGTCCAGAGGTATCTTGTTGTTTCTAGGAATGTAAAATCCAACAATAACTGAACAAGCTTAACATTGTGCAGCTTTGTTTTTTATTAAAACTTAATTTTTAACACTTTTATTTAACTTAAACCCTTCAAAAAGAATTAAAACTTTATTGTTGGTGATTTGGATGCTTTGGCAACAGAGATGCCAGCGACTGAACATTAGCGTTTTAAAACTTGTTTCTGTTGGCAGCATTTAGGTGTGTGTGTGTGTGTGTGTGTGTGTGTGTGTGTTTTCTGTCAGGTGAAAAACATAAAAAGAGAGCGATGAACACTCTGACTGTCTCTTTGATAAGTCTGACTCCAGAGGGAATATTCAGGCTGATGTTTGTGTCAGAACAGACCTGAGCTGAGGGTAAACTGTGGGAAGCTCCTGAGTCCATGCGAGCCGGACAGTTTTTGATGTTTATTTGGCTGCTGTGAACTCGACTCGAGCTGCGTCACGAATGAAGAACATGTTTTTGAAATATCAGCAGATGATGATGGGAAATGGCTGCTCACCACGTACACAGAAAACAACAGATAAACACAGAAGCCGAGTCATCAAGGAAAAGTTTGAGTGGGGGGCGAGTCTGGTCCCCTTCACCTGAGCCTGGGATCAGTTAAAGTCCCATTAAGTAGAGTTAAGTCAGAGTCTGATTGGTTGAATCAGCCAGAGCTGAGCTTTGGTTCTCTATGCCAGGGGTTTTCAAAGTGTGTGAGAGTGGGCCTCCCCTACGAAGAACTGATCCATTCTGTGAACCCCCACCCACCAAAAGGGTTCAAATTTAAATAAATAAATAAATAAAACAACATTACAAACATTTTTAACATTAATATATTTTGGATATTTTGGTTTGCAAATGTCCTTAAACATCTGCCTTTCTCTCTTATTCAGTTGTAATGCCATTAAAAAATACCCCTTTTTCATATTTTTGGGCCATTTTACAACTTCTTTTTGCTTCTTTTTTCCCACTTGTATCCCATTTAACCTTTTTGCCCATTTAAGCTACCTTTCATCATTAAATACCACTTTTTTCCCCCATTTTTTATGACGTCTTTTGGCCACTTTTCCCAAGTTTTGCCACTTTTATCCCATTTGTTTGCCACTTTTTGTCCATGTAAGTGACCTTTTCAATTCAATTCAAAACTTTATTACAGACCAGGTCCAGAGAATAAAAAAAGAACAAAAACAAAACAAAACAATACAAAACACATAAAAAGGACAGAACAATACATGCATGTTACCGTAACGGCACAATAAGTTAATGAATCAGATTCAATATAAGCACAAAAAATAAAATTACACTTTTGTCTATAAATACCACTTGTTTCCTTTTTTTCCCAATTTTTGTCTTTTCTTTTGGCCATTTTTGCCCTTTTCACAATTTTTTGCCACTTTTTGCCCATTTAAACTACTCTTTGCCATTACATACCACTTGTTTCCTCTTTTTTTTGGCCCATTTTTGCCACTCTTGAGTGCTTTTTTGCCAGTCACATTCCATTCATTTTTTTTATCACTTCTCACAAATTTTTGACACTTTCTGACCATTTTTCCTCTTTTTTTTTCCCATTTTCACCCCTTTTTTGCTGCTTTTTGACTATTTTGGCCACCTTTAACCTATTTTTATTGCTACTCCAAGCTGTTTTTGCCTCTTTTTACCTCTTAGGTTGTGGCTCTTGCAAAGGTCTTTTCAATTATTTGGCTCTTTGGTCTCTTTCTATAAGTAGCTATAAGTTTATCCATTTAGCTACATGCACAGCAGAGGTTAGCAAAGCAAATCACCATTTTCTGGTTTATGGTTCTGTTTCTCTCCTGAAGCTCTGTGGCGCCCCCTAGGGGAGGCCCGCCTCACACTTTAAACCACTGCTCTATGCACATTTATAAATTACTAACATGTGCTCCTCTGTTATCTGAAAGAGGCTATAGTACTACATTTAGCGTTAGCTAAAGCTAACATAGCTATGCAATTACTGTTACCACATTAGCCAATGTCGCCAACTTTGCTTAAGCAAAAGGAGTTTTAGAAAACATAGCTAAATCACACTAAGCTACATAGATTAAAAAAAAAAAAAAAAAAAGATATGTAGCTTGCATAGCTGCTTTGTGAGCTAAGCTTTAGTTATGCTAGCTTAAAAGCTCCATTATCAAGAGATAAGTAAACTTTAGCAGTGGAGCTTTGGTAAACATAACTAAAGCTAACTTAGATTACATAGTTAAGTAGCTAACATAGATGCCTTGTGAAGTTAGCTTTAGCTACGTTATCTATGTAGCTCTCTTATCTATAGCTTAATTAAATTTGACACTGGGGCTTCAGCAAACATAGCTAAGGCTAGCTTAGCCCTATAGATAACAGATATGTAGCTTACCTAGATGCTTTGTGAGCTAAGTTTTAGCTCTGTTAGCTATGCAGCTCCGGTATGTATAGCTAAGTTTACTTTAGCACTGGAGCTTTAGCATAATTTGCTAAAGCTAACTTAGTTGTGCAAAACATAGCTATGTAGCTTTCATAGATACTCTGGGAGTTAAGCGTTATCTACATTTGCTGTGCAGCTCTGTAATGTTTAGCTACATGAGCTTTACCATTGGAGCTTTAGCAAACATTGCTAAAGTCAACTGAGCTACATAGTGACGATATGTAGTTTGAGTAGATGCTTTGTGAGCTAAGTTATAGCTATGTTAGCTATTCAGCTCCCCTTATGTATAGCTAAGTTAATGTTAGCATTGAAGCTTTAGCATAAATAGCTAAAGCTAACTTAGCTATATATAGATGATATAGATAAATAGCTTTCATTTGCAAGCTCGGCTTCAGCTACATTAGCTATACAGCTCCGTTATCTATAGATTAGTTAGCTTTTGTAATGGTGCTTTAGCAAATGCAGCTAAAACTAACTTAGCTACATAAATAGCATATATATGTAGCATATATGCTTTGTGAGCTTAGCTTTAGCTATGTTAGCTATGCAGCTCTGTTATCTATTGCTAAGTTAGCTTGAGCACTGGAGCTGCAGCAAACACAGCCAAAGCTAACTTAGCCATGCAGATAACATTGGTATGTAGCTTACATATATACTTTGTAGGCTTAGCTTTAGCTACTCAGATTTGTTCTGTAAAGCTAAGTTAGCTTTAGCACTTGAGTTTTAGCAAACCTAGCTATCTCAGCTACATGGATGACATTGATAAGTTTTTACATTGCTACATTAGCTCCGTGTTCAGCTTTTAACGTAGCTTGCATTGCCAACAGAGCTATGTTAGCTATGCTTGCAGCTTTAGAATATTTTTTTCCAGTTTACTGACTTTATTTAAATTTGTGCCATCAGGTTTTGCAGGTCGGGTTTGTAACTTTTGGTATCCTGTTACGTTAACGTTAGTCTAACCCTAACTCAGCTGTTACAGGTGTTACTGTGAGTAACCAATAGGGTGTTAGAGGGGGAGCCGCAGGTGTTTTGATTGGACGAGATCGGTCTTAAGTGAATTTCTCCTGCTACACAGGTCACTACTGAGAGGGGGATGTAAGACAAACGCAGACAGAGGGAGGTTTGTTTGTGTGATAGATGCTTCTATGATTCCACCAGCAGACAGCATCCCCATGAGAACAGACGAGCTCAGACTAATGGAGTTTATCCGTGCAGCACCCACAGAGAGACACACAGAGTGTATACTGTGATAGATGGTTGTGGTGATCTCTGTGCTTTTGTGTGATGGCGAAGTTATTAAGATCAGCCAACCAGTAACACACACACCACTGCAGGGATCAACACACACTCTACACACACCCAGGGAGAATAAATGTGTCTCATTGGCCGTGTCCTCCCACCTCGAGAGGGAGAAGAAGAATGAAGATGAGAAGAGGAAGTCAGTGAGAGAGAGAGGATGGATGAACTGATTAGTTTGTGTGGGTGTGTTTTAGTTAGTGTAGGGCTCATAGAGAACACGGTCGATATCCAGTCAGGGAGAGAAGCTTTGGTACATCTTTATGAAGTTTCATTTAACCCAGGATTTAATCACAGGATGAGTGCCTCAACCCAATTATTTCCTTAATGAGAGCCCACCACCACTCCACTCAAAAAACTTCAAAACAAACCTGGAGTGGAGTCAAAGGTTAATTCACAAAGTTAATTATTTTACTTCTGCAGCAGTTTTGATCTATTTGTGTGTTTCTAACGCCTCATGTTTCTGCAGCGCGTTTCCTGTTTTTCACCACCTTTTTTTTTTCATTTGCATTTGTTTTGGGATTTGCCTCTGATTTATCCTTGCAGAGCTGATGGATTAACCAGACCCATCTGTCACCAGTAAGGCCTGATTGATTGATCGGCCCACTGATGTTATCAGCCCATTACAGCCTATTAAAAACAATCCTTAATCAGTAAAATTTTTACAGACAAAGAGTCAAAAACAGATGCTGCTTGTGCACAAAAGATGTGGATTCGGACTTGATTTACACCCAGTCTACCTTTAACCGGCCGCACACATCACCGAGAAGGAAGAGCATGAAGGGGTTCATGATCCAAACAGGAAACAATCTGGTCCTTCAGCGTTATTACTGCAGAGAGAGTTCAAACAGGAATATTACATAAATCATTTATGAGCTGTTAGACCGCGCTCCCTCCCTCTCTCTCTCGCTCTCTTTGGGCGTGTTTGTAATAAGCTCCACTTGCCCTTCAAGCTATATTGTTCCTCTCTGCAGTCTTTTCCAAACAAAGCTTCAAACTGTGGAGTCAGTCTGCATACAGAGGAGGTGGTGAGGGAGCTGAAGCCACCCAACGACTGGACTGGACCGAGGGGGGTTGTAGGGATGAGTCGAACAGACGGACTCTGACTGTGTTGAGCTATGAAACATGCATGGGAGGATAAACCACAAACACAGAATCATAAAGCTCCATTGTGTTTCCATAGTGGCAGAAATCTGAACATTTAACCAAATCTGGATAATTGAGACAGCAGCTATGATGCCTACATGTACAACTACTTGCTTCTGTCACCTTTTGGACAAACGTTCAGCTATCGGCAGACGATGATATCCTCTGGAAGCAACTGACAACTTTTTGGGTCTTCCGGTGTAGCGACTGCAAACCTTGTCTTTGTCCCATGCAAAGAGAGAACAGAAATAGTGCCGAGGTAAAGCCCACTAACCTTGCAAAGCGGATGGATACGCCCGTTTCCGTTCTGGCAGAGTGGTAGAGTCATGACATAGCAGCAAGAGGCCGGTGCAATTATGAGGGAAATGTTTAGCGTGGATGCTGCTATAGCGTCAGTTTTATCAGAGCTTGATGACATTTCTTCATTAACCCTTTACCTACTGACCCAGTGCTGGCGCTGTGTTTCACATGTCGGGAGTATTATTACCATAGCTCTGTCAAAGTTTGTCTGATCAGAACAATTCCAACAGTGTTGGAAAGCTGAGAATTGTGGGCATGCACACGTATATGGTTCATTATGATACTCGCAACCATATGAGCATTCATAGCAAAACACCAGAAGTATTGTGAGACCACTACACGAATTCTCAACACTTTAACTCCTCGAAAGTTTGCTCAATCTAAAAAAATCAAACGCTGACAGAGAGCTGAGAATCCGTGCTTTCTGGCAATATATGATGTGTGGTATATATATTACGGTAATGTTGAACAGCACCGCAAAAACGGCAGCTTTGGCAGAAGACGAGTGAGAAAAGGAGAGCGAGTTAGAGTGGTGTTTTGTTTTCCAAAAAATAGCGTTATATAATGGCATTTGTGCGTGTCTGTCATGTGCAATAACAATATGTTACTTGAGAATGTTAAGAATGCATTTTTCCACCTTTATTTGCAGTAATTGTCGCCTATGTATATAGTTATCTTTTACACTGTGTTTTGCACACCCAGAGTCCTAGCCTCGAACAATGACTGGTGATTGTTCTAAACATGTCTAGGTTCACATTTCAGATGTCAAATCAAAACTTCATGAGCAATAACAACATTTCTTCTCATAAAAGCCGTGAAAAACAAATCTGTTTTTGTGTTTTTCTTCTTTTAAACTGCTGACAATTCCATATAATGTGCAATAATCATTAACCAGATGTTGAAAAGTCAAGTTCAAGTACTCCTGGGAAAAGGGACCAAAGCTCTCAGACTTAGGGCATTTCCTGACTATTTTACAGCCATAATAACAAAATATGTCCAAATCGCCATATTTAGACTCAGTAAAGGGTTAAAAGAAGAACAAAAAATAGCAGCGAGTTCTTTTCTTTCCAAAAATGACAAAAGTCGCTGCTCTGATTGGCCTGTAAAGATGTGACTGACAGAACGTTCATCAAATCACCTCCCAAGTTTTTTACAAAGGCTCCGTCCTTTCCCAAACACCGTCCATGGCAGGTTTTCAGATGGATGCATGAAACAAATCCTTCAGGCATGTCAGGTTAAAAGCCCACTGTACTGAATAAAACCCCATTCCAAAAAAGTTGGGACATTTTTTTTTTTTTTTTTACCCTCATGTATCCCTTTAATTTTACACTTGTTTGTGACTCTTTGGAACAAAATGGATTCATACATGAGACTATAAAACATTTTATACCTTTTTTTTTCAGGCTATCAGAGTCTGGTATATTCCAATGATTTTCAGCAACGTTAATTTGTATGCATTTCTTCTTTTTGTGCAATTTAAAATTTTGAGAAAAAAAAAAAAAAAAAACGAGTCCCTGTTGACCAAAATGGCTCTTTTTTTTTTTTTTAATTAGGCCCATTTAATATATAATGCTATAAAAATTTGGTTTATGAATATTTTTTCTGAGTTTTTTGGGGGGTTATTATTATTATTATTTTTACCAATAGCCTCATTTCTTACAAGATAAGATTTTAAAATAAAATTCAGGGTTTTTCTTTTTCTTCCTGTAGACAACTATAAGGAAAATAGCTCCATCTGGTGGAAAATAGTAAAAATGGCAACTTTTACAAAAATACTAAAGAAAAATCCCCAGCATTTATTGCAACGGTCTTGGTCCTGAGACTGGTCTCAAGACCACATTTTGAATGTCTTGGTCTTGTCTCGGACTAGAGAGCATTTTTACTTGGTCTTGTCTTGGTCTTGGACTGGCCATACTCGGATTTTCCTTCAGGACTGGTCGATTCCAGCATTATCCTTCAACTTCATTAATGTGATAATGAGGAGAAGTACTTGCTTAAACAACAAATAGCTTCGATTTATGTGTAACAATATCTGCATTTCTATGCTGAATCTGGGAATAGAGAGAGACCCATCAGAATTAGAGAACTTTAAGAACTTTACTGAGTCCTTGTGGTCTTGTGATACAGTTTCAAACATTCCCATAAGGCCTCATTCTCCTACTGTATGTGTGTAAAGTATCTAAAGTGCCATCAGACTCTCCTTTGAGCTTTATTTGTTCATATAAAAGCACAGAAGAGCTCTGGTGGGTTGAGCTGTATAATATAATAGAATTCCCTTCTCTCGTCTCTTTCTTGTTATGCTTCTGTTTCTGAGAAAAAAGAAAAAAAAAAACAGAATAAAGACACCAATCTGTTTGACTCTTTCTATATAAAAGCCTGCTGCTCTGAAAAGTTAGCAGAGGTCCAGGAAACCTTGAACAACCTTCCCTCTCTAGGTTTGAGGACTTCATATCTTCTCTGTAAAGGTCTCTGCTCGTCTCTGCTCCATACTAATGTGTCTCTTTCTGTCAGCAGGTGTTTCTCATATTATTCGCGCTCCTCCATTGTGCTGCATGGTAGATCTCTCTGTTTCGATGGTTAAAAAAAAAACAGATAGCTTCCTTGCCGTCGTGCCACTGACCTTTCAGTGATGTATGGGGTCATCGTCTCTGCAGCACTCTCCTTTATCAGATTTATGAGGCCGTCCACTTCCAAATGACATGACCTATGCAGAAGATGGAGCTGCCAGCTTTTGGTTGAGTCGTCTGACAACATGAGTTTGTTGTCTGTTTAACATCTAAGGACAGAAAAGTTCACCAAACTGTTGATGTACCTTGTTTTTTAAAATCTATCCAGGCTGGCCATAAATCTCAGTTTCATTCATTATCAGCAATGACTGAAAGATGCTCCAAAATAAGAAAAAACCATGTCGCCACTGCAGCAGGCCCATGCCCTGTCTCTCCAGGTATCCCAGCTGCCCCCTCCACGATGCACATAATCGCCCCTGGCATCTGAACCAGCCCGCCAGGTCCTAGGCACCCAGTATACACGGAGCTGGATGTGGCCCGGAAAGCACGGCTGACATTCCCGTATCCTGCAGCTGATCTTTCCCATCCTCGCTCCCCTGAGCACATCAGCATTGGACACACAGTCTTAACCAATGATACCTGAAGATGTGCAAAAAAGAAGTTGTCTCAAAGGAGTCCAGTCCGCACCTCTGGCCATCAGTCTACATCCAAGCCTTGCAAGAGTTTCATAAGGCCTGAAGGACCAATGAGAGAAAGATTCTACTCTAAGGGTCAAACTGGATATCCTGGTGCATCCCTACCTTTAGCAGTTACACCAGTTGCAGTGTGAAACTATTCTCATTTACGGTGTACATTTTAGGACATCCTCAGGTCTCGGAGAGAGGTGCACGGTGTCATATGAAAAAGCATCAGGTCTCAGGAAAAAAGGCTTTAGGAAAGGCGCCTTTTACCAAGAGGATCTGGCTGCAGACCTCAAGCAGGCCTCTATGGTGGGGCATTCAGCAGCAGACCTCTATGGTGGGGTTCCTTAAGACCAGACATCTTTTTTCCTGAGACCTTTTTTCCTGAGACCTGACCCCTTTTTTCCTGACACCTTTTCCTGATGCCTTTTTCCTAGGACCTGAAATCCTTTTTCTTGACGCCTTTGTTTCTGACTCCTTTTTTCCTGAGACCTGACAGATTTTTTCCTCGTGCCTTTTTTCCTTAGACCTGACACCCTTTTTCCTGCCACTTATTTTCCTGAGATTTGACACCTGTTTTCCTGATGCCCTTTTTCCTGACATCTTTTATCCTGACCCCATCTTTTCTGAGACCTGGCACCTTTTTCGTGATTCCTTTTTCCAGATGCCTTTTTTTTTGCTAAGACCAGAAATCTTTTGTTCCTGATGCCATTTTTCCTGAGACCTTTGTTCCTGAGTCCTGACACCCTTTATTCCTGACACCCTTTTTCCTGACGTCTTTTCTCTCTAGACCTGACAACTTTTTTCCCTGAGGCCTTTTTTCCTGAGACATGTTCACTTTTCATATGACTCCTGACACCTCACTCTGAGACCTGAGGATGGGGGATGTCCTTAAATCGACACCATACTCAAATGATGCTGAGTCAAACCAGCCACACACTGACACCTGTAGACATCTGACGGCAGCTGTGACAAGAAGGGGGGGGGGGCGGCAGGCCCTTTTTTTGTCAGTGAGCATGTGGGTGGCTTGACTTTGTGTTAGTCAGAACAAGCAGTAACAAAAGTTTAATTAATGCCATTAACTGTAACAAAATCCTTCTTTTAGGTAAGGCTATAGACCTGTCCCAGTGGCCGGTAAGTTTAGCAAATTCATCCGACTCTGCTGAAAAACACCTGGTGGTGGGTCCTAAATTCCCACCCTGTTACCAGGATTCAGACAATGAGAGCACTAAATGTCCATGAGTTCCTATAAAGACAGGGAAGTATACCAGAGAGAGCAGTGATTTCACCTGTAGTTACATGTAGTCAACCTGTGACCTGAAAAATAGACAAAAATCAGCAATCATCCAGATTCTTCAACAAGTTATCCACATGCTAAAAGCAGCTAGCAGGTGCTATAATAGCCTTGAGCCTGCTGTAAATAGAAGGTAAAAAATATCTATCCATGAGTCAGTAGTAGCTAGACAAATTAATCTAATTAGCCATGGGTCATGACTACTAAAGGCTAAAAGTAACCAGCTGAGAGCCACATCTGCAGCCTTTAATCTAACAGTTCAAAGAAAGACTTTAAAATGAGCAATAAGCTGTAATTATCACGTCAGCTGTTGAGTGTTTGTCTCTCTTCTTTGCTTGTTTTTCTTTCACACTGTTGTCACTCTTTCCCTCATCCATATTTATGTCTAATGTTTTAGAACTGTGTACGTTTTAAGGCCAGAAAAGGCTATCAGTCATAATAATCCTCAACACACCCACACACATAATGTTACCATCTCTTCATCTCTCCCTCCTCGTTCTCTCTCTGAGTGATTAAATTTCAGGTTAGAGGTTGTCGCGGGATGTTTGCCAGATATCGGTCTGTGCAAACACAATCATCTGGCAGGATTAGAGCTCGCTCCGTCTGCGGTTCATATCAGGACGAGGAGGAGTGCTTCCTCCTACAGATTCATCAACGTCGAGTAAATACCTGAAAAAAGGAAACATCAAACCTGCGTCTCAACTGTGTATTTCCTGATCCACCTCCTCAATTCAAACACAGTGATATATATCTCAAAGATTCGACAGAACAGAATTTCAGTAAAAAAATATGAAAACAAGCTGTTCTGCTTTTGAATCATAATAGAAACCCTTTCCTTTTGCACTAATCCACATCCACCTATACCAGGCCTAACTTTACACATTTATTAATGCATCAACTAACACATTTAGATGTTTATGACGTCTGCATAGACAGCACTACAGTTAAAGGGACAACACAAAAACAATCCATCTGCTGCGTTCTAACTTCAGGATTATTTCTTCATGATTTCATCATTTTTGAGGCCCTTTCAAATAAAGCAGAGCCTGGATCAGAGTCTGTGTTGGGAGTCAGCCATGAGGACAACAAAAACTCAGGCTAGCAAACACTGCAGAGGCCTGTTTTTGTAGTTAGGAGGGGAACTTTCAAACATAAAGCAATCCTCCAAATGAAACTCACCTTCCCGGTTGTCCTTGCATCAGAATGCATTCTTGCTCTGATAGGAGGGGACCTGAGGAGACTCAGCAGGACCACTGTTGCTCCGTTTTTTTCAGCTTTAGCTTAACTTTAAGCGCAGACTGCAATCAGCCGGTCAAGTACAAAGAGTTTCCTTCCTTTGGCATCTTCCAGACAGGAGTGATGCAGAAAGAGAGACACATAACTCTTCTCCTGCCTAAAAAGGAAAATATGAGCTCTGTTTTCTTTCTAATAGTAAATCTTGCCACAGAACTTTTAACTTCCTGGAACCGCGGAAGGAACATTAACGGACTAACCTCTGTTCCCTTTTGGATCTGTTGGATAACAGATTCTGATCATACACCTTGATCACTTATGGACTTCCAGTTGAGACTTCCAGTATGGATTGGATGTATGTTTGCCATCTTGTCTGCATCAAGGTGCTCTTGCAGTAGCCTGGGGCCTCGAGATAAAGTCACTGTGGTGTGTATCAGATAATGAGATAGAGGTCTTAAGTTACTAAAAAAAAGGGGGCCTTAAGTGAATAAAAATACATTAAAATATATTTAGGAGGACCCCTGACCCCAAGACAGGTCTAAGCTCCTCAAAAAATGCCAAAATATCTTCATATCAAAGTAATTACAGTTAGATAGATCCAAGCATTTGTCCCCACCCTGGTTTTAATTATTATATATTATTTTGCATATTTGTCACACTCAAATGTTTCAGATCATCAAACAAGTTTAAATATAAGACAAAGACAACCAGAATAAATAGTAAACAGGTTTTAAAATAAGATTTCTTTTATAAAGGAAAAAGTCATCCAAACCCACCTGGCCCTATGGGAAAAAGGTCAAACATAATCCTACCCCTCATTAAATCATGAATTTACTGTGATTTAGCACATTTTTTGGAAAGCTGAGTTTGGTTTCGCTCACCACACCCAACCCTGATCAAAAATCAAAGAACAGATGAGAAACAAAGTCACTGACATAAACCAGGCCTGAAAGGGCTACAAAGACATTCCTAAGACTTTAGGACTCCAGTAAACAATGGTGAGAGCCATTATCCACAAATGGGAAAAACCTGGAACAGTGGGAAACCTTCCCAAAAAAATCATCTATTGGAAAATATTCAAAACAAAATAGGACACACAAGTAAAATTAATGTTTAAAGAAGGGCAGAAAATAAACTCATTTATTCCATAAAACAGAACAGAAATCAGGAGAATCAGTGTTTAGTGCTTAAAATAATTGGAGGGAAACCTTCAACTCTCTTCTGAATGTGCTGTGTATTAAAATGGCAAATTTATTAAGAATTTGTGAATTAACCTACAAATTGTTCCAGAGAAAAGGGAAAAAATAAGCAGACCTTATTTTATTTTATTTTATTTTTTTAACACACTCTTTATGCATTCAAAATAAAATAGTTTGGCTTTTGGTCAGTAACCAGGAAAATTTGTTTTAAAAAAATCAGAATCAAATTAATCATGGTGAAACTGAGATTGTGATCTCACCATAAAACATTGTGATATGTTATTTCTACCATATTACCAAACACAAAAAGCAAGAGGAGACTAAACAATACACTCTGTGACGAACTGGGATTAAAAAACAAAAAGGCCCAAGCCTTTGCAACAGAATGGGCCCAACTGTTAATACAAAAAAATAAAAAAACAAAACTTAAACCAAACCCAGGCCTCACTGACTAACTAGAGAAGAGAAATGATCGACTCAGAAAGCAAAAAAAGGAAAAAGTTGGGTGGCCTTTCTGGTATTAGGCCTAAATACTGATGGCTAAACCACCACTGACTACACCTCCACAAATCTTTGTCTAGGAGTGGTCGAGTAATTTTGGAGAAAAGACAAATCAATGTTAAATTACACGAGTGACTCCTCCATTAAGCTGGAGTGGAGGGATCCTTGTTTCATAATATTGTGTTTGATGAGATATCAGTCAAACACATAATTGTGAGACTGACTGAAATCAACATTTTTTTCTTTTTTTTTTTTGATGTTCTGTAAGAACAAACATTGAAGTATCTGAACATATAAAGGAAGAATTTGTGTGATAGAGTGTGCACAGGGCTGATTTGTGCACCACAGAAACAGGGAAATATGTGAAGCTGTGAGCCGTCAGTGTCCTCAATCCAGATTCCTGCACATTCATCAGAGCTGCAGATTAAAGCGGCTCGTCGTCTCTGCACACCTGAGCCTCGCTCTGCAGCGCAGCAGCTAATCAAACGGCCTTTATGGAAAATCTGCTCGCAAATCTGAATGCCGCTGATGAGTTTCCCCCGAAGGAAATGATTGAAAAGAGTCCCGCCGCTGCACGCTGCTTGTCCTCACCTTCATCATCACCTGTCACAGGATGAGAGGAGACTCTTCTGGAAGGATCTGCACAGGAAGGAGAACCTCATTTACAACACAGACTCACACGGGACTAAATAAAAAGAGGAAAAGTATTCTGATTGATCTTTGGAATGTGTTTAACTGCTGTAGGGAGGAAATATTATCCATCGGAAATCTCGCCACATCAAAAACCTTTTTCATTTCTTTTTAAAGCACATTAAGAAATCTTTTCTGATTTTACAGTGAAAAACAAGGAACAAATAGATTAAAAAAAAAATCAATGTCCTAGAATTTGAACAATTTTGGATGAAACTAAAGGATAGTGGAGATAAGATTTAGCAGCAGCAGTTTACTGATTGAAAAACTCATCTAACATTGGTCCCAGTAACCTTAGAGTGATGACCCCATTGAAAATGAAGGAAATTTTAGAGCCAGAGCACTGACCTCAGAGAGAGGACCCTAATGAAATTAAGGACTTATTATTAATTTTATCATATCAGCTAACCATCTAGTAGTTTTAAGGCCTTAACAAGCCCTGAATTTACCAAAACCTTCCAGAAAAATTGCCCCCACAACATTTATTTATGATTTTTGGTGGTTTTGTGCAAGTCAATCCCAAAATGGTCCCGCAAGTGGTCCCAAACATCAGTAAAGGGACCGGGTAAGAGCTACATGCATGGAACTTGGCACACATGTATATCAGGTCTCAATGAAACAAAAAGTCTCCTGGGACCATCAGAATGTGCAGGAAGTACACTACAAACAGCTAAAGGTCAAATTTTCACCTTTTCACTGATGGACAAGTTTCACATTTTAACAAACTCCCCTGAGGGACTTTATCTGATTGACTTCAATTTTTAAAATCTTATTCTAAACAAGATGGAGCCCTTAAACTATCCAAACTTGGGTTTTCGCCCAAAAGCTGGCTGTTCTTCTAATGACTCATGACGTGTCTTCCAAAAACAGTTTCAAACAATCAGCCCATTCAACCTAGGCATGTGATCTTTAGCATGCACAAGTATCATGACTACAAAAAAGCCTCCAGGACCCATACCAAAATCCACACAGGAAGTCCACAAACATCATTTCAATTTCAAAATCAGGCTTTTTGAGAGTGCAAAAATGACTTTAATCTGTTGTAGCTATTATATACTATTATTATACTATTATATACTTGGATCTGTGCTCTTCAATTTTTCAAGAGGGTTCTGACTGCAGACCGTTCATCTGAGACGCCATTAACTCAGGATGGAAAAACATGCTAATACTTTCTAAATAAAATCAAATTAAACGTCTGTTTCAGGTTAGGGTAAGGGTTAAGTTAGTGGCTAGGATACTAAAAGTAAAGGATTAAAATAAAAATGACCTGAAAAATCAACTTAAAAATCATTTCATATATCTGAATGAACAGTCTGCTTACAGTGAAAAAGGTTGTCCTCTATGAAAACATTCTAACGCAGCTCTTTTTGCTGTGTAAGCTACGTCGATAATGTAGTTTTGTAGCTCAAGCTAAACTCACAATCCAGCTATATAAGCTACGTATCTACATAATCTGCATTGCTAAGTTAGCCCTACCTGCATTTGTTTAGCTCATAAAAAAGCTAAAGCTAAGCTCACAAAGCAGCAACATAAGCTACATAGCTATCTATGTTATCTAAGTAGTCGAGTTAGTTATAGCTACATTTGCTTAAAATCATGTTGCTAAAGTTAACTTAGCTATGCTGGCTTATGTAGTAATGTTAACCCAAAAGCTACACTCACAATCCAGCTATATAAGCTACGTATCTACATTATCTGCATAGCTATGCTAGCCTTAGCTACATTTGCTCAGCTCATAAGAAAACTAAACCTCACAAAGCAGCAACATAAACTGTTAAGCTCTCTATGTCATCTATGTAGTTAAGTTAGTTTTAGCTACATTTGCTAGAAATCATGTTGCTAAAGTTCACTTAGCTACACTGGCTTGTGTAGTGATGCTAATTACATATCTAGCATAGGCTGTAGATTAATGTCTGTGAGAATGGCCGTCAGAGGTGAACCGTCTGCAACTAGACTCTTGAAATTTTCTGGTAAGACAAAAGTATCACACTGAATCCTCCTGCATCCAAACATCTCATCAAAGCACCTCGACTGGCAACAGGAAGTGACAAAAGTGTCCAAATTGTTCATTCCGCTGTTGAGCATCATTAAATGAGGACACCTATGTGGCAGTGCTGACCATTTCATTATCTCGCCAACTGACAGGAAGTTGACATGACTCTCATGTAATTTGCTTCGTATTTCACATGTTTGATCAAGGTTTGTCCCGCTGCACAGTCACAGCTTAGTTTTATTTATTCTGGAGCGCCACCTTCTGGAAGGTGGCGGTAACACCACTTTGATATAATGTCAAAACTACTTTTGCTTCTACTTCGTGACCATCAGTCCTTGTCTCCCCACATTTTGAGGAGTAATTCCCCATCATATACTCTGTGGAGTTTGATCTTAGTTGACATCTGATTACTGAGCTGTGAGGATCTAAATGCTCTTTTTGCTGTGCCTCAGCTCACTTCATAGCTTGCAAACACACACACACACCTGTGGTAGCAACACAACCCCGCCATGCACCAGGGTGTGAGGGCCGCCACCCATGGCTTTAATTTGAAGTTCTTATTACGCTCCGTTGCTGTGAAGGTGTAACGTTGGGATTTTGGTCACAAACAAATAGAGTAGTGATTAAGTTTTAGAACATCTGAAAGATATTTGTTGGTTTAATTCCTTCTTGGGTTTGTTTTTACTCCACACAGAAAGCGTGTCTCTAACGTCTCTTCTCATTGAGCTCGTCTCCTCTCTGCTGGTTTCTGGCAGACGATCCTGTTTCTGCCCTCCCAGCGTTTGTTGCTGAGTTGAGTGAAAAAGCTGCGAGTCTCTCAGTGTGACGGCAGCAGCTCGCAGGTCTTAACTTCCTCTGAATGACGGAGTGTGAACTACATCTGCTGCTACACCGCCTGCTGAATAATCCAAATAATCCAATAACATCCAGCAGCAGGGAGGAGGAGGAGGAGGAAGGAAGGAAGGAGGAATGTTAACAGGAAGTCAAGAGGAAAAGAAAATTAGCTTTTATTGATCGCCTGCAAACATTCAGTGAAGTGAGAGGCTGGATGAGAGACTTCCACGTTTCTTCACTTTCTCATTAAAACAAACAACAAGAAAGCACAAAGAGGAAACTCTGAACAGCAAAACAAAAGGAGAGTTCTGTGACAGATCCAGGGTGTTCAATTAATCATTTAAACTTGTTGAAGGGAAATATTTACTGCCCTGTGATTTCTTCAACATCTCACTTCATATTTTTCTTATACAATAGTTGGGTTGTATAAGGTCCTTGGAAATAGTAGTGGCATTAGTCTCCAGAGAATTTAGTGAGCATTGGCCCTTTAAACAGATTGCACTGGGGGAGTTTAGGCTCTACAGCACTACAGATGGGTACAGTTGCTCCACATAATTTAGAGAGTTTAAGGTAAAAATGGCTATATAACAATGTTGGCTCAACTGCACACTATATTGAACATTTTTGAAGTATTTTCCCCCAGAAAGCCTCTGTGTGTTTAGAACTATTTCACAATGCAAGCTTCACCTACCAGTTATGTACAAGCTCTTCCGCCTCAGCGTGTTGCTATGTCCTGATCAGCTGTTTGGTCATGCATGCTTCGATGGAGACAACGCCTTGTATGCTTTGGGTCATCAAGCTGAAACAGGGCTTCCAGCCCCCCCACCCCACCCCATGGGACGCCCTGTTTTAGCTTGACAGCTTGGCTTAATGGGGCCAAGCAGAAGAAAGAGGCCTAGAAAGGTAACCAACACATGATCCACACAAAATTTAAGCAAGGTGGGCCTGGCGGTTGGGTTGAACCCCATGCCAGGGTTGAAGTCCGGCCTGAGGCTCCTGTTTCCAATTGTCCTCCTCTCTAATTAATTGCATAAAAAGCTCCAAAATTATACATTAAAGTCCCTGTGAAGTAAAAGTAGTGGCTGTAAAATCAGCGCTAGGATGGTGAACCAAAGCCACACCCACTTTCACCAAGAGATACAGAAGTTAGGGTTTAAATTTACTGTTTTCTTGTACAAATCTCTTTTATTATTACTTTTAACGACCTGTACGCCACAGTGGCTGATGGATTTGGGAAATTTACCTCACAATGAACAAAAACACAGCATTTTGCTGACTGTTAACTGTCAATGAGGACAATCACATCAGCAAATGACAGGCTGTACTGAGATGAACTGCTTGGTGATTTTATATCATTCGAGCCTAAGGGGGTGTAAGGTGTAATTCCTCATCATGACCAGTGATGTCATTGACTTCTATATTTGCCCTGCTCAAATTAAACCAAGTCTGGAAAAAGTTGACACAGTTTTTGATGGTCTAAGTAAAATATTCACTCACACATAGATCTTAGAGGTTTCACGTTTACAGCAACCTTATCCCACCATTTCTAATGTCAAAAGACATGAAGTTTGGATTTCACTCAGCAGGGACTTTAAGCAAGGTTGACCAAATCTTATTGCAAAACCTGACTAATCAGCTTGACTTATGAAAGCAACAAAACAAATGTTCCCTTTTGAAGAAATTAGAAAACCACATCACCTCTCCTTACCCTCAATTTCCACATACTCTGCAGTGCACTGCAGAGCGAATCACTGCCTCTCTGCCCCACCTTTGCTACTCCATTTCACATGCTCTAGTCCACCCCCCATGTGTCCTCCACTCAAGATACATGCCAGGTCTACTTTCAGCACCAGCTGCTGCCCAACCACATCAATCCACACACACAGCAGATTGGTCCAAACTTCTAGAAAACCATGCAAAGCATCCACTTGACTTCATAATACAGTGCTTTGCACAGACTCCTGATCCTAACTCATCTCTATGTCTATGTGGATTATGTCCCATCCTGTGGCTTAAGGTCACCAGTGGGACACAGAGCTACTATCCATTGGTGGAAAAAAGTTACATGTTAGAAAGAAACCACAGAATTTTACATGAAACCACACATCCATTGAAGAAAACAGAAACCTAAATAATGTTGTCAACCAAACTGCCTCTGGGCGAGAAAACTCTGCACATCTGGAACAGTGCAGACGGAGTATGTGGATTTTGTGGGGTACAGTCATAGGAGCCTTCATTTAATTATTGACATGACAGGCATGCTGATTGCCTGCAGCTGTTAGTCCAGTTATGTCAGAGTGTTAGCCATGCAAGACATGGACAAAAGTCAGGGGTGCCAAAAACAAAAGAAAAAGAAAATCGTTAGCTTGGGTTTTTGACCCCAACAGTGATTTCTTTTCAAATGCTGGGGATCAGCCATGTGGGGGATTTCATGAAACAAGACTTATACATGGCAGTTCTGAAGCCTGAGATGTAGTCATTCTGGAGGCCAATGTTGAACCGAAGGTCATAAAAACAGATGGACTCATCATCCCAGGATCCTCTGCAGCACCTACAGAGAAGACACATTGTCCTCTTCGATAGGAGGAGACCTGAGGAGACTCTGCAGGGGGTCATCAGGTAATAAACACCCCCTCCGATCCCTCCTCCTTGCAATACCACCGCCTGCACTTCCCAGCAGCAGACCAGCTGCCTCCTGCTGTTGCTTTGTGCTCCCAGCTTGACCTAAAAGATTAGCCCAAGTAGCCACCAGCCAGTTGAGTTGAGAGTTTCTTCTCCCTCCCCTGATGCCACCCTGACAGGAGTGCTGCAGAAAGCCCACCAGAGGGCACACAACTGTTCTCTGCCTCAGAAGGACAACAGGCACCCTGCTTTCATAGTGAAGCTGAATCATGACACCACAAGACTTTTCACTCGCTGTAACCGGGGAAGGAACATTAATGGACTAACCTCTGCTCACTTCTGGATCTGTTGGACATCAAATTCCAGCCATTTCTGTTGGGGAGCTGAAAGCATCAGCTTTCTAACACTGATTTGTTCATAATTCACATGACCTAAATAAATCCCTGACCAGCTGAGGGAAAAAGAGCCCCAAAGAATGATGCTGCAACTACTGAGCTGCACCCACAGTGAAGTATGTCTGCTGCAATATGGGGATTTCACATTTTCAAGCATCTCCCACTATTCCTCTTCTCTGCCCCTGTATGTTTCCACTTTTAAGAGTGTCCACATTGGTTCAGAACTATATTTTTATTTTCTGTCTCTCTACTTTAAGGTTTTCTTTTTTATTCCATCCAGATTTGATGCCTCTGTTCTCTGTCATTATTCTGCATTTTTAACATTTTCATTTTGGAATCTCCCTCCTTTGTTCATCCTCCTCACAGTGACCTCCATCCTCTCCTCTCTGCAGTCAGTGATTTCATGGTGAAAGTCAAGGTCAGGAGGCGATGGGGCTGCAAGAGACGGGCGGAAGAGCTACTGCAGGGTCTGAACCTCCCAGAGAGAGGAGGAGGAGGAGGAGGAGGAGGAGGATGTAGGAACAAAGAGTTAGAGATGCTGAGAAGATAGCATGTCTGTTTCTTTTCAGTGTGCGGAGGAGGATCTGAACATGGTCAGGTTTTTTTGTCAGAAAACTGTGTTTAACCTCCTGAACTCCTCTGATGCTCCTCTTCCTCCTCCTCCTCGTCATCACCTCAGCTGGCACCGTCTTCAGTAAAATCAGGATATTTTCAGAGACGTATTCCTCGCTCTAAGTGTTCTTTGTGTTTCTGTGAAGGTGGGAGGAGAGAGGAGTGAAACAAAAAGACAGGACATAAATAAAAACCAAGAACACAAAGATAAATATACATGCTAGAGATCTGTTAAACAATCTGTTGAAGAAGTTCCCTTTTAAAAAGAGACCGGAGGGCGTACTCAGAATATCTGGATCTCACTCTGCTCAGCCTTTATGACTTTTACCTCATAAGATATGAAGCTTTATTTTGAAAATCTTAAAAAAGTTTGTTTGGAAAATAGCTCTTCATGCTCGTACCTGGCTGTGCTGAAGGTTGAACAAAGTCAGAGAAAGTGCTGTTTTTATGTTATTTATACCTTTATTCCAAAAACATTGGGACGCTGTGTTAAATGTAAATATAAACAGAATGCAGTGATTTTAAAATCTTCAAAAACCTCCGTTTTATTCACAACAGAACATTAAAATTAGACATTTTGAATTTGATGATGGCAGCACATCTTAAAAAAGTAGGGACAGGGTCATGTTTACCGTTGCATCTCCTCTTCTTTTAACAACAGTCTGTAAACGCCTGGGAAGTGACATGACCAGTTTCTGGAGTTTTGGGTGAGGAATGTTGTCCCATTCTTGTCTGACGGACTGTAGCTGCTCAACAGTAATGGCTCTTCTTCACTAGATTTTTCCTTTTATGGTGCCCCAAATGCAGGGGCGTAGCTAGGGATTTTGGGCCCCCGGAAAGAAAATTACACAGGGGCCCCCGTAGCTGGCCAGCCAAAAAAAAAAAAAAAAAAAAAAATGCATTGGTTTATGAATATCTATGAATTTTAATTCATTTTTGAACAATAATTTCCCCATTTTAATGAGCAATATTTTGTAGCATATCCAAGTCACCAGTGATATATCCATACCACAAGTTCAGTCCTCCACACCCCACAAGTCATCCTAGACCAATCACCACTCACCCAGTTTTCCCCACGTGGTCCAAACTCTTCCTCCAGGAAGTATATTATTATGTCTGCCTGAGGCTGCTCGGGTTGGCTGACAGTGAGGAGGACGCCGGCTACTTGCCATAGCTGCGTTGGGAAAAGTCTGCGTCTTTGCCGTTTCATGCCGTGTCGCCTTCATTATTGTGCTTATATCCTTCGGCCCTGGGTCCACGTCAGATGAAGAAGGATTATTGTGTGTTTCCTTCCTGTGTTGAGTCATCAGGCGGAGTGCCCCATCCTCTCTGGGCAGTAATCCTGAGGGTTTGCCAGAGGGGCAAATGAAGTCCGACTGACCTGACTGACTATTGACTGCGCGGCGGCATCATGAGTGCCCAAGTGTTTGTGTTATTTCTGGTGTGTGAACAGCAAAAAGAGAAACTGGTGTTTTGGTTTATTTTTGGATTGTGGAGCGTTTTGGGGTCCAGGGTGAAACCCAGACTGGATTTTTGTTGTGGATGGTGAAATCCTATTGTTTGAACTGGACTGAACTGTGTTGTTGGTTTTGTTTTGAAAACACAGAGCGGACTATTATTTTGGATGAACTGAACTAAACTGAGAACAATTAAACTGACGGCACACACGCACACACACCCACACACACACACACATTGCTTGGTTTTGTTTATTTTTTGTGCCTTTTTCTTCTTGCGACTGCATTGGCTATAATTGGGAAAATCTGCCCTGGTTATTTTGCATTGCTGAATTGTTTTGCTGATATTGCTTGTTTACATTGCATTGTATTTTCACTGCTGCTGAATTATTGTTTTGTGAGGGTAGAAAGAAAGTTTGTTTCTAAATTGTTAGACACGACTCTGACTGGCACCCCGACTAAACCCATTACAATTTTAAAATGGTTAAATTAAATGTATTATTTCCTTCACATTAGTAAATGTGTTTATTAGCTTATTCCAAGAGTATACGACGCTAACCCCCACATGTCTTGGCCAGGATGCTCTTGTAAATGAGATTACTGATCTCAGTGAAGTTTTTCTGGTTGAGTAAATTTGAATAAAACAAATTAAACATTAGAACAATGCTTACAACAATACATCTTAAGTAACAATACACCAGGTTCTTTCATGTCTGAACAAGAACACCAACCATTAGGTTTTATTTATCTCTTCTTGTTTCTCATGCCTATTGACAATAAGTCGCTTTTCATATAGTAACGAAAGGGCCCCACGCCTACGGTGGACCCTGGTAATTGGTACCACCCTAATTTTGATTGATCTGACCACAGAACAGTTTTCCATTTTCCCTCAGTCCATTTTAAACGAGCCTTGGCTCAGATATGACAGCAGCGTTTCTGGGTCCCGTCCACACATGGCTTCTTCTTTGCATGTTACAGCTTTAACTTGTTTTTGTGGATGGCATGGCCAACTGTGTTGACAGACTGTTTCAGAGTCCATGCAGTGATTTCCAGTGCAGAATCATGCCTGTTTCAATGCAGTGTAATGCAGATCCCAAGAATCTAATACTGACCTTTGACCTTGCCCCTCGCTCAGAGATTTCTACAGATTCAGTAAGTTATTTGACAGTGTTGATCCACCAGCTCATTTTCACAAGTACCACTCACTTTTACATCCTTTTGTTGCCCTGTCCCTACTTTTTTGAGCTGCCGTCAAATTCAAAATGAGCTAATATTTTTCATGAAATGGTAAAATGTCTCAGTTTCAACATCCTGTACGTTGTTTATGTTCTGCTGTAAATAAAATATGGGTTTATGAGATTTGACAATTATAACTTTCTGGTTTTATTTACATGTTACACAGCGCCCCAACTTTTTTGGAATTGGGGTCGTAAATGGAGCTTCAAAACACCTTTTTATTTACTTCTAAACTGAACGTAATGTTCATAACAGTATCTTGGTTTTGCTCACATCCCTGCCAACCTCAGGACACATGTAGTCTCTTTTAAACAGGTTATCAGGCTGTAGAGTTCAGGTCCTCTCCATCCTCAGAGATCCTCGTCTGCAGCAGAAAAAAAAGGATTTTATCTCTGAGCTGGTCTGTAGCTATTCACAGAAAACCCTCACAGGCCTCTTTTCATCTCTCTGCTGCTCCTCTGCAGCAGTTTGACTCAAATCTGATCATTTTATAGTTCAGCTTTAAAAGTGAAGAGGCAGAAACACGCCAGTCTTTATGCAGGAGGGGAACTGAATCAGAGTTTGGAGGACATCAGACTTTAATGCTCAACTCTGCAGATGGGAGGGAAAGGGACAAAGAGCGGTGGTTAAAGGCAGACTCCATGTAGACACTAAACCCAGACTGGTTCTTATTTGCCATTCAACTGATGTGCAAAGACCACCAGTGACTGAAAAGCATGGCTGTCCAGCCTCGCTTGTGTTGAAATTCAAAGAAAATTCTTGGAACCATGACATTTTCTGAAGATTTCCCCTGAAAGTGAAGACCAACTTTTATAAGAACATTATTCACAGAGATCTCCACCCTCAAGAAAACTCCAACTCTATTCAGTGTAAAATCAGACATGTCAGTACCCCATGAAAGTTTTTTGCTAAATGCTCTATCACTATGTCTTTTAAAAAAAATTTTAACAAAATTTGGGGAAAAATTGTCAATGAAGCACTGCTAGCCACTCAGCTTGTAACTCATTCCCGTCAGTTCATCTGCATCTTCACTGCACACAGCCTGCAGGTGTATCAACTTTAAAGAAATGATGCAGAAGCTGTTATTGGATTACAGGATGTCACTGAAAGCAGTTTGGTCTAGACTACTGGGGTCTCTGCCCCTGCTTTCTGCGCCATCATCCTCATCTTCCTGCTCTATGTCCCTGCTTTCTGTTTCTCCATCCTCCATCATCCTGCCAGGGGTTTCAGGAAAAACTCAAAATGGAGGACCCAAATGCAGATAAAACAAAAGGATTTAATTAACAAACAAACAAAAGAACTACTTACAACTAAACCCTAGGAATCAAAACTCAAAAGTCCATAAAACAAAACAAAACAAAATCCACTGGGAGCACGAGGAGTAACAAGCACGGGGAAGACATATGCAATAAACTGACACAGACACAGGGAGACACAGAGCTTATATACACAGGGAGTGATTAACAATGGCAGACAGGTGTGGACAATCAGACACAGGTGAAACTGGTGAAGGATAATCAAAGTGGAGGGAAACTCAGGCAGGAAGCAAAACTGGAATAACACACAAGGGAAGGCAACTACAAAATAAAACAGGAAACATGGGACCTAACACAAGAAGCACACAAGGACTGAAAACTGAACACAAGAAGCAAAACTACAGAAACACTGAAAACACAGGAGGATACAAAGAACCAAGGAGTGAAACTCAAACACAGGGAAACATGAAACACAGGGAATGTAAAACTAACATGAAGCAGGGAATTACTAAACATGAAACACGAGGAGTAAAACTAGACATGAAACAAGGAATAACTAGACATAAAATACAAGGAGTAACTAAACATAAAACACAGGGAATAACCTAAACATGAAGCACAGAGAATAACTAGACATGAAATACAAGGAGTGATAAAACATAAAACACAAGAAGTAACTAAATACTAGAAACAGGAAAATACTACACAAGAAACACGAGGGCTAAAGAAAACTCCTAATAAACTCCAAACCTAATACAAGATCAAACTAGAAATCACAGAATTCACAAAGGATAACCATAGGAAAACTCAGAAACATAATAAATCAAAACCTGGATCATGACACATCCTCACAGTCTTCTCTCCCTGCTTTCTTCTCCTTCATAACCCTGATCTTCTTGCTTTCTGTTCCTGCTTTCTTTTTCCCATCATCCTCATTTTCTTGCTTTCTCTACCTGGTTTCTTCTCCTCCACCGTCATCCTCTCCTTGCTTTCCATCCCTGCTTTCTTCTCTTCAATCATCCTCTTCTTGCCTTCAATCCCTGCTTGTTCCCCCATCATCTTCATCTTCTTGCTTTATCTCCCTGGTTTCCTCTCCTCCATCATCATCGTCTTATTGCTCTCTGTCCCTGGTATCTTCTCCTCCATCACCCTCATCTGCTTGGTCTCTGTCCTTGCTTTCTGTATCACCATCCTCCATCATCCTCACTGTCTTCTTTCCCTGATTTCTTCTCCTACGTCATCCTCATCCTCTTGCTCTCTATTCCCTCTTCTTTCTTCTCCATCATCCTCATCCTCTTGCTTTCTCTACCTGCTTTCTTCTCCTCCATCACCATTTCCTTCTTGCTCTCTGTCCCTGGTATCTTCTCCACCATCATCCTCTCCTTGATTTCTATCCCTGCTTTCATCTCTTCCATCATCCACTTCCTGCTTTCTAACCGTGCTTCTTTGTCCCCCATCATCCTCATCTTCTTGCTTTTTCTCCCTGTCTTTTGTTTCTCCATCCTCCTCATCTTTTTGCTCTTTGTCCCTGCTTTCTTCCCCCATCATCCTCATCTTTTGCTCTCTGTCCCCACTTTCCTCTCCTCAATCATCCTCATCTTTCCCTCTGCCCCGCTTTCTTCTCCTCTATTATACCTATCTTGCTTTCTCTTCCTTCTACTCCTACATCATCTTCATCTGTTTGTCCATCTGTGCTATCCTCACCATCCTCCTCATCCTCTTACTCCTTATCATCTACATCTTCTGGGCATGTGGTTTAGTGTTAAGGCAACATTACTCCTCCAATTTACAGTCAGACAGGAGGAGCAGGGACCCTTTTATTTTACTTTATTTGAAACAAAGTTCAGTTCAATTCATTTAGTTGCTTTTGATTCAGTAATGACACGATAACTATCATAAAGAAACATAAACACACTTCCCAAGGGCCCCCTCTCATGAGTTTGTTGGATTCATGTAATAGTGTAGTATTCAAATGCCAAGAAAATGTTAGCATATGATTCAAACAGCTCGAATGAGAGAGAAAGTGCTGAAAAAAGAGTAAAGAAGACACTTGACCTGGTGGCAATGAAAGATAAAACAAAATGAGCAGGAGTGGAAAGAAAAGACTGAAGGCAGGAAGAGACGAGGGCCCGGTTTGTCTCCAAGAGGAATTCATGCTTTCACTAAACTCCCACAGAGCTTCAACCCAATTATCTTTAACCGAGGCTGGGTCCTCGACGGGGGGTCGACACAAAGAGAATGACAGCTGATCTGAGTTCAGCTGGAAACCTCCAACATCTGAGAGCGGAAACACAGGAGGGTTTCCACAGAAGAAAAGAGCTGGATCCATGATCGTTTCTCTGCTCAGCTTCAATAAAGATGACAAAAAAGGCATTTAGCTGCAGTTCTTACACACGGATGTTCCTGATCTACTCTGAGAGGGGGTTTCTTCTGAAATAATGTGACTCAGGCTTAAATAAACTCAACTGGAGGAATACAGAAAGATACAAGAAGACAAGTTCTAAAATATCCTTCTAGCTGCTTCTGCTGTCTAAAGTTGATGACTAATTTCCTTTAATTAAGCTGCCAGTGTTTGGATTTTCTCTGACTTTCTCTCTAAAGCTAAATTAGCATGTATCATGGAGTTGTTCTTTTGTTTAACCCTCCTGTTCTGCATCCAAACCTGCTGATTATCATCCTTTACCCGTCAGTCACTCATACTTTAACCCTGCACTTGTGCCGCCTGTAAACACTCAGAGACATTTTACACCTGTTGTCGTTTGGCAGCAGTCTGACTCTTAACAAGGTAGAAAATTAGAGCTGATGATGAGTGTGTTTTCACTAATGAGCCAACTGCAATTACAGCCTTTCTGCTCTAATTAGCACTATTCATCCTCAGCATCCTATTGCCTGTCTTCTTTTGTTCCTTTTGTCCTTGAATCTCGTCCTTTCCCTTGTGCCCATGAGCGCCCCCTCCTGGATGGTCACTTCTCTGCAGAAGTAGATCCAGACACAGATGTGATGACTGATAAATCTCCAGACTCAGGCTGATGTGTTTCGTGGCGTCCTCCAAGGTTCTGCTCTAGATCCTGTTTAGTTTGGAGTCGATTGTGCATATTTTATTGATCTTATTTTACCACAAGAAGACCTGGTTCTGGTACAGGATGATCCAGCGGACTTATAAAAACATAAACCCTAAAAATACAGCTGTGGAAATCCAGATGTTTACTTTCATAACATCAGTGTTTACAACACAACTTCATCTTCATCTTGTTGTCTGTCATCCAGCATGTCATCAGGGAGCCGGGGTCAAGAGTATCTCAGCGGTCAGAGGCGGCAGGGCAAAGGATCATGGGAAAAGAGGGAGGAAAGGAAAAAAGAGAAAGCGATGGCTAAACAGCAAAGTCGCCAGTGTTAATTTATCTCACATCACTTGTTCTGAAAGTTTACATGATTCTCACACATTCAAAGATGAAATTTAAAAAGTGTTAATACTTCAATTCTCCTGATTTTCAACTTTAAACACAACAATTTGTTATTTTTGTGTTTATTTTTGGGTTGAGAATTTAAAACGCCTGCATCATCAAACCTTAAAACATCACTAAGAAGAGAGGAGGGCGGAACTTTCTTCCAAGCGGGGAGGGCCAACTGAACCTGGGGGCGGGGCTAATTCCCTACATGACATCATAAGGGGAAATCACATGTCCAGGGTGGAATTTAGACGCCTCTGTTACCATGGCAACATTACAGATACCATTACACCCCTACTGTTAACCTTTAGAGCTCACAGCTATTTTTTTCACCATCATGTCTCGACTGGACTTTTTTCTCAAAAAGCTTGTAAAACATCAACCCTGTGCTGCACAGTCGAGTTCTATGCATCTTTTTTTTTTTTTTTTTTTTCGGGACAACCTGGGCTTTAGAATATATCTACTACAGTAATGTCACTTGAATTATGAAAAAGTTATAAGACTCTGAAAACAAAAAAAAAACAAACAAACAAAAAAAACAAATCAGAATTTGAAACTCAAAGATTTTTATTGATAACACACAGTTAACAATAGTGACAAAGCATTTTCTTGCATAGACTTGTTCTCCCATCTCTTGGGGACAATATGTGAAAAAAATAAACAATCTGTGACTAACGGTTTTCAAAATATCCAAACAAATACAAGAGAAAGTCCATGCACTTTTTTGCAGCGAGATTCATTTGTGCCGTTCCTTTAAGCTGTAGAGAAGCAACTGGTCGACTACAACTCCCACAATGCTTTGCATCTAAATGTTGCCCTCAACAAATATGGCTCTGCCCACTGAAGAAAGCCAAAGTACATGATTGAAAATTGATTAAAAATGGACAAAAAGACACTTATTATTGGATCTAACGGCGTGGATTTAATATTTAAAGACCCCGAAAAGTCACCGAAGTTCTGGGCTCACTAGAAAGGCTTTCTTAAGAGCTACGGAGACATCGAGGGTGGCAAATGAACGGCAAAATGGACAGCTTTCCAAGGAAAGAGGAGTAAGTGTCTACGACATATGGTTCAAAAGTTATTATTGTTTTTCTGTACTGTGTTGCTTCTTGTTGTATAGGAAAACTCCGTCTTCAGAGACCCTGGGAAGTCAGCCAAGTTCTGGGCTCACTAGAAAATGTTCTGTAAGAGCTACGAATGCATGAAGCACATATATAGAAAGGCACAACATCGAGCTTTCACAGATAAAAACAAGTTAGTGCCTCTGACTTACGGTTCAAAAGTTATCAAGCAATTTACAAAGGGGTGTGCCTCCACCACGGATCCATGCCCCCGGAGCTCTAAGGGTTAAATGTTATTGTTCAAAAATATCTGGTAGTTTTTTTAGATGGCTGAAACTCTTGACAACTGTTTTAGTTCAGTTTTCCATCAACTCAAAGTCATCAGTTAGCATGCTCACCAGTTAAACCGATACACCAGGTGCTTAATGATGAACATTTTGGAGACATAAGCATGGACGGCGTTGACCTGACCACCGGTCACCAGTCTGAGCTTAACCATTGAGAGAGTGGGGAATGACGTATGATAAAAGAGCCACAGAGGGTGTTGAAAATGAGGCTAACAGCTGGTAATCTTAGCTCCAAAATACATGTTATTTATCTATTTTGGCCTTTCAGTGCCTTTATTGGGAGACAGACACGGGGCAAAGGGCCAAAGGCGTGATTTGAACCCAGGACATGGTGCACGCCTTAAACCACTCGACCATCTGCGCGCCCCAAAATATCCATGTTTTAATTTAAAGTTTGCAAAGAACAGCAAATAGCTGCAACTTTGAAACTTTCTCCATCTCATTCAAACAAACAGTGAAGTTTAAAGTTTAAAAAGCCAAAGTTCAGTAAACTGTGAGAACCCATAACAACAAGATCAAGTTTAAGAGTCATGATCCACAGCAGAATAAAAGTTGATTAAACTAGCAGCAACATTAAAGGAACACAAAGACGCTCACACAGCCAATATTCTGCTGTTCACGGATTCAGAGACATGACAGCCGTAGCTGGAGGTGTCGCCATAATTGCACGAAACAACGGCACACAGACACTGAGAGCTGAGTTTAATTACATCGCCACACTTGGCACTGTTTGTCTCCTCCACAGAGCCGGTGGAAGAATGGACACACAAACAAACACACAGTTTGATCAGACTTGGAGAAATTTCTGCTCACTCTACACCCCCTCTCCGCTCTCCACAGGAGTCCTTCTGCTCTCTGATGCCCTGATTGGAAACGCTGCTCACTGATTGGACAGCTGACTTTAGAAATGATGACGACATGCTTTTATTTCTGTGTAAAAGTTGCAACTTCTAAAAATTTTAACTTCTCCTGTGTTATAAAGGGTTGTTTGCAGTCCTCTGATGCTGTATGTAGGCCAGATGAGGACCAGGAAGTGAAAAACAGGGGTTAGGAACCAATAAGAATGGAGGAAAGTTAGGACAACAAAGCCCTAAATGGACCTCCAAACTGCAGTTATCAACAGGAAACTTCTACATACATTTAGTATGATCCCTACACTTCACAAACAAGTGTTTTCCTTTCACACAGGATTGGTCATTTTTGTTTGTAGACAATTCAGCACAAAATTTAACAAATTGTTAATTAAAAACATAAATAATTGAGCTCTTTGCTCTGCAGATGCAGTAAAAATGCACAATAGAAGAAAACAAAGAAAATGAAGCCATGTATTATCTTAGTTTTTTTCCTGTGAGGGGCGTGGCCTATCTGAACTGTCGGTGTCATCGCTCTGCTGTTTGGAACCTCTCCAGGCCTCCTGAGAGCAGATTGTTCTGTTCAAACTGTGTGAGCGTGAATTCACATATTTTACTGAATAATTTTCTAATAATACCATGTGTACCTCTGCTGATCCCTGAAGGGAAAACACTCGTGTTTAATTCTCTTTCAGCGCCGTTACCCCGCAGAGAACGCCACGGGCTCGTTTGCAAAAAGGAACTAATTTGGTTTAAAGAAAAAAAAGCGGAAAGACAAAAGCGTCTTTGAACAGTACACCACTGAAGCAGAGGAAGAGGTTTTCCTTTGAGGAAATCCTGTTTCAGTTCTGCTGTAGCGGTGAGGAAGTGAAAGGTCACAGAGCGGCGGAGCAGCGAGGTCGGGTTGATGATCTGTGAGGAGAGACGTAGAAATGTCACAGTCATAAATAGATGCTTTTCCTGAGTAATAACAGCATCATGTTTATTCAAACTGAGGGAAGGTTGTTTTTCATAGACAGACAGTTCACGTCAGGGGGGCTGGCTCCATTATGAGACCACTGAGCTGCTCCCTCCCCGGGGCAGAACTCAGAGGATGAGCCCCTCCTGACCCTGGAGGTCCAGATCTGCTGGTTCCCAGGACCTGAGCTGAATGTATGCTCAGACACAAACACAAATAACTGCTGTTCTCCTCTGTGTCTGTCTGAGTGGGGGACATTTACACATCCGCTACCATTAAAACCAGTATAGCTCAGAGTTTGGGGCTCATTCCACCAAATAAAAACACTAATAAAAATGAAAACAACATGACTAAAAAATATATGTTTGAAAATAAAAACTCAGACAAAGCTTAGTTTCACCAAGAAGACTAAAATGTCAGAACACAGAAGAGATGAGAGCATTTAGTTTTCCATATTTTATACTAAGTATTTTAAGTATTGATAATACGATAATATAACTGTTTAACATTAATGTAAATGTTACATTATTGTCTGTTTAAGGTCTTGTTTAACGACAATGTTTAGGGGTGAAAACGCAAAACTTTACGAGAACAGCGTTTTGGTGCCTGAAAACAGAACATTTTGGAAACGAGCTCCAAAACTAAAGTTTTTCAAAAGGCCCCCGTCTCGATGTAAACGGGGCAAACGACACTGTCATAGACAGCTGGATTTAGAAAAGGGGAAACATTATCCTGGTTTAGAGGGCTATTAATTCCAGTTTCATTAGATGAAGCCATGCTATTTATTTTGGAAATGATTACATCTACAGCGATTTCTACTTACCTGTCAGTGTAGGTGTGGAAAATGTGAACCCATGCTTGGGATTTCTCCTGCTCTAAACTTTGAAGTTTCTCTGTTGTCTCTTTCAGCTGCTGACTCTCCATCTGTATAAGTTCTTCTTTGGTATAGTGATGGGAATTTCGGCTCTTTCCAGTGATCAGTGGGCTCCTAAATGGCTCTTCATTCAGGTACTAGTTTGGCTTCATTTGACCTGCCAATTCAAGCAATATCATCACATATGGTTGATATTTAGGCAGATATTTTACCTCAACAGAGCTCTTTTTTTTTTTTTTTTTTTGTAAAGGTTTAATTTTAACATTTTTTTGCCTTTATTTGATAGAGGAGGAGAGTGAATAGACTTGGAAACAGAGACGAGAGCGGGGGAAAGACATGCGGTAAAGGGCTTCAGGCCAGATTCGAACTCGGGCCATCTGCGTACATGGGGCCTTCTGTGCCCACTATGCTCACTTTTTAAAATTGATGAAAATATGTGATTTTCAAAATCCACTGCAGCGATACTCAATGTGTGGCTCTTTTGGGATGATTTGTGGCTCTTTTATGTCTAAATTTGAAACATTATTCCCCCAGAAAACTTTAAAAAAGTCACATTAATCAGTTTGTTTCCCACACTTCGACAGTAGGCTTTAATTGTCAAACTTAATTGTCTACCTTTATTTTTTGTCTGTACATTTCCGTTGCCCTTATTTGTAATTTTGTTGCCCATTTTTACCCTCTCGCCTCTTTTAATTATTTTTTGTTTTAGCCCATTTTGCTACTTTCTGCCAATTTTTAGCCCCTTATATCCTGCCTTTTGCAAGTTGCATTTTTTCCATTTTTTGCCACTTTTTGCCCATTTAGGTGCCTCTTGCCATAACATGTAATTTGTTTCCATTTTTCAGACCTTGTTGCTGCTTTTTGCCAATTTTTGTCACTTTTCAACTATTTTTTTGCCACCGTTTTGCTGCTTCTTAACCATTATTGCCACCTGTTACTAATTTTTTTGTCACTTCTCACTGGTTGCTGCCACTTTTTCTCCCCATTTTTGTCCCTTTTCACCCAGTTGTCGTCACTTTTTCTGCCTGTTTTACCCCTGTTCTCCCATTCTCTGGCCACTTTTTTGTTGTCTTTTGACCTTTTTTGTCAGCCTTAACTTGTTTTTATTGCCACTTTAACCCAGTTTTCAACACTTTTTCACTACCTTTCACTGCTTAGATTGTGGCTATTGCAAAGGTATTTTTCAACAATTTTGCCCCTTGGTTGAGCAGAGTTGAGTAACACTGATCTGCTGTTTCCCCAAAACACCTTTTGGGTCAGATGAATTCTGCTTACTGGCTGGGATGTATGACACACCAGACAGAAAACATTAATGTTACACCATCAAACACGAGTCCATAATGCGTGGTGTACCTGTGGTAGAGGATAAAAGATAATCCCTACTAATCAAATAACACACAGACACACACAATCTATATAAAAATGGTACTGCTATTACTACAACTAATAATAATAATAATAATAATAATAATAACAGTTATAATAATATTAAAAAAAAGGCTCTCTAACAGGATCCGACTCTTATCATTCACATAAAAGAGCCGGCTCTTTGAACCGGCTCGTTCATGAGAGACTTGTCTCTACTTGGGTGTACTCTGGTTCACACAATTATCCTCTTGTATCCACAGTAACCAGCAATTCATCATCACTCAAGTTGAAATCGCTCATATTATCTCTGTTTCAGCTCGTTGTGGTGTTATTATCCCTGTAGAAGCCCGTAGACTCACTTGGTTGATCAGAGGATATCAGTGCGGCGGAAGGAGACAAAATGCTGAAAGCTGCATCGTAAATTAGTGCCTGATACAGAGGGGATTTTTGGAGAAATTAATCATTTTGTACATTTTCGACACAGCAGTCAGGCGAGCCGATATATTTTCTTGGCTCATTTTTATGTAAAACTTGTTAAACCATGTTCTCATCTACAGCTACTATGCCGTGGATTTCTCTGAGCTCATAACCACAGGATCAACTTTTACAGAAATCACTGGAGGCTAATGCCACTACTATAGCCAAGCACCTCATACTACCACAGCCTAACTGGGGACCAGCAAAATCATGGTCCATTGTAAAGTTAAGCTGCGGTATATGCTTATCAAAGAAACAAATATGTTTTAAATTCATTTGTGTAGTAGGTAGCCCTCTTAGAAATGCAAATCCTTTTGTTAAAACAGAATTAAAATACATTAAAAAAGCTAAAATGGGTTAATAATGGCAACGAAATAGTGGAATAGGTGATGAAATTGATATTATAAAAGCATAAATGGGTTACAAGTGCCAAAAATTTGATAAAAGTGGCAAAAATAACCAAAAAAAGGGCAAAAATGGGTTAAAGTGGAAAAAACAGGCACATTAAGTGGTAAAAGGGGATTAAAATGTGGCTGAAATGGCATTAAAGTGCCAAAAATAGGTGGAAATTTAGTGAAATGGGATGAAAAATTCATGTAAACTGTCAAAAATGGTTAGCTGAGGCAGAAATTGGAAAAAAATGGGTTAAACTGACAAAAATGGGCATATCAAATTGTGAAATGTGGCGTAAAAAGTTTTGATTTGGTTTAGAAGTGGCAAAAAAGGCAGAAAAAAATGGTGGAAAGGGTTTAAAAAGTTTAGGAAAAATTCGTGCAAAGTGGCAACAGTGTGATTTAAAAAATGTTCTTAGTTTTTTAAGGCATCTGGAGACCCCATCTAAGCATCTCGTGACCCCCAATGGGGTCCTGGCCCCAACGTTGAGAACCACTGCTTTATAAGGAGTTGTCAATTATGATCTAAAATGAACAGAAGAAATCAGTTCATTAGATCCAGAAAGCCGCTCATAGATACATGAAATTTGGTTAAACAGTCAAAATTAAAACAAGCATTATGGAAGTGGAACATGTTTTCATAAGGCTAAACAATACTGAGGAAAAAGTGACATTTCCAGAAGATAAGATCATCTATGACGTGATTTTGTGAAGAAGGAATACTCTTAATATCAGGATGAGTGATGAATGAAGGCTAGGATGTAAAGTAAATCTGGTCAAGTGTTTTCAGCGCTGAGACTGATGCGGTTTCTGTTTTCAGGTCAGTTCAGCTCGTGGTCGACTAAATTCCTCCTGTGGGAACAAACAAACAGCGTCTTTAAGAGGAAAGAGGTCGTGGCTGTCTGCCAACACTCACATCCACTTCCCTGAGAACCAGAGATAAAAAACACTTTCACCAGCTGGATAAGTGGGATCTGTGGGGTCAAAGGTCAGGGGGCCAGCGGAAGAGTCAGTAAACAGAAAGAGATCAACAGAATGATGGAATTTTTTTAGGTTCAGATTTAAACAGACGAGTATGAAGCAGCTTCATTGTGAACACAAAGATCACAACATCCACTAACCAGCCCTGTATCATCAGCATCTCCTGTTTGCCTGCAGAGACGTTTCCTTTCAGGCTTCCAGGTCAAAATTCACTGCCAGGGTACAGTAATGTAAAAGTATGTGCCCCTTCCTTATGTCATTCTTTTTTTGCATATTAATCACACTTAAATGTTTCAGATCATCAAACTGATTTAAATATTGGACAAAGCCAGTTAATAATAAATGATGATTTATTTTTTTTAAGGGTAAAAACTCATCCAGACCTACCTGGTCTCATGTAAAAAAGGCATTGTCCCCTAAACCTGGTCACTGGTTGCTCCACTCTTGGCAGCAAGAACTGCAAACAAGCATTTGTGTTATGAGTCTTTCACATCACTGTGGAGGAATTTTGGCCCACCCTTCTCTGCAGAATGCTTTTCATTCAGCAACACTGGAAGGTTTTTCAGCATGAACGGCCTGCTTAACATCATGCTCTCAATCAGATTTAAGTCTTGGCTTTGGCTACACCACTCTAAAACCTTTATTTTGTTTTTTTAAAGCCAATCAGAGATGTTATATCTAGAATAAGCCATGATTAACAACATTGTTTGTAAAGCTGACTTTTATTTCACCAGCTACCACCAGGCCTGATTACTGCCAGACCTGCTGAATCCAGAAATCCCTTAAACAGAACCTGTCTGATAGAGTGAAGTAGGCTACAAGAGCTCAAAACCAGCACATCATGATGGCACCATCTAAAGAAATTCAAGACCAGAAACAAAGCCAAGGGTTCAAAAGCCCTTTCTAAGATTTGGGACTCCAACAAACTATGGTGAGGGCCATTATCCACAAATGGATAAAACTTGGAATAGTGGTGAACCTTCCCAGGAGTGGCCCATCTACCAAAATAATAATAATAAGAATGCAATGACAACTCATCCAGGAGGTCACATAAGAACCCAGAACATCTAAAGACCTGCAGGCCTCACTGGCCTCAGTCAAGGTCAGAGTTCATGACTCAACCATAAGGAAGACACTGGGAAAATATGGCATCATGGGAGACTTCCAAGGACAAAACCACCCCTGACAAAAAAAAAGAACACATAAATTTGTCTTACATTTGACTAAAAACATCTTGATGATCCCCGAGACTTTGAAAATATTCTGTGGACTGACAAGACAAAAGTGTGTCCTGTTACATCTGAAATAAAACTAACAGCATTTCATCAAAAGAACATAAAACCAACAGTCAAACATGGTGGTAGTAGTGTGATGGTGTGGAGCTGCTCTGCTGCTTCAGGACCTGGATGACTTGCAGTAGTTAATGGAACCATGAATGCTGCTCTCCATCAGAAAACCCTGAAGGAGAATGTTCAGCCATCAGTAAAGTGTTACCTTCAAGTCTTTAGATGCCGGTCATGGCTCTATTGCATCCTCCTGAATGAGTCGTCCATGTGCTCTTGGAGTCATTTTACCGACCACTCCTGGGAAGGTTCACCACTGTCCCAAGTTTTCTCCATTTGTGGATAATGACCCTCATTGTGGTTTACTGGAGTCCTAAATCCTTTGAAATGGTTTTGTAACCCTTTTCAGACTGCCATAATGTGCTGGGGTTTTTTAGAGCTTTTAGCCTACTTCACTTTGTCTGACAGGTTCTACTGAAGAGATTTCTGGATTCAACAGGTCTGGTTGTATTTAGGCCATTTAGAAATCAGACAGGGGGCGAATACTTTTTCAAAGCGCTGTAGCTGATCTCTCTGCCTCTCCTCTCTATCCTGTGGTAAACAGACTGTAGATCAGCTCATGTATTGTCTTTCTACATCTGAACCAGTGATTACTGAGGGGTCAAAGAACAACAATGCTGAGCTCAAAATTCATGTTTACCTGGTAGAGAGAGAGAAACAGAGACAAAGAGTAAATGTGAGGAGCAGGCGGCTGTAGGAGTGCTGCTCTCTTCATTAAAACCATATTTAGACTCACCTGCTTCATTAGCATGCTGGTGCAAGTGTATGTGTGAGTCTTATAAAGGTGAAGCCAGCCAATAATGGGCCTGCTGTCCTCAGTGCACCTGAAATAAATCATCATAAAATTAACATAAAAATGTGGTTACATTCTCTGAAAGGCTTTTCTTCTCTAACCCACAGTCGCTTTAGCTTTGTGATACATTCTACTGGAGTCTGAAATGGATTTTTAAGGTTAATAAAGAAGAAATGATGCCCTGAAGAAGTCTTTAAATTGAAATCAAATCTTTAAATATGGTGTTTAATGCATTTCAATGACTTTAGCTGCAGTTATCAATCAAACAGCTGATGAATATGCATGACAGGTCCCTGCAAAGTGTTCTTTAAAATGTTGAATCAGATATGGTCTTTATTTCTCTTATGGGAGATTTAAATATGAGGCAGAAAGAGAGAACTAATGCAGCATCCAACGTAACAACCTGCTCACACTGATTAGAAACTCCATGAAACCTTACAGTGTTTCTGTGGGAATTTGTGCCGATTCATTTTGTACTTCATTTACTGTATGAGGTTAGGCGCTGATGTTGGACAAGAAGGCCTGGATCATAATCTCCATACCAGTTCATCCCAAAGGTGTTGGATAGGGCTGGGGTCAGGGCTGTGTGGTCAAGTTTTTCCACTCCAAACTCATCAAATCATGTCTTATAGTCCTTCTTTGTCCACTGGGGCATGGTCATGTTGGAATAGAAAAGGGCCTTCCCCAAACTGTTGCCACAATTTTGGGAGCATAGCATTGTCCAAAAGGTCTTGGTATGCTGAAGCATTAAGACTGGCCTTCATGGGAGATGATGGGCCTAGCCCAAACCCTGAAAAATGATCTCTCCTCCATCAAACTTCACAGTTGGGACGATGCAGTCAGGCTGGTAACGTTCTCCCGTCATCCTCCAAACCCAGAGTTGCACATGGCGATGTTCATGCCTGATGGAGATAACATGACAGCAAACAACCTAACAGAACAAAAATCAGAGCATTCTCAAACTAAATCACATCACAGTATAATTTACAACAAGTCCTGATATCCTGAAAGGGTAAATTGAAACGGAAACTCTTTTTGGTGGATTTGTTGGTGATAAATGGACTTCACCATCCATGTTTCTTGTTGAAAACAGAAGCAGACATGTGACTAGAGGAAACACAAAGTAGGACAGAAGTTAGGCTAACTTTATTTAAGATTATGGAGGTTGATTCAAACAGCAGTAATTTGAGTTAAATCTCAGCTGAGTGAGTTGAAGGTGAGTTAATTCCCCCCTGCTGGTTTGAATTCTCTCCTCAGAAGAACAAACCAAACATCTGCATATCAAAGACGTCTGCTGACCTGATTCTGTGCTCAAGGACTTCAAACCGTCCTTCAGCTTCAAATCAAACCAACACATTCAGCTCTCTCTCTCTCTTTCTCTGGTTCTTCCAGACTTTAAAGAGTTGTGGTGATGCCCGGATTAAAGTTTGGATGGTTGTGTTAAGCCTGCTGCAGGTTTGATGTTTAGCTGGAGTGTGATTGTGCAGAAAAGCTGATCTGATTTTTTTTTTTTTAGCAGTCAGGCCTGCTTTTTAAATAGGTTGAATACGTAATACAATGTTGTGTTGGAGAAGGATTGGTACCACACGGTAGAAATGTTGTATGATGGGACAAGCTCTCCACATTTACACTGAACACACAAACAGGTAGAAACAGTGCTGTGTACCTCTTGCCAGAACTCTTGAAGTTCAGAGCTTTGCCAGCTGGAATGATGGAGGTTTTTCACCCCTGACTTCATCAGAGGTGATGATATTGGATAAATGAGTTTGGCTCTTGATTTTTAGGCATGAATAATCTTCAGAAACTGTTTACTTTTCTGTCAGGATGTACTTAAAAATTTTCAAAAATGTCTAAGTTAACCGAGGATTGCAGGGACTTCTGCAGCTTTCCCAAGAGCTAGAGCAGATATTGAACTTCACAGAGATGCACATTTTTCTGTCCTCTGGTGGCTTGTTAGTAGAGGAAACTGGCATATTTTCCCCAAAACCTAAAATACCTAATTGAGTAGAAAGAGTCAACATGAAGGTGACAGAACATGGACATGAGAGAAGAAAAAAAACAAGTGTAATGATGTAAAACCCTTTTGAAACTTAACTTGTTTCTCTGTTGTGACGATGTTTCTTGGCAATAAATTTTAGGGTGCTTTCACACTAGAGGCCCAGTCCCGGATCTGAGAGCACTTGAGCCCAAAGTCTGGTTCGTTTTGGTAGTGTGAATTGCAAACGAACCATGCCAGGGCACCAGGCCCGGGCATACTTGGGGAGGTGGTCTCTGGGCACGATTCAAGTGGACTCTGGCTCGATTCGGATGAGACGAGAATACAGTAGCACCCGGATACAGGACAGAGCGCTGTATCAGCTTTATTTCTTTCCACAGCGCAGCAGTTTGTTCAAATTTTTCCTCAATAAAGGGCGGAAATCACCAGATTGAGTCAGGTGACTCACCTGACAGATGAACACAAGTTGGAGTCAGTGAGAGAAGATGCAAAGGCGATTAAAGTCTCCCGTCACCTCAAAAACCGCTGTATCTGCGCAGCGCAAGCCCATTTAATCCTCTGAGCTGTAGTAGATGTGCAGATACGAAGAGTGAAGTTGCTGGCATCTTAAAAAGTGATTTGAAATCATCCATGGCTGCAGGATGGCCTTTTTTGCCGGGTCAAAACAAAAACAATCTTCACTTAGGTCATGACCCCAGTGATTGCCATGGTAGCTGCTTCTTCTCCCTCTTCCTTGGCAGGGTTGTAAACTAGTTACATGTATACCGCCACCCTGCTGAGAAGAGGGAGGGGGAGGAATCGTGCCGCAGTTCAAAACAGCTGGGCCTAATGTCAAAGCGCCCTATACCATTGGAAAGTCTGTTTATTTCCCTTTTAAATGGTGCCACATTGGGAAGGAGCATTTATTTGTGGGATGAGCAGCAGAGCTGAGTATGTGGGTTGAACTCATTACTACTGACCCTTGTTTTGAGCTTCTGGTACCCCTAGATGATGGCAGTCAGGTACCTGAACATGGATCCTGCCACAGTGGTCAGAAGTTCCAAGAATCAACATGCCATGTTTGAGTAATCTGGATAGGCCTGTGTGATAGGGCAACATGAAGCTGGCGTTCTGCAAAACCAAGTTGCGCTCTAGCGCCATCTCCAAACTGAAGGACAAGCTCCATAAAACTGGGGATGTCAGAGACAGACTGCTAAGTGGACGTCCCAAAAAGACGACTTACAGGGTTTGCCGTCAAGGTTTGCAGGACAGTATGGCCGACCCCATCCCACCCAGACGATCCGGAACAGACTGCACACAGCCAACCTCCGTTCTCACAGGACTTCCAGGAGACCTGCCATGACTGCCCTTCACCGTCAGACCTGTTTGCACTTGTGTCAGCAACACATGCACTGGAATCTGATCATGTGGAGGAACGATATGTTCAGCAATCAGTCCAGATTCTGCCAGCAGCAGTTGGATTGAGGAGGTACCTCCATCACTGGAAAAGTCCCGATATCCTGATATCAACCCCACTGAACTCTTTTGGGATCAGCTTAGATGTTGTTGGTACCAGAGTGACTATCAAAACCTCATTCGCTGACTTGCGACGATTCTGGTTGAAGAATGGGATGCCATCCCACAGCAGTGTGTGACCAGGCTGGTGACCAGTGTTGTTACATTTCCAATATGTCTTATTTCTTCAGACTTTAGTCCACCAAACAACACCAAACAAGAGTCAATGGCAGAATAAGCTGCTTGGCATTGGCAGACAAGATTTGGCCATTTTTTTGGGGGCGCAACCCACATACTCAGCTCTGCTGCTCATCCCACAAATGCATGTTCCTTACTAATGTGGCACCATTTAAAAGGATAATAAACAGGCTCTCCAACGGTATAACATTTATTGTTGCAACAAAGAAATAGCAAACACAAATTTCCCTCTTTTTTGTGCTAGTTAAACCCTGGTATTGCAGCATGTGTAGAAGATGTAAAGAAAGCATCAATGAGCCTTTGAAATTAAGCTAAAAGCTCATTAGTTGCAATGCAAGAGATAATAGTGGATGATCAGGATACCACACCATAGCATTAGGAATTTCTTTTAGAGTGCTGATGTCACAGCTCCTGACCTTTGACCCCACAGAGCAGCAGTCTTCCTGAGTCAGACGTAAACAGTCTCACCTTTCCTCTAGATCTGTCGTCCTGTAAAACTTCAAAGCCTAATCTGTCATCATCTTCTCGTGTTGTCTTACTGTAGCTGGGGTTTTTTCCTCCCTACAGTTTGTCTCACAGGCGTCTCCTCGGGGAGGCATCGCTGCAGAGGAGCTGAATCTCCACGCTCAGCCCTCAGAAGCCGAGTTTGAGGGTAAAATAGATTAACTTTGATATTGTAATGAGGGGTTTCTCCAGGATCTAAAGCAGGTCAGGGCACCAGAGGATCAAAGACAAACAGCGCTGTATGCTAAACAGCAGTTTGGATCCAGGCGGGGGCAGATCTGCAAGCCTCGTGCTGTTTGTACTGTACCAACTGTTGTTAGGCAGAATAAATTATCAGGCAAAGTTAGCACAGAGTGGTTCTCTCAGATGGAGCTGCTAGACGTGCTAAGCTAGCTGTGCTGGTTCATTAGAGATGTTTTCACATCTGAACCCTCAAGGCTGTTTTAATCATGCTAATGTTCCCTACTTTTGTTGCTAGGAAGATTTCAGACTTTGATTTTTATTTTCAATCAGGGAGTCTTGAACATTTGTGACCCAGTTTTTAAATTTTCAGGCTCTAAACACTCTCGACCCATGCTTGAACCCAAATAAGTCATTAATATTCACGAGAGTTCACTTTTTATTCTTCTTCTTTTATGACTAAAATTTCTTCTTCTCAGTGTTTTTTCCACATTTTCTGCCAAATACAGATGCTCTTATGAGTGGGATGAGAAAGGCAATTTGTTTAAATGAAAACATTTTCCAGCACTTTATTCTGAAAGCATAACTTTTAAAGCAGATGGCTTTTTGATTTGTGCTCATTTACCTCATATAAAAAGATAAACAAGCCATAGTTGGCTTAAATAAGGGATATTTTTGGTAAACTTACGGGGGGAAAAAAGACTTTAAAAGGCTTGTTTTTTAAGAGAGGACGTTCTGGGTGAATGTGAATATTTTCATAGAGAAACATTTCTGATACATTCTGATTTTCATGTTATCCATCATATTTGCTGATAATTGGTAGAAACTCAGCTGTGTCTGCTTTTACACACCGTTGCCAATCCACACAGGTGAGTCATGTTGATGATGATGCACCTGCAGTGGCAGCTGGTGCATGATTCTCCAGGGGAAGTTTTACATCCTGGGCCAGGATAGACACAGGGTTGCCAACTTTTTTAGTGCCAAATGAGGGACAAACATTCAGTTTTGAGCTCAGAGCCACAAAAGTGTGTGTATAAGGTGCTGCTGTGGTTTACAGCGCTGTTTAAAAGTATTTGCCCCTTTCTGAGTTCTTATTTTTACCTCCGCCAAGGAGGTTATGTGATCGGGTGGGTTTGTTTGTTAGTTAACAACATAACTCAAAAAGTTGTGGGCAGATTTTGATGAAATTTTAAGGAAATGTCAGAAATGGCATAAGAAAGAACTGATTAGATTTTGGGACTGATCCGGATCACCGTCTGGATTCAGACCCAAAATCAAATCACCACGCTATGAAATAATCATATCTCGTAGTGTGACTAATCAATAATCACACTACGAGACGGAGATGTTTTAAAGCTAAATACAAAGCCGGAACTACACTCCAGACATGGCTGCTGCACTGTGTCACTCCGCCCAGTGGTTTACTCAAGAAATAGTTCAGAGTATTTGCTTCATGCATGGTACTGTTGCATAATTATACATTATTATTTCATAGCGTGGTGAATGTACAGGTCACAGCTTGTCCACGAGAGCGTTTTGGAGTTGTTGGATTGTGTATTTGATGAGTTTGATGAGGGAAAGCCAGAATACCGTCTGCTTACACTGAGTTGGCACAGCAGGTCTGAACTCGGCAGCGGCCGATCTAAAAACAGCTTGCACCGACAACTGAAGCTAACGAACCTATTACTAAGACTATAGGAATTATGGCAGTGGGCGAATTTGCCAAAATGTTGAAGTATCCCTTTAAGGGGGGCGTACACAGTGCAAATTCAATCAGATTCAAACACAATTTTTGAGTCGCACCACACACTTGGAAGTCCCGCAGAATTTCAGTTGAATCGTGCCTGATTTGTCGGGCAGCGTACAGAGAGATTGGGCAGCCAACCACGACCCGACGACAGCCTGATCAGCTGCTCCTGACTGGTTGGATGGATTTCTGACATGTCTGATATTTTTGTAGTGCACCTACAGAAACTCCGACAATAAAAGCAGAACCACGAGCAGAATCCTCAACTTTGGGACATTTTGGGACGTTTGTGTATGTTGGATAGAGACAGAGAGGATACGACCAGATACCACCTCAACTTTATTCAAACAAAACTTTCTGTCACAGTCTGTCTCGACAAAGTCACAGCCAGTGACTTTGAGCACTCAGGTCATGCATGACCATAGGACCATAATACCTAGTTTCTACAGTCTTATGACTTAGGTAAGTCAACAAGAAGTCCATTCATTCTTATGGGAATCTCCATGCTGCGCAGTGTGCCTACGAAACTCTTCCCTCCGTAATATTTCAATCTGAAATGTGGCTGGAGTGCATTGAAATATTGATCTTTTGCAGATGTCAGAAATACTGTATGGCAGTATGCCAGCTAACCAAGCTGCAAACTAGCTGACAGGCTATGATGGGTCATATTTAACAGCTTGATTTAATATGCAGTTTTAATCGCTTAAATATGCAATATATCAGGATTTATCAGTCGATACAAAGGGCTGTAAGATCTTTTTGGTAGTGTGACATATATAAAAAAGCAGGAAGAAATGAACATTTGAATGGCTCACCAAGTTAGCTAAGCTTAGCTCTTTGGACGTTCATATGCTCTTAAATGAAATACATGCTGTTTTCCTGGTTGGCCAACTTCTTCAATTATTTCTTGATATGCAACATGAGTCCTGTTTTATCTCAGTAATTCCAATAAATACAGATTCCAAGCTGCTTAATAGTGAAGTCAATATTATCCTCTCTTTGATGGCTACATGTAGTTTATCAACTTTTTAATCAATCCGTATGAAGTGCTGGTTCTTGTGTTGGACAGTAGGAGGCGTCATCCGTATATTTACAGATATACAGACATCAGTCACATAGATGGAAACAAGCTGTAAAGTGTGAGCAGGTAAATCCTGCCCGATGGTTGTGCATTGGAGTGTTTTCAGGCATGTCACCCTCTCTTTGTCTTTTTAGTGTGGACGCTGCTACCCTCCTCCACCCCAGCCACCTCCATTCCATTCATCAGCCTCTAGTCCAGATCCTCACAGGTCTTCTGCTTAATTCATCCTGCATATTTCAGTCTCCTCCTCTAAGCCACCTCATTGTTTTCTTGGTCTAGCATCTCAGAAGTCTACTCCTCATCTGATCCTGCATCCCTCATCAACACCACCAGTGTCCAGGCTCCATGAGGGGGTATCGTATTGCTGCTGTATGCCTCACTCTTCAAAATATTTTCAAAGTCTTAGGGATCATCAGGATGTTTTTAGTCAAATGTGAGATGAGCCTTTGTAGTGGTCAGCAGTAGGTTTGGCCTTGGAACTCTCCCATGGATGCCATTGTTGCCCCGTTTTCTTTCTCATTGTTGAGTCATGAACTCTGACCTTAACTGAGTCAAATGTGACTTGTAAGCCTGTACATGTTGATCTGGGTTTATTTGTGACCTCCTGGATGAGTTTTTGATGCGCTCTTGGAGTCATTTTGGTGGTCTGGCCACTCCTGGGAGAACATTATAGCTTTACTCTTGTAAACATCTTTATGTCTCTCTACAAGAGAAGATTGCACCATCATTATTATGTTTTCCTGAATACAAATGCAAAATCAAAAAACAGGGATCTAGTTTCTGAGAAACCACCATATATGTAAGTGTAATTCTTGGAAAGAAATACAGGCTTCAAACAAATGGGCACATTAAATTAAATTGAAGAAAATCTTTGATCTGTTCTGTGAGTTGAGATATTGAGTTAATAAACTGTTAAATTGAAGGTTATTTCAGACTGTTTCATGCTCTTAAAATACAGAAACAATGAGGGGCTTTGAAGCAGCAGTTTGCCCAGGGTTAATGATCACTGATAGCAGGGATAATATCACATTATGATCTTTAAAAAGAATATTTTATCTTTTAATTTCACTGCAGGGCAGACCTCTGGTTGCTTCTTTTCATTCTGAGAGCAGCTTAGTATTAAATTTGTAAGTGTTTTAAGAGAGACATTTCACACTAAATAATGAGAGAACATCTACTATCAAGGGCTTCAAGGTTGGAAGGACAAAGAGTAGACTGGGCATTTTTTTCCCTACTTACAGTATTTTGCTCTTTCAATGTGTTTGAGGCAGGATGGAATTAATTTAGACCTTCTCCTTCTCATTAGGTCTAACCATGGATCTATGAAACCACAGTCTATCTCTTTAGGACTAACCATGGATCTATAAACCACCAGTCCTTCTCTTTAGGACTAACCATGGATCTATAAACCACCAGTCCTTCTCTTTAGGACTAACCATGGATCTATAAACCACCAGTCCTTCTCTTTAGGACTAACCATGGATCTATAAACCACCAGTCCTTCTCTTTAGGACTAACCATGGATCTATAAACCACCAGTCCTTCTCTTTAGGTCTAACCATGGATCTATAAACCACCAGTCCTTCTCTTTAGGTCTAACCATGGATCTATAAACCACCAGTCCTTCTCTTTAGGACTAACCATGGATCTATGAAACCACAGTCCCTATCTTTCGGACTAACCATGGATCTATGAAACCACAGTCCATCTCTTTAGGACTAAGCATGGATCTTTAAACCACCAGTCCCTCTCTTTTAGGACTGTAGGACTTGTATAAATCCACCAGGTGTTGGTTCTAGTAAATGAGAACAGACTGTCAGCAGTGTTGATTCCAGTGTGAAATTCAATAAGACTCCAACTTCATCAGAATTTCTCTGATCCTGCTGAGTGTGAGACTGTTTTTTAGTTTATTCACACGATGAATAAAATATGAAACTGACAGAGGCTGAAATAGCGGATCAATAAAGAAGCAGTGAGATGATCACAGTTGTCAGATTACTTTTGTATTTTCACAAAAACAGCAGTGATATTAGAACAGCATGTGAGCCATTTTACACACAAGTGGACTCATCTTTTCTATAAAACATCATCTGAACTCTTAAAGCATGTTCACATCTGCAGGTTATGCCTGACCCACAGTTAACAGTTTTTTTTTAATCTGATTCGCCAAAGATAGCTTAAAAAACACATAGCATACACTATATAGACAAAAATATTTAGTTATCTGATAATTACACCAACAACCACAACATCTTCCAGTCTTCTTAGCACGCTTTCCACAAGATTTTGGAGTGTTTCTATGGGAAATAGTGTCCATTCATTCTGTAGAGCATTTATGAGTTCAGGCCAACGCCAAATTGAAAAAGGGAGACTGTAACTAAAGTGAATATTTTTCATCAAATTGATCTGTATTGTTTTGAATTTGACATTAACCTGCTGCTTACTGGGTGCCAAACATGTCTGGACCGGCTACATTTCTTGATTTAAAAATTTAGCCCAGTTGCATTTGTAATTGAAAAGCCCTGGCATATATATTCCCTTCTTTCTTGAGTCTGCTTGCTTATACAAAATGAAACACGATTAACATAGATTAAAAATGAATAATATTTAATCATGATTACTCTAAATTAATCCACAGCAACCCTGTGATTAATCTGATTAAAAATGTAATCGTTTGACAGCACTATATATATATATATATATCAGCCTTTTTAGAAATAATAAAAATAGAATTTAATAGCTTTCAGTTTTTGCCTTTATAAAAAGATTTCACAGCTATAAATAAAACGGAACTGGTCAACTAAAAAATGACTTTTTATTCTAATCTTGTACTGTCATTTATATTTTACCTTTACGGTGGCTGAGACAAGGTTTGTGTCCACTGGCAACAAACGTTCCCAGTCATTCTAATCAGCTTTCCTAAACATGAGAGCAAAAAATGACGTGAGAAAATCTTCATGTAGGATCCCGTTGACATGATTTCATTTTATGTAGAATGTTGCAGAAGAAATATTGGAAAAATGTGGGTATAAATGGGTTTACATGCCAACATAAAACAAAAAGATGTGCTTTAAGGTGTTAATTTTTCTGAAACATTTTGTTTGGATGTGTTTTTTTCAATTTTGAAATCCTAAAATAAAATCTGAGCTGGTGACGTTGTGGATATTACTTTTAGAATATGTTGGCCTTCTCTGGGGTCGAGACACTGCTCTGCTTGTTCTGGATGTTTCTGGTGATATATCTTCAGTGTCTTTAAATTTTATTTCTTTGTCTCTTAATTGTCAAATAAATCTCCATTGTGGCGATTTCAATTAAAGTTGAAAACATGTTTGAGGTTGTGTGTGATTTATCCCAGCTTTATTTGAATGATTCTTCCTCTCAGCACACCTCACATAGAAATATCACACTAGATCGTCTTTACTGTCATAAAATCAGGAATTTTCTGACTTCTGTTAGAAAAGACTACAGCCCCACATCAGCCCAATTATCTTTAAGCGTGTAGCCCCATTTATTGAATAATAGATAGAGACGTGCCGTATGTTAGCATGCAGAAGTGCAGAGAAGAGCACAAAATGAAGCGTGCTCTGATTTGGAGCAGAAAGTTGATGAAGTCAGCTGAAATGTGTCCTTGAGCTCTAAATGATTCCTCTGTGTCTGAATGTGATTCCTGCTTCCTGCAGACTTTAACTGACAGAAGCTTTTGGATGAAAAATTGAGCAGCAGCTTCCTCCACACGCTGACAGACAGATGAAACATTAAATATCCAGGAAGGATGATTGGAGGTCAGACGCTCGGCTGCCGTCTCTCCGGTAACCACATGATTACACCTCCTCCTCCTCCTCCTCTTCATCTCCGCTCTCCTTTTATCTTCTTTGCCTTTTCTTCAAATTTATCACCATTTCTTCTGGCTTTATCCCTAATTTCCTCCCTGTCTCCCACTTTTTCTCCCTATCTTGCTGTTTTTTTTCCTCCATTTTGTCCTCTTTGCAGTTTTTGTTGAGCCTGGAGCGTTTTCGTCTCCCTTCTCCTCTTTCTCTTTTTTGTTTTCTTGCTTACATCGATTGTTTTTTTAATTTTTGGCAGTTTTAGGTTCTCCTCCCCTCCCTTGTTCACTCGTCCCTTTTCTTTAATTTACTTTATGTCCCTTGTCTTTTACTTTAATTCCCACCTTTTACCATCTTCCCTTTCTAATCTCTCTTTTCCACACCGCTGTTTCTTTCCTAATTCTCATCTTCATGTCCGTTATTTCCACTCCCCTCCTCTCTCTCTCTTTATCGTCTCCCCCCTCCATGTTTTCTTTGTCTCAGCGACTCAAACCGGGCCGTTGAGGGGTAGGAATCCAAGATGGCGCCTGATTAGCATCAGTTAATTAGCTGTGATTGCGGCAGCAGAGTGGAGGGTTCATTAATTATCAGAGCTGATCTACATGCTGATACCACTGTCAAACATAAAAAAGTCAAATTATTTGGCACAGCAGTGATACAGAGATCATCGCCTCACACTGGGCTGTCAATGTTCCTGCAAACACAGACCTCCACATCCTCTTCTCATTCTGAAGGAAGACGATAAACAGATCTATGGTTTATAAACTTCACTTTTCAGTGAAAGAGTGGAAAAAATGAAGATCGCATCAAAGTTTTATGAGCATTTCTGAATTTTTAAAGAGACTTTAGTTGACTTCTTTTGGCTATGTTGTGGGAAATTGTGCCCATTCATTCTGGTGAGAGGTCAGGCACTGATGATGGATGAGAAGGCCTGGCTCACAATCTCTGTTCCAGTTCAATCCAAAGCTGCTTGATGGGTTTGAGGTCAGGGCTCAAGTTCTCAACATCAAACTCATGACACCATGTTTTATAGTCCTGCTTTGTGCACTGAGGTACAGTTATGTTTGAATAGAAAAGGGCCTTTTCTAAGTGTTGCCACAAAGTTGGAAGCATAGCGTTATCCAAAAAGTCTTTATATGCTGAAGCATTAAGATTGGCCTTCACTGGAGATAAGGTGGCTAGCCCAAACCTTAAAAAACAGCCTCACACCGTCATCCCTCCTCCACCAAACTTCACAGTTGTCACCGTGCAGTCATTTAGGTAACGTTCTCCCAGCATCCACCAAACCCAGACTCACTGATCTGGCTGTAAACAGAGATGCGTGACTCATTTCTCCACAGATCATGTTTCCACCCCCCAAAGTCCTATTTCACCTTTTGCAACCACACTTAAAGTCACTGAGCTCTTCAGAACGACACACTTAAGATCATAAATGTTTGCAGATGGAGTCTGCATGGCTAGGTGCTTGATTTCAAACACCTGTGGCAAAAGGTCAGATTGAAACACCTGAATACAAGTTGTTGCCAAATACTTTTTCTATGTAGATGCCATTAAAAAAAAAAAAAAATCAACAGAGTTGGTGGTAGGGTTTGTTTCTTAGAGCGGTGGTTCCCAACCATTTTTCCTTGTAGCCAGGGCACTCTCTCTCCTGGAGCCCTCAGTAGCACGGACCCGAGCCTTCCCCACCTTCCTCCTGCACTATCGCTTTGTCAACAATAAATGTGTTAAAACTTCTTTACAGTCTGGGTTGTATTCTGGGTCCAACATCCACCACATGTCACACGTACTCTTATTTGAAGGACCTTCTCTGAAAAAAGAGCAGTTCTGCTTTTAATAATGAAACTGTTTAGTCCGCTCAGCACTCCTGGGTTAAATGTGTTGTGATGTATATCATTTGATGGTATAGTGATGAAATAGAGGCGCCACATGTGCCAGAAATCATAGCATTTCTTTTCCCTGTATTATCTATTAACTTTATTTCTATAGCACCTTTAAAACAGATGTTTACAAAGTGCTTTAACAGACAGAGCAATAGCAAGAACTTAAGGATTCACAAAATAAACAAATTAGCAATCAACCAAACCAAGAAAGTCTTGATAATCAAACGGAAAATTAAATCGAGCCGAAACAGTCGACGGAATTAGCAACACTGAAAGAAAATGGAATGACATAGATGACCCTGAAGGCAGTTAAAATAGTAAAAGATGAAAATATCCAGGAAAAGACAGTATGATATGATATGGAAGTAAAACTAGATACACACATATTAGACGACAACATCACATCATTAGCAATAAAACAAAAATAAAACAAGAATATTAAAAGGAGATAAAAGAGAAAGAACAGGTAATAAATTGAAAATAGAGGATATTAGGATGACAATGGAAGGAAAAGTCAAGAATAAAAGGAGCAAGAGCAGAAAAATGAGTAAAAGAGTGATTATCAGAGGTGGGACAAAGTCATTGTTTTGCAAGTCTCAAGTAAGTCTCAAGTCTTTAATCCCAAGTCACGAGTCAAGTCTCAAGTAAAGACAAGTTGAGTCAAGTCCGAAGTCATAGGTTTGAAATTTTCAAGTCCTTACAAGTCATAAACTCTGTTTACCAAATAAATGCCATTTTAACAATGTAACAATCTATTAAATTTGACAAATACAATGAATGCATTTTGAATTGTTTTATTTTTTAAATAAAATCAGACCAGTGTGACAGAGCTTAACCACACAGAAAAAGAGTGCTGACATAGCCTTCAGGATAATCAGTGCTAAGCGGCCCACCAACAAATGAACTTATGAAGACGTTGTACAGTCATTTTAACTCATCTAATGTGAGTGTGTGTGTGTCTGTGTGCTGAGTGTGTGTATATGTATAGGTGTGTGAGTGGATCTATAGCATTTGTGTGTGTTTGTAAGTGATCATGTTTGACTGGTCAACATTTGGTTTAAGGTGTTATAACCAGTTCTGAACCTCAAGTTATGTGTTATGTGTTAAGTTATAAGACCTCAAGTTATGTGAACACAATGACTGCCTCCTAGTGAATAAACAAAAAAAGAGCTGATGAATCATGGGTGTCTGTTTGGGTATTTATATTTCATATTTTGACATTTACTGTAGTTTTGTGACTCTGTTAACTTAAAGTTATGCTTTTTATTTATTTTTTTTTCCCTCTCATTATTAATACTTTTAGCTAAAGGGGGAGGGTCCCCATATTGGTCTTTGCCCTGGGCCTCCAAATGGCTTAAACCGGCCCTGCTTCACATCTGCAGCTCCCCCTCGCAGATCGTTCTGTTCTGCCAGTTTGTTGCTTTCATTTTTCTGTTTCTACCCTTTTGACAATATTTATCATTAGTACATTTAAAATCAAATAAAACACCCACATTTGGACAAGTTTTACTCAATTTTACATTATTTGAAAATGTGATCCATGTGTGTTTGGCTCATTGATGATTATGATGCGCATCGGAGTATGGGAGAGCATTGGCAGGGAGTGACTGAAGAAATGTGTTACAACGAGGGCATTAGAAGCTTATCTTGGAACACAAGACAGCACAGAAGTTAAAGTCTGTCTTCTTTGTGAGGACTTAGATTTATAGAGGATTTCGGGAGGATTTTTTAAAGGAAGCCTTAAAAGTGCCGCAACTGGTCACTAAAGAGCCACATGCGGCTCGAGAGCCGCGGGTTGAGCATCACTGCGTTAGTTGAATACTTTGAATGGGGGCAAATTTTACTCAACACACTCACTGAAAATCTCAAGTATTTTCAAGTCATTGGACTAAAGTCCGAGTCAAGTCCAGGGTCACTGATGTCAAAGTCCAAGTGGAGTTGCAAGTCTTTGATGATACTGTCAAGTCGAGTCCAAAGTCATCAAAATTGTGACTCAAGTCTGACTCGGTTCCAAGTCGCGTGACTCGAGTCCACATCTGTGACGATTATAAAAGTAAGTTAAAGGAAGTGACACATAAAAGCATTTCTGTAAAAGTGGGTTTTAAGGAGTGATTTAAAAGATGTCACTGAATCTGCTAGCCTTATCTCCTGGGGCAGGTCGCTAGAGTCGAGGGGACAGCAAAAGCCCTGTCTCCTTTAGAGTTGAGTCTCGACTTTGGAACAACCAGGAACCCCCCCGAGGATCTAAGGCTGTGTGATGGCTCATAAGGGGTCAGCATATCAGTAATATAACCCATAAGAGCCTTAAAAGTGATCAGTTAAATCCTAAAATCAATTCTTAAAGAGACAGGAAGCCAGTAGAGGGAAGCGAGGATATTTGATGTTTATTAAACAGTGCAAGAAGAAATCTTGTCTGCCTTTCTTTTTTGACAAAAGGTGGTGTTCATTTTGCTCAGAAGTCTTAAGGTCTTACATTTGTTTTTTTAAAGTTTATAAGAACCATGACTAACATAAAGCCAGCATGTCTCACATCCATCAGGGAAAAAGCCCAAAGTTAGGAGTTTAGGAAGGGCAGAATCTTTAAGAAAGTTGTTGGTGAGTTATTGGCTGAACTCATTGTAACTCATTAAAGAAATGTTGTCCACTTCTTGATAAAACTGCCGGTGTAGCTACATCCAAAGCCATTGTATACCAATACAACTAAATCTCAATAATGACTGCAAACTCACGGCTGGTTTGGAGAAGAATGAAAACATCCTCTTCACCTTGAAAAGGTACAGAAAGTCAAGATATTTTGTCCAGTGATGAAAAGACTGCCTCTACTATCGCTCTATCCGAGCTAACTGCTTCAGTATGGACAATAATATGACGTCTTCTTTAAATATGGATATTTATGAGACAGGGTGTTTACAAGTTAATGTTTAAAGTTGAGCATCCTCAGAAACAGGCACGGATCCATCAGAGGAGAGATGGGAAAAATTCCAAACACTGATTGAAGAATAAGAGATCAGCAGAGCATTGAGGCATAGTTCTTGGAATATCCTGTTAACACAACAGGAAGTGAATGAAACCCACAAACACAGCAGCAGCAGAGGGAGGGTGTGTGTCTGTCTGAGTTTGTGGCGCATCGTCGTTGGTGTTTCTGAAGGGAGGCTGACAGGAGCGATGACAGCCAGTCTCCCGCCTGTCAGGATGGAGACACAGAGTAAGGGATGGAGTTCAGCTTCAAAATGGCGGGAATGCTGCCGTTCTGGGAAGGGGGAATTACGTTGTGCGTCAAACAGAGGAAAAACGTGGAGCCAAATGTTTCCTTCTTTGGCGTCAGTGCGGCTGCAAGCATCTGTCTCATTAAATGGAGGCAGACGATGGAGAAATGTGGAGAGTGAGTGGTGTTTACTCCCATTTTACTGAGTCAGAGTTTGTTCACAGAGTCTGGAAAGCAAACACACACTTTGTTTGTTTGCAGCGGAGAAAACTCTCCACCCATTCAGAGGAAGTGACAGAAGGTAGACTTCTACAGAGAGCTGGAAAAGTTTAGAAGGCTGACTACAGTTTGAAACTCACCGTGGAGACGGCACATTAAATGCCATCTTCTGTTTTTCTTTGTTAACTCAAATTATACAAAATCAGATTTTAACATTCAGCTATGACTCTTACATGGACAGGATTTTGTTAAGATCAGGCACCGAAACTGCAAAATAAAAGGAAAATAAAGGTTTGGGTGTAGGTAGGTTCACTTGTTACGCAGATGACACCCATGCGTACCCTTTCACTTCAGGATTACACAGTGATAGTGACGGGCAAGTGGCCTTCAGTATTAACTAAACCCCATTCATATGCATCCATATATATTCAAACACCACTGATGAAACAGTTGGACCAATGAGGGGTTTAGTGTCTTGCCCAAGGACACGTCAGCATGTGTTCAGAACCCAGACCTTCTGGTTGTGAGATGACAGACTCTACCTACTGAACCACAGTCTGCCAAAATGTAACCAAATTTTCCTGACGGACAAGTTTAATTTTTTCTATAGACTGATAAATGTGTTAGAGATGGGTGTAGCCACTGTGACTTCAACTGTGAGTTCTCAAAGCCTCAGGTTTTACACTTTACTGTTGCTTTAAAAGCTAAATGTTAGCTTTACTGATGAAGAAATGACTGGAGAAGATCACTGGTAAACTCAGAGGATGTCCCAATGTTCAAAAAATGCTGCATAATATCCAATTGGATGCTCCTATGGTAAATAAAACAAGAACGGGGTGCTCTCCCAGTGAAAATACCTGCAAAGTGCACTCAAAGGTGCCCTTCCAGTACAATGAGTCCTGGACCATATAAACAAGTGTTTCCATGGGTGCCCCTCCAGAGACAAGTGCCCTCCAGGGTGCTCTGCCATCAGACAAAGGTCCTGAAAAGCACCCATCAAGTGATAAAGTGCTCTCATCAGTGGAAAAGTGTCGTCAAGGTGATGACGAACCCTCCAGAGTCGACTTCCAGAGGCATGGTGCCCCGTAGTCGTTATTCCACAGGACAAATCTGAAGACTCCTCAAGAGCGCTCTTCTAATGGACAAATCATGATAAAGTGCCCTCAAGTGACCCCTCCAGTGCCAAAGTGCCCACCAGGGTGAGCTTCGAGTGGTAAAAAATGTGACCTAGGGTCCTCAAAGGTGCGCTTCTAGGGGACAGAATGTGATCGGGTGCTGAGTTATTGGATAAAAGATGATAAAGTGACCTCTAGTCAACGCCTACATGGGACAACTTTTTAAGTGCCTTTTTAGAGAGTAGACAAAAAGTCGTGAAGTACCTGGTAGTGTGCTGTAAAGTGTACCTCTGAAGGATAGAGTGCAGCTGTGCCTTTAACTCCTCAATATCTTTTTTTTTTCAGACATCCTGCCGTGTGTATCTTTTGAATAAAATGGTCAGATTTCTCATCAGCTTAATTACAGAGGTGTAGAAAATTCAATCATATAAAATATATTTAAAATTAACACAGTTTCCAACTATTTCCCTATAAATGCTATTTTGTTTGTTGGTGCAGACTGCATACAACAGGTGCTCCCGTTGCTGTTTTCGCCCCTCAAACATCCTTAGTGCCAGAGATCGTGACTATAAACTCATTAGAAAAATATCCACTGATGAAATAAATCAACAGTTTTCTTCAGCTTTTTCGGGTTCGGGTCGCAGTGGCAGTAGGCTAAGCAAGTCATCCCAGACATTTCTCCCCAACAATATTTTCCAGCTCCTCCAGAGCTCTGGGTCTACCCCAGGGTCTCCTTCAAATTGGACGTGCCCAGGAGATCTCAACAGAGAGGCGACCAGGAGCCATCCTGAACCACGTCAACTGTCTCCTTTTGATGCAAGGAACAGCGACTCTGCTTCGAGATCCTTCCTGATGTCTGAGCTCATCACCCTATCTCTAAGGCTGAGCCCAGACACCCTCCTGAGGAATCTCATTTCAAGCACTTGAACCCATGATCTCATTCTTGTGTTCACTACCCAGAGGTCATGCCCGTAGGTGAGGGTTGGGACAAAGATCTACAGGTAAATTGAGAGTTTTGCCCTCCGGTTCAGCTCCCTCTTCACCATGACGGTGCGGTACAATGTCAGCAATGCTGCCCCGATCCCCCTGTCAATCTCGCGGCCCCTTCTACCCTCACTCGTGAACAATACCTTGAGGGAATTGAACTCCTTCACTTGGGGCAAAGACAGTCTCCCCGACCAGGAGGGAGCAACCCACCGTTTTCCAGCAGAGAACCATGGCCTCGGATTTGGAGTTGCTGACCCTCATCCCAACCACTTCGCACTCAGCCACAAACTGTCCCAGAGCCTGCTGGAGGCCCCCGTTGAAGAGGCCAACAAAACCACATCATCTGCAAAAAGCAGAGATGGAGTTCTGACGTCACTCAGCCGAAAACCCTCCTGTCACAGGCTGCGCTTGGATGGATGGACGGACGGACGGATGAATGGATGGATTAAATCAAGGTAGATATGAGCTTTGTTTGCCTCCTTTTTTTTTTTTTTTTTTTTCTCAGTTTTGGAGATTTTTTGTTTTTTAATCCAAACCGATGATTCATCCATGAAACTGCTGCTGGAGTTGCCAGTTGTCTAAAACTTCTTCGATGCTCTTTTTTTTATGCACTTTCACTGACTGGAAACTCCGCTGCTCATCCTGAACTGATATTTTTCATAATTGTGTTTTTATTCAGAGTTAAATCCTGGATCTCTTTCTGTTCAGTACCAATCTAATTACCAGTGAGATGAGGACTCTGACAGGTTCCTCTCCAGGGTCACCACTAACAGCCCAGTGTCTCCAAATGAAATCTGCTCTAATCTTTAATTTTCAAGCTCTCAGAAGTGGAGTAAAACCTCTCTTTGTGCGCCAGGATGTCTGAGGAAAAAACTCATCAGAGCTCAAAAAGCATTTTGGAGTTTAAACCCTTCAAAAAGTGGCAGAACGAGGCCAAGCAGACAGATGGCATAATTCTGCTCCAAAATAGAAAAGCCATTAACGGTGAGCTTGAAGATTTGTCTGCTGTGTCCGACTTGGACCGCCTTTGTGACCCCCGACTGAGTCCCTGCCTCTCTAATTGAATCGCTGCATTCCCTACCCATCCTCTTCCTCGGACACGCTCACTCTCACACTTCCTCTTCGTCGTCTCTCTGAATAATGCTGAGTAGCTGAAAGAGAATCCTCATATCTCCCCGGCTCTGGGATTATGAGCCGGGGTATAAAGCTGCTGGAGGTAATTGGTTTTGGTTGGGTGGGGGAGCTTTGGGGAGGGCTTTTCTGAAAAGAAAACTCCTGCAGGAGGCATGAAGTTTGTCAACTTACTCCACTAATGGGGGTAAACACTGTCAGGATGGGTTTTAAAGACACTTTTCAAAGAGTCTCTGCGGTACAAGATTAAGACGGAGCTGAGAGCAGCAGCAGCAGCAGCAGCAGGAGGAGGAGGAGGAGGAGGAGGGATCCGTCTACCACATGGAGATGAGGCTCCATGAAAATTTAATGCCTCAAATTACATTTACATTTTTTATTTTGGCATTAAGACGCTCTGATCTAGTGAGGAAAGATGAAGGCTCAGCGTGCCCCGACACTTCAGGAATAGAGACGTGAAGTTCTTCAACGTGGCTCCAGAGTGATAATGTGTTGGAAACAAAAGCCTCCGGTCGAAATCATGTTTTCTTCACGCAGCATTAAAAAGTCATATTTTCATAATTACACTAGCAGAAACGCGAGTCCCCTGTTGTTCTGTCATTAGCTTAGTGTCACAGAGCTACTGCTTGGAATGAAAACCACTCCTCGTCTGCTGGTGTTTGGAAGTTTACAGCTCTATTCCTGCCGGATCAGTGATACATAGAGACTTTTAGTTTTCTGGCACGTTTTCCACCAGATCTGCACACCTTTTACTGACATTCAGTCAGGAACACCCTCATCATAGATCTTACCATGCCTGTCAAGATGATACAGTTTGGTTTAGACATGAAGGCTGGAATCTCATGGTTGGTTGTTGGCAATCATGTGATCCTGAATGTTTGCTGGGGTTATTAAGTAGGGGACAATGATTAGGAATCAATGGTAACACAGGGAAGTTAGTATTTAACTGCTTTAAATCGACCTGTAAACTGCAGTTCTCATCAGGTTAAGCCAGGGATGTCAAACTTAATCACAGCAGGTGCCGAATTTTGAATTTGGATTCAGCCTGAGAGCCTAACAGAGTCTCCACTAATGAATTATGGGGGGAAGGGCACCTTAGCACTGATCATAAATTATTTTGAGATTGGAAAAATTAACATGAATTTTTAAATCTGGAAAAAAACAAAAAACAAAAAAAACAACAAAAAAAACAAACAACCAAACAAACAAACAAACAAAAAACTATTAGCTCAAAAGGTCAAAACAGCATTTGAAGCCAAAAAATGTTCTGTAAAGGGAAAAATATCAGATAAAATTTGAAATCATGAGTTTTAAAGATCAAAATATGAGATAATATTCAAAATCTTTGGTTTAAACTGTCAAAGCATTAGAATAAATAAATAAACTTTGAGTTTAAAACGTCAAAATAATTCTTCAAATTTAAAAGCAGGGGCCGGATTTGGGGTTCAGGTCTAACCTGATGGCCTAATAGGCTCACCTTTTCAACCAGAAACTGTCCACCTCATTTCACCAGTAATAAGATATGATAAAAAAAAAAAAAAAAAAAAAAAAAACGCACCGATGAGAAATGATTTTGAGGTTAAAAAAGTAAAAGATGAGTTTGAAGGCTCATAATCTGAGAAAAGTAAATGTATTAGTTCAAAAAGGTCAACACATGAAAATGAGATGGAAAAATTATGTTTTTAAAGGCAAATATATCAGAAAGAAAGTCAAAATCATCAAGCCAATCAAGTCAAAATATGATTCAAAATTTTAAATTGTGATTCTTAAAGGTCAAACTATCGGACTATAAAGTCAAAGTTTGGAGTTGAAAATATGAGATAAAATACAAAATTATTAGTTAAAAAGGTCAAAATATGACTTAAAATTTTAAATTATGTATTTAAAAGCTCAAAATATTATATAAGAAGTCAAAATTATGAGTTTAAATGTTCAGAGTATGAACCAAAAAGACAAAATCCCAATTTTGAGTCATTTTTGTGAGATACAAATGAATTTATTTTTCAACATTCCTGACTTTTTATCTAATTATTTTTACTCCTTACTTTTTCAGATTTATTGACTTAACAAAGACATCTTAAATCATCAAGGAGAATTTCACATTTTTATACCTGAGGAAATCAAGAAAACTGCATACTGATGGGCCAGTTATAACAGAAATATCATATGATCTTGCGGGCCAGATTTGGCCCCCTGGCCGTTGAGTTTGACACCCAGGGTTTAAGCCATTTACCTGGTGTAAAGGCGATCAATATCCCAATTTACTCTGCCCTGCAGGTCCAGTGTTGTCTATCCAGATGAAAGGAGGCGTGTAGAGCTAAGCGGCTAGCTAAGCCCCTTTAACATAAAAAATATTACAGACATACTTTCAAGTGAAACCGTGGAGTTCCATCAACCGAGTAAGCTTTGTTCGGTAAAAGACTCGATAAAGACTTGAGCCTGTGCTACAAAACGGCTCAATTATGTGAGCTACAGTAGCTAGCTCCTGTTTCAGTGCCAGTTTCCTTTCCCTCCATTCTTTGTCGTCATTAAACCTGCGAACCTTGCAAAGCAGATGGATTCGCCCATTTCCGTTTTTTCTCACTGGCGAATCCATCTTGCAAAGCTCCCGTCCGAGCCGTCTGGGCCCGGTTAGAAAGTGACAGGACCAATTAGAGACGAGGGGCAGTACTTTCAGCCGCGGCAGAGTCATGACGTAAGCAAGCAGCGACAAGAGGCCAGTGCAGTTATGGCTTCTATAGCGTATGTTTTATCAGAACTCGACATTTCTTCGTTAAAAGAAGAACAAAGAACAGCAGTGAGGTTTTTTTTTCAAAGATGTTCTGATTGGCCTGTAAAGATGTGACAGATAGAACGCTCATCCAATTACCATCCAAGGTTGATAGACGGAAAGGGCAGAGGCTTTGAAAAAAAACTTGGTGATTGGATGAGCAGGCCAATCAGAGGCTGTAAACTTCATGGTGTTCGAGTAATGAGGGGAAAAAGGTGGCATCAGGTGGAGAAACAAGTCAAAAAATTAAAGATTAAAATTCAAGATTAAAAAGGCCAGGAGTTAAAATCCCTCGTCACACAAAAATAAGGTTTTTAGAGAATTTTTTTGACTACAATTTGTTTAAATAAAGTCATAAATCTAAATTATGAAAACCCATCCACATAGTTGGGACTTTATTTTCTCTGTGTAAAAATGCTGAAACACATAAACTGAAGAGGAAATGTGGATATAAAATCACAGAGATAAGATCTAGGTTTACGTTGAGGGTTGGCATCTATTTGTGCTTGCTAGAGAGTCTGTTCAAGGAAGGAGAGACGTTTTAAAGGTTGTGTTGGTGCTCTGCCAGAGTGACACAAACGTCCCAGAAATGTCAGCAAATAAAGAGTCTTAAAAACTTTCCAAAGTGTTCCCTGGCCTGTGCTAACTCTCTGGAGGCTGAGAGGCTGTGACGGTGGGAGTGTTTGAGCGTGTTCGGGCTGTTAGCTCATGTGTCTGTATGAATATAAATGTTCCTGCGAGCGTGTCATTCCTCCTCTGTCAGCGGTTTGAGCTCCCGTCTCCAGGCCTCAGCCGCCCGCTCTGAGAATAAAACGCGTCTTCTTTGATTGACAGCTCGGTGCGTAGAGCTGAATCCAAAATCCCAGCATGCTGTGCTGCAGCCTGCATCGACGCTTCATGCTGCGCGGGGCCTTGATATTGTTTTGTGGTGTTGGATGTTCCCCCCCTGGGTTTGAGTCCCACCTGATCATTCGTATGACTTTCACTCTGCCTTCAGCTCCCAACAACAGGAAGTAAAAAAGAGACGCTGTGAGAGGAGAAAAATAGCTTTTACCTGAAAAACTGAGACATTCAGAGTCCTCAACACAACATCTCCTGGTTTAAACAGGTTATAGTGAAAATTTCACTGCAGTGAAAGTGTCTTAAACTTCTCTCATAATGAGCGACACTGAAGAGGCCTGATTCTGTCACAGTCTAGGAGAAAATTAACTCCTTCTCAGCTGATTTAATCCCTCAGTTAACATTTTCCTAATGACTTTATTGTTGTAGTCATCCTCTATCCAGTTGGATGTTCATTTTCTAAATTTTAGCCTCATTTAAAATTGATTAGCTGAAATCCTCCAAACCACAAAGCCTCATACATCAGTGTCACCAACAGAAGTTTTTTTTATTAAATTAGTCCCCTCCTACGGCGTGTATGTTAGCTGCACGCTGGCGATCTTTTCCTGTCTTTCTTCATAAGTTTTACCTCCATAAATCTCCCTGCAAGTGACTTTATTTGTGTCTAAATCAGTGATTTTCAACCTGCAACCCCCAAAATAAAGGTGCCAGAGACTGGGGACCCCCACTGTACCCAAAGGTGGCTGAACACTGCCATGCACATTCAAGAATAGTCGTGAAGACAAGGCTGCCCATTAGGGGGGGGAAATGGGAGAGCTTTCTGGGTCCCAGCCAACCCAGGGGCCAGCAAAATCACGATCCATTGTAAAGTTAGGGCTGCAGGGTTTTATATTTAATCTAAATGATAACCACTCTTATCAAAGAAACTAATTTTAACTCATTTGTGTGGTGAGAAGCCCTCTTAAAAATGTAAATCCTTTTGAAACAAGATTAAAATAAATTAAAAATTGCTAAAATGGGTTAATAATGGCACAAATAGTGGGAAAGTTGGTGAAATTGGATTTTAAAAGTAGCAGAAATTGATTAGAAACGCCAAAATTTAGATAAAAGTGGCAAAAAATAACCAAGAAAATGGCAAAAATGGGTTTAAGTGCCAAAAAACGGGCATTGTAAGTGGTAAAAAGGGTGTAAAAAGAGGCTGAAATGGCATTACAGTGGCAAAAATAGGTGGAAATTCTGTGAAATGGGATGAAAAATTATAGAAACTTACAATAAAAGGGTTAGCTGAGGCAGAAATGGGTTAAACTGACAAAAATGAGCGTATAAAATTGTGAAATGTGGCTTACAAAGTGGTAAAAGGGGTTGACAGTGGCAGTAATGAGTCAACAGATCCAAAAATAGGTGGAGAGTGGCAAGATTTGGTTTAAAAGTGGCAAAGATAGGCAGAAAAAAGTGGTGGAAGGGTTTAAAATTGCCAAAGAATGGGTTTTACATTGCAAAAATTTGTCAAAATTTGGCAATTTTTTAAAAATGATCTGGAGATACTTGGAGACGAATCCAGGAGTGTATGCAAAAGTTTTTTTTGTAGTATCGGCATTTCATCTACACGGAAACGGCGTTTTTCTTAAATCCAACACGGAGAACAACCAGAAGGGCAACTAGAAGAAAATTTGTGTCAGTTTTCTGTGATCTGCTTCTCTCTTTTGGTGCATTTCCGTGGCAGCAATACAGCGCTGCAACGATCCTGTCTTTACGGAAAACCTTTTCAAAATGAAACGGCATTATATCGGGTCCGTACTCCAACGTTGAAAGCCAGCATGAGGAGACACGTCCTGTTGCAATTATAATAAAGGAGAAAGAAAGAAAAAGAATAGAACATGTGGGTATTCATCTTTTTTAATCTTGGCATTTCAGTGCTAAAATACTGCAACTCTAATAGAACAAGAGGATATCAACAGTGTGCTTGAGTTAGTCTTACTTTATTCGTATTCTCCTCGTGTTCAGAGAGAAAGTTGTGAGAGTTCAGAAATGTCCCCGTAGTGCAGCTGTTTGTTGGTGCTCACAGAATCAAGAAGACTCAAACACGAGTGCTTTGTTCTTCAGGGCCTGCCAACCTCCACCAGATGCATCGACGGACAAAAGTGACACACAAACACGAACTGCCTCTCTCCCAACAGTCGAACACCATCTGCATGACCATATGCGAGCTTCAAACTCTGCTACAACTGCTGCATGCAGACACACACTCGTTCAGACTCACACAAAAGCACACAGGCCCACACAGACTCACACAGACACTCCTGAGGCCAGGTGTAAACAAGCTTGTCTCCCAGCAGATGTGTTTTCTGTCATTCTGCATATTGTTCCACCACACCGGCTCCAAGCTGTGTTAGTGTGTTGTCTACCTCTGACAGCTTGATGCCTCTAAAACCTTTCTTGGCTCCAAAGGATTGTCACAAACACACACTCAAAACACACACAAATACACAGCGACACCTCCAAAAGCTGTGTCACGCTGCACATTTTCACAGTAGAAGAAGAGAAGAGCACCTTTTCTTCTTCTCAGGCTTCTCTGTTTACTGTATGAGTGAGTTTGAGTCTGTTTTTTTAAACATCTCCTCCTATTTCTTTATTGATTTATTCACCTAAAGCGACTTTATTTGGACAAAGGTTGGAGTTGGCACTCAGTCAGTCTGGATCAAGCATTAAAATCAGGCTTCATACAAAGTTTTCCTTCTGAAAATAAAATAAAATCACAGCTGCAGTGTCCTTGACCTTCAATAATTCTCTGTTCCTCGATAAAACCATTTCTTTTTTAAAGTTCTCCCGTCAACCCGACCCAGCTCTCATCCAAACTGCCTATTTTCAATATATGGGACAGCCAGTGTGTCTGACTTATAAGCATGTAGAAAGTCCAGGTAGCACAAGTTTGGCTACATCATATAGGACCAGGAAAAAGGCCTTCCTGCAGACCTTCAGCAGATGTTTGTTATTACTTAGCTGCTAGTTGTGTTTGCTGGCGATACTGCTTATGTGTGTCAGAGATGGGATATGATCATATGACTTCTACCTCCCCAGGCCCATGCCCCATCGCTACAGGTATCCTCCCAGCTACCCCCTCCATGACGCACCAGTTGCCCCCAGCGTCTGGACCGGGCTCGGGAAAGCGTGCCAGTCCCCTTTAAAAGTGCAGCTGCCATTCCTGAGCATTTCAGCATTAGACACAGGGTCTTGCCAACAAGTTGTCACAAAGGAGTCCAGTCAGCACCTGTAGCCATCTGTCAACATCCAGGCCTCATAAGAGTGTAGCAAGGACCGGAAGGACCAAGGACCTAAAGACTCGGTTACATCCATGGTCAGATACTGGGTGTGCTGCACTGTCTTGCCCAGCAAACCCATCGCTCCATGAGTAACTCCAACTCTGCGGTTTATCTCAGCCTCGCAGTATATGGATCCATGGATTACTCTGCCAAGGCAGGTGAATTGCTCTACAACTTCCATACTCTCACCATTCAAAGACAGATTCCTAGGCAGCATCCAAGGTGACTGGATCTTTGTTTTGGACCAGGAGACATCCATTCCCAATGCTTCAGCCTCTTGACTCAGCAAGTCAAGCTCCCCCACAAGGATAACTCCGCAAGGATCACGACATCATCAGCAGAGTACAGCTTAGTGATCTGGACATTGCCAAATGATACCCCCCAGCTCACTGCTCCCGTTACCCGCCCCATTATCCAGTCCATACTAAAGAGCGAAGGGGCTGAGGCGCACCCCTGCCTCACCCAAAGCATTCACCTGATGCATCTTGGCCTTCAAGCCTGTCGAGTCTCCTTGACAGTTGGTGGGTCACAGCCTACTGGTGGGGCCACTCTCAGTGTGTCTGAGCTCCATTTGGACCTCACAGCTGAGAAGATCTACCAGATACAACTCCTTAAAATAGCCAGACCATCGTTACTTAAAATAAGACTCCTTTGTCAGGATTGTGCCATCAGGCACCTTTACAGCAGTGGAACGTGGAGAGGGTGCAGCTGCTTTGAGATTCTGTACGGCCCTGTAGGTTGGGCAGGCTTTGCTTGAACCCAGGTGGCTTTTTACCCTCTCACATGGGCTGCAAACCCTGGCATCTATCTACATCACCCTTACAGCCTCGTATCAGTCTCCGGCCCAGACCGGTTTTGCCATCAAGTCTTGCACTGCGACTCGCCTCAGTGAAGGCAGGAAATGAAATCAAACATGCTCTACTTTCTGTCATGAGGAATCTGAGATCTGTGCTTGATGGTCGTTCACCATGATACACCACATACATTATTTCTGATTACTCTGCAATTTGTAATTAGTTATGTAATTCAGGAAGTTCTTGTGTAATGCAAAAGGGTTTAAAGGTAACTCAAACTTCCACGTATCATGCATCATGTAACATCTTTTACTGCCTAGTTTATGTAACTCTCAGACAAAGTACACTGCCACATGTAAACCTGTCTTTGTCAGACTCTAAATAAGCTCATGTCATCCTGTAATAAATCAAAGAGAATCATTAAAACACGCACTTGTTTATTGGTCATCTTTCTCTTTCCTCTGAATCAGAAGTGGGCAAGGCCTACGTTTGCATGCGGAATCGCACTGACATAGGCTTGGCCTGAACTCAATAGTTATCTAGCAAGTTTTCAGTTATAGCATTGGTGTCAGAAGTGGGATATTAAAGCACTGATGAGTCCCGAATTCCTACCATGGTTGAAATCCTGCTATAAGCGTGCTGAAAACATCTTAATCTCGGCTTTAGGTCTATTAGCTTCTCATTATAGGAGTATTTGTTTAGTCTTCTCAAGAGTTTAGTTAGAGTCAGTTGGATGGGAGCACTGGTTTAGTTTCCCATTTTTCTCTGTGATATTTGGAAGGGGAGCTGATTGTTTTCTGGGCTTCTTCCCATTTTGTTCTGTTTTTTCCCACCTCCCATTGTGTGATTTTAATGGTTTTTCCTCGGGGAATAACTTTAAGAAATCCAGATCTGTAATTGCGTCCCAGTTTCCTCACTCCTGCCATACAGTCCTTTTGTGGATCTGGCCCTCTGTTTGCAGCATTTTCCTCACAGATGGTCATATGCTGCTACGCTGGTTTTATTCATTTAAAACAAGTGAAAGAAAAACACTGGGACCGGTGAACTGAAGCCTTGAATTTTCAATCTGTCATGTCATATTTTGCTCCAGTATTTTGAAGCTTTTAACTTCCTGAACCCTTGCTGACTCCCATAACCCTGAATAAAGCTTTTTGTCTTCAAACAAAAGCACTTTGATACGAGGGTGCTGTTGCAATAATGACTTAATCTTTCTTAATTCTTGACTCAGGCAGGCGATCATCTTAACTCTGATTTCATTCTCCCACCTGTCTCTTTTCTCCCTTTGTCTGTAGAAATTGTCTTTATAATTTCTCCTCGTGCAGATAATCGTTGTGACTCTCTCTGGGCTGCTTCATTACAGAATACAGAAACATAAATGAGGTCACGACCCCATTACTGCTCCTATCTCAGAGATTGTGTGGGTGATGTCTGTGTGTATGGAAAGGACAACCTTCAGGCTCCAACTCAAACAACAAAAGTGGATGTGGATGTCAACCTCTGTTTTATAAACCTTTATTGAAGACTTGAGTTCAGCATTATGGGAAGATTTTGGGGGAAAATGGGACCAAATTTGAAAAAGAGGAAGCAATTTACATCTCTGCCCTTGTTGACATGATGGCCAGCCCTAAATCCTCCACTTTATGATCTATTTGACTCAAATGGAAGCATCATTTAGAAAGCATCCTGCCTGAGTGAGGACATACTGGCCCTCATTTATCAAACCAGTGCAGACTTAAGTGTAGAAATCATCTTACAACAAGGTTCATGTGTGATTTATGAAACATTTATCTGGCCAATCATGGCATACAAATGTACTGGGGTTTTTAAATGTGGCATCTGAAAACGATTGTCACTTAAATAACACGCCCCTGTATGTCCACGGTTCAGCCGGCCTCGCCCGCATACGTAAAACAGCAAAACATACTGCTCCACTCAGTAGGGAGTCGTTTTTCAGCCTGAGAGGTGGCATTATAGGGAATTAGAAACACCTTGTGTGGAGGGAAATTACGACCGTGGTAAGTGGGGTTGGTACAGACAACCAAAACTCCAGTTGATATGGGAATGTTTGATGTATACATACCTGATATATCACTTGTATTTGATAATATCATGACTCTTTTTAAAAACGTGGTCATCTCTGCATATGCGGTTATGAAAGTGCATTTTAGATATTAAAAGAAGCAGCAAACAGGAGGAGGCCAGCCTAAAACTGAAGTGGTTTTCAACCTGATAGTCCGGGGGACTCGGTCCGTTTTGGAACGGAAATTACAACATTGTTGTACTTTCCTTTGCTTTGGTTTCGCACCGCTCTCGGTCAAACAGACAAAACCGTCTGAACACCTACAACCTCTGACCGTTAGGGGCGCTGTCACGGCGACCAAGGAGAAAAGACAGCGTAGAAGAAGACGAAACCAGACATCCATCTCCTTCTGCCGGTCTTTTCTTCCACACAAACAATGAAAAAAACAGAATTTAAGCTGTCTTGGGGTTTCTGCTTTTGCTTTGGGGCGTTACGAACAGCCAACGAGGCGGTGAGCTGTCCAGCATGTCATTCTTCTTTTGTCGCTCTATCTGAGAAAACAGACCAGAGTTCGTTTAAAGCAGACCAAACAGCTCTGGTGTGAATGCGCCCTGACAGTGGCTGTAATACCTTTTTTTTTAAGGGATTATTAGTAATGTTGGCTCATTATTAGAGTCAGACAGTGATACACTGGTTTACTGTGAAGATTAACTGCTCTCTTCTGACTGTTGATGAGAATTAAAGGAGATCACAAATAGCCCAGAGTGTTGAAATGTTTCACAAATTTAACAGAAAAATGCTGATTATAATTTCTATTTCTAATTTGAATTGATTTCTTGGAACACTCAGTGAGTTTCTCTTTTTACAGCCTTCAGCCGTGAGTCTGCATGTAATTGACCATGATCCAATAGTGTGAAAGAGTGTTTTCAATTCTTAATCACTCTTCAGATTTATACAGTTTATTAGTTGTAGGAGTCTGTTCAGCTGCAGCAGCAGAGCAGATAGATTTCAGTTTCACTCAGTGAAAGCTCTTCTACCAGCTCCTCTGTGGTACAGCTCTACTCCAGCAGAGATCATGCAGCTTGGAGCTTTTCACAGATATGCAGGACTTCTCTTTTTGCCTGATGCCGGAGCCCTTTGCATAAATTTAGCTCAGAGCAGATCGAGTGAGAACCAAATTAAAATATCCGGTTGATTTCAGAATAAAATAGTCCCTGTTAATGCCAGACAAATGCCAGATCATATTTCATTTCAATATGCTGACAAAACGTCATACTGGGGGTGTTGACAGGTTGGGAGTCAGATGGTGAGGAATGCAGTCAAACTACAGTACAGCTGTGATAAACCAGCACCAGACCCAATCACAGCAGTCTGATATATTTCGTATTTAAGAACCTAAATGTTCAATTTGTTTCTCTTTTATTGAAAAAATGGATACAGACACACTCCATCCAATATAGAAAGGGTTTGGTTTCATGTTAAATGAATTCAAAGTCAAACCTGATCCAGTACTGCTAGATTAACTCTGCACAGTGAGTCCACACCCAGTTGAAAACCAGTGTACACGATCTCAGACCTGGTGTGGGATTTGGGCGTATTGGATGCTCACCTGGGACTTCCACGGGGTCCGTCTCCGGTCCATCGCAGCTTTGCTGCAGTTTGACTGCATGCCACACCGTCCAACCACACCCACTGACTGCGTTTTCAGTGTGCAGCATGGAGCAGCACCGCCAGACTGCTCCCCCACCAAGACAGGGTATTCACACAGTAATTTCAGAATCCTGCCTGCTTTTGAGAGAAAGATAGTGCTGAAGTGCTATAAAGATATGACAGGAGTTGGAGAAGGGTGGACTTGCTTGGATTTTTCTTTTTTTGGTCCTTACATTTGGATTTTTGTGCCTCTATGATGGGTAAGTAACCTCATCTTAAATTAAAGTGCCTCCTCTTGCCCCTCTGACCTGCTGACTCCCGGCTCAGCTTCATCCCATTATGGGGTTTTGTCGGCGTAGCAAAGTGAAATAAGACCTGGCATTTATCTGCTGTCAACACAGAGTATTTTATTTTGAAATTGAACCATATATTTTAATATGGTTACAGCAACACTTCCTGTCATCTTAATCTTCCCTGTGCTCATTTTATGTGCAGGGCTCCAGCCTCAATAGAAGTCCTGTTTGTCTGCTGTGGAGCGCCCTGGACTGCCAGAGCCTTGACACAGCAGAGACACAAGTGGAAGCATTCCTACTGACTAAAACTAGAACCTTCCTGCTTCGACAAGGCAACAGAGCAGAGATGGACTGAATACACACCCAGTTTTCTGGCGGATGATAAATGCAGGCTACTCAAACTAGAATTGCATGTACTATTTTTGCTATTTACTCTTCACTTCTCCTGTATTATCTCTCCTCTTCTCCTTCCTTGCAACCTTTTATTTCCTCCCATTCCTTCAATCTGCTCCTCCCAGCATGCTCCTCTTCCACAGATGGCCTCCCCCTTGTTCTTCTCTGGCTCTGCAGGAAGAGGAGGAGAGGAAATAGACCTCTGTTGGTGAGAAAGAGGAGCAGGTTGAGACCTGCTGACTGAATTACCGACCTGCTGACTCTGATCATCTGCTGATCTGAACCACACCGAGGGGTTAAAGCAGTTTTATTTTATTTACGGCACAAAAATTCTGTCCGAGCGAGGAGACGTGATTCATTATGAGCAAAGGCAATCATCATGGTAGCATTTTTTATTTGCTTCGTTTATTTTAGACTGGACACTTCACATGAAATAAAGGGAGTCTTGATTAGAGTTGTGTTTGTGGAAGAGTTTCAAGATTTTATCAAATCAACCAATAGAAACGTCTGTTTTGATACCATGGCGAGAGGAAACTTGATGCATCTACAATTTGGTATCTCTTTGATTTTCAATCATCAACCGAGACATTGGCCAAGTATGTTTGCAATTTTCTCCTGATGATGCTTTAGATCATCAAAATATAATACTATCAAACTAAAAGCACTGTACATTCGCTCTGGATGAAGCTCTGATAGTTCCTACAGACTCCCCACATAACTATGAGCCAGTCGTTTGGTTTCTCTTTCACCATGATGTTTAACATTTTTATACTTTCAGACAAATCGGCTTCATCACTTAAGTTAGAACCCCAAACTTTCTGACTTCATGACTTTACCGAAGCTGAGTGATGACTTTAGGAGCTCAGAGAGAAACTTCAGCTCTCATTATCATTTACATGCAGCAGAAAGTCATAATTTTAGTTCAGGCAGCAGATGTGGGTGTGATGAGCTCATTAAATGGCCATTATCAGTAGTCATCAGGAGATATGAGGTCGTACAGCCCTTATCAGTCTCCTAATCCACTGAGTATCATGTTCTGTTTGGGTGGAAAAACTCAGAAATGAAGAGAGAGCGTCAACAAACGTTGAAATGGCGGAGACTGAAGTAAAGAGGTGAGATGTGACGTGAAGAAGTCCACATCAGGTGATAAATCTGTCAGACAAACAAAACTTTGAGTAGTCAAATTTATGTTAAGCGTGGGATTAAAAGTCATAATTTAAAGTTTTGTTTACGATGTCCGTAATAGCCAGGGTCAGAAACTTTATATTTTTTAAGCTGAGGCATTTTTCTATCTGTCAATGGGTACATGCATCACAGTCCATCCATACACATGACTGAACATCCTGGGCATTCTTCTGAATCCAATACCTCAAGAACACTTTGAGGTATTTCCGTCAAAATCTGCACTCTGACTCGAGAGTGCAGATTTTGAGGAACAAAGTCATAAATGTTGGGGGACACTGGTCAAAGCCCAGGCCATGCAGACTGCACATCTAGTGCTTGTAAACAAGATATCTCAGAATGATTTAGGGAGCTATTTTTTTTCTACATTTGAAACAAACCTCCATTAGGACTATGATAGCCTGGTGAATGTACAGGTCACAACTTGTCCACCAGAGTGTTTTGGAGTTGTTGGATTGTGTATTTGATGAGTTTGATGAGGGAAAGCCGGAAATACCGTCTGTCTCTATAGGGTTGGCTGAGCAGCTGGCATATCAGCCTCCCAGATCTAAAAACAGCTTGCACTGACAACTAAAGGAAACAAAGCTATTACTAAGACTATAGGGATTATGGCAATGGGCGAATTTGCCAGAATGGTAAAGTATCCCTTTAAGGGTTACTTGATAGATCGTGGAGGTGATGGTGACAGTGACATTGCACCATATTGTAGTTTTTAGAAGCTATAGCCCCTAATAAGCAGTCTCTTTTAAGTGCCCATCATGCTCTAAACCCGTGGTTCAGGGTCTGGGACTCCCTAGGGAGGGCCTCAGAGATCCAAGAGCAGGGGTGTTTAACTCAAGGCCCCGGGGACCAAATCCAGCCCACAAGATGATCTCATATTTCTGTCATAACTGGCCCATCTGTATGAGGTCTGCAGATTTCCTCACTATAAAGATGTGAACTTATCCTTGATGATAAAAGGTTTCCTTGTTAAACCATAAAATCTGAAAAAGGAGTAAAAATAATAATAAAAAGTCAGGACTGTAGGAAAAGAAATTAATTAGTGTTTTAATTTCATATTTTCAATTTAGCATCTCACAATTAAGACTTTATCAGTTATGAGCATTGCAACTCATAATTTTGATTTCTTAAATAACGTTTTGAGCTTTAACATTTATACTTTTAAATTTAAAGTCATACTGTGATGTTTTTAACTAATTGTTTTGTATTTTATCTCATATTTCCAACTCCTAACTTTGACTTCATAAGACTTTATAAGTTTGACCTTTTAAGCTCACAATTAAAGAAGTTGGATCATATTTTGACTTTTAATTTCATCATTACAACTTTTAATTCATATTTTGACTTTTTAAACTCATGATAAAATCTTTCTTTCTAATATATTTGCCTTTGAAAACATTATTTTTCAATTTAATGTGTTGACCTTTTTAAACTAATTAATTTAATTTTTCTTAGATTATGAGCCCTTAAACTTATCTTTTTAACTTTTCAATAATAAAATAATTTCTCATCAGGGCTAAGTTTTTTTCAGATATATTTTATTACTGGTGAAACAAGGTTGACAGTTTATGGTTAAAAGGGTGACCCTGTTAGGCCCTCAGGTTAGTCCTGAATCCAGAATCCGGCCCCTGCTGTGATTGAGTTTGACAGCCCTGTCTTAGAGGATTCACGAGGCTAAGTCTTTACAAGAGAGCTCCATTCATACAACTATGTAAAATAGTCCACCATGGGGACTCCTGAGGACGTTACAGTAACGTTAATAACATCAGTACTCAGTAACATCAGATCAGTTCAGACTGAGAATTTGAGGTCAGATCACAGTTTTAACTCTGTTTCTACAACATTTTCCTCCACGCACAGGCATAACAGTTCCAGAATGTCTGCAGCTGACAACAGGGAACGTCCACATGCATGTCTCTCTGTTTAGTTTGATTCATTTCATATCAACATATCCTAATCAGATTATAAGTTCAGCTAATTTAAACAGCTGAAAGTCACCAGTTTACACAGTCACTGGCTGAACTGTAACAGTACTCTAACTTCTAAATTAATCTATTTCCTGACAGCTTAGACAGACATGTTTGTCTCTGTGCATTGTCAATAACACATCCTAAAGATGTGGAGTTCTGTTGATTTGGTTTTTATGTTTAAAACTCTGACCCACTGCTGCTGACTGTCACATCTCCTCTACCTCCACACAGGCGCTGTTGAACATGTTCACTAAATCTCCTCTGAAGAAAAGTCCTTAACCAGCTGTGTTTTTGTACTTAATCTGGTTATTTTTCAGGTCTGTCCTGGTTTTTCAACACAGTAGGTGTAAACTAAGCATATATTTTTCCTCCTCCATTTCCCCACTCCCCAAGATGGGAGACTCACTCCAGTGAGTTAGTCTCTGTAAGGATCATTAGTAGCAGCACCTGGCTGATTGATCACACCTGACCAGGTGTCTTTGCTGATGTTTTTACCCACCTTCTTGCACCTGTCTCCTCTGCCTTTTTCTCCTACATATTGTTTAAATTTTTCTAGAAAAGCACAGCCAGTTGACAGAAGAGACACGTGACAGCCATCATGTGTCTACATATGTGGTCAACAGCAACTTTACTTTCACTGCTCCTAGAGGCATTCTACCACCAGTTTTGACACTTTGAAGATAAAATAAAACTTTATTCTCAAAGTCTGAAACTCTACTTCAGTCTCAATCATCCAGCCAATCATAGTCAAGTCCATTCTAAACCCATGAAGCTTTCATCCATCTGATAGAAAACAGAATCTGCATACATTTGCTGTGATACTCCAAAGAAGGCAAAGTAATCTGGTCCCACAGCTGGACAGAGACAAACCTCATCCTCTCACGTTCTCTCTCTCTGATCCGTACGACGACATATGGCCTCCACACTTTAACATCCTTTCTCCTCTCACTCGTCTTCTCTCCCTCCTTCCCTCTGCGGTCTGAGACGTTAGCAGTCCAGATGGTTGAAGCTCTTACAGCTTCATCTCTGACTCCGTCCTTCCGCCGCTCCATCCATCTTTAGGTCTGAGCGATGACACCGGCTGCTGCTCGACACGAACCTCTCTGCAGAGACCGGACAGATCTGAGGCCATCCTCAGCTGCTTCATACGCGTCTGCTTCACTTTAATGGACTTAATGACAACAAAGAAACAAGCCAACAGAATGAAGACTGCTGATGTTGGTACAAAACATGAAGCGTCAGGAGCGGCTGACCCAAAAAGCTTTTTAAAAGCTAGAACTAAAATGGAGATGGCATGAATAAACAATGAGCAGAGAGTCCACAACTTTTGGGCATGTTGATTTCTGCTGTAACAGTGAATTCTTTAAGATGGGACTGTAAATATAGAGACACTGCTTCAAGGAAAATCAGGCCTTAACCCCTGCATGAATATGTCAATCTCTACTTCCCATGTCATATAAACTGAGCTAATCATGAGTCACATGTTCCTAATCACACGCTTTAATTCCCTTGTTTAAGCAGGCTTGATCTGGTGTTTTTCTGGTCATCCGAGTACCCAAAACTCTTTGCAGGCCACATTTACCCATTCAGCCCACATTCATACTGACGGTGATGTCTCTGTAGAAAGTTTAAACTAATCCTGTTCATATGGATCCATACACATCCACACACACGGATGCTGCAGTGGGGTCAACTTTAAGTCAACTTCAGGTCAAGTGTCTTGACCAATGAAACACTGACATGTGACTGCAGGTGCTTGAGAACGAACCCTTGACCTCACAGTGTAGAGACGGCTCACTCTAAGTGAGAAGATGACACAAGTCTTTCCATTGCACTGATTTGTGAATCAAATCAAAGAGATGGACTCAAAGCTCTTGACTTTAAGATTTTATTTTAATCTAAATTAGTGCCATACTGCTTCACCAATGTGATCCAAAGACATGACTTACTATTTAGAGAGCTTCTTCAGAGAAACACAGCGTTTATTTAGAGTCCAAAGACATTCATTCCACAAAGGATATTTGGTAACACTTTAGTTTAGTGGGCCTCAGTAACCTAACTACCAAACAATCACTCAGAATGTATCAGTAGTCAAGTGATTCCTCATAATTCTGTGGAAATTCTCTGGCAAATAGGTGTTATTTTACCAAGAGGTTCCTTAATAATATAATAATAGTTTTTCTTTTTGAGTTGTTTTATAATTCCCAGGTCATTTCTTTATTTTGGACGAGTAAATTAAAGTCCTTCCTCAATAATTTTCAAGTAACCTTTAGGTAATTTCTGAATGCCTTCTGTCATCCATCCATCCATCCATTTTCTATACCCCTTATTCCGTTCCGGGTCTGGGGGGGGGGGGGGCGGAACCCAGTTACACAGGTAGAGACCAAGAGGATCAAAATGTAATTAGTGAGCAGTTTAAAGAGACATAAAGAGGTAAAAACAAGGGAAATAAAAACATTGAAAGGAGGGTGAAAGCAATCAGATGTGATTAAAGAAACAGAAAAGGACCGAGTAATATAGTAATATAGTAATATAGCAATGAAAGGGGGAAATTCCATGTAAGATAAAGCTCTGTAAATGTCAGATGTTAAAATAAATAGATTTGATAGCAAATGTAGAAAGAAGGAAACCAATAAACCCTGATCATTTTTTAAAGAAATTTTAAAAATGGAAATAAATCTGTTAAAAGATGAAAACCAATTAAAAAGGCGACATCATCACATAAAAGCAAGTCAGTAAAAATGAAATTTAAGCAGTGATTTAAAAGAAGTGACTGATTCGGCATGCCATATCTGCTCAGGTAGGTCGTTCCAAAGTCAGGGAGCCCTGATGGAAAATGCTAGATCAGCTTTAGTTTTACGTCTCGACTTTGGAACGACTAGGAGGTTCCCACCTGAGGATCTAAGGCTGTGTGCTGGGACATATGGGGTTATAAAGTTTGTAGCCAGACCCTTTAGCGCTTTAAATGTAACGACTAAAATCTTAAAATCAACACTAAAAGTAATAGTAAGCCAGTGTAAAGATGCTAAAATCAGGGTGAGGAGATGTCGTCTGTTAAAACCAGTTAGGAGCCTTGCTGCTGTATTTTTTTACTGGTTGAAGAAGAGAGAAGGATTTTTGACTGAAACCTGACAGGGGAGTGTTACGATTGTCAAAACGGAGAAAATGAGGGCGTGGTTTAACTTTTCTATATCTGACTGGGGAAGAATTGGTTTTATTTTAGGAAAAAGTATGACTGTACAACTTTATTGATGCGTGTGAAGGTTTTCATAAACAGTCTTGTGTCATGTTACACTAAAGGTACGGTGTTATCATTACTCATGATTATTTTATTTTTTGTTGCATTTCCATTGAAGTGTTTGAATGCTATTTGCACTTTCAGCTTCTTCCTTTCACGGTGGATCAGTGGAACAATGTTCAAACAGCTAATTAACGGCCGCCAACATGGCCGCCCGAGGGGGCATCACACCACCTGAAGACCCTCCTCATCCCTCCTACTTCTTCAATCAGCTCTCTGTCTCTTTTCATCTTCCTCCAGCTGTCACACCTCCATCTATCCCTCCATCCCATCATCCTCCTCTCTGTATGTGAGTAATTAAAGCTAACAGGAAGCGCTAACTGTTCGTGAAGACCTGCCAAATCCATCCATCCATCGTCACCTCCATCTCTTCTTCACTTTTATGTCTTCGTCGCCCATATGGCTCGGTCACACACTCACCCCCTCCCCTCTCAGAGAGGTTGGGTTTGTTAATAGCCCATATGGCCTCTTCATATGCTGCCAGTGAATTCTAATGACAGGAGATTGGCAGAGGCTCCTCTCTGGCTGTCGGACTGCGACACAACGCCAACGTGCCGGTAATGAAACCTGCTGAAAGTCATCACAAACACACAGCAGCTGCACTGACCTCTGTAAGAGCGAGCATCGTAAAGTTACTCATGACTTTACAATTAGAAAGTATGGGAATAATTAATGAAGACAATAACTCAACCCAGGGCATCATTTTGGGCCTGGACATTTTTATATCACCATGCCAGACTCTAAAATATTATTTCGATCTCATCCCTTAATGGGGCAAGGAACCATATATGGTCGACTTCCCTCCAACTCTCTGTGATACAGGAGAAGCAGAATAATTGTTCTCGGTCAATCAGTGGAGGTCAGTCAACATCACAGAAAATCACATCACAGCATCTGACCAATCAGCAGTGGCCCGGACTGTCTTAAACTTCCTGTTTCCTCCAGAACTCAAAAAAGGTAGTTTTACTCTGTCTTCTTTCCAGTTGATTCTGGAGTGAGGCGGGGGTGCGTCTTCAATACCTGTATGGACTGGGTTATGGGGGTAAGAGGGGCAGCAAACTGGAGAGTCATTTGGTGATGTCCAGGTCACTGATCTGGACTTTGCTGATGATGCAAAGATCCTTGCGGAGACTCTAGATGTCCTTGTGGACTTGCTGAGTGAGGAGGCTGAATCACTGGGAATGCACTTCTCCTGGTCCAAGATCCAGTCACTTGGGGCTGCCGTGGATGCAGCCATCAAATCTGTGTTTGTGAATGGTGAGAAGTTGTACCTTGACATCATAACCCCTCATGCATGGAGCGGTGGGTTCACTGGGCAAGACAGTGTGTCGTTCCCGATGTCTGAGCATGCGGACGAGTCTTTCAGCCCTTCTGGTCTGACTATACTCTAATGAGGCCTGGGCATCAGCTGATGCCCAGAGGTGCCAACTAGACCCATTCATGACAACTTCTCTTTGGTGTGTTTTTGGGTATTGTTAGCAAGACTGTGTGTCTGCTGCTGATGTGATGGGAGGATGGGAAGGATCAGCAGCCTGATATGGGGACAGCAGCTGCACTTTTACAGGCACCTGATCCAGCTCACCACATAGTGGGTGCCCAGGACCCAGTGGGCTGGTCCAGACACTGGGGGCGACCATGCGCAGCCATGGAGGGGGCAGTTAGGAGGTTACCTGGAGAGACGCGGCATGGGCATGGATGATGGCCATCAGGAGGCTAGAGGAGACCTGACAATGCAGTTAGGCAGGTAATGTTACCCCGGCATTTGCCAAACCCAGACAGAGAAGCATGACTCTTACCTCTACTAGGGGTGTAGCTAGGGACTGTGGGCCCCCAGAAGGAATACTACACAGGGCCTCCCTTAAATGCTAGCTAAGCAACAAATGTTGTCATGTTTACAAATATCTATGCATTTCAATGTATTTTCAAACTATAATTTCCCCATTTATGAGCAATATTTTTGACTATGGTTGAATTAAATTTACTTGCATAATTTCACAGTGGTGGACTACACCATCTGGGCGTTTTTAAGGGAGAAGCACAGGCCCCCAAGTAATGTATTTAACTCCATTTGATAAAGAAAAATCAGTCTGTTGCCTGATTGATTTAGTCCCTTTTGATTGAAAATGACACTTAGAAAAAAAAAAATTAAAGCACTTTTTATTGCAGGCTTCTCAAGGGCCCCTCCCTATGTTGGGCCTGAGTAATCAGTACCCTTTTACCCCCCTCATGCTACGCCCATGCACTCCACAGAAACACTTTCCACTGCTGCAAAGTCCAGTGTGGGTGTGCTTTACACCACTCAGTCTGACGGTTAGCATTGGACACAGTGTGAGGCAACTGCTCATCTATCAAAAACTCATTCCTGAAGCTCCCACTGTAGTTACTGTGCTGACATTAATGCCAGCGGAAGTTTGGAAATGGAATCAGCAGCTGCTCCTTGATTTTACGTGGTCTGCTTTATGGCCAGGTCGCTGCTATTCCTAAACTCTTCCACTTTCTAAAAATATAACTGATTATTGTGAAGTAGAAACATCCTAATCTTGAGTCAGAATTAAAATTTTGTACTAATAGTTGTAGTTGCTCTAACAAGAACATTTCTTTCCCAAAGCCCATGATTCAAATGAGTAAAAAGTAAAGTCTGATTTGCAGTCATTTCATATTTTGCAGATTTTAACCTTTTTCCCTCCGTTAAAAGTTCTCTAATGTTTATGTGAAGTCGTGACTCTGCCTGTTTTTTGGTCCAGACAGCTCCAGTAGCAGATTTAAAAGTCTGATTGATGTTGACTTTATTGGACCCAGTTTTCCTTCTGATATTTTACCCTGTGTCATATTTCTCCCTCTCTCTACTGTCAACCTCCACCTGCTTCTGTTGAAGAGCCTGTTAAGCCGTTGTTTCCCTCCTCACTGCCTGACCTGTGTGTGATCTGAAGATCCGCACGGTCACCGGATCGATACCTTGACTCAGCCTTTACCGACTCTGACGCTGGGGTGTCTGCCCTGCGGTTCCAAATTAACAAAGTACATAATGGCTTTGTAATGGGTTGTGTTTGTAAAGCTGTTTAAACGTTGGCTGCTCTCTGATGGTTTTAACTCTGCAGATATTCACATTGTTCATTATTTACGACCCTCTCTCTGTGTTTTTAAAGAAACACTTCCCTGCAGGCGGATGAATCCCTGAAAGCACAGCTCTGTGAGCTTTAATCGCTGCACGTATCAGCTCTGTGTGTTTATAGGCAGACTCTTCATCATGTTTACTGTGTCGTATCGCTCTGTATGGATTTATCTCTCTGCAGACAACACGAGCTGTTAGCTGCTCTAAAATACAAACAGACCCTGGAGGCTTTAGCTGCAGAAACATTATTAGATTATTTTCCTGCAGGGACATTTTTACTGATGTTTTTACTCCACAAAAATACACTAGATCAGTCACTGCTTTACGTGAACAGAGGAATGAGTTTGGATCTGTGTACTGCCAGGAACAAAAGCTGAATAATGAGAGCTTTACTCTTTCACGTGATCAAAATAACAGTGGTGTTACATTAACACAGTAATGGGTCAGGTTAACCCTGCTGCAGTTGGTGTTGCTTCGTATTAAAGGAGCCAGTTCTAACTAGAACAAGTGCAATGTCACTCATGTAATCATTCTGTCAGTCACATGACCTAGAGGGCAAAAAGAGTGTAACGCTGCTACTATTGACCACTGTGTGGAGCATCTCACCTGAGTGACATTATTACATCACCTGTTGCACACTGGATTATTGCACTTTTTTAGACCATTCTCTGGAAACCGTAGAGATGGTTATGTGTGTAAAGTTTCTGAAAAGTCAGACCAGCACGTCTGGCACCAACAACCATGCCAGGGTTAAAGTCACTTAAATCCCCTTTCTTCCACATTGTGATGCCTGGTTTGAGCTTCAGCTAGTCGTCTTGACCACGTCTACATGCCTAAATGCATTGAGCTGCTGCCATGTAATTGGCTGGTTAGCGATTTGTGTTAACAAGCAATTTAACAGGTGTACCTAATAAAGTGGCCGGTGAGTGTGGATAATACATACCAGTGAGAAATGGTCAGTGAAGTAATTGGTGGGTTTCGCCCTCAGATTCACCACTTTTGGTCGTTGTGACCTAACGGTCCACTGATCAACAGGTAAATAATGTTGTTGTGTGGCTGGATGAAGAAAATGAGTGACAGAGAGCATGAAAGGGAGAAGTCTGAGGATTGTGAGGTGGCGGGAAAAATATGGAGGTCGGATGAAGGTTTAAAAAGATGAAATTAAAATCTGGGAGAAAGGAGGAACACAAAAACGAAAGTGACTTTGTTACCTGAGTGACCGTAACCATGGCAGCAGGGCGTTTGACCTCCAATCATCCTTCTCTGATGATTCCCATCAGCTCTCATTACAGAGAGACAGACAGGAGGAGAGATGAACAGATTTCTACCGGCTCAAATCTACGACACAGACTGAAACACTAGAATCTGGAATAATGTCAATTATTTGTTGTTATTATAAATGAATTCAGACTGAGTTCAACTAATTATCCAGCAACTACTGTCCATCTTACTGTTGATACAGTCAGCTAAATTGAAGCTCTGAATTACCTAGAATAGGTCAAAATAGCTGCCAGTGATGCAAGCCAAACATATGATAGTTTAACTCATGTAATTCTAATACACATTATGGAGAAAAGAATTTGGCAGCAACTGTGCATTATTGAATTCAAGTGTTCCAGTCAGACCTGTTTCACATTTTTAAACTATTTTTTTGAGAGTTATGTGCAATACAGGTGGGGTATGTGGTTGGATAAACTCTGTGTACACAAGGTTATTGTTGCTATTGTACTACATGCTATGATATGTTAGCTTAATGGGTGCACTGAGACATATTTCCCTAGTATCCTATATAGTTCTGAACTTCCACTGGCATAAATGCAAGCACATAAACTGTGCAGTGGGAGCTTTATGAATGGGTTTCTATGAGTGAGCAGCTGCATGCAAACCTCAAATCATTAAGCCCAATGCCAATTATCAGATGGAGTCAAACACCCATGTGGTCTTTGTAGTGATCAATCATGCTTCTCTGTTTTGCAGTCAGATGGGTTGGTCTTGGTTTGTCAGATGCTGGGAAAGCATGACCTCTCTGACTGCATGGTGCCAACTGTAAACTTTGGTGGATAATGGTGGGGCTGTTTACGAGAGTCTGGTTTAGGCCCCTCAATCTTAATGCTTCAGCATACAAAGACATTTTAGACAATGCTATGCTTCCAACTTTATGGCAACAGTTTGGGGAAGGCCTGTTTCTCTTCCAACATAACTGTGACTCAGTGCACAAAGCAAGGACTATAAAGACATGGTTTAGATAAGTTTGGCTTTCACGCAGCTTTGCGGGGAACTAGAACAGAGGTTTGAGCCAGGCATTCTTGTCCAACATCAGTGCCTGACCTCATAAATGCTGTACAGAATGAATGGGCACAAATTCCCTGAGAGACACTCCAAAATTGTGTGGACAGCCGTCCAAGAAGAGTGGAGGCTGTAATAGCTGCTACAAACACTCTTTGTCCTTATAGTAAAGCTTTACATAAAACATCTGTGTGAAATTTTCTTACAAAGTTTGACGTACTTTGGAATAAGCTGAAGCTGAAGTCAGTCAGTGTAAATATGTCCTCTAAGAGAACCAGCTTCTCAGGGATTCTGATCAAGTTCAGGTTATTGATAAAGGATTTCTGGCTGACTCAGAGGAACATGACAAGTGAGAATAGATTTATCTGCATTGAAAAATAAATGAACTGAAGCTAAGATTCTGCTTTGCAGCAGATTGCGTTCCTCCCTTTCTGTGGCACACACGGGCCGGTCAAAGAGTCAGAAACAACGAAAATAAACCAGAACACTTCTAGTGTTAAATCCAGTTTCACATGAACAGATAATGCTAGCTCTGTTAAAGACAGACACTCCTCTGCTGTGATGCTGCTCTCCAGATAATGAGATGCGATTATAAAGCAGTGCTAAAGTGCCTGACCTTTAATTCATAAATGGGAATATCAAAACAGCTGCAGAGTTCACATGGATGCTTTTCTCTTAAATCCCTCTACATTGTGTTGTTTTGCAATGCTTAATGTTTTTAGGGCCTTACCAACTGTTCAGTAAGAAATATGAAACACTACCCCACTAAAAAAATTCCTCAGTGTAACACAAAAAAGTCTTTACATCCAATAATCTTGAGCCCCATGCTCTGAAAGAGAAAGTGCAGAACTATCAAGTCTGCAGGGGGAAAGCATTTAAAATACAGGGAGAAAGGAGCAGAGCAGTAATGGGTTATTTTAGAAAGCAGTGCAAATATGCATGAATATCTGAGCTGTATTCTTCTGCAGGAATCCTGTAACTGTCAGAGCAAAGTGGGCTGGTGTTTCAGACGAGCTCAACAAACTAACAATCCTGCATTTTTACTGAGCTTCTTAAATCAGGAATGAGGTCACATTAACATATTGTTTGCTTTCTTATTAACATTTTTATCTTGATTAAAGAGACAAAAACACAATGTTTTTGAGGCTTCTGTGTCAGACTGAGGTCACTCATGTGTTTGTGATTTACTCCTCTATTCTGGTGATAATCAGGGCCTGAGGTAGGCTGCTATGATTGTAGTTGTACAAGCTATCATTAGTTAATCTGTAGATATTCTTAGATTGAATATTATGGCAGTCTGTGTGTTATTCTGTCTGTTCTTTAAGTTCTGTATGAGTTTATGTCTGTGTTGAATTCAGCCTTTGTGTTTCCTGTTTTATTTTGTAGTAACTGCCTCCTGTGTGTTTGTCTTTCCCCGTGATCAGTTTCACCTATGTCTCGTCAGTCACACCTGTTTAAAGGTCAAATAATACGCAAAATAAACTTTTTCACTATTTTCTTACAAAAATACAGTGGCGTGAAAAAAGTATTTCCTTTCTGATTCCTGAGTTTGTTGCATATTTATCACACTTAAATGTTTTGGATCATCAAACCAATTTTTATGATCGACAAAGACAACCCAAGTAAATACAAAATGCAGTGTCTGATGGCCGGACGTTGGCCTTCAGGATTTTCTGGTAGACAGCAGAATTCATTGCTCCTTCAGTCACAGCAAGTGGTCCAGGTCCTGAAGCAGCAAAGCAGCCCTAGACCATCACACTGCCACCACCATGTTTGACTGTTGGCATGATGTTCTTCTTTTCAAATACTGTGTTATTTTTACTCCAGATGTTACGGGCCGCACACCTCATACAAGCTCAACTGTTGTCTCGTCAGTCCACAGAATATTTCTCCAAGAGTCTTGGGGATCATGGAGATGTTTCTTGGTAAATGTGAGATTAGCCTTTGTGTTGTTTTCTGTCAGCAGTGGTTTTGGCCTTGGAACTCTCCCATGATGCCATTTTTGCCCAGTGTCTTTCTGCTGGTTTAGTCATGAACTCTGACCTTAACTGATGCCAGTTAGGCCTGCAGGTCTTTGGATGTGGTTCTGAGTTCTTTTGGGACCTCCTGGATGAGTTGTCGTTGCACTCTTGGAGTCATTTGGGTTGGCCGACCACTCCTGGGAAGGGGCACCTCTGTTCCCAGTTTTCTCCATTTGTGGATAATGGCTCTGACCGTGGTTTGCTGGAGTCCCAAAGTCTTGGAAATGACTTTGTAACCTTTCCTAGATATATTTCAATCACTTTGTTTCTCATTTGTCCTTGAATTTCTTTGGATTGTGGCATGATCCCTATCTTTTTGAGATCTTGTAACCTACTTCATTTTGTCTGACAGCTTCTATTTGAGTGATTTCTTCATTCAACCAATCGGTACTCCGGCCTGGGTGTGGTCAGTGAAATAGAACTCAGCTTTCCAAAAACTGTGGTTAATCACAGCTACATTTCAGAAAATGTGTGCGGAAACAAGCCGTTCTCAGATTTTCCCCTCATGATGTCACATGGGGAGTTAGCCCCATCCCCCACAGGTAACATCATATTTCTCCTGAGTGGGCGTGGCATCAGCTTATTCAAGACACGCCCACACCATCCTGGAGCAGATTTTATTTCCTCGTTTTTCATGATTTTGAAGCTAAATTTTATAAACTTAGAGATGTTTTATTTGACTAAAATTTGATTTAGTGGTTCAAAACAAGGTGACCTGCCATACAGCAAACTTAAATACAGATTTATTTTCACTTTACCAGTTCTTTAATAACTGCTGTACCATGGATTAAGTCAACATTTGCAAATCTATTTTTGGCACCCTCAGAGCAGACAAAGCCTGGCGTCCCCCTCTAAGATCTTGGGCGCACCCCCTGGGGGGTCCTGGACCTCAAGCTGGGAACCAATGGTATAGTCTGGCATTGCTCAGTCATAAACGCTCAGTCTGAGCCACTCTTTAGATTTTGTTGGTCTTGGGTTAAGGTCACCCCCCCCCCCCCCCGACCATGATGTCTAAAGAATGATTTGAAGATTTTGCTTTAAACCTTGCACATACATCAACTCTGACTCAAGGACAAACTGAATGCATTTTTGGAAGCACAAGCTCAAGGCCTCAAGTCTTGTTGGCACGATATTTCAGGAATGGTTTGAGGGATTTTTGTGAGATTTGGCACAATCCTACACTTCAACTTTACGGTGAACTGATGAGATTTAATAGGCCCAAAGCCATTCATTTTTTACTCAAGTTTGAGCCTATAAACTGAATTATTTGTGTAATTTATTAGAAAGCATGTACCATTAAAGAAATACAACCACATTATCATAGAAACCAGTCCAGCCCTCCTCCTGACCCTCTGCTGGACTTTGACCTTGTAGTGATAATAAACTTCCCAGAGGAATAAAACCACCAGCCTGGCTGTGTTTCTGTTTCTCTTATTTTTCAGCGTTGTTGTTTCAGGTGTGGGTTCACCTTCAGGTTTGTGAATCTGCCGCCTGCAGCTACATGAGCATCGTCTCCTCTGTGAGAAACACTCACAGATCCTTACATCACTTCACCCTGAGAGGAGAGAGAGTGATAAACGCTGAGATCACACTGAGCCGTGTCCACATGGTTTGCATCATTTTTCTTTAGACTCACAAAAACACTCGGAGTGTTTGTTGGTGATAAAAGTTGAAGCATGGATGTTTTTTTGTTTCATGAACAAAACAAAAGCAGAAGTGAAACTCTGAGGAGTAAGTGAAGCAGTAGCTCAGTAGAGCTGGCTTATAGAGCGTCCTCCAAAGGGGGTCAGACCCCTGAGTCTGTCCACCCTCACACAGGAAATACACACAGGCCTTTTAATGTACAGACTTTTTATCCATGCAAAAGGAAAAGGAGGAGAGGAAGAAGAAGAAAAGACTGAAACTCCCCTGGGACGATGATCCAGATCAGCGTCAGGACGAGGCTCCACTAACCAGCTGTCATTAAGGTTAACAAGCTCTCACTGCTGTTTGTTTTGACTCCTGCCATGCTCTGATTGGTTTATTGTTATCCAATCAGAGCTGAGGCTTACAGATCATTAAAAAAAGTAGGACTGATTGATCCTCAGATGAAACCAATAAAGGGAGTTATTGATCCAGTCTGCATGCCTGACATCTTATCTGTGGCATGTAAACGGTCAGAGTCTTCACAGTGACAGGATGGACTCATTTATCCTCCTCTTCCTCTCTAACGACCTCTTTAGCTCGTTAACAGATAATTAGCCTGAGACCAGCAGATTGTGTGGCTGCATAGGCGCCTGCTGAAAGTGCCGAGGCTGCACTTTACACACAAACTACTTTAACACAAACACACACACACAGAAAACAGGAAGAGTGTGACAAAAGGCTACGCTGTCACGTTTGCAGGTATAAACCTCTGCCAGCGCCCCCTACAGGCTGCACAGCTTATTCTTTATTTTAGTCTATATTGAGGAGTCATCTTCACGGATGTTGCATGCAGTGAATAAAAATCAAATGCTGTTATTTTTCTTACTATATCTCCTTTCTGAAACCCCAATTCCAAAAAAGTTGGGACACTGTATAAAATGTAAGTACTGGAATGCAATGGCTTTCAAATCTTATGAAACCATATTTTACTCACAATAGAACATAAACAGCACATCAAATGTTGTACGTGAGACTTTTTACTATTTCATGAAAAATATTAGCTAATTTTTTTTGTTTGATGGCAGCCAGTGTTCATTTCAAGTAAAACTATGACTAAAAATCTTCATCGACAGCCTTTTTTCCCATGACAAAAACAAGACTTAGACTGACAAAAATAGATCTGTGATGACTAAAACTGACAAAAATTAAGCTGAGTTTTCGTCAAGATGACTAAAACTAGACAAAAATGGTTTTTGAGTTTTCGTCGACTAAAAGTAGACTAAAAGTAGACTAAAACTAAAAAGGGCAGAAATAACTAAAATGTGACTAACACTACAAATATATTTTATCTCAAGACTAAGACTAAGACTAAAATCAAAAATAGCTGCCAAAATTAACACTGATGGTGGCAACACCTCTCAAAAAAGTAGGGACAAGGAAATAGAAAGCTGGAAAAGTAAGTGGTACTGATGAAAAAAGGCTGAATCTGAGTATTTTGCAACTAATTTGATTAATTGGCAACAGGTCAGTGACATGTCTGGGTATAAAAGGAGCATTTTAGAGAGGCAGAGTCAGTCAGAAGTAAAGATGGGCAATCTGCCAAATCAAACACTGTGCTGAAAAATTGTGGAACAATTTCAGGAAAATGGGCTGCACGGCGGCTCAGGGGTTAGCGCTGTTGCCTCACAGCAAGAGAGTGTGAAGTGTGGAGTTTGCATGCGTGGGTTCTCTCCGAGTACTCCGACTTCCTCCCACCACTAAAAACTCGTTAGGTTGATTGATCACTCTAAATTGGCCGTAGGTGTGAGTGTGAGCGTGCCTGGTTGTCTGTCTCTATATGTCAGCCCTGCAATTGACTGACAATCAGTCCAGGGTGTACCCCGCCTCTCGCCCAGTGACAGCTGGGATCGGCTACAGCACCCCCACGACCCTGAGCGGGAGTAGTGGTATAGAAAATGGATGGATGGATAGAATTTTGGAAAAAGGTTCCTCAGTGGGAGCAAGGGACAGGGCTGAAAGTCAATACTGGGTGCACATGATCTTGGGGCCCTCAGGGGCCACTGCATTAAAAACAGGCATGATTCTGTACTGGAGTTTACTGCAAGGGCTCAGGAACACTGTCAGCACCGTTCATCTCATCACCCCCAAATCTAAGTAATGTCTCTCCCTGCTCTCTTGTTCCTGTTTCCAGTCCTATCCACTGTCAATAAAGGCATAAAAAGCCCCAAATTAATCTAAAAAAGGAGATCCAGGACTGTTAAGCAGCTAGAATCCTACATCAGACGGGAATGGGACAACATATGTTTGTGTTTACTTGTAATAAAAATAGGTTTATCAGATTTTACAACCATTAAATTCTGTTTTTACATTTTACACAGCGCCCCAACTTTTTTGGAATTGGGGATGTACTTTTAAAGTTTGACTAAAAGCTAAAATAAGTGTTTAATAAAGTGAGAGAAAAATAACGTCTCCAGGTGTGAGTGCGTTGTTAACTCTGATCTTCCCCGTGTTTCTGTCTTAGATGACGGCTCGTGTCACGTATCGCTGTTAAAGGTCACCGTATGACATCACATGGAAACGCTTGGCGTTTAAATAGAGAACACACCTGAACCAGGTCACCTGACACTGCAGAGCGACAGCAGTCACAAAGAAACACACAAACAGTCGTTATGTAAGCTGATGGATGAGCATGTGAGGAACTGTCAAGAAAGAATAATGTCTCCCACTGTGAACCTGATGCTCACACCTGGCCCCGTTCTTCTTCTGTGGTTTATTTATGAGTTTCCTCTTTTATTGTTCACAGGCTGCAGCAGCTGATGTTTCACTTCCTGTAAACAGACTCTGAAGAGTTATGAAGACTAAATCACACTAAATAAACTTAAATTATTCCAGTATAACAGCAAAAACAATGTGAGACCCAATGACTGCATGCTTTCCTCCAGCTCTTTAACGCTGCTAAGGCCAGGATGTTACAAATGTCCTGACAGCACTGCACATGCTTTCTCTCCATACGGCATCTGTTAAATGTCGAACTCTATGCTCTGTAAATTTTTCTCTTTAAATTCTATAAATTTAAGTTTCTATCTATCTATCTATCTATCTATCTATCTATCTATCTATCATCATGTCCCTTATCACTTCTGGTCAGTGTATTTTCTGGCAGGTCCATTTCCTGGTTGAAACCAGACTCAAAAAACAGGAGAAACTGTCGTTATACATTCCCTATGGTCACATGATTTCCTTTTCCTCCAGTTTTTCATTAAATGAAGGAAAAAAATAACAGAATTGAAAAACAAAAATTGAACCCCCTTTTAATCTGTTTATCATTCGTTCATTTAATATTTGATTGATAAAATATGAAAATACTGTTCATTTTCTAGTTTTCATTTCTTAAACGAAATCAAAGAAACAGGAAATGATGAGTCTTTTTGACTATTGCTATTAATGTTGGATAAAAGAACGTAATATGAAAAACAGCTGTAAGCAGTCCTTTTGATTACAATATTGATTTGCGTAACCTGGTGCAGGTGTTGTGCTCGGAAAAGCATCCTGAGAATCACATGCCCATCGCTGCGGAGTTCACGCTTCCTGTAATGAAGAGTTAGGGCGCACTCACACTAGGTAATCTGTACTGTGCCTGGGTACGTTTGAGACTGAAAGTCCAGAACATTTGACCAGCATGAGTACACTCTTCTGTGCTTCCCTCGCTCCGGCATGGAAGGACAAGGTGGACCAAAGCATGGCACGGATGCAAATGAAGGAGCACAAGTGCAGGAACGTGACTTCACTTGGTGCCGGTGTTTGTTCTTCATACATCATCCCAAGAAGCGTGAACTCTGTAGCGATGGCCATGTGATTCTCAAGATGCTTTTCTGAGCACAACTCCTGCACCAGGTTAGCAAATTAATACTGATATCACAATAACTGCTTACAGCTGTTTTTTCATATAACATTCTCTGATCCCAAAATTAATAGCAAAGGTCAAAATTATGCATCATTCTTGTTTATTTGATTTTGTTCCAGAAATGAAAACAAAAAATTAACAATTTTTTTCATTATTTGTTATTCAGTCAACAATCAAATATTAAATGAACGAATGATACATGCATTCTTTTTTTTAATATTATTTGTTTTGTACGTTTTTGCAACCAAAATGAAAAAAAAAAAAAAAAAAAACAGAAAAATGGCTATTTTTTTTTCCTTTTTCAATTTTTCATTTTTTGATCAAAAACGAAAAACAGAATAATGAGAGGTTCTCCCACTTTTTGAGTATGGCTTCAACCAGGAAATGGATCTGCCAGGAAATACACTGAGCGCTTCTTTACTGTTTTATTGAAAAACAACAAAGGTAAAGATATTTAATACTATTAAACTGTTTTTTAAGGTTTATTTCATTTTACTGTTTTAATTGAGAAAAAAAATAAGGAAATATGGCCTTTTTTTTTTTTTTTTTTTGGTTTCTGTCCTGAAATGAAAACAAGTTAAACTGGCTGTTTTCTTGATTTCCATACCATCAAAAGCCCTTTCAAAATAAATTTAACTTTGGTAATTCTGTGCTTAAAGGACATTTGTTTTCACATGATCAGGACAGTCATTCATGTTTTTGCTTAATTCAGGTTTATTTTGATATAAATACAACCCCTATCCATGCTAGGTCTGTAGAGATGGACAATACTATTTTTTTGAATTCAATACCGATACTTCTCTATGTAATTTTATCGATACTGACACCGATACTTTTGAAGAAAGAATAAAATATTGAACTCGCAAACTTTCAAAAGGTACAAATTTTGTGCAAGCAGGTAAAAAATGAAATAAATCAAATATCATAGCACAAACATGTTTATAACATTGAAATATCAACAACTTAAAAATGCCTAATTTCATTTTTGTTTAATCCAGATAGAAGGGCTATGTTAGCCACCTAGCCACTAGTTTCAAGCTAAAATGTAAGAAATACAAGTCATCAATGATTTTCATAGAAATACTTATCTTTTTATGTTTCTACAACTTGGTCTTTTTCACACTGAGTGAGAAAGACAGCCAGGTTCACATCACAGACTGTAAAGTGAATTCATATGCGTGCGAGTGGAGTTGCTGAAATCTGTTACTCATTAATGATTGGTCCTCAAAGTCACATGGTATGGCAGGATTGACCTCCAATTGGTCTCCAAAGTCATGTGGCACAGACAAGCAGGTAAGGCATGTCCGATTGATCTCCAAATTTACGTGACACGGACGGGCAGTAAAGCCAAAACAGTCTTGAGGAGAGAGAGGCAGGGGAGAACTCAGGAGAGAAGCGGTGGTGAGACGTGTTTTATAGTACTCATTTGGTATCGATACTTCACCAGAGGGTCGACACCAAAAGAGTACTTTTTAACTGTCGATATATCGATACTGTAGTATCGATACTCCCACCACTATCGGTCTGCCAATGTCTAAAATGTACAAACATGTAGTCACAATTTTGCTCCTCCTGGTCGTATCTCGCCTCTGCTTGAGTTTAGACGGATTATACAAAAATCATGCATTTTTTCTGTCACACAGCTGAACACAAACATTTTAGTCTTGTCATATATTGTTGATAAAACACTACATATACTTTTAAGCAGTTTTTCTATCAGGTTTCACTCTTTGTCAACAGAACAAACCCTTTTCATCATCTTTTAATAGAATAATTTAACCCTGATTGAATGTTTGTGAAGCACATACTTAGTGTGTTCAGCTGCAGTACACACTACAATGTCTCCGTGTTGTCCGATCAGGGATTTAGGCCTGAGTCAGTCTGACTTAAACTCAAAGTAACTTTAGAAAGTTGAAGAGTGCCACACACACACAAACACACACACACTGTGGTCTGACAGCTGCTCCACTTCAGCTGAACCCAACAATAAGCTGCTGAATTATTGAGTTAGTGTGAAGGTGGAAAACATCAGGCCTCGCCAGGACCAGCCCGACACTCACGTATCCACAGGAAGTTTTCTAGAATGTGACAGGTAATCCTTTCAGACACTCTGAGAGAATTTATTTTTAGAGCTCGGCTTCGAACAACAAAACAACTCCCTCATCAGCGACATCCACGACAAAGAAAATACGATAAAAACATCCGAATGAAGAAAAGGAGATGGAGGTATTCGTTTAAGATTGCTTATTATTACACTTGACTTTTCAGCACATTTACATTTACTGAACTCCATAAAAATGATTATTTCAGAAACACTTTGTTTTTCTGTTTCTAGTTTCAAAGATCAGCTGTTTAAATATGATAAAGTCACTCAAATGTTGATCCTGAAAAATGTAAGAGCTAAATGATTTATTCAGTCTAAAGGTTATAAATAAGAAAACAGACGTTGATCAGGAGCTTGTTTCACTTCCTGCTGCAGGAATATTTAATGACGCTTTTTTAACAAGACGATATGATTCAAACTAACACCAACACAGCCTCAGCAGCTGAGGTGTGTCTTTATTTTTCCCAGGACGTAGACCGTACCGCTCAGCTGAGAACCATCAGTTACGCTGTGAATCATACATGAGACACTTTACATCGAGTCCCTGCGGAGAGACGAGGAACCACAGCCGATGTGAGACTGTGGAGTCTTTTTGTTTTTTAGTTCTGAGCTGAAAGTCACTTCTGTAAAAGTTTCTGACAGTAAAAGTGGCGAACGGAAGCAGTGGAGGAATGACGAGCAGCAGATGGAGAAGCAGAGAGATGGAAAGAGAGGCGTCACTACTGCTGCACACCACAATGAGTCTGGTTCTGTTAAAAAGATGTTTTTCTTGCCACTGCAACTTTGCTTAATGTTCCTTAAGTAGATTACAAACAACATAAATGTACTGATTTTGGGCATGAGTCCTTTCTATGATTCCATCATTATTATATATTTTTTTTAGTGATTGATAGTGTTACATTAATGTTTTATATGAGGTATTTAACAGCCCAACCAGTGAGCAGATTTCACTGAAACAGCAAGGTGTTTAAGGGCAACAGTTCATTTTGAAAATTAATTAGATTTTATTTCCATCAGTTGAAAAATTGAGAATGGTTAGAATAAAATACCAGAACAAATATCAATCATACCTCTTGTCATTGGCAAATTTAGCAGGAGAAACTGAGAGCTGAAAGAGCCGGCTCTTCTTGCTGGGCTAAGCCAAATGATCCAGATCACTGAAAAGAGACACAATTCCCATCATTAAGGTGGCTTTCGCTCTGGTGTCCTGGATCTGAGTGCACTTGAGCCCAAAGTCCAGTTCGTTTTGGCTAGTGTGAATGCAAACTAACCATGTCCCGGCACCAGGCCCACTGGGAGAGGTGGTCTCGGCTGAGATTCCAGCTGACTCGAATGGACCTTGGCATGGTTTAGATGAGATGGGAATGCAACCGCAGCCGGATATGGGACAGAGCGTTGTATCATCTTTATGACATTATGGTTAAAACTAAACTTCTTTTTAACGGCACGGCAGTTTGTTCATATTTTTCCTGAATAAAAGGCAGAAATCATCAGAATCAAAGTGACAGGGCCAGTCAGGAGTAAGAGGCTGTACTTCCGGGTGCGGCAGAGTCATGACGTAAGCAAGCAGCAACAGGAGGCTGGTGCAATTACGGCAGAAGATATTATCGTGGATGCTGCTATACCGCCAATTTTTATCACGCAGCAGTGCAGTTCGAAACAACTGGGCTTAGTGTGAAAGCACCCTAAAGGTGAGAGTTCAGTGTGAGAGAGGGGAGAGGGGGGTGAGTGTGCAAGAAAGAAGCAGCAGGTGCAGTTCTGAATCATCAGTCGCCCATCTAAATGACTTGGACTGATGCAAAAAATGTCCACAAAATCAAACCTGAGAACATGAGATCAATTTTCCTTTTTAACTGTGCCAGACATTTGGTTGAAATAAAACAGACTTGGTGTCTAAAGGCCTTAAGTTGAAGTGGTTTTAATAGCTCTTCAAGCAGGTCAGAGAGTGAAAACCCACTCTTAACTCACCTTACACCACTGATAGACGTGGTTTAGAAACATCAGATCATTCGGTCTTTGCTGACTCTGGTCAGAAGGGGGATCAGGCCAAGTCAACACAATTATCTTGTGTACCCACTTGAGATTTTAAAAATCTTTGTGTGTTTCAGACTTTAATGCTGAGCTTATGGTGGATTTATGTTCAGTCTTAGGAAATGTCCATAGATATTGTTTTTCTTGCTTATATGTAAAGGTTGCTGGGAAGATCTGATGTACTGTTGACAGCTAAACCTTCATTTTCTTTCAGTGTCCATGCCTGCTGGGTGAATCTCTTTTATATCAGTCCAAAGCTTCCAGCAGAGGAAGACATGATCTGTATTTGTCCCTCTCAGCCCAACTGGTGTTAAAAACACACTGTCCAGCTGCTGTTTTCCACAACAGGAGAATATCAAGACAACATAAAGCTCTGCTTCCTCTTTAGTTTTCAAGTCATGACAGAAAAGTTACATAAAACAAACTTTCCTCAGACTGACCGTGCTGAGGATCAAGCTGTTAAAGTGTGTGAAGCAGGAGGAGGTGAAGTAAAGTACAACAGGGGGTGAAATGGGTGATAAAAGCAGCACAAACTTTGATGTGATGAAGTGGCAGCACAAAGGCAGAGAGACTGGGGAGTCATGTTAACCTGAATGTCAATTAGCAGCATGTGTCAGACTGAAAAGAGCTGCGACAATCAGCACTTTGATTTCACTTTTCAAAGCTTCATCGGGAAGTTTTAAGAGGTCACACAGCTGATGAAGCACCGGGGTCAAATCTGTCAGCTCCAATGTGGAGAAAACTTTGGGAAGTGAAGAGAGACAGAGGCATGGAAAGTTTACTGTGGGAAAGATGCACAAAAATACAGTTCAATGTAAGCTTTTAATATTTCTGTTTTTTTTATGCCTGGTCCTCCTTAAAGATATCTTCCAGAATCGCGTTAGCATGTAGCATATTGTTCTTGTAGATGACATTCGTAACTTCTGCTAGTGACTCAGTCCAGCCGACTAATTGGTCACTTGACACCATGATATGCCTGCCTGTACATGCATTGTGAGCTGTTGCAGAAGACACTTGCGTTTTCATCTGTGAGCGTCGTTTACTGAACGCGGAATTGGAGTTAAAGCTCAAAGCGAGACTAAGAAATTTGCCTTGGATTGTGAAAACTTGTAACCTGGCACGCCAGATGGATTTGTTTCTTACATCCGTCTGGTAAACCTTTCACAGACAGCGTTTGGGAAAAGGCAGAGCCTTTGGAAAGAAAACTCAGAGGGTGATGGATGAATGTTCTATCACATCTTTACGGGCCAATCAGAGCAACAAAACATGTGACTGAGCTGCAACGGAGCTGCGCCACTACTGAAGGAGTAAACTCCATAGAAAACTGCATAACGCGAACCATAGTGACTGTAGACATGTCAGTACATCACTTTTGTCATTTTTGAAAAGGAAACAACTCACTGCTGTTCTTTGTTCACCAGTTTTATCAGAACTTGACAGAGAAATGTCAACAAGTTCTGCTAAAACTGGCGCTTTAGCAGCATCCTCGCTAATCTCTTCCACTATAATTGCACCAGCCTCTTGTTGCTGCTTGCTCACGTCACGACTCTGCCACGCCCAAAAGTACTGCCCCTTGAGTGAGAAACACGGAAACGGGCGAATCCATCTGCTTTGCAAGGTTAGAAACCTCGACTGCAACTAGCTAAATTTAATCAGAATTGCCAAACATCCAGGTGAACAGCATAGCAGCTCTAATACCTCTTGAGGCTATCCCAGAGATCTCATGACGAGTACAGGTAGTTTTCTGATCAGTATCAGAGCTGACATCAGGAACCTGGATGAACTTTCCTGGGTAAACGGGTGATCTTGTATTCATCCCATCCGGAGTCCACGCCCAAGTGTAGCGCTCGTCTCTGCCAGGGCACATGGCTGCAATCACCTTTGACAATGTGAATCTGGTGGAACTCTAGAGGATCTGGCATTTCCAGGCCCTCTAGCTTGCAACCACCCAGAAGAATCATATTTCTTTATTTCCTGTCTTGTTGAAAATCATGGATTTTTGTGAAAAATCTACAGCATTTATTTATATTCCGATGGATCACTCTAGGTAAAGCTCATTTTCAAAGAATCATTTTGAAAACAGGTTTTAGCCCACTGTGTGTTCTGGAGCTGATATTTGTTTGACTTTGTGTATTTTCGGTCTAATTTGATGACTGGAGAGTAAAGTGAGGATAATTCTCACGTACACTCAGAGTAAGATCCAAGGACTTCCTTCTTGATGAAATGTGAATCCATAGGAAAGAATGAATGACTTTGTTTTGTGTCAGCTGACAAATGAAGACAGATTGTGTTTGTATTATTAATTACTGGGATTAATAATTAACTTGTTTACTTCACACGTCGGCCTCTGTGGACCAATCACAATCACATAAGGAAAGATGGATAATTATCAGCCGACATTTACAGATGATAAAGTACTAATTACATCAGAAACTGATCACTCCAGTGCTCTTTATATTTAGAGAATAATCTGAGACTTCAGACCGAGGACAAACAGGAACAAGAGGGACTCAGATCTACTGTCATCTTTAAAGTTCTGACTCAGCCATCATCTGAACTAGCCTTCAACTCTGTTTTTGTCCAGCAGGGGGAGACTCCAGTTTCAAAGTTAATTTATCAAGAGGTCCATCAGGAATTAAATCTAATTCTCTGTTTCCTCAGGGACATTTCTTAATGAGTTTATACTATTAGTCTGGGTTAGGGGCTGTTGGGTTCTGATCATAAGGTCAACGTTCACATCTTTACATTTGTTTAAATCTGAGAGGATCTTATTTCTCCTGAGTGGGCGTGGCTTCAGCTCATTCAACAGACATGCCCACACCGTCCTGGAGCAGATTTGACTGCCTCATTTTTCATGATTTTGAAGCTTAATTTAATAAACTTAGAGATGTTTTATTTGACTGAAATTTGATTTAGGGATTCATAACACAGTGACCTGTCACACAACAAACTTAAATACAGATTCATTTTTTACTTTACAGTGTCTTTAAAGACCAGGTTGTCCTGAAAAATTGCTGTTAAGATCGCACCACAGGGTTAATGTTTTAGTCCAGACAAAAAAATAGCTCAGGGCTCAGAGGGTTAAAACTTCTACTTTCTAGGTATGATTGAAAAGGATCAGCGTGTTCTGCCATACACTGATTATTCCACGTGCGACACTAGAGCTCCATATTCTGCAGAGTAAATCTATCAATTACATGAAAAAGTCTCCTACATTAATCATAATCTGAGAAAACAGCTGTGAAATAACGAAAGAAGTCAGAGCATGTGAACTTAACTCTTAACATTTTTTTAACAGTAAGGTTAGGGACTCTGATAAAAAAAAAAAAAAAAAAAAAAAAAAACTCTTCTGTGTTAGTGTGTGAGCCGAGTGTGCTGGGAGTTATTTTTACTCCCAGAGAAGTGGAATAAAGCTGAGCGAGGCGAGCCGCCGCTTCTTTTACATTTTAAATGCGAGCAGCGGCAGCCGAGTGAGGAGGATCGGCTCGTGCGGTGTCACGGAGCAGAAACAGGAAAAAAAAAAAAAAACACAGAGAGAAAGAAAGCCGGCGATGGGAAGCGTCGAGATTCCCATCTGCTGGTCGTGTTTCATGTGGAGGGAGCTGGCTGTGAGATTCACGGCGGTTTGAAGTGGATAGATGGGAAAGAATCGAGATATCTGCACATTTCTGAGTGTCTTTATCAGCCCTGAAACTACATCTGAGCTGAAGACTCGCAGAGGAAACGAAACTTAGAGCTGATTTCTGTGGAAAGGAGCACCGAGCCGTTACTATCACATCATTCAACACAGGTTTATAAAACTAGAGCTGCAGAGAGGGATGGGAGGCTAACCATGCTAAAACCTGCAGGAAAGTCCATCCACACGCAGATCATGGAGCAGGGCAGATTAACAGAGCTGTTTGGGCCTCCAGGCATGACAGAGTTTGATTTGTGATGTTTAAGGAAGAGGAAATATTCATGAGCCTGTGCCTGAAAACTCCCTGGACACACTTTAGGCCTGTTCCAGTACAGACCCAGTCTACAAAGAGCTGAGTGGAACCCTGTCACATCTGAGGCTCATCTCAGCGATACGTGGTGATAGTTTCGTCTCCAGTCCCTCCACACTTCTCTCTCCTCCATGTCTTAGTCTAGACAAATGTAAATAGAGTCTCGTTTCCATCCTGAGCTGTCACCTCTCATTCAAATGAGTCCTGGCTGATCAACGACGAGCAGAAGAGAAATGGAGTCAGCTGTCAGAAAAAAAGAGCAGCGCTGACGCGTCTGAAACTCCGCTGACGAGGAGATCCTTAGAGAACCGTCGGGATTAATGACTCTGGAGGATCCTTGGAGGTCATGACCTTTACTGCGTTCGCTCCGGATGGCTGTCAATCACAGAGACAGCGGCCCGTCTGGGAAAAGCTATACAGCACAAGCAGGCAGAGTGGGAATTTAAATAAAATGAAAGCAGCAGGAAAAGTCTGACAGAGAGCATTTATGTGTGTAGTACAGTGTGTGTGTCTTAGTGTTAGGTGTAAGTCAGTCACAAGCTGCAGTTAACATCAATTCAGGTGAACGCAAGGGAAACACTACAACATAATCAGGTGGATTCTGGGCCGGCTTCTTCCCTGTTACCACAAATAAGAGTCTGATCAAACCACGCTTTATGTTGTCTTTTCAGTGGGACCACGTCAGACTAAGAAAAAAAACTTGTCTTGTTTTGGGCGGCAGACTGACAAGAAGTGTGATCTTGACCAATCATCATCCTTTCATGATTGTCTTCAATCCAGGGCTGGAAAGTAACTAAATACATTTACTCAGATTACTGTCAATTAGTTGCTTTTTAGGGTACTTTTTTTTACCTACATTTTGAAATTAGTACTTCTAGTAAATTTTAACCAGATTAACTTTACCTGAGTACTATTCTCTACTTATCTCTTATTCCACATCCCAAAACAGCTGATGACTACAGAAGATTACTGCCACTGAAAAAAAATAATAATAATTTTTAGACGCATTCTTTTTTTGTTTCATTGTGAGAAAGCCTCGCAGATTAAAGTCGGAATTCTGAGATTAACCCTATTGAACCCAGCATAGCACTGGTGCTACAGTTAACATATTCATTTTTGATTGGTGGTAGATTTGAAAACGGATAAGATAGATCGATCATTCTTTTTGCATATAAAATCTGGGGAGTTACACTAACATTTCACCCATTCATCACGTTTCAGAGCGCTTTTTCATTGCAGTGATGGGTTTGTAAAAATACACAATAAAGCGCACGTAACAAAAATCATCACGTTGTGAGCATGACCTGTCACATGATTCTTACGTGTCCCTACCCGATAGCTGCCACCCCACAACAGGAAGTGGCATACTGTTGTAGTTGTAGTTTTTCCGTGGAATACACTGACTAACTTAGCCTGAACACATACTCGCTCTCGCTCTCGTTTCACCCCTAATTTTTAATAAAACACTCAGACACACAACCCACACACACCAGACATCCATCACACACACCTCTGACACACTTCCATGCAGAAATGGATAGTAATGGATTCGCAAAAACCTGGTGGCACTAAACAGTTTTACAGCTGGCGCAAAGCTTTCAGACTAAATACACCGTCAGGTGAAGAGTCCAACTACTCATCTGGCTCGTTTTTTTTTTTTTTTTTTTTTTTTTTTTTACAGGATACAAAATTGACTATATCTCAAAGTGCAAGTTATGTACAGACTCCAAATAAATTTCCTGTGGATCCAAAGGATATGAAACTTTTTTTTTTTTTTTTTTTAACATTTACAAAATTGAGGGATACAGCTGGGTATTTCTGTATTTAAAATATATGTGAAAAAAAAAAAACAATTTTCATTTTTTAGGTTTATTGCACTTTTAAGCAATTTACTGTTGTAGTTAAAACATAAGTCAATACATATTATTAAAACTTGGAATATAAAGGTTATGTTGATGTAAAGTAAGAAAAAAATAGTCCCAAAAATTGCATTACAGCATGTAAAAATGTAAGAATATGTCCTGGCAGATTTGCTTAATGGTGGGTTTTAAAGGGTTAAAGTCAGAATTCTGACTCCTGAAAAATCACTTTAATCCCAGAATTCTGTTTTTTTTTTCTTGGACAAGACACTGAGTGCCCATACTGCTGCTTAAATGGCGTGTTGGGATTTGTAATGCTAGATGGTGGTTATTGTTTAAAATTTCAATCATTAGATTTATTCAAATTATCAATATAGATAGATGTTATGAATCAATTTTAATAAATGACACAGAATAACAACCAAAAAGGATAAAAAAAATAAAATAAAATGAAAATCAGTCTCACAGTTTAATCTTAAATGCTAATATTAATGAATACAATATTGGTATTTAAAAAAAATAAGGTGCGCCCCTCTCAACAGATATTTCAGACTTTTCTTTACATTTATAATAGGATCCAATAAACAAAGCAGCATCAACTGTTACCAATGACAACCAATTAAACAACTATTATAAAACGAAACACAGCAAACAATTTACAAAGCAAAGCATGGTGAACGTGAACTTTAAGATCTTGGACTGAAACAAAAGGCCGAACCATGTGGAAGAGAAAGAAACTCCACAACACAGAAACCCAGATGCCAGACTTTGATTCAATGGCAGTCAGACTAGTTTCTGTGTAGGTAAAGGCACTGTACTGGATATAAATGGATACAGCAAAGGATAATCATCAACACATCAGCCGAGACAATAAGACATGAAACACTTCCTACAGCTATTTCTTTTTAAACATAACCTCTTACTTGTGACCACAGTGAATGAAGTCTGTTGTTCAGATTTATCCAGAGTGAGAATGTTTCTCTCCTCGGTTTGGGTGCCTCTCCAGCAACTGAGAAGTCTGTGGCAGCAAGGAAGCAACTTCAGGCAAGAGTAGGGTACATATTGTCTTTCTGGCAGCAGGAGAAAAGCTGTAGCACTCCTGTCCAGATGATGTTGAAGGAAGAAAATGTATACTGCACTGCCTGATGGAAGACTGTCCCACACTTTTAGGTGAAGCTGGAAGCACAGAGCAACAGGCAGCTGCTATGATGATGTAAAGGCCTGTGGAGGAAGGGTGACAAGACATGTTGTTACCTGTGCCACATCATGAGGACCCCTGTGGTTTTCTCTCTGTATCCTCCAATAAGGAAGATGAATTTGTCCTTTTCACACCTCAGTGTGAATTGCTGCAAGGGCTACTGGGAAGATGAGTCCCTCTGTGAAGGGGAATCTATGTAGCAACATCCTATAGACCGTCTTTGTTCCTCTTTTAGAAACGTTGTCTTGTATATTAAACTGCTTCTATATACGCATCCATGCTAATCTCTTCACTGGCCACCATTGTTTACAGGCTTGCACCTGCTTCACCAAACAACACCCTTATCCCTTTCTGGAATGACAGAGATTTGTTCCCATCATTCTCTGACCAAAAACTGACATAGAAACTGGACAATCCATTTGTTTTTTAGGGTTAGGGGCCAGCCGGTAACGATGGATACTTTATTTAGTACATCACTTTGGTCATCTGTGGCTGTTTTAAAGTGCTTAACAAATAAAGTTGGATTGGATTGGATTGGATTGGGCGTAGAGGTTCCACCATTTAACTTTGTCTCTGTAGTCCATTCTGCATGAGTGTTTTAGCAGCACAAAGTAGCTCATTGCTAGAAAGGAATACTAATAATCCAAAAGCTGTGATCAATACATAAAAGGAGCTGAATAATCTGGTTTCAGTAACAGAAGTTGCCTTGAACACAGGTGCAGTTCTGCTTTATTTTATGAAGCATTTGTCGTCAAATATTCTGTTATCATGACTCTAAAATGCCCAGTATGTTGTGGATAAATCATGTGTCTGTAATCACTGATTAAAGGAAGTGAATTATGAATTTCTGCAGATTTAAATCAACAAAGCATCAAAACAGAACAGATTTCCTGTTGATCTGAGACTTAAGGTTTTTTTTTTTTTTACTATAATAGAAAGCAAACAAAAGACTTGAAGCTCCTCTCTCTTGTTGGGATCATTAGTCATTTCTCTCACATTTCTGCCGTTAATGAGGAAGGTGATTGGAGTGTTTTTCTGTTTGTCTGCAGCTCCAGAACAAACACATCCGTAATTAGATTTCTCTGTTTGTGTTCAGAGAGGACAGCAGAAACACTCCTCATCATTTTTCTTTTCATTTCTCTTCATTTTCTCCTTTGAAGTGATGGTCCATCTGTTTTCTCATTTGCTAAAATGTCTATTGGTTAATTTTGTGGTAGGCAGATTTCTTTTGGTGTTGGGATATAGAGGCATCAGTTTGTTGTGTTTGCAGCATTTTGGGCATGTTTAGGTTTCACTAACTCAAGTCAGAGCTGTTTACAGTGGGTGTCATTCTGTTTGTTAGGATACAAAGATTGAATATGTGCATTCATGCTGGTTAGCATTGAAAAGCATCCAGACAAGACTTCCTTTATCATGTGGCGTTAGCAATACAACGAAGGCAACATCATTGGTTGATCAGGACAAAATGAAGGGTAAACTTTAAATACAACCAGCAAATTCAGAGGAACGAGGGACATCTATCAAGCAAAACTTAAAATTTTGTCAAAATTAGCATCCATTAGCATGCTCATTAAACCAGAAGGTCATGCTCAGATTGTGCAGCTGGTTCTCAGTGTCAAAGCTCATGGTTGAGGCCCCTAAGGTGCCAGTAAGGTAAGTTATCTACCAGACATGCAGATGTCTGGTAGATAAAAATATAAATGGCCAGAATATCTGATTATAAAATTTTCAAATCACCAAAACAGAAAAAAGTGAATAATAACATTTTTTGTGTCCCACAGAAAAAATGCTGGAGGAATCCTTTGATATAAAATCAAATTAATTTTACTACAACCTACTTCCTGTTTGGTGCTGGGGTTGTTTATCTAAGTAACACAGTACATGGCTAACTGAATATTCATGTATTCAAAGACATCAAACAAAGCCTTCACCCTGGAACAACTGGACACTATGCAGGGAAATCAACAGAGGTAATTACCACATGGATTCGCCCGTTTTCATGTTTCTGACTGGCGAATCCATCTTGCCAAGCTACCATCTGAACAGTTTGGGCCAAGTTAGAAAGTGACAGGACCAATCAGCAATGAGGGGCAGTACTTTCAGGCATGGCGGAATCATGACGTAAACCAGCAGCGACAGGAGGCCGGTGCAATCATGGTGGAAGAGATTAGCGTGGATGCTGCTGTAGCGCAAGTTTTTTTCAGAACTCTACATTTCTTTTTTAAAAGAAGAACAAAGAATGACATTGAGTTGTTGTTTTTTTTTGTTTTGTTTTTGTTTTCAAAAACGCCAGAAGTGTACACTCTCTATGATTCGCGTTATGCAGTTCTCTATGGAGTTTACTCCTTGGTTATGGTGCACCTCAGTAGCGGCTAGGACATTGCTCTGATTGGTCCATAAAGATGTGACAGACAGAACGTTCATCCAATCATCCTCGATTTTTTTTTTTTTTTTTTTATTTTTTTTTTTTTTTCAAAAGCTCTGCCCTGTCCCAAAATGTCTATAGTCTAGATGCATTTGTAAAACAAATCCATCTGGTGTGTCAGGTTAGAGTTGTGGTGGACTTCAATGAAATCGACCTGTGACAAATGCTAACATGAAGCGGAAATGTATTTAACACCGAATCACATCATGCAGGAAGGCATTGATAGTCATGGCTGATGACAAGAGCACCATCTGACTTCTATGTAGCTGCGTGTTCATGCTCGTGATGTCCTGGCCAATCAGCAGCAGCAATATCAGTATAGGTACAGATAAGAGGAGGACTGTACTGAACTATCCACACTTTGTCTTTGACTACCACTAGGAAACCCTGATAGTCGGATTTACTGTTTGACAAAGGTTACAGTTGAGATCACCAGTTCATGAGTACTGATATAGGAGAATTGACAGTAAGACTTAATTTTAAGCTGTAATGCAGAGTTTTAACATTATGTCTAGTTAGCAGAGCACTGGTTAGTGATTAGTTTGGGTGATTTGTTGTTTTTTTCAGTGGAGAACGATATTTTGACAATTGCTGCTAAGCTATGGTAGCAGCTAATGTGCTAACAGGCTTACTCAGAGCTATTGTGAAGCTGAGTAGTGTTGCAGTGTTAACTGCATGTGTGTTCGGAGTTTGTTTAATCCTTTATAGGACACACATTGAAATACTGTCATTCAAGTGACCATATGGTTCCTTTCCCATTTATGGTTAAAACATTGACATAAAGTATGCACATTGCGATGCTTATAATGGAGAATAAACACATATATGGTCTAATAAGTATTTACTTTCACGTTGAACTATTATTCAAATACAAAATATTGATTTTACAAAACATGGTGACAACTTCAAATTCTCATCTCTTTTAGAGGCAAGACAAGACCATGACATTACCAACTGTTTAATGTTAGAATTCAAACAGTAGACCCATAATAATGACAAATATTGAATAACTAAGTGAATTTTAGCAGTGATAAGGCTCACATTAAAAATTGAAAAACTAATGTATGCCATTTAGCTAAAATAAGACTGTTAGACTGTTGTAAAACTGACTAAAATCACTTAAATTTCACTATTTATACCACTTATTTTCCCCTCTAATTCCATCGGGAAATGTAGGATGCATCACAAATCATAAATGTCCCGATTGATTTAAGCAGAAATAAAAATTGATATAGACCACATAAGTATAATATGAAAGTTAATTCACAAATTCAAGTTATTTTCTTTATTGTAAATGAAACAGCACTTATTTAATTCAGCAAAATATAGATCTACTGCTGTGAAAACTTGTAAATTATCTTAATTTGATCAGGTTTGACAACACAGCTGCTCATCTGAGTTTTCAGTCACTCATGATTTGTTTTGTTTGCTGTTTCTTATGCTATATTTTGTTAAATAAAAGTCAAAAAAAGAAATGCCCTGAGGAAGTATGCTTCATCCTTCCCTGCCCCCCTAATCCAACAAGAAAACAAAAATACTGAAATGAAATATTTACCAAATATCCAGCTCTGTGCTGCAGGGAAGGTCCTTCATTGTTCTAACTCTCTGTTATCCATCGATCCATCTGAGACCAAACACCCAAATAGCATCATAAATTTCATTCTGTTTGTCTCCATGTGGTCTGTCCCCTTCAGAGCAGGCTGAGGGAAGCCCGGTCAATCGATCGATCAGATATGTGAGCATCTCTGTGGGGTTAAAGGAGAGTCTGCTGAGGTGTAATTCTAACCTTCAGTCCGCTCTGACCTCTAAGAAGATCCAAGGATGCCCTGATTTTATTTTCTTTCAGTTTAGTGCAGAACATAACAAAAGCTGCAGGTAGAAACATACTCACGCCTATAAACAGAAATGCAAATGGATCTGAGGTTACAAAAAGAAACAAAATATCTGAGAAGCAGTGTCTCAGTTTCAAGAGGAAAGACCTTCCCCATCATTTCTCTGATATCGATCTGTCTCAGACCAAACATCCAAGTACTGTCTATGAATTTCTCTCTGTGTGGCCCGATTCTTTCAGAGTCTGAACATGAGAATCACCTGGATCTGGTCCTATTCAGACTCCAGAATATCACCAAGGTCAGACACTGATGAGGTCAGGCTCACAGTCGGTGTTCCCGCTCGCTCCAAAAGGTGTTGAAAGGCGTAGAGGTTGAAATTCTGTCAAGGGCATTCAAACGTTTTCATCAGACCGAACTCTGGTGATGTTTAGTGTCCAGTTCAGGTATGCCAAAGTCATTGTCTTCATCAGTAAGGGTAAGAAGAGTATTCATCAGTATCGTCAATAGTTCCACTAGGTGAGAACGCATTTCTCTACTCTGCTGGTGTAACCAAAATAAAGTGGACAGACAACGGCTTCTGGGCTAAGACTCCATTTAAATACTCATGACTTATGAGAAACCTCATGTAGAGAAGTTATGAACTTAAATTCAAACTTAAATAAAAGGCCTATAAAAAGTATTTACCCTTGTTTTACACATTATTGATTTTCTGAAGCAATCACAGTCAATGTAAGTTGGATTTTTCAACCAAAACAATTTCAAAATAAACCTCTTACGGTCAGGTTGAAGGGGATCAGGTTTGGACAGACCTTTTCAATCCAACTGCAAATCTCTGTTGGACTGAGGTCTGAGCTTTGACTCTGCCACTCCAGAACCTTGTTGTCTTTAAACCATTTCTGTGTAGCTTTTGTTGCATGCTTCAGATCATTGTCTTGCTGGGAAAATAGATTTTCTCCCAAGCTTTAGTTCTTTTGCCAACGGAATAAGACTTTCTGTCTATATTTTGACACATTCATTCAAAACTTTATCTTTACGCCTTCCAGGGTCAGCCACTGGCAAGAAGCGTCCCCACAGCATGATGCTGCCACCACCGTGCTTCACAGTGGGGATGGCGTGTTTATGGTAATGTGTAATGTTTGGCGTCTTGTTTGATGGCCAAAAAAGCTTCACTTTAGTCTCATCAGACCAAAGAACTTTCTTCCACTGGACCATGGAGTCTCCAACATACCTTTTAGTGAACTCTTATCCAGATTCAATCTGTTTCCTCTTTGCCACTCACTCATGAAGATTTGACTGGTGAAAAACCTGGCCAACAGTTGTACGCAGAGTCCCATTTTTAGCTGCTGAAGCTTGGAACTCCTTCAGAGTAGTCATGGGTGTCTTGGTGGTCTCCATCACTCAGTTTGTGATGACGGTCTGATAGGCAGATTTACACGTGCACGATTCCCTGCATTTCTTGATGATGCATTTGACTGAACTCTGAGGGATATTCAGTGCCTTGGACACTTTTTTTGTCTCGATCTCCTGACTTATGATCTTTTCTCTGAGTTGCTTGGAGTGTTCTTTTGTCTTTATGGTGTAATGGTAGCCAGGGATACTGATTAGCCACAGTATCCCTGCTGTCTTTATACCACAATCATTTCAGACACATTGGCCTCACAGGTGATCGCCAATTGTCTGGTCTTTCCTTTGAATTAGGTCAGTCACATTAAAGGGGGTGAATATTTATGCAGTCACACATCATACATTACATTTTCTAATTTAATTGACATTACTTTGTAGGAGTCTGTTTTTAAGGCCACATTATGTTGACCATGGTTGATTTATAAAACAAAGGGTAGGCATATCTGGGCCCATCAGACCCACTGAGGTTTTCTGTGACCCCCTCTTTCTCCTATGGGGGTGGTGTGAAGTCCCACAGCTAGTGCAGTCCTCTTGGATGTCCTCATACCTGGGTCATGTAGTGTCAGTTCTCCATCGGAGTCTCATCATTAATTATTCATACCAGATTAAATCTACATGTCATTGTGAAGACAGAGGGGGGAGAACAGGATGGAGGGAGCGATAGCGAAATGTAGAAGAAAGAATAAAAGGTCACCTTGTTAGGAAGAGGAACGACAGGAGTCTCAAAGAGTGATGGACAGAATAACAGGGAGAGAGAGAAAGATGAAGGAAAGCAGGCAGAATAGATAAAGATGGATTCATGAAGAGAAAAAGGACGACAAAGAGAGAGAGGTGGTGGTTTTACTGCCTGTCATAAATCTCTCCATTAAGTCGCCCTTTACTGCAGAGTGAAATTTATAGGAGACAACGACGGGGAGGAGGGGGAGAGATGGACGATAAATATTGAATTACTCATTCAATATTTATTTTTTAATGTGTGTTTTAATGCAGTGAATCAGCTTATGTATTCACTGTGAGTTTAAGAAATAACAGATGATATTTGAATTATTGAATGGTCAGATTGATGCATTAATAATAAACTTTTATGGCTTATCTTGGTACTGTTGAGGAAACTTGATACATAACTGGCTCCCAGCATGCCCTGGGTGATTGGACATCAGGAGAAGAACCATCTCCATGAAAAGAGAAGCTGGGTTTTTGTGTTTTATTTGTTTAATCTTTATTTGTATAGCCTGGCTGTTCCCTTAGATATTCAACATTATTGGCATTGAAGAGCTGGTCACAATAACCAGCTATGTATTATTAAACATGAGCAACAGCATTCAGAAGATGATGGAAAAATCAACAGGTAAACTCACTGGATTTCATCAGAAAAGTTAGAAAAAGACAAAGGCTGGTGAGGTTTTAAGGGTGAATGTTAATCCGTTAACCCTTTAAACCCTCAACTACTTTTTTAACCATTTTGTCTCACTTACTCTTATTGTCTTAGTTCACTTAATTTTTATAAAGTTGCTAAAAATTAAAAAAGCCATTTTCATCTGTTCCCCGTAGAGCTGACTGCTGTTTTGCCACTCTGCCCCGGCTGATTGCACAACCTGCATTCTACTTCCTGTTTGGAACTGAGGACTCTGTTCAATAAAAAGGCAAATTCACTTAACAGAAAAACAGTAGTGGTGTAAAGATAAACAGATATGGATCGGTTAACCGATCTGAACATCAAAGGTCTGAGTGCATCGGTCCGTAGAACCCTGGATCGTAAAATTGAAGCATAATCCATCTTTAGAACCGTTTTAACGACTGAGCCTCTGCAGGCTGCAGCCCGTTCCACCATGCTCTGGCTCAGCGTCTGGAATCTCGTGCAACCTGCTGTGACCTTTTTACCTTGAAATGAGAGTTCTTTGAGCTGTAGGTGCTCTCTATAGCTGGATGTGTTTCACCAGTCCTTGCTGAAGCGTCTTTCAGTTACAATTCTCCACCCCTTCATATGAAGGAGGGACAACTTTCGAAAAGTCTGCCCATCTGTACGTGTTGGAGAAAAGTGATTAAGGAGAACAGCAGCTCATTAATCTCACCTGTTGACACGGCCAAACATAAACACTTTTCTTAGTGAAAACTCTGGGAGGTCTTCAGCTATCACCATAACAACAGCCCCTTTATTCACGGGGTTAACAGCTGTAACATGTTAACCAGAGTGATTGATTTGGTGACATAATCAATACGTCTGAGCCCAGTGATACTTAACAGAGAGGGCTTCAGTGAGCTAGAGATCAGCTGATCTCCAATGAATTAATTCAAGAATGAAAACAATCAAGAAAGGCCGGATACAGAGCGAGGAGATAATGATAGACTAAATACTCACATTAAGAGGAATCATGAAAGGAAAACATTTAATGTATAGAAAGCTTTTTTTATTTAACTGTTTAATATTATTTTAACCCTTTGTTCTCCTGTACTAGCAGACACACAGAGCTCTGTCTATCCAAATGTTCTTTTGATTTTAGATCAGCTTTAATTTGTGCTTCTTGGTCAAATCTGACGTTAGTTTTTACTGTTATCAGGATTGATAATGCCAAGGATGTTACAAGAACAGAAGAACAAAACATATAAAATCTTATTTTGGTCTTCCGAATAACTGTCAGAGTGAGACACCATGGTATACCGTATGTGTGATGAAAACTTTCTTAGACATAATTTCATAATGTTTGAGGCCTGGGATTTAGTCTGTTTTATAAATAAGCTCAAAGACACTTAGACTATTATGAAACGATACTCTATTCCCCCTTTTAAAAATGAAGTTATTTTGATTTCATAATCAGTTTGTACCGGTCAAGGGTGGACTGGCAATCTGGAATACGGGGGATTTTCCCAACGGACTTTGGGGCCGGAATGATTTATTCATTCATTTATTTCCGCTAAGCTTATGGAGTAGGAGCAGCGGCCCATTGGTTGAGTCCTTTATAATGACAGTTTACTGGCCCAATCACGGGTCCTAAAGATCTTTCTACGCCCCGCCCCTCCCCACTTTGCCAAGGCTTGAAAGTGAAAGTGTTCAGAGGAATAGAAACTTAAGCGTGAAAACAATCGACTGGATCTGCATGAATAAAATAATCACAGAAATAATAAAAGCAACAACCTAAAGAAATAGTTAGTCAGGACTCATACTCATTTATATTACATTTTGGCTTTTTTATCTGAAAAAAAAAAAGTAAAGATTTCTTAAAGTAATTGCTTGCTTATCATGTACTTCTGCTTGAGTAGGGATGATGTGTCCACCATACTCACCTCGGACCAACAGGTAGTCAGTCAGAACAGAGGGAAGCCCACCATTAGATGTGTCTATGCCACTTACTGCTGAGCTATGTGATAGTTTTGGGGGTGTCTACATTTATGCCATTTGACCTGTTGTGAGGGGCTGGTTTGGGCAAAAAATACCAGGGTCGAATTTTCCCCCCAGTCCAGCCCTGGTACTGGATCAAATCGGACTGAACCAAATTGTTCTGTGTTTTAACGAATCGAATCGTGGCCTGTGAATCAAGATTCAAATCAAATCGTCTTGACAAGGAGAGAGATCAACCCCTAAAAACTGTGTTTTTTCATTCATAAATTTCTCATGGTGAGGGATACATGAACCTGAAAGTGCACTTCTGATTCATGCTGGATCCCGGGATACACATGGACTCATAACGGAAGTTATCTCTAGACGCTTCACACAGACGGCAGGTCTAGACTGTGCACTCTGTTTTGGCCTATTATAATAGACCAGTGTTAATCATTGATATAATAAAGACTATACCTTATTTTGATAAAGACCAGCATTAATCACCATGAGCACAGCCCCAGCTTTATTTATAGCGGTGACACAAACCTTCCCTCTAATGGGCTGGCCTGTTGAACAGACCTTTCCAGTGCTTTCCTCTCATTATTATAGTTCTTTTGATTTAGTTTAAAGAGGCCATAACAGTGTGAATAAGACAGACTGTATGATTGATATAATGATTTATTCTCTCATGACAAATTGGTGTCTATTGATGTTGTTTCATCAACGTTTTGTGTCACTCTGTTGGCCCATTTTCTCTCTTTAGCAGAAACACAACAAAAAAGCTGAATATCCTCAGGCACACACAGTTCCTTCACTCTGCTCCTACACATCCCATGAGTCTTTGGGTTCACTCACAGATCACTCCACAGTCCCTCCTCTCTGTTAGCATCATTTAGTCAGCAGTTTCATCACTCCTCCCCCCCATCAGTCCATTTATCCCCCCATCCTCCACCTCCTCTTCATCCTTTTGTCAACATTCCCCATTAAAGTCCCTCCTCTTTTCCTCTGGGTCTTTTTCTTTCTATATTCGGGCTAATTTAAAGGAGCGATTGATAAGAGCTGACACCTGGTCATTAAATAAACATTGTAAACGGTAAGTAAAGAAGCAGACGGACGGACGGACGGAGGGAGAGACGGGCAGACTGACGTCTCACGGCTCGTCTGCGAGCTGTAATTGGTTTGTCGCCTCGTCAAGTCGCTGCTTGACACTCAGCGTAATGGACAGAGACATTCAATTTAGCCCAAACACAAGCTGAATGTCAATTACCTGCAGCACCAAGAGAGAGGAGAGAGAGGGAGAAACAGAGGGAGCAAAGGAGGAGGTGTAAGAGAAAAGAAGAGGAATCTGGAGAGGAGCAGTGAAGGATGAGACGAGAAGAAGAGGAGGAGGAAATACAGTAATTAGAGAGAGGAAGGAGATGAAGATGAGATGATGCAAAAAAGGAGGAAGTTACTGTCAGATTCAGTCACGAGTCGTCAGAGTAAATTCTGCAAAATAAACAACTAAACATCATCAGTGTGATGATACATCAGCAGGACATCAAACATCGTGTGTGAAAGCATCTTCTGTTTACAGTGAGATTTCCCATTAGACACTATCTCACATCTCCACAGTATGGAATACAGTCCACATCCATCTGGGCAAAACCCCATATACAGTGTTTGGGAAGGGCAGGACCTTTGAAAAAAAAAAATCAGAGGGCAATAGGATGAATATGCTGGGTGGTAGTAAATAAGTAATGGCAGGTGGATAGAGGAACATCAAAAGAGGACTAAAGGTACTAGATTAGCTCACCGACACATTTCAAAAACACAAGGAGGAAAAACCCACTAAAGATACATTTTGTGAATAGCTGGGTTACCACACTAGAAACAGGAGTGTACTCTGGCATTTGCAGGTTCCACAAGGAGTCTCAAAGACCGTGATTTCCTAGAATGAGCTGCAGCGGAGATGTCCAGTGCTCCTGCCCTCACCCACCAGCCTGCAGAGAGAGAAACAGGCATGCAAAGCCACCAAAGAAAATGCTAAGACAGCAAGAGATGTTTCTTTGGTTTTCTTTTCTTATGGTTGTGATAGCGTAGCCTTCTGGTGAACGTTTGAAGTTTGGACAGAATTTACTGGAAAACACCCTCTCTTCATGGACATTCACATGAACTCACATAAGACTGGTCCAGCTTCAACCGTTCTGTGTTACACTCAGTGTAGCACAGAAGTCGGTCGTAGCTTAGATTGACGTAGGACAGTTACACTCAACGCGTGGCTTTTGAGCCACATGTGGCTCTTTTGTGACGATTTGTGGCTCTTCCCTATCTGAATTTGAAATATTATTCCCCCAGAAAACCGTAATAAAGGGAAACTTAAGTCCCTTAATCAGTTTTTTTTTCTCACAATTGTACAGAAGGCTTTAATTATCAGATTTAATTGTCAACCTTTCTTTTTGCCTGTATATTTCTATTGCCCTACTTGCAATTGTTTGCTCACTTTTCCCTTTTTTGACACTTTTACTCAATTTGTGCTGCTTTTAGTCACTTTTTGCAACTTTTATTCTGCTTTTTGCAAATTTCATTTTTTCCCTTTAATTGAATTTTTTGCCACTTTTTGCCCATTTAGGTTGCCTTTTGCCAATAAATGCTCCCTTTTTTCTGATTTTTTGCCACCCTTTGTTGCTTTTTGCCCATTTTAGTCACTTTTCACTCTTTTTTTTTGCCTAATTTTTGGCCAATTTTTGAACATTTTTGCCACCTTTGCCTCATTTTTTGTCACTTCTTACCCATTTTTCTTTTTTTTTTCTTTTAATCCCCTATGTTATCACTTTTCACCAAGTTTTTGCTCTTTAATGTCAATATTGCCCTTATTCACCCATTTTTTGCCACTTTTTGACCATTTTTGCCACCTGTCACTCGTTTTTTTGTCATTTCTCACCCATTTTTTCCACTTTTTAATCCCCTATTCACTCAGTTGTTGCTCTTTAATGCCTATTTTGCCCCTATTTACCCTATTTTTACCTCCGCCAAGGAGGTTATGTTATCAGCAGGGTTTGTTAGTTTATTGGTTTGTTTGTTTGTTTGTAAACAACATAACTCAAAAAGTTATGGACGGATTTTGTTGAAATTTCAGGAAATGTCAGAAATGGCATAAGGAAGAAGTGATTAGATTTTTGGAGTGATCTGGATCACGTCTGGATCCGGGAATTTTTTGAAGGATTCTGCACTATTAGGATATAGGTCTGATGGCGGAGGTCTGCGCTATCCGAGTACTTCTCTAGTATTGCCACTTTCTTCCCCCTTTTGAAAAATGGGAACCACTTCCCCGGTCTGCCACTCCCCAGGAACTCTCCCAGACTTCCAGCCATGGCAGTCCTACTATGTCCAGGGCCTTCAGCATGCAAGGGTGAATCTTATCTTTGCCTTGAGCCCAACAAAGTGACATCCAAAGAGAATATAAATGAGTCTTCCCTAGAGCTTCAGACTTTGCCTCTTTGGAGGAGGCATGTTAGTTGGGTTAAGGAGTTCTTCAAAGTGCTCTTTCCATCGACCAGTATCCCCAGTCTGAGTCAGCAGTTCTTCACCCAGCCTGAGCCAAGCCCTGCTTTCTATCCTGAGTCACTGCACCTCCAAGTCGGAGACCGTGGTTCTCTGCTGGAAAACGGTGGATTTCTCCCTCCAGTTGGGGAGTGGGTCTTTGCCCTGAGTGAAGGAGTTCAAGTGTCTTGGACTCTTGTTCATGAATCAGGGTTGAAGGGATCGTGAGATTGGCAGCATCAGTAGTATTGCAGACATTGTACCAGACTGTTGTGGTGAAGAGGGAGCTGAGTCAGGAGGCAATGCTCTCAATTAGGAATAGGATAGGATAGGAATAGCTTTATTTATTTATTTACCAGTCGATCTTTGTTCCAAGCCTCACCTAAGGTCATGAACTCTGGGTAAAGACCAAAAGAAGGATATGGGTTGAAATCCCCCAGGAAGAGCTGGAAACTTGTGCTGGGAAGAGGGATGTCTGGGCTGACTAGCTTAGTCTGCTGCCACCGTGACCTGGCCTGGATAAAGGGAAGAACGTGGAGTTATTCCCAAAGACAGTACTGACTGGGCTACACACTAAAACACCCATCCAACCCAACCACCAACACCAGAAGGAAAAATCAGAGACAGGAGTCTGTTTGTGGAAATAAATCAGCAGGAAGCTGCTCCAACAGTCTGAACATGTTTTAAAGGGTTTGAGATGCTTTAACAACGGTAAAAATATTCTGTGTTTGTTCCTGACAGATAACACGAGTCCTCCTCATAAACGAGCCTCTGGGATTTAAAAGACACTTTCCCTTTTCCCACTGATGTTTTTCTTTCTTTGACTCTGTGTTTCTGTCTCTGCACAACAAATATAAAATCATGCCCAGCAATAAAGTCAACTGAGAGAGAAATAGGAGAAAATAGATTAGAGGGAGAGAAAATGATAACTGAGAAAAAAATAACAAGAGTAGAAGAGAATGAAATGAAGGTGGAGCAATAAAAAAGGAGCAATTTACCAGAGAGATAACAGGAGACAGAAAGGAGATGGTGGATCATATATGTATGAAGAAGAGAAATAAAGGGGGGATAAGGAAAGCGTTTGTTCAGCAGGTCTGGAGGCTGTAGGGTTAAATCCCTCTGCAGATGTTGATACCTCTCCCGGATTAACAATGATCAGATCAATCACTCCTCCGTCCTCATCATCACATCATTAAACATGGCCGACCTCCACATCTCATGTTCTTTAATATTCCTGTTTGACTTTCACTCGTCTCCCTCTCATCATCGACTCAGTTAGCTAAATGTCAAAGGAGAGGGAGAAGGCAGAACCCAAGACAGGAACCTTTGGTAAAGCAGCCTCAGCCTGCATGCAGTTTATTTACTCTGTGTCCCTCATGTTTATTGTTTTGTTTGTTTTTATGTTTGTTCAGTTTTTTTTTCCATTTACCAATGTTTGCAAAATACCAAAGTTACTAGATATTTTTTTTTCTTAACATGCAAAAATAGCAAGATAGTCTTATTCCTTGTATGACAGTGTCCCGCGCATGACTAAAGTCAGCTGTCACTCCAAACCAGAAAAATGGCTGTTTGTTCAAGCTATATTTGTTAATTACTTTTGTGTTTAATCTAAATAAAGCTTGAATTATTTGCTGAAGTTTCAGCTCTATGTTGGCCTCATTTCTTTATATGTTACCTTTGCATTTAAGCCTCAGTTTCTGAAGCCTTGACATATGTGGGGGCTCGTCCGGGACATTGTGGCAGCCACATGCTCCTCTAAAAAGTGGGTGGAGTTAAGTTGTACTACAAGCTGGTATCAACAATAGCTGCTCCTGCTGTAGCATTTTGCTTGGATGTAGATGTAGAAAGTGTCAGTTTACCTCAGACCTCAAACACATTTTTATAACAAGAGCAGAGAGCCACAACAAAAGCTTTGCTAAGCATAGAAGACATTTTCACATGTCTCGTTGTTTTGCACTGTTTTCCATGTACTACGGTATGGCTCTTTCCATTGTATGGGATATCCCAGCTGAATGTGAAATATATATATTCCGAGGCCAGATGAGGTATATCATCCCTCCAGCAAGTCTTGGTTCTTGGTTCTCCTCCCCGTTGGTTGCACCTAGAAGACCTCCACAGGAAGGAAACTAGGAGGCATCCTGATTAGATGATCACCTCAACTGGTTCCTTTGAAGACAAAGGAGCAGCAGCTCTACTTGGACATCTGGAGGGAGCTCCAAGTAGAGCTGCAGCTCTACTTGGAGCTCCCTCCAGATGTCCAAGGTCCTCACCCTTTCTCCAAGGCTGAGCCCAGACATCCTCCTGAGGAATCTCATTTTGACCACTTGAGCCCACGATCTCATTTCTTTTGGTCTTTACCCAAAGTTCATGACCTTATGTGAAGCTTGGAATGAAGATTGACCTGTAAATTGAGAGCATTGTCTCCTGACTCAGCTCCTTCTTCACCACAATGGTCTGGTACAATGTCTGCAATAGATACTGTTTAATATCTATTGCATGGATAAACCATAGATATGTAACAGTCTGTCTGGTTTGTCAGATACCAGATATAGTTTGATACTGGTGTGGCCTAAACAACCTGAAATTCAACGCTCTAAAAACAGTGGGGATGGTTGTGGATTTCAGGAAGGATACAGCCACCCACGCCCCCATAACCCTCTCTGACTCCCTAGTTTCCACTGTGGGCTCTTTGCGCCGTTTGGGGACCCTCATCACCCAACAACAACTGCTAGTAACTGCAACGGGACATCTGATCAACAGGAGATGACTGAATGCTAGCTATTGAGGTGGCATGGTGCGGCGCATACGAACTCAGCGGCCCGGTGCTCCATCACTAGCAGCAAAACAAAGCTCTACACTTACACCAGAACTGATAGTGTGCCCATGGAGTTCACATTCGTCCCGATGGAGATTATTCGGGGAACGGGGCGCTTGGAGACTGACAGGAGGAGGACGTGGAGCAGCACGACACCTATATCTATCTATCTATCTATCTATCTATCTATCTATCTATCTATCTATCTATCTATCTATCTATCTGAATTATGAACAGTACTCTGGCCCTCTCCCTATAGACTCTCACTGAAATGCAGAAGCGGTAGACAAAAACAATGCATGTCTATACAGACTTTCTATGTTACATTAATGCACACTGGCTAGAGCAGTGTCCTAAAAGTGCTGCAGCATTTCAGTGGGCATCTGGCGGCCGGTGTCAAAGCGGTTTTGCACCAAGCGCCATGCCATATCCCTTATATGCAAAAATGTACTCAGCAATAAAACTTGATTCTGATAGGACTACCCTTGATTGATACTCACTGTGTTAACTTTGTTGCCTTGAAATGTATTTTTTTCATGTCACTGGCATGAGGATGCTCCCAAAGACTGTAGATCAAGAGCAGAAAAGAGGAAAGAAATGAAGAAGAACATGCACCATTGTCACAGTTTAGCTTTCAGAGAAAAATCCATACCAGTAATAAATGCCCACAGAGTCACTACGGGTCTGAAACTAGTGGATTCAAGAAAACAAATTAGTTTTTAAATAGAAGCTTTTTTTAACCTACTGACACATTTTTATGGTTCAAAGAAGCCCACACATCATAAGCCAGTGTAAATCCATTTATTCAGCTTTAGAAGTAAACTAGTGATTGTCCATTTAGCAGGGAGTCGTTTCTGTTTTTATGAGGCTCATCAGAGGAGATGTGAGTGGATTTATTCTTTTATGGAGGTGACATCGACCCTGAAATAACGGCGTGTAATGAAAGTTATTAAAAAACACATTTCAGTGAGTGTAACCTCCGTCCTCGCCCACACACAGAAATATGACAGGCAGGAGATGAATGTGAGATTTTTATGGAATATTCTTAATCGTCCTTCAGACACAAAGCTGACATTGCTCCATCTTTTTTTTAATGTCCCTTCCTCTGAGCCTTGACTCTGCTCTTCAATCTTTCATCTTCATAATAATATCTGCTTTTTCATCCCCTCTTTAGATTTGATGGAGGGTGAAAAAGGCAGAGAACGAGGAGCTCCATTTCAATCTGCCGCAGTCGACTTTGAAGCGATCTTTAGCCTTTTGAAACGGAGGCAAAGAGGAAATAAAAGAGGGGAGTTTTTAAAGATATACAGTGAAGCAAAATGAACAAAGAGTCAGCGGAGGAGGAGGAGGTCGCTAATAGAGTCAGGCACCCTGACTAGAGAATAAAAATGGGGTTATTTTCACTCTGAAATGTTCCCGGCAGGGAGGAGAAAAGAAACCGACATGAAGGGGAAGGAAACACCTGAACACACCTGCATCATGGAGACATGAAAAGCGGGAGTGAGGGCGCTGCGGCTCCTCAGGGAGGAGAGTCGGCCTTTACTCTGTGAAATCTGATGAAACACCCGCTGCTTTTGGACCAAACAGTCCTGCAGGACTCCCCTGAGATCTCCACACAGCCAGAGCCGTTTGTTTTATTCTGCCAGCACAAACACTGAAGAGGCATCGCCATAGCAACGCCACAAACAACAGCAAGATGGAGGAGCCATTGTCTGAACCGTGTGCTTCTTTGTGTCATTATTTCTATTATGATGGCAGAGCGTGTGTTTACAGTGAGCTGGCAGACCTGTGGTCTGTTCTCTGCCCCATTTAAGACACAAAGAGGGAAATCAGGCACCTGGAGGACAATGATAATGTGGAAATTCAGTTCCCCAAGCTTCCATTAGAGGATTTCTAAAAGAGAGAGCTCCCATGTCCAACTGTCCTTTTTACAGCAGAAATAAACATGTTTACAGCCTTGGACAAGAATATTGGATATGATATCTGTCCACAAGGTATTTATTATTGAGTGCAACCATTTAAAGTCCCTGTAAGGTAATTACTAAGACGCATTTTAGGTTTACTGTCTGACAGAGCAGAAGACCAGGTCAAACTTTAGACATGAAAAACATGTAAGTATATGCAGTAAATTTCCCAGAGAAAATTTTACTCAATTTGAATAAAATTGTGAATTCAGAAGAGTACAACATTTGGTCCTAGTCTAGATAGAGGGAGACTTATTTAAGTTACTGATAAAAATGAGTTAACAAGACAAAAAAAAAAAAAAAGAAACTCAATAAAACTCATGAATAAAAAATCTGTAGATTTTAAGGTAAAGTGGAGCTGGGTTACCACACTGTAGCTGGAGTATACTTTGGCATCTGAGGGTAGAACATGAGGTGGTTAAACGATCTTGATTGCATTGATTGGATGCAGCAGCATTGGCTAGTCAGCTGCAGCCGTGACTGCCCAGTGCTCCTGCCCTCACCAACCAGCCTGCACTGAGAGAGAGATAAAGACACAGGGACATCTTTGTCAGGCTGGCCACACACTAGACCAGTGGTTCTCAACCTCTTCAGCCCACGACCCCCAAAATAAAGGTGCCAGAGAGCGGGGAGCCCCCCAGTACCTGAAGGTGGTCGAACACAGCCATGTACAATCAAGAAGAGTCATGTGCAGACAAGGCTGTCCATACGTGGATAAAGGGGAGAGCTTTCTGTGGCCCAGTCAAACTGGGGGCCCATGGAGGTCAGCAAAACTTTGTGAAGTTAGACTGCGATATCCATGTTTATATAAAACCCAACAAATAACTACTCTTATCAAAGAAATAAGAATAGTTTTTTATTCATTTTTGTAGTAAATAGTCTTAAAAATGCCAATTCCTTTTGTTAAAGGCAGAAAAAACTTTTAAAATGGCTAATGGCAAAAATGACAGGAGGGGGTGATTTTAAATTGAAATAAATGGGCAAAAATAGTGGTAAAAAGGGATTAAAAGGTGGCTGAAAGGGTAATGAAGTGGCAAAAATGGGTAGAAATTTGGTCAAATGGGATGAAAAAATGTTTTAAACCGGCAAAAATTGGTCCACTGAGACAGAAAAATAGGCATATACTGGCAGAAATGGGTTAAATTGACATATCAGTGAAATGTGGTTAAAATGGGCAAAAATTGGCATAAAAATGGATCAACAGAGTCAACAGTAGGCAGAAAGTGGCAAAAACAGGCAGAAAAAAGTGATGGAAATGGTTTAAAATGGACAAAAATGGGTTTTAAGTGGCAACAATGTGTTAAAATTGGCAAAAAAATTGTTGTAAAAAGTGATGAAATTCTGTTTAAAATTCAGCAGAATTGGTGTGAAGTGGCAGATGTATAATCTTAAAACAACTTTGATTTTTTACAGCATCTGGAGACCCCCTTTCAGTGTCTCACGACCCCCCGACTCCAACGTTGAATACCGCTGCACTAGACGATTTTCAAATCCGAAACGTTTTTAAAAATGTGGGAGACCACAGACATAAGGACAATTTCAAACCATTATTCATCTGAAGATCCACTGAGCGCACACACTAGACGACTAATGCCAGCCTTACACCAGAGGACTTTGCTAAAACTCTTAAAAGACTCTAAAAAGAACGACATCCAGGGCTGAAACAGAGAGCTTTTTAGACATGCAAAAATCCTATACTAGAGAGTTTTTCAGAACAAACTTCACAGGTATGTTTTATGGACCTCTGAGACCAAATTAAACTTGTCTTAAAGGGGTCAAATATGTGACCTTTAAGTAATGAGCTTTGATTTTGCTCTCAAACGTGATTTCATTTATTCAAGGATTAATGTGAAAACAAAAGTTGTTATCTTCAGGATGCATTATCTCAGGTCAAAGGATCACAGTTGCATACTCTGATTATTTTCATGAGCGTATGGCCCTGTTTGAACTGTGGAACAATTTAAAAACTAGTTCATGGTTTCCAGCAGATTAAATGGATTTCAGGTGTGACAGCACACCAACCAAGTATAACTGAGGCCTAGATTGATTTCCATTATTGTAACTATCAACTCAATTTTCTTGGGTTTAATGAGCTTTCTTGTAAGGTCGGAGCTCTTGCAGCGTTGTATTGTTTATTTTCTACAGATGCTCCCTGACAATCATAAATGTGGTGTTAATTTCATGTTTTCTAAGCCCATTCTCTGAGTCTCCTATCAACACCTCACATCAGAACCATTCATCTCCACATGGAGACTCAATCTCAGAGACAGGAAGGCTTCAGACGTGACTGAGGGATCCATGTGTGTTTGTTTCTTTGTGTGTGAATATTTATGAGTGTTTCCAGCTGTGACAGATAGAGATATGTGTGTGTTTCATGTGTGTGAGCTGACATCAAAGACAGACGCTAATATATGTGCGCTGCGTGTGTGTGAATGTGCACATGATCTCCGCTGTAGAGCGACATTTACACACTGAGTTTAGATGTCCTGGAGGCTGGAAAACACACCTATCACTGTGAGGGACCTAAATGACAGAGAGCATGTCTCTAACTATGACCACAATGCCAAAAAAGTTGGGGCGCCATGTAAATCATCAGTGAAAACAGAATGCAAATTTGGTGAACCAATATTATACTCACAGTAGAAAAAAAAAAAAAAAACAGATGTTGAAACTGAGATTCACTATTTTATGAAAAATATAAAATACTTATTTTGCTAAAAAGTCTCATTTTCAACATCTGATATGTTGTTAATGTTCTACTGTGAATAAAATATGGGTTTATGAGATTTGTCAATCATTTCATTCTGTCATACATTTTACACAGCGCCCCAACTTTTTTGGAATTGGGGTTTATATTCTACTGTAACTGTTTAGGTTAAAAGCTCACATTAAATCATTCTTTATGTGTTTAATACTTACCAGAGTATTTTTACCTCTAATGTTTTCCAGCTCAGTGACTCCATAAGCTCTAGACTGGAGCTAATATCATAGATCATTCTTATATTACCGTAAAAACACAGCATAAATCTTCTAAATAAAGTCATTCAGACTGCCGGGAGCCCACATTTCTCTCCCCTGGGTGACTCAGGCTCATATTTATGAGGAATAATGGAAACCACCTGCAATGAAACAACAAACAACAGAGGAGGGAGAAGATGAGATTTTCCCAAAAAGCCCCAAAGCTTTCAACGTGACGGTCCAAAGATAGAAAAACGGGAGTGCTGCTTCCAGGATGTGTTTCAGGGATTTATTTTCTGTCCTTTTGCATCTTTCATACATCTGACATCCCAGCACCCTAACCCAGATTCTGACACCCAGATTGTGCTGATGCTGCATACATCAGTAACACTTCAAACACTCTCTCCTCCCTCTGTGTGTGGCGGCGAGCTGTCATGAGCGTTTCCTCGTATGTTTGCATGTTTTTTTTCTGTGTGAGCATTCATGAATTTTTCATATTCTCAAAGTGTTGGTTTTTCAGACATCTGACAGCTATGTGCACACACACACATATTCACCATACTGTCAGCAGTTATCCCTAAAATACTCCATTAATAATAATGATGTAGACTTATAGACCTTTTTCATCTGGAATCATGGAGTCTGTTCCAGCCAGCACCCCTGACCGGAGGGCAAAAGAGAAATGTTGGTTTCTGGATGCTTTCTGGGGCAGAGCCAAATAGGGGGCCCATGGAGGTCAACAAAACATGGACCATTATACAGTTAAGCTCTGATCTGCATATTATATTTATTTATTTATGCTGTAGTCAACAAACCTTTTTCATCATTGAGAAACCTCTTTTTCTGAAACAGAATTTCATATTTTGGTAGGGTTGGGAACACGTAATGGATGGTAATGGATGAGTAAAGGAAACCAGGAGGAAAGCAATGTCAGACTTCATAGCTAAGCCATGGTGTGCAGGATGCCAGAAAATAGAGTAGAAGAAACTGAAACAACTTTAAGAGGAAAATGAGTAAAATTGGTACAAATGGGTAAAAAGTGGCAAAAATTGGTTAAAAGGAGGCAAAAATGGCCGAGAAAAATGGTGAAAAGAGGTTGAAAGTGGCAAAATGGGTTAAAAGTAGCAAATGTGGCCAGAAAAGTGGTGAAAATAGGTTAAAAAGTAGTAACTAGAAGAGCACAGATCTACGCCATTACCCGTATCTCCCAGTGGTGAAGAATCCTTTAAAAAGGTTCCTTCCCCATGTGCCCCCCACCACAGCATTCGCCGATTACCTCCTCCCCAGTGGGCTGGAAACACGGTGATGCAAAGCACTGGCTTCGCTATGGGTGGACTGTCATGGTGGAAGCATTGCCTGCCGGTGCCAACAGATGCACTGACAGTCTCACCCATGGTCTCACTGGATGACTGGAAGTCATGGCAGAGGGTGAATAGTCCTCTATTCCTCCGAGCATTGTGAGTTTTCTCACTACAGTTCGCTGTCTTTCTCTCTGTTACGCTGTGACTCGTCTCCTTCACCTTGGCCCTGTAGCGGTCAAGCCCTCTGATTGCTGTCCTCCAGGCCAAGGGGGGTCTGGCTGCTGATCCCACATCTCTGACAGCCACTCTCATGAACCCCTTATCATCACTTTCAGAATGGAAATATGTGCTAATACTCTCAAAAAAATGGTTAAACCTCAGTTTAGAGTTAAGGTAGAGGGCTGGGATGCCAGAAGTTAAAAGTTAGACACCTGACCTGCAAAACCTTATAATAAAATGTTTAACTAAAAAAAACACTTGGAGAGCGCAGACCTCTGCCATTAGCCCTATCTCCCAATAGTGAAGAATCCTTTAAAAAATTCCTGGATCTGTCCCCATGTGCCCCCCACCATGGCATTTGCCGATTACCCCCTCCCTGGTGGGGTGGAAACATGGTGAGGCAAAGCATTGGCTTTGCTATGGGTGCCAACAGACGCACCCATGGTCTCACCGGGCAACTGGGAGTCATGGCAGAGGGTGAATATTCCTCTATTCCCCCCAGCATTGTGAGTTTTCTCACTACAGTTCGCTGTCTTTCTCTCTGTTACGCTGTGACTTGTCTCCTTGACCGGGCCTGTGTCTTTCAAACTCTAAAAACTTAAAAACTTTGAACAGAAACGCACCAAAAAAGCTGCAGGGATTGAAGTTACTCATGTCCGCCATCTCCTGGTGTAAAGTGGTAACAGTGCAGACCTCCGCCATTAGCCCTATCTCCCAATAGTAAAGAATCCTTTAAAAAATTCCTGGATCCAGACGGTAATCTGGATCAGTCCCAAAATCTAATCAGTTCTTCCTCATGCCATTTCTGACAATTCCTGAAAATTTCATCAAAATCTGTCCAGAACTTTTTGAGTTATGTTGCTAACAAACAAACAAACTAACAAACGCACAAACCCACCCGATCACATAACCTCCTTGGTGGAGGTAATTAATGGGTTAAGCAGAGTCAAATGAATGAAAATTGGTAAAGTTTGTAAAAAAAAAAAAAAAAAATAGGGTAAAAGAAAACAACAATGGGGAAAAGAGGTAAAAATGGCCTGGAAAGTGGTGGAAATAGGTTAAAAGGGTCAACAGTCATTTCAAAAAGGGCGGACTAGGTAAAAATTTGTAAAGTTTGGTTTAAAATGGCAAATAAAAAGCAAAAAAGAGGAAAAGAGGCAAAATGGCTTGAAAAGTGGCAATAATTGCTTTAAAATGGGTGAAAAGGTTCAAAATTTAGTAAAGTTTGGTTAAATATTGAAAACAAAAAAAGGGGTTAAAAGAGAGGGGGTAATGGCCAGGAAAAGTGGTGAAAGGGGGATAAAAAGTGGTGACAATGAGTCACAATGTAGTGAAAAATGGGTTGAAAGTGGCAATAAATGGTTAATAAGGTAACAATAGGTGAATATTGGTAAAAATGTTCCAAAACTGGACAAGAAGGGTTAAAAAAAAATGGCCCAGAAAAGTGGTGAAGAGGAATTAGTTATGGGGGAAAAATGTTAAAATGGGGTAAATGGGCAGGAAAAGTGTTGAAAATGGGTTAAAAGCGGCAATGAATGGGTTAATGAAGTAAAAATTGGTGAACAATGTGGTGAAGAGGAGCAAGTAGTGAAAAAAATTTGGAAAAAGTAGTGAAAAGTGGTTCAAAAGTGTCAAAAAAATGAGTTAAAAAAGATGCACTGGATATGTAAAGTTTGGGAAAAAAAACAAAAAAAAAAAAACAAAGCCGGCAAAAAATGGGTTAAAAAGATGGAGAAAGAGGAAAAACGCCAAGGAGAGTGGTGAGAAGGGATTTAAAAATGGCAAATATGGGCGAAAGGTGTAGAAAGGGGTTAAAGCAGGGTGAAAAGGGGTCAAAAAAGTCTTAAAAATGGGATAAATGAAGGAATACAATGGGATATATGAGGCAAAAAATGATTTTGAGTGGCAAAAATGTGGAGAAAATTTCCCATAAAGTTGCAAAATAAAGGCATCTGTAATCTTAAGTTGACCCTTCATTAGACATTTTTTTGACTTTTTGACAGGATAGATCTTCAGTCTGCAGGATCAGTCTTTATTTGGTCTTTTCTGTCTTTTAATGATGTTTTTGGGCTTTCCTGCAGTCTTTGTGGACAAACGTGCCTCATAAATGTTAGATTTACTCCGTCTGAGCTGATTGTCATTTTGTCTCTGATACAGTCTTCATGATTCAGCATCTCATTTTAACACATCCCCAATCCAGATTTGTTCTTATTTCAAACAGATCAAGGTGAAGATGATGAAGCTTCTCATTTGTTCATTCTTTTGTTTTCCAATTTCCCTGTTTTACATTTAAATAGAGCAGAGGAGAAAATATGCGGCTCTGTGCAGCCAATTATTCCAGCAGATAAGAAAAACGCGTACTGTCGTGTTTTTAGGAATAACTTTGTGTCTGCAAACAGAGAGAAACCTGCAGGACGAGCAGATTGTAATCTGTGAATGTGCACTGGAATGAAGGATGTGGACGCAGACGCTCACAGAAAATACGAGTGAATGTGGCTGGAATCTAATGATGGCATTTATTGCATTGTGGCACAGGTAAACAAAGAAGTGAGCTCGAACTCAGCCGCACGGCTGACTTTCTGCTGTAATGATGAGAACTTTTCTCTGATGCTCCGTCTCTTCCATGTGCTCGGTCAAACAGAACATCACCTCAGATACGGCCCCATCCAATGATGTTCCTAAAGCTGATATTCTTGGTTTCTGTGAATTATTCAGCGAACATCTCTGCAGCTCCAGAGGTTTCTGTCTGATCTGCACAAAGTGCTTTTAACAGAGAATTCTCTCTGACCTCTGTACTGCTCTCTTACTGTTTTTATTGTTTAACTTCCACTCAGTGCAGCCCCAGAAACATCTACCCGGTCAAACATGTTCTCTTTTATCCAAGTCATGGAGCAAAGCAATGCTGGGGCTCAATCTGAATCTAAATTCTTCTCTCCTTTTAAAGTCTCTAAAATGTTGGTGCATTTAAAGTAAAGCTCTGTCCTGATTTGGCCAGGATTCTCCCATTCTCAGGCTTTTTGTCCAAAGTCCAACCAAAATCTATTAAATATAAATAAAGCATGCAGCTCTGGTTCTGGAATATTCATTTCCCTTTTAAATCCTCCAGTGACATTTTGCAAAATCCTAATCCTTACACTTATGAAGCCAAGAACAAGCTAACCAGCTACCTGATTATGCAATGCTATAAAACATTTATTTCAGCATTAAACTGGCATTTTGAAATAAAGAAAAATCCATCTTTTTTCAATAACTCTTATCCTGTTGGGAGTCGCGGAGGCTGGAGCCTATCCCAGCTGTCATTGGGCAAGAGGCGGGGTAAATGCCGGACTGATGAGCATGTTTTTGGTGGTGGGAGGAAGCCGGAGAACATGCAAACCTCGCTCAGAAAGGCCCTGACCGGGAAGCAAACCATGAACCTCTCAGGATCACAGGGCAGTCATGGTTGCAGCCAATCCCACCGGTTTGGTGACCGTGGGACCCCATATTACCCCCCATGGGACACAGTCATAAGCCTTCTCCAAATCCACGAAACGCATGGATGTAGACTGGATGTGCAAACTCCCACGCCCCTCAAAGAGCCCTGCATGGATAAAGAGTTGGTCCAGTGTCTCACAGCCAAGGCGGATTCCACATTGTTAATTTGTTAATCCTCAAACTTTAAGATGCAAGGTCTTAGATGTTAAGTATGATCCATCCACCCATCCATTTTCTTCAACTTATCTGGGCTCAGGTCGTGGTTGCAGCAGGCCAAGTAAGTCAACTCAGACATCTTTCTCCTCAGTTATTTTTTCCAACTCCTCCTGGAGGATTCTAAGGTGTTCCAAGGCCAGAGATATATAATCCCTCCAGTAAGTTCTGGGTCTGTCCCGGGGTCTCCTTCCTGTTTGATGTGCCCGGAAGACCTCCACAGGGAGGCGAACAGGAGGCATCCTGAACAGATGCCTGATCCACCTTAACTGGCTCCTTTTGACACGAAGGGACAGCGGCTCTACTTTGAGATTCTTCCAGATGTCGGAGCTCCTCCTAGGCTGAGCCCAGACACCCTCCTGAGGAATCTGATTTCGATCGCTTGAACCCGCAATCTCCTTCTTTCGGTTTTTACCGGAGTCCATGACCTTAGGTGAGGGTTGGGACAGAGATTGACCGGTGGAACGAAAGCTTTGCCTTTCAGCTCAGCTTCCTCTTCACCACAACATTGGTGCAACACCGCAGATGCTGCACTTTTCTGCCTGCCAGAGGTACTTGAACTCCTTTACTTGGGGCAAAGACACCTTCCCCACCCAGAGGGAGTAACCCACCGTTTTCCGGCAGAGAACCATTTTAGGAATGAATTACATTTTAATACTAATATCAGTACCACCTAAAATTAATTGGTAAATTTCAGCATACCAGATGTCGGCACAAATTCAATAGTATGCATCCCCAATTGTTCTGAGTTCCTTTTTCAGGCCTTTGCTGCTGGGATCAGTACTATAAAGGGAAGTGAGACTCATAGGATGAGTGGTACTACCTCAGGGAAAAGAGAAACAACAGGCATTTGCATAAACCTCACAAAGAGAAATCATATCTGGATGTCATTCAACACTAACCACTGGCTTCACTGATACTAGAGAGAAACACATTTGGACACATGAGGTGAATGTCTCACCTGTGAGAACATCTTGAATAATTTGGATGTTATGCTCTAGTTAAGACGGTCCTTGAGTCTTCAACTTTAGTGCCAACTTCAACAGCGTCAACGGTGACTGTACATCAGAACTGTAGACAAACCTTAAAGAGAGTAGCAGCAGTAGGTCCCGGTGCGTCAGCATGTTTCTCTGCTCCATCATGATGGAGATGAGTCACTGATTCTGCCGGAGCTCCTCACAGTCTGCAGCGTCTCTCAGATTTAATAATAAACTGCAGATGAGTCACAAAGTGAATGCAGGATGAAACCGCGGCTAAAGTCACTATGAAGTGATCCAGGAAGACCTCCCATGATGCAATGCTGCTCCACATCAAGCAGTGCTCCCCTCTGCTGGGCGCCTGTCAAAGATGAATAAAACATTCAGCGTGATGAAGAACGTCCAGCTGAGGGAGGATCGGCTCCACACGGAGGATGATTTTAATCTTTTTACTTTCAAACTCTGCAGGAGCAACGTCACTAAAACAGGTCGTATCCATCACATCTCCATATTTACGCATTTTTAATGGTCAGATTTAAAAAAAAACATGAAATAAAAATTCACTTAGAGCGGTCAATAAGAGCAAACGTGCTGCTGCAGCCGCCCACATCATTCACATCCGCAGTAAGACTTTCAGCCTGTTGCAGCTTGTTGCACTGGTCGGCTGAAGCATAAATATGGAAAACATCATTAAAAGAGGCTCTCATCCTTTAATGTAAAGTATTTAACACCCACATTAACACCAGAGCAGATCAGAGGAGAAACTTATCCCTCAAATGAAAATCCTGGTCACAGTCCACAGAGCAGATTTGATTTTATTAACAAGAATCTGAGCAACATAAATAAATCAGAATCAGTCCGACTGCCTCGCTCCTTAGACAGAGGATTAATGCCTCTCTGTGTAATTTGTGACATCCATCCCGATCCTTAAACACAGATTTGTGCACATGTGGAACCAAATATTCATCAGTGCTGACCAGAGTCCTTTAAATCCAGACTAATTACCTGCAGCTTAACCAGTGTCGGCGTCTGTGTGGTATACCGGAGGGTGAGTAGGCAGGGAGAATTAACATCATTATGATGATAAAAGGAGGCTCAGACAAACTGCCTCTGTGTCTACAGCCTCTAATGAATGTAGTGTCTGTGTCCATGTTCATGCTGGTGTGGTTGTCCACTCTCCTGTTGTGTGTGGAGTGTAATTAAGCTGGCTGTAAACATGGTCACCTCCCCTCTTCTCCCTCCTCTTCCTCCCTCCTCCATCAGCTGAAAACTTCTCATGTGAGTCTGGATGCAAAAAAAGTGATTTTAAATCTTATCTGATTTTAAAACAATTCAATATTGTTGAATCATGAACTCTGACCTTAACTGAGTCAGTGAGTTCTGCAGGTCTTTAGATGTTGTTCTAGTTTTTTTGTGACATCCTGGGCGAGTCATTGATGCACTTTTGGAGTCATTTTGTTAGGCTGGCCACTCCTGGGAAGGTTCACTACTGCCCCAAGTTTTCCCCATTTGTGGATAATGGCTCTTACTGTGGTTGGCTGGAGACCAACAGCTTTAAAAATGTATTTTTAACCATTTCCAGACTGACAGATGCCAGTGCCTTTGTTTCTCAAACATTCCTGAATTTTGACTTTAAAACAAACCAAGAATCAATTCATATAGATAAACATAGGCTAGAAATGAAAAAAAGGGATTAAAAAATGGATATGGCATTCATATCCAGATTTATTAAAAAGAATAAATCACACATTTTCCTTCATTAATTCCAATATTCCTATTTATGTAGCAATTAAATAGATGAACAGTAATTTTCATAGATGAAATGTTCACAAATGAGACCAAAAGGGAACACATTGAGTGTGTGAGTGCACCTGTAACTTTAATAACAAATCACAACCCAAATTTGTTGAATCTTTTTTTTATCATAAGACAAGGTCGCCCATTAGGGGGGGGTAAAGGGGAGCCAACATGCAAAAAACATGCAGCCAATATGCAGCTATCATGCAGCCAACATTTAGCCAACATGCAGCCATCATGCAGCCATCATGCAGCCATCATGCAGCCAACATGCAGACAACAAACAGCCATCAAGCAACAAACATGCAGCCAATGTGCAGCTATCATGCAGCCAACATTCAGACAACATGCAGCCATCATGCTGCCATCATGCAGCCAACATGCAACCATCATTCAGCCATCAAGCAGCAAACATGCAGCCATTATGCAGACAACATGCAGGCAGCATTCACCCAACTTGTAGGCAACATGCAGACGACATCCATCCCTCATGCAGTCAGCATGCAGATAACATTCAGCCATAATGCAGCCAACATGCAACCATCATTCAGCCATCAAGCGGACAACATTCATCCATCATGCAGTCAACATGAAGATAACATGCAGACAAGATTCAGCCATCATGCAGCAGACATAAAGACAACATGCAGCCGACATTCAGCCATCATGCAGCCAACATGCAGACAACATGCAACCATCATTCAGCCATCAAGCAGCAAACATGCACCATCATGCAGACAACATGCAGACAACATTCATCCATCATGCAGCCAACATGTAGACAACATTCATCCATCATGCAGCCAACATGTAGACAACATTCATCCATCATGCAGCCAACATGTAGACAACATTCATCCATCATGCAGCCAACATGCAAACAACATTCAGCCATCATGGGGACAACATTCATCCTTAATGCAGTCAACATGTAGACAACATTTAGCCATCATGCAGTCAACATGAAGATAACATGCAGACAAGATTCAGCCATCATGCAGCACATAGAGACAACATGCAGCCAACATTCAGCCATCATGCAGCCAACATGCAGACAACATGCAGACATCATGCAGCCAACATGCAGCCATCATGCAGCCAACGTGCTGACAACATGCAGACAACCTGCGGACAACATGCAGCCAACATGCAGCCATCATTCAGCCAACATTCGGCCAACATGCAGCCATCATGCAGCCATCATTCAACCAACATGTAGCCATCATGCAGCCAATATGCATCAATCATGCAGCCAACATGCAGCCATCATGCAGACAACATTCAGCTGTCATGCAGCAAACATGCAGCCAACATTATGCCAACATGCAGCCAGTCAAACACAGACATCAGCATTCAGAGCTGTAACAGACTGGTTTTATATCAGCAGGCTTTGGTGTGAAAACATCCCCAAAATACCAGAGTTAATCTGCTAAATAGTGATGACCAGCTGTTTAACCTGCTCAGTTAGTTAAATCTCATCCAGGCAGTGATCACTGAACTCATCTAGAAACAAAACGCCCATCAGTGTCACGTTTGAACCGAGCTCTCTTAAAACGACTGCAGATCTGCCTCACTGTTGATCATGATTTAAACAACGCTCAGTTATTTTTTGTTCTGCTGTTTTCACCGTCTCTGTGGAGCGTTTTAGGAGGTCAGCGTTCCTGTTTTCTGAGGCGAATCGATCAGAAGTTAAACTCAGCGCTGACCCACTGTCCTGTTTGTTTTATTCCTCCTCACAGAGAGACTCCCACACTCAAACACTCACTGTGGGCTCAGTGTGGGTTTAAAAGCCTGCAGCAGCTCTCCATGTTTCTCTCTCTTCACGTTTATCTGATGTGGTCAGATCTGAGGAGCTCAGCTGATCTCTGACACATCACATGTTTGGTGTGAGACGCGCTGGCACACAAACATGGTGTAATGGTGAACCAGTTATCTAACATACTCTAGGGTTATAAAGACTCTAAACAGAGCTGTTGTAACAGGATAACAGACTGGTGAATTCATCATGTCTTCATTATGTTGGTGTCATCAATGATAGCAGCAGGATGTCTCTCAGTACTGCTGGTGGTTTGTTTTGATAAAAGACAAAAAAAGGGAAGGTTTTCATCCCTACCCTTACCACTCTGTTTTAAGGGGCCAGGCGAAGGGGAAGGCCTAAGGAGTAGAAATGGGATTGGCCCTTAGTCTGCATTCATGATAAACACCAGTCTTAAACACAATATATAAAAACATCCCAAACAAATGCCCAACAATAAAGTTCTGCAAAGACTGAGATGTGACAAACTGAAAGTCTGAGCAGAGAGAAGCTGCAGAAGAGCTCAGAGGAAATATTAACAGAGAGGAAAAAAAGGTCACAGTCAGGATGAGATCTCCAGGCCTCAGGCCAGACCTGAGGCTAACTTCATTGATCTACTACTTGGGGAAGGGGTGGGGGTGGGGGGGGGGGGTTCTTTTCGGGCTGATCCTGCTAACACTCTTGGTCCAAGCCTCCAGACAAAGGTTCACATATGAACAACACGCCTCCATCTCCTCCCATTAATTGAAGTAAAGTCAGAGTTCCCCTGTGACGGGCCCTGGCATTTCACTCTGGTGACAGACATCATTTGTCACATGGCCCTCCTCTGCTGAATGGTAAATGGAATCCAGCTTGTAAAGCCCTTCTCTGGTAGTCTGACCATTAAAGTCCTTTTTAGTCTGCTAGTCACTCTCCCTCGGTTCCGCTGCTCTACCTGGACTTTACCTGAGGCGACTTCCTGGTCTCACAGTGATGTAAAATCAATCCACCGCTGTTCCTTAACGTCTCATTCCACTTCAAATACTAACTGGCACCTCAGAGGACAGGTCAAAAGTCATCTGCAACTTCTGATAACACAGATTTCCCCTTTGTTACATTTACTTTGGTTATTTCAATTAACATATATTTGATAGCAAGCCCCTTTAGATGGTAAAGCAACCATCAGTTAACCATTAGAAGTCCGTACATTTCTGTTAAATATGTAAAGTACCCTGAGCTTAAAGGCACAGCTTGAAGAATTCAACCACCAGGGGGCTCTCAAGCAAAACAAGCTCTGCTGTTTACTTATAGTTTTGAATTGTGAAAGGGTGTATTTACTAAACAGAAAACATTGGTGTTGTTTTCATTCATAAACTGCTGATAATGACGAGGGAAATGCACTTAAAAGTGCACTTCCACATTCACGCTGGAAGCGGTCCCAGGATGGGTTTGCGTCCTAGCATTGCAGTTCATGTTTACATCTTCAATGAGGAGTTCAGGGGTTCTTCCAGGGTAATTTTCAGACAATCATGCTCTATTTTTAAGCCTTTTCATGCTTTTTCTGACACCTTAATGCTACAATATCTGTCTTTGTTTGGGCCACAGCACAGACCTCAGTTGGTGAGGACCCTATTGGAACCGAAGGAATCATTATTATCATTGCAGCAAATAAAATGATCATTCGGAGGACTTAACGTGTCCCAAAGCCTTATAGAAAATTGCCCCCCCCCAGTGGAAATGTCCATATTTCAGTGGTTTTGTGCAAGTTCATTGCACAGGGTCCCCGGTGTGAGAAAGGCTACATGCTTGAAAATCAGGACACTTCTGTTTCAGGTCTAGATGAAAGAAAAGTCTCTTTGGACTTCGGTTGATTTTATGGTCAAATTTAGACATTTTTTGCCCTTTCACAAGTTTCTCATTTTTGTACTCCCCTGAGGAAATTTATCCGATTGACTCTAGATTTTTTTTGCTCATTCTAGACAAGTTGGGGATCAAAATTTTGAAAAAGCTCGAGTTTTGCCAAAGGGTGGGGCCATACTTGGGGGCCAAAGTTGGAAAATGGTTTTTCCACCTTTATTTTTTCTCTATTCCAGGTCAAATGATTAACATAAGCACTGCAGTTATGTATGGTCCCCATCAAACTTCATAGGGATGATCACACATTAATCCTGAATACATTTGTGCATCAGTTTACTTTTTCACAGCGCCCCCTTCTGACAAATGAACACTTCCTCTGAATTTTGATTTGACCTAAGACCTAACTTTGATCATTCAGCCCCCAAAAACACTTCCGCCTAGGCTTGTGATTTCGGGTCTGCATGTGGGTCATCATCAGTCCTAAAAAAAAGCCTCTTGGACCCATGCCCAAATATTTACAGGAAGTAAACCACCTTACTTTCACTTTCAAAATAATGCATTTTCTGAAGGTGCAAAATGACTTAAATCTGCCGTTATTCTTAAATACGTGATCTGATGGCCTTCAACATTCTCTGGTGACACAGGGGAATGACACTGAACACTCCTGCATGCAGGGGGGGCTCGTGGCCCAATTGTTGAAAAACGTCCAATAAAGTGCCCTCTTGGGAGCCAAAACGTGGCTATAGTGCCCTTCTGGTTGGCAAAACACACTAAACTGCTCTATTGGGTGAAAAAAAAACACTTAATTGCCCTCTTGGCTGGTTAAAACATGATAAACTGGGAAGACCCCCAGACCCCCTAGGGATTTATTTATTTATTTCTGTGTTCTTCACAGTCCAAAGTTGAATCTACACAGTTCTTGTGGATGCTAATCCTAACTATAAATTAACTTGAGTAGTCTGTCTAGTTACTCTGTTTAAAGGCTATATAATGTGCCATTTGTATAACATATAAACATGTCTAAAGTGCCCTCGAAAACAAGCGAAACTTTGTGCCCTCTTCAGTGGCAAGAACGTGCTGTATGTGCCCTTTTTTTTTCTTCTCGCCCCTGCCCTTGAAAAAGTCTGCGCACGCCACTGTGGGAGGATCTATGTTCTTTCAGCTGCATTGCAGCACACTGCATGGTTTACCACCACCAAGCGGTGGCATCACACCTGCTGTTGCAGACCACCCCACTATGCTGCAGCCCTAGCTATTAAAGTCATATTGATGTATACCTCACATGTGATGCAAACGTTTGCCTACATCTTGGGTCCTTGATGCATGAGGCCAAGTAACCACCCAACTTTACCAAACCATAAAAATCCTCCTCTGGGTGTAAGGACTTGTTCTGAGTCTTTATAAATGACAGACAGAAGTCTTTCTCTGTTGTTTTTGATGTTACCGTCTGAGAATGTTTGTGCTCATCAAACCTCCAAAGAACATTTTGTTCAAAAATTCCAGTCTGATTCATGATCAGATGAAAAGATAAGGTCAGGACTTTCTCTAAGTGTTGTAAAATTAATCCTCCAGTTCTTACTCTTTAATTCGAGCATTTCTTACTAAGGTGATCAGTGCATCCCAACAGAGTTTATCAAAGTCAGCTGATCCAGCCAGTTTAGAGTAGTGGTTAAAGTTATTAGTTTGGAGAGGGGGAAAGTAAAGAGGTGACAGAAAGACAAATACTCTGTTCAAGAAAAGACGGATGCTTTGGTGCATGGATGGTTGGTTGGTGAGTCAGTGAAGCAGGCAGAGGAGATACATCGTCACAGTGACATTTTAAAAACTCATTTTTTTGACAGATTGTTCATGAACTCATTTCGTTGATTTATCTCCCGCTGTCCTCTTCATTCTGCTTCGTCTCTGTCCGTCTGTCTTCATGTATTCATTCATCCGTCCAACCATTGATTGTCTGACCTCTTCATGCCTCCATCGATCCTCGTCTTCATCACTTTATCGCTCACATCATCATCACTGCCCTTTACTCCACAGTCAGCCTCTTCTGTTCAGTCCTTATCTCTGCCTCCATACTGACAACAGTCAGAGAGGTGTTGTGTTTCTAGAATCGTCAGTCCATCTGGATGTCTGTCAGGGCCACTAGAGAACAAAATAGACCTTCAGGAGTTTTCACATAATTCCACTCAGATTCAAGGATGACATGATGAGATTTTTGAAGATGTCAGGTCAAATTCTTTGCTTGTAAACCTTATATCTCTAGAAAAAATTGGGGGAAATTCTTTAAAATTTGCATAAAGGTCCTCTCTGATTCACAAATAAACCAATTAAACTTTGGAGGTCAAAGGTTAAGGTTACTGGGACTCATGTTTTGAGGGATTTGATTCTAACTTTACATAAATGTCAAATATAACTCAAAGACTAATGAGTTCTGAGGTCAAATCAAAGATGAAGAACATTGGGCTTCATAGTTAAATCTCAAGAGCACCTTGAACCACTTGAACAAATATCCACTATCAATTAAGAATCAAAAGGTTTAGGGTTTAGAGGGAATAGGACAGTGATCGTGATCATTGGGCCTCATGCTCATAATTAGCTCTTCAATAAAATATCTATGGGGGGGGGGGGGGGGGGGTGATTCGCTGTGGGTGGGTGGGCATTCTCAAGAATGCTTCTGGGGATCTTCTTCAAATTTTGGGCAAAAAGTTTACATTTTAGATATCTTGAAATTTAGGGCGACTACTAATCAGATTTCTAGGGTAACTGTGGCTATGGACATCGTTAAGGGATTTTAAGGAGTAGAAGGTCATAGGTCATTGGACCTCGTGTTCATCCCTTGCTTTAAAATGCTGATTTGCATTTCCATCACAAGTTTGGCCGCGCCGAGCCACACTCAAATGCAGGCCAGCCCCACCTTCAAGCACACCGGGTTGACATCGAAGCGCTTCACAAGATCCAATTTGCTGGAGGGATTTACCCCTTCTGCTACTGATAACCCCTCCGTGGTAAATTTTCATCCCACGGGGAGACGGGGGACATACGTTTTATCCCTGCCTCTGCTCCAGCTGTCCATAACTCTGTTACAGCGGTGTTAGCATTCACTGTATGATTTAACATTTGTGACACAAGACCAGAACTTGAGATTTTTGTGCATACTACGGTCCGATAGTTGCGCATGGCTTCTCACACTGATCAGTGAGATCAGGAAGGACCAGGCACAGATCCAGGAATACACCTTTTTCTGCACCTACTAATAACCAAAGTTTGACCCTGACTCTTAAAAAATAGAATGCTGGAGATATTTGAAACATTTCGCCCGTGACAGAGTCAGTCTCTAATTTATTCTGGCGCTAGTAAAGCATGCAGTTCTCACTGCCCAATCCAAAAATATGATTGTGTTCATTTTCTGCTCTTTAGAGACCTACACATCAATAATAAGGAGACTTTTCTTAAACAAATATTCAGGAAAATCTCTCCTATGATGAAACGTGAATTATTGTTGGTTTACTGATTGCAGATAGAGGGAGAGAGAGAATGTGAAAACAGCAGCTTGCAGCTTGTTGGTCTACAGTTTGATTGTAGCTTTAAAACGATTGAAAGTCATTCAGACCAGAGAGTGTAGAGAGATCAAGGCAGGCTGAAAACACTGCGTCATCAGCTCTAGACGTGCCCTTAACGGGTAGCTCAGCTGTGGTGGAAAACCAGCCCCCTGCTGCATTGGCCGTCCCAAGTCAAGCTGATGGAAAGGCCCCAAAGAATGATTGCCCCCCTTGCTTGTGAAGCCAACATTTGAAGTATGCCCTGAGAGATTTTATTCAGACTTTAGACATATGTCCACTCAAGCTCAAGGATGAGACGGTGGGTACTGGTTTAGCTGAGTGGGTAGAGTGGGCGCCTGTATACGGAGGCTATCATCCTCAGTGGTCGTGGGATTGTCCTGGCACTGTTTGGTGCCCCAATATCTCTCCCCACATTTCCTGTCAGCGATCCTATCTAAACCAAGTCAAAAAGGCCAAAAAATAATCTTTGAGAAAGAATGAGCTGGTTAAATTCTGGAGGTCAAAGATCCATGGAGTCCATGTTCACCCCAAACTCTTTAGGCCGATATTTCCAATATGCACGAAAGGATTTCCTTCAAACTTTACCCACATGTCCTCTTTAGATGAAGGATGAGCTAGCTATATCATGGAGGTCAAAGGTCAAAGATCAAGGTCATTTAGCCCCATGTGCATCCCTTGCTCATGAATATGTCAAGAATGCTTTGAGGGATTTTCTTCAAACTGTAAAAATGCAGACTGTAACTCAAGGATAAACTGGCCCTCCTCCTGACCCGCCACATTACTTTCTCTGTCTCCTCACAGAGGCGTTAAACCGCCCTGCAGTAGCTCTGGTTTTCTAGTTCCAAGTCCGTTTTGTTCCCTATCAAACATCCCCTTTGTTCTCCTTGGTTCCTTTATTTCTCGATATCTTTCCATGTTTAATTCTCTGTATTTTATAATAAAGAACAGTTCCTGGTTGCTCCCTAATCTGTCTCATCTTTGTCTCCGGTGGTCCCTAACTCCATAAAGACATATTAAAGTCTCTTTTACAGATTTATTTCTCCATGTCCTGTCTGTGCAGTCCACTTTCTACATCCCTCCAAATGTTCCTGTGCTTAAATCCTCCTCCTTCCCTCCCTCCCTCCGTCCGTCTGTCCATCCCTGGAGTACAGCTCAAAGCTTAAAGACTCAAATCTTCCTCATAAGCCGCTAAAAAGCCAACATTAAAGTGGAGCTTAATTCTGTGATCGCCGTGCTCTCTGCAACCGCAGCTAATGAGACAGACTTCATTTCTGCAGCAGTTTTACCAAAGTTCAAATGTTCTTCACAACAAACTAGATAAAAGAAAGAAAGATTAAAAAACAACAAAACACAGCAAAATAAAGGCTTTTATACTCAATTAGTCAGACTCAAACAGCAGTGTGTGAAATCGTATCTCTAAACCCTCCTGCAGTCTTTTGTCTGATTAGAAACACAGTGAGCTGCTGGTTTAGGAACTATTGAGCTTGTTTTCAAAGCTTTGTGCTCACGCCTCCTTCTGAAAGTCGAGAAAACTTTGAATCAACTCAGAAAGCTTAGCGGGTGTCACAGCAGGCCTCTGTGCTCACTGCAAGGAAAAGAAACAACCACCGTGAGCAGACCGCCAGAGAAAAATCAGTGTAAGACAGCAATGAACAAGCTAACATGACAGGTACAAAGAAACAGCTGCTGTGCTCACAGATGAGAGCTAAAACAACAATAACATGACAGAAAAATCCACTTTAATGGACTTGTTGGACAGTCTGAGAGTAGAATAATGCACAGAGAGACAATGTTCCAGATGTTTACATGAAAAAAATCTCCACCTGAATCATAGCTGTTAGTCACGTCAGCAACGCGGGAGCTAGAAAGTAAAAATAAAGCAAACAGGGTCGGGCTGCAGGTCGCACTCCTCAGACGCCCCCTCTCAGAGAGCATGACTGTGGAGGACCAGAAGTGACAGAATTTGATGTTTCAGTTTTTTTTTTTTTTTTTAAATTCAGAGCTCAGGTGTATTAGTATTGTTGTTATTATTATTATTATTATTATTATTATTATTGGGGGAGGTTTGAATCCGGCCTGTGGCCCTTTACCGCGTGCCTCTCCCCACTCTCTCTCCTATTTCCAACTCTATCCACTGTCCATCTATGAAAGACCAGCATGACAAGCCCTGAATAAATCTTAAAAGAGTATTATTTTTTATATTATTATAATTTTTTTTATATTATTATACAAAATAATTAAGATAATTATAATATAATAATTATCCATAATATTAATAATTCAGAATCTGCATAATTTTTTCTGATTATTTTAGTTTTTTCTTTATCCTATTCATTATATATTTTGTTATCAGTATCAGAATATTTTTAATTTTTATAATAATAATTATTATTATTATTATTCCTTTTATTAGTATTGTTGTTATTATAATTATTGTTTTTATTATTATTATTATTATTATTACTATTATTATTATTATAATTATTAGATTTATGTTTTTCAGTCTGCGTAAAACACCTCATACTGATGACCATAACACTCTTATTTCTCAACAGTTATCCTTCTGAAAATCTCCACTTTAGGCCTTCAGTAGTCTGTTTTGCTGTCTTAAGTATAAGTTCCTTGATTTTTATTTTTGTATCATTATTCTTGTTTTATTATTATGATTAATCTTATTATTATGATCATTACTGTTTTCTTTATTCTTATTATTGTTGGTGTGAATTATTATATACATTTTTTAACATTCTATTTTAATATTATTATTTAACTTTTTATTTATTTTTCTTCTCCTCCCCCTCTTTGTCTCTCACTGTCCCTCAAGTATTACTTGAATATCGCCCATCTGTTTGACTATTTCTCACCAATATAAATAAATAAATAAATGAATAAATAAATAAATAAAAGTTTGAAAAGAAATCTACATAATGTTCCCACCGCACCCTCAGGCAGCATGTTTATATGTGTTTTAGTTTAGTTTAGTGTTTTAAAATTGTGTTTAATTCAATTCAATTTCAATTCAACTTTATTTATACAGCACATTTCATACAAATGTGGACTCAATGTGCTTTACACACGTTAAAAACAAACAGCAAAAGCAGACGTGTCAGTCATGTTTAGATGCTGCCTGTCTACAGTAATCATTGCTGGGATTCCTTTGATCAAGTTCATGGTGGATTGTTGTAGTTTTTTTCAGTTATTAAAATTTTGCATCGTGAGTGAAGTTAGGACATTACTGAGTTAGGACATCCTACCTGTGGGACATCCTACCTGTGGGACATCCTACCTGTTGGACATCCTACCTGTGGGACATCCTACCTGTGGGAGATCCTACCTGTTGGACATCCTACCTGTGGGAGATCCTACCTGTTGGACATCCTACCTGTGGGACATCCTACCTGTTGGACATCCTACCTGTTGGACATCCTACCTGTGGGACATCCTACCTGTGGGAGATCCTACCTGTTGGACATCCTACCTGTGGGACATCCTACCTGTTGGACATCCTACCTGTGGGACATCCTACCTGTGGGACATCCTACCTGTTGGACATCCTACCTGTTGGACATCCTACCTGTGGGACATCCTACCTGTGGGACATCCTACCTGTGGGGTACAAGCATGCAACATGTAAAAGCAATCATTGTTGTAAGAATGAGCATGGTGTAGTATGCACACGAGGAGTGAAACAGCTTCAATGATGCTTGAGTGATTGACTTTATTTGATAGTTTTTTTCATGCATCCCTCAAACACCTCCAGCAGAACTGATCCTAATGCAGTGCTAAAAATTCACCTCCATATGTCAGAACGTAACACCCTGAATGCTACAGAATGATACAAGCTTGTCAGAAGTTGATTTGTTTAAGCATAAGATGAAATTATCAACACAACTGTGAGTAGTTTTTAGGTTCATCAGAGTTGATTTAACTCCAAAATTTGAACACTAAGTGAGGAGTAAACTAAACACTGATCTGGGGTGGGACCATAAACTCTCGGATACAGTGCTAAATTTAACTCTTAAAGTTTTACTGTGGCACGTTTGGCTCTGTTCAGTTGTTTAAGGCTGCCGGACAAAGATAGCCAGAATAAGGTTAGCTGAGCGTGTGGATTTAGGAGACGACTCCCATACCTCCTTTAGAGCAAGGGTGCTCAACCTGGGGGTCCCGGGACACTGAGAGGGGGTCGCCAGATAACTTCTAAAAAACAAAGAATATTTCAAAATTATTTCAAATGTTAAATTTTACCCATTTTTGATAGAAATATATGCATGGAATTAGTTAAATGTAATACAATACATGGTCATTTTGAGATGCTGAAATCTTAAAAAATCCTTGAAATGTAAGTCTGCACATGACTGTCTTGTGTTCAGCTATCCCTCAACTACCTTCAGGCACCATGGAGTCCCAGGTCTCTTGCTCCTTTATTTTGGGGGTCAGGGTCAGGTTTAGGAAGCAACACAGAAGCTATAACTCTCTGACCCTTAAGGTGGTTTCCTGAGTTTTACTGCTAAATATTAAAGTAACAATAACACAGGGGGCGGCATCAAAGGCTCTCGCTTTCCCTCTGGATCAGTGTTACTCAACCCTGCTCAACCAAAGAGCCAACCTGCTGAAAAATACTTTTGCAACAACTACAATCTAAGTGGTGAAAAGTGGAAAGTGGTATTTAATGGTCAAACTTAGCTTAAATGGGGGAAATTGGCAACGACAAAAAAAAAATGTGAAAAGGGGCAGAAATGGGATAAAAGTGGCAAAAAAGGCAAAAAAATAGGGAAAAAAATGGGTATTTAATGGCAAACAGCAGCTTAAATGGGCAAAAAAGTGGCAAAAATTAGGAAAAAGTGACAAAAATTGGCAAAAAATAGGATAAAAGGGGTATTTAATGGCAAAAGATAGCTTAAATGGGCTAAAAGTGGCAAAAAGTGGGGAAAAGTGACAAGAAGAAGTGGCAAAAATGGGCAAAAAAGTAAGAAAAAAGCAGTATTTAACTGCCAAAAGGTAGCTTACATGGCAAAAAATGTTGAAAAGGGCAAAAATGGGCAACAAATAGGAAAAAAGGGGTATTTAATGACACATGGTATCTTAAATGGGCTAAAAGTGGGGGAAAAAAATGGTTAAAAAGGGCAAAAAAGTGTCCTTTTTTAAAGTTTTCTTGGGGAATTATATTCAAAATGAAGACACAAAAGAGCCACATGTGGCTCCAGAGCCACAGGTTGAGTACCACTGCTCTACAGGAAGCAACGCAGAGATCCCGCTGATGCTAGCCAGGTCTCTCCCTCACTGATCACTGATGCCAGTCCTGCTGACGCTCCATCCATCCATCCATTTTCTACACCACTTATCTCATTGGGGGTCGTGGGGGGCTGGAACCTGTCCCAGCTGCCACTGGGTTCACCCTGGACTGGTAGCCACTCAATCACAGGACTAACATACAGAGACACACAACCAGGCACTCTCACATTCACACCTACGGGCAATTTAGAGTCACCAATTCACCTAACGAGCATGTCTTTGGTGGGGGGATGAAGCTAGATTACCCAGAGTGAACCCACTCATGCAACATGCAAACTCAACAGAAAGGCCCTGACTGTGAACCAGGGACCTTCTAGCAGCGCTGACCCCTGCTCCACTAAAGTTTGATTTGTTTTTCAGAAATCCACCTGACAGTCAATACTAAGTAAACCTAATGCATGATGAACACATACTCATTAGTTCTTTCTTGATTAAAGCTGCAGATTTCTAATTGAACTTTTCATTCAGGATCTTTTAGAGTAACAAAAACTGTTTCCTCCTCTACTTGTGATTATTTGTTGTTGTGTTGATTGAAAACCTTCTGATTCATTCAGTCTATCTTCAAACCTCCTCTTTCTGCAGTTCCTCTCTTGGCTTTAGTCACTCTAAACATATTTTCATGAAAAGGCCCGCTGTGTTCCTCCTTGTGTTTTTCTTTCCTGTTAAGTTTGACCTTTTTCTTTTTAATTTCCCTTCAAATTTCACACTTAGTCTGTTTCTTTACATCCGTTTAGTTTTTAACACTCTGCATTTATGTGCCTTTTTTATGTATTAATGTGACAGCCGGTGAAACGCACCGGCGCCTGTTTGTCAGACAGAACGTTCCGGACACTGAGTGTTTAGAGGAGTGAATGAAAAAGCTTTTTATGAGCTCTACATCCTGTAAAACAGCAATCAGAGAGGAGAGGAGCTGACATTTATTCAGAGGGAAACGTCTCTGATTGTGACTTTAATAATCCTGAGTGCTGCTGACGGCGAGCGCGCTGCTGCTGGTCAGGCTGTTAAAACCTCTCTGCGAGGCTCCTTCACACACTAAAAAGGCAGAAAAATGTCAGAGGGAGGAGGATTTAAAGAGGAAGGCTCTAAATAAACAAAGGTGGATGGAGGGGCACCTGAGGAGACTTCAGAGAAAATAAAAACGAAGAATAAGAGAGCAGAGGAGGAGGATGGCCTGTAAATATGACCAAAACGAGCTGCCATTAAGTCTTCAGCTCCAGGCTTAGCCACATCTTAAAGCTCACTAAGTCCTCCAGCAGCCCCCTAACCTCGGCTCAAACCTGCAGCAGCATAGACCCTGATGGAGTGTCATGAGCTGACAGGCTGAAGACTTCCTGAAATGACAGCTGGAGTCACGAGGATTAGTGAAATACGGCTAATACTGCTGTCAAACATTCAGCCGGACCGAGCTGCTCCTCATCCTATGACTGCCTTTTTTTAAGTCCATATATGTTAGATTAGGCAGCGGGTAACCGTCAGAAGACTTAGCAAGGATCGACAAAATACAGCTTAAAAACATGAGAGTCTGACTGAAAACATGCATGTTAAAAACATCACAGAAAAAAGTTAGAGCCCTAAACCTGTCAGTCTGATTCCCTCAAGCATGAGCGTTAAAATGAGATCTGTTTGGTAGTTTTTAATGTGCAAAGGAAAGAAGACAAAGTTTTAGTCTAGTCTGTGTTTTTCATGAATGTTTTTAATATGCTAAAAGTATTGCATACTAAAAAATATAAAGTAATATAACACAATATAGAACAGGTTAGCATATGAGCTAAGATAACAAGCATCCAGCACCAACCAGCATCCGAGACTTCCCTGAGTACCCCCATCTTTGTTTGGTCCAGGAGACGTCCCTTCTCAACACTTCAGCCTCCTCGTTCAGAGAGTTCAGAGCCCCAACATGGACATCTACAGTCTGCAAGGATCACAGCATCGTCAGCAAAGTCCAGATCCTCCACACTTCACTGCCCCTATTACCCACCCCAGTATCCAGTCCATACAGGTGCTGAAGAGTGTAGGGGCTGAGATGCCTCACCCCAGAATCACCTGGGAAGCGGTCAGAGGTGGATCAAGTAACATTTCAATAGACAGCAGGAACCTGATAGGCTGACAGTGAGAGAGTGGAGCATTGCTATTGGATAGATGTGAGGCTATGTGAACAGATGACATCTAAAGGCCATGTGATGAGTGATGTAAAATCTCATCAGGAGCACATTGGGACACTGGATCTCTTCAGTGCTTAATTATTCTTTCAGTGGGAAACAAGCATCTTGTGCTGATTTTCAATATACAATTTTTGTATTCCTAAATAGGCTGTACACTTTTTAAGACCAACTGTTTGGATCAAAATGTCCAAGAAAATAACAGCAATCTTAGAATGACTGTGTCTCAGCAGCCAATCAGATTGAAGGTTTAATGTTTGGACTGAAAGAGTCACTTCAGTTTGGTGTTATCAAGGCCGTCCATAAGGGGGATAAAGGGGAGAGCTTTCTGGGGCCCAGCCAAATGCAGGGGGGCCCATGGGGGTCTACGAAATGATGGCCATTGTAAATTTAAGCTGTGATAGCTGTGATTTTTGTTTTTTTTTTAAGATATATTTTTGGACTTTTTTGGATAGGACAGTGGATAGAGTCGGAATCAGGGAAGAGAGCGGGGAGAGACATGCAGGAAATAGTGCCACGGGCCAGATTCAAACCTGGGTCACCTGCGCACATGGCACGTGCCTTAACCACTCCACTACCAGCGCAAGTAAAAACCGGTAAGTAAAAGTGATTAAAAGGGGTTACAGGTGGCAAAAATGAATGTAACAGAAAGAGAAATGTGGTTAAAATCAGTGTAATTGTCATAAAAGTGGTGAAAAGCTCCTGAAAGCTTCAACAGGAACAGTAGGAAGTGGCAAAAATTGGTTTAGAGAGGCAAACAGGTAAACAGATGTGAATAATAGGTAGAAAAGGGAAAATATGAGCCAAAAATGGCAAAAACAGCAGAAAAGGGGGTTAAAACTTATAAAAATGGCTTAAAAATGGTAAAAACAGGAAGTAAAGAAATTATGAAGAGGGGTTACAGGTGGCAAAAATGAGCCAAAAGTTGTGAAAACAGCAGGAAAATGGGGTAAAAAGTGGCAAAAAAAAGCCTGTTGTATTATTTTTGATACATACTTTTATGATACCTCTATCTAATCAATATGATCAATAAATTACTAAAAAGAAACTTCTAAATACTAATTGATAAATGATAAAAATGCCCTCAGGTGGGTTATTACATACATATTAAATGAGATACAAAAAATATATATGACAAATTTCATGGAAATTTTGATTTTTTTAAATTTTAGTAGAAAATTAAATAAACATTTCAGTTCCAAAACATGAGGATATTATGCCTATAATTTGTGTTTTCAGGCTTTAATGGGTTAAAGTGGCAAAAACAGCTTAAAATGGTAAAACTAGGACATAACAGTCATAAAAGGTACCAGTGGCAAAAATGAATGTTACAAAGAGAAAAATGTGATTAAATTCAGCAAAAAATACAGGCAGCAGGAGCTGGCTAAAATGTGTTTACAGAAACAAACTGGGACAAAAATGTGGTGGAAAGGGTTTAAAATGGGTTAAATACAGTACAGTGCAATGGGAAAAGCATAAACAGATGTGAAAAATATGTAGAAAGTGGCAAAAACTGGTTCAGAGTGGCAAGAAAGGGTGTAAAAATGATGAATAAGGGTTAAGATGTGGCAAGAATGGGTGGAAAACATGCAAAAAGGGCAAAAAGTGCACAAAAATGGATGTAAGGTGTCAAACAAATTTTCAAAAATGGGCTGAAAAAGAAGCTAAAAGAGGTTAAGAAGAGGGACAAATACATAACTTTAACATCAGAAACATTTAACACACTGTAAATACAGCATCAGTTCTTTGTTGGACCGGTCTTCTCCCATGGGTACAGATGGGAGTCACACTCACAGAAGCTGTTAAAAGCAGTGTTAACATGGCTTTATATGGCAACATACTATATGCTGTTGATGTAAGTGTGTGTGACCTTCTGTGTTATGCACTTCTCTGTCTCTCAAATGTGCAGACAGCTTAACGAGCAGTCTGGATTCTTGTAACCTTCATTTCTGTGCAACAACACTGCTTATCAATGCATCTGTGTATTAAACTTATAAATACTGTACAACACTTTTCTCTCCAAAATGAAGAATCTGTTAGCCAGGATGCTAGCACCATTGCTATTGATCCATCACACATCAATAAATCAGGACTGGGGAGGGGCCATTTTTTGTGTTTGGGCAGTCCTGAGAGTTATTACACATTAAATCAATAAATACAGGCAAAATCTAGAACTGCAACAAGGAAACGACACGCTGGACTCATGGATGCAGTGTGCTTAGAGGCTGATATGACTGACTGATCATGCATTTTATAAATCTGTGCATAATATTTGTTATTAAAATATGCTCTAATAAAGAATGTTGTCCACATTTGGAGAGTTGAGCAAAGATTTGAAGGTTGCATGCCATTGTCAGCTTCTCCAGCTACAGATTATCTGGCTGCAGTCTGAGTACACTGTGAGGATTTTCTACTTTAATTTTGTTTTATCTAGTAAAATGGAAATGTCTGAATGTTTGGTGTTTTGGACTGTTGGTCTGTAAAGATGAGAAAAATGAAGACATGCAGAAATATGATTTTTATACCTTTTACACCAGAGAATCATTTATTCCATAAAATCCTCATTCAGCTGAAGCAATCATTTCTGATCTGTAGACATTTCAGAGAGCTTTGTGCGATCCCTCCCATAATCCTCCTCTGTATGGTGACCAGAGGGCGACCTGGTGATCATCCTGCTGATGATAACTCACCGGGTAAACTTTCTGCTGAGTCAGCATGAAGCTCCTGACCCTGAGAGGAGAAAGAGCCAGTCAGCAGATTTAAAGTGACAGCAGAGAGAGAGGGAGGGAGGACGGGGCTGTTTGTCGCATTATATTTGCAAATTTGCATGTGCTTCATCGATGTGTTGGTGTAGGTGTGAGATACCATCATTTTATCTCCAAGTCATTTTACAAACATTTGCATTTAAATGTGAAAACACTGGGGTGGTTTCTTGTTATCAACTACTTCTGTTCTTCTTTTATTCAGTCACTAAAATGCTGATTGCCTCAGAGTTGTAATTCTGCTCAGTGATTTAAAGCCACAGTGAGACTCAAACACATAAACAGCACCTAAAAATCACCCTTAACTCCACAGGAGGCTTATGGTCCAGGGATAAACAGCTGACAGTTTGGCTAAACACCACACTTTCTGCACAGTCAGCATGTTTAGATCAGACTGTAGTTGGCTGATTGCTGCTGAAGTTAAGAAAGTGAACGTATCATCAACATTGTTATCTACTGTTGCTTGGTATTTTTGAGGTTGCAACCATGCAACCATGGAGTTATGTCAAAAAAGTGCTACTATGCACTTGTAGATAGACACTGGTGGCTGCTCAGGGACTGCAGGTTGACCATCGGCTTCTGTTTGCAACTCTGAAACTGCAGTTGAGGCCCCAAGAAGGCTGACTCTGGTCGGTGGCCCTGAGGGAGCCAGACATTGCACAGGTGGTTCTGCTGGGCTCATGGCCACTCTTGGAACACAAGATGCCTCTTGAGCTCCTGAGTCTCTCTGGGGGGGGGGGTCATCTCAGAAACCGCTGATATGATTGAGGCAAGTCACAGTGCAAGACTTGATGGCAAAATCAAACTGGGCAGGAGACTGGGGTGAGATGCTGAGGCTGGAGTTTGTAGCGTTTGTGAGCCAGTAGAGGACAACCAGGGCACAAGTCCTTAGAGATGTTCCCTTACCGAGGTGTTGGGTGTCGATACCGAGTACCGATTAATACGATGGGAACTTTCTGGACTGACTGTGCAGACTAGCTAATCATTTTAGGCCTAGCTTCAAGATGAAAAAACAAGTCAGAGGCAACAATTTATGGTTCAAAAGTTATTTAACTTTTAATAAACTGTGTCACTTCTTGTCGTGTATGACAGCGCTGGTCTTGTTCTCTAAAAGCGGTAGTGCATGCAGTGTTTACTGGCAGCGAAGAAGAATTGATTTTCTAGCACTAATATTTAGCATGGCTAAATGAAGCAAAATAGTAAGTTGAACCAAACTATAACAGATCGATGCATAAACTCTAAACAACCCTACAGGTAATACTCGCCCAGCTTACAGGGCTGTACAGAGCCTCAAGGCAGCAGCACTCTCTTCACGCTGCTCTGCAGTAAAGGCGCCTGATGGCACAATCCTGACAAAGTCAGATATCAGGAATGATGGTCTGGTTACTCTGAGGAGTTGTATTGAGCAGATCCTTCCAGTTGCAGTGAATGTGGATCCACCGAGACCCAACAGGTGGTGAGCAAGCCAGGAAACCACCAGATGTATGCTCAAAGCAAGTGGTGAAACCTCCCTCCTGTGGCTGCATGCTCTCATCTGCTCCGTCTGGAGAACAAGAATCATCCTAACCAACTAGAGCGGAGCAGGGTTGTTCCAGTCTGAAAGGGGAAGGGTGACATTTGGGAACGTAACAACTACAGGGGTATTACAGACTCCATACATTGATACTTCTCTAGAGAATCTATGATCCTCTGCTCCAACATCAGCGGCCTGAACAGCTGGGCTTTACATCTAAGAGGTCTACTGTAGACCGAATCCTGGCACTTCAGGTCCACACTGAGCACTTTAGGGAATTCAATTAATTCAGCCTTTGTTGACTACATGGAGGTGTTCGACTCCCTGAGAAGAGATGGGCTCTGGAGGATTCTGGATCTCATGTTAGCTTATCCAGCTGATGTCTGCCCTATACTTTGGTTAAGAGATTGTTGTGAAGTGTGGCGGCTCCACCTCCGAACCACACCACACCAGTGGTTTATCCAGTCATACAGGTACTGAGGACTGTAGGGGCTAAGTCGCACCCCTCTCATCCCAGATTCAACTGGGCAGAAGTCAGTGACACCTGAGGGCTCAAAGATCATGATCATCCAATATTGAACTTCAGCCTCGTCCCTTGCTCAAAGATTTCTCCATCCATCCATCCATCCATCCATCCATCCATCCATCCATCTTCTTCCCCTTATCCAGGACCGGGTTTTAGGGGTAGCAGGTTAAGCAAGTCCGCCCAGATGTCCCTTTCCTGAGCAACACTTTCCAACTTTCTGGGGGATCCTGAGATTTCTCCAGATTCTCAGAATCTTTAGAGGATGTCATGGACTGTAGATGGCGGGATATTCAAAGTCTTCACAGTTTTACTCTGTGGAACATGTTCCTGAAATTCTTTCACAGTTTTTCTACACAGTTTTTGCAGATTGGCGAACCTCTACCCATCGTTGCTTCTGAAAGACCCTGCCTCTCTGAAATGCTCCTTTTATTCTCATTCATGTTGCTGGCATGTTGCCAATGAACCCAATTAGTTGCAAAATGCTGCATAAGCTATTTTTCATTAGTACCACTTACTTTTCCAGCCTTTTGTTGCCCTGTCCCTACTTTTTTTAGATGTGTTGCTGCGATTAAATTTAAAATGTGCTAATATTTTTTCATGAAATGCTAAAATGTCCCAGTTTCAACATCTGACATGTTGTTTTTGTTGTATTGTGAATAAAAATGGGTTTATAAGATTTGAAAAAATGAATTCTGTTTTAAACATTTTACCGTGTGTATCAGCATAATAGCTTCACCCAGTTATTACCGAATAAATTGCAATAACCCAGCAGCATTAAAACCATCATTTTCATGTTTAAATGTTTGTCTTTTTCCAATCTTAAACCAAAAATTACCCATCAGCTTGGCTCCACCTGATGATCTGGTTCATTCTGAGTGTAGACTGTCGTCTCGGTCTCAGTGTTCCTGCTGTTTTCGGGGTTCTCTGTTTATTTTTCTGGATTAGACGGCAGCAGACACCAGTTTGCTTTCTGTCCTCCGTCCTCGGCTCAAGGTGACTCCTGAACAAAAGCTGCAGCTGTGAGCGCCACACCAACACAAACGCAGCAGACGCAGAGCTTTGAGATCTGATTAGCTCTGAGATACTGACACAAGCAGACACAGTGATGTGAAATATAATTTGAATGATGATGTGTGCTGTCCCTGCCTCTCTGACACACAAATCTGTCTGCATTAAGAAAAATACCACGGACACAAAGAAACAAAAGAAATACACTCTCAGGAACACACACCAACACTGGAGATAGGTCTAAGATAAAGAAAGAGTGATTCAGACACAAAAGATTGAATTATGACGTGAATGATAATAAAAATAACACCATCTCCTCTCCCTCTCTCTCTCTCAACAATCACCAGAGAACCAAAGTGTTTATTAGTTCCACGGCTGTGATATTAAAATGAACTCAGAGAGGAAAAAGGTGATAAAGGAGGAGAAGAGGAGGATGGGGAAGAAGAGGAGATGAAGGAGGACGAGACAAAGCGAGGGAGGAAGAGGGGGATTAAGGAAATAAAGGGGCGAGCGACAGGAGCTCTGATTGGATTCGTCCTCTGAATTCGTGATGAGCTGGTTTTCAGGCGTCGTGTGATTAATGTCGCTCCGTCAGCAACGATCAACAAACACAATTTAAATGAAAAATATGATCCGTGTGGCTGAGAGCAGGGAGAGGACTGCTGCTTGTTATTCATGTTTCACTGTGTACGGTGCCTTTTGTTGGCATGTTTCTTTAATCCGTCCGCCCATTTTTAAAGGATCATTACCAAAGTTTGTGCTCTAAAAGGTCATTCCAGCATGGATATTTTTAATATAATGCTGTTCTGGAAGACTAATGATCACTTAAGCCCAGTGATGTCAGTTCTCATATAATAACATTATTTAAAACTGACATCCAGCGAGGCCAGACACATTGATGAAGGAGATGAAGCCGAGGCTGGTTGGTGAGGCAGCCAGTGACTTAACTTTAAAATATTAAAAACACATCAACTAAAAATAGTTAATTAAATTTTAGGCCAAAACCACTTTTGATCAGGCGCTCAGGCTCGATATGGGAGCACATGCCAGCTCTGCACTTCCCCCATTCACCTTGGCCCTGTAGCGGTCAAGCCCTCTGATTGCTGTCCTCCAGGCCAAGGGGGGTCTGGCTGCTGATCCCACATCTCTGACGGCCTCTCTCATGAACCCCTTATCTAAGACATCATCACTTTCAGAATGGAAATATATAATAATACTCTCAAAAAAATGGTTAAACCTCAGTTTAGAATTAAGGTAGAGGGTTGGGATGCCAGAAGTTAAAAGTTAGACACCTGACCTGCAAAACCTTATAATAAAATGTTTAACTAGAAAAGCACTTGGAGAGCGCAGACCTCTGCCATTAGCCCTATCTCCCAATAGTGAAGAATCCTTTAAAAAATTCCTGGATCTGTCCCCATGTGCCCCCCACCATGGCATTTGCCGATTACCCCCTCCCTGGTGGGGTGGAAACATAGTGAGGCAAAGCATTGGCTTCGCTATGGGTGCCAACAGACGCACCCATGGTCTCACCGGGCAACTGGGAGTCATGGCAGAGGGTGAATATTCCTCTATTCCTCCCAGCATTGTGAGTATTCTCGCTACAATTCACTGTCTTTCTCTCTGTTACGCTCCGACTCGTCTCCTCGACCAGGCGTGCGTCTTTCAAACTCTATAAACTCCAAAACTTTGAATAGAAACACACCCAAAATCTGCTGCTCAAAAACTGCTGCTGGGATTGAAGATACTCATGTCTGCCATCTCCTGGTGTAAAGTGGTAACAGCGCAGACCTCCACCATTAGCCCAATCTCCCAATAGTACAGAATCCTTTAAAAAATTTCCTGGATCCAGACGGTGATCCAGATCAGTCCCAAAATCTAACCAGTTCCTCTTTATGCCATTTCTGACATTTCATAAAAATTTTATCAAAATCCATCCATAACTTGAGTTATGTTGCTAACAAACGAAGAAACAAACGAATAAAACAAACGAACAAACCCACCCGATCACATAACCTCCTTGGCAGAAGTAGTAAAGCCGAGTGAACAGCTTATTTACTGGAAAAGAGCTTAACCTTAACTAACAGGCATACGGACCTAGTTAGCATCTAAGCTAATCTTAGTGCCGTTTTAAAATGACAAATGCTAATCACTGTTAGCATCTATAACAATTGTACAAAAAGAACACAAAACAAAGATTAACCTTCACAAAATCTACAAAGCAGTGAAGAGATCAGACTTTTACCTTCACATGAGAAAAGGTGGTTGGCAACTGCTGCATGTCCTCTCAACAGAAAGTGAAATTTAACTGATCTGCCTACAGTTAGCAACAAGAACTTAAGTGCTGTACATTTTCACACCACTAGGTGGCTCTATATGACACACATAGAATGTGGGGCAGAACAGAACATAACGCTATTTGAACACAAAGCTTATGAAGCTAAAGCAAGCCACTGTTTGTTTGTCTGCTCTGTAAACAGGTCTACAGATCATTTTATTCTGGATTAGACCTCTGACCTTTTATTTATGAAATGTAGTCTTTAATGTTTGCAATGTAGATTTTTGTTCTCCTGATCACGTCAGCATTCGGCGCACGGTCTTGCCAACAAAACCAAAAATTCACCAAAAGAAATGCCACAATGGAGTCCAGGCAGTGCCTCTGGTCATCAGTCAACATCCAGGCCTCACAAGAGTATAGTAAGACCAGGAGGACCAAGGACCTAAAGACTCTGCATGCTAAGATACTAGGAGCCACTCACCACCTTGCCCATTAAACCCACCAGTTAGTGGATCGATGGGATACACTGCCAAGGTAGGGAAACTGCTTTCTCACCATTCACAGATGGTGGTAGCATCCAGGGTGTCCCTGAGTACCTTGACCTTTGTTTTGGACCAGGACTCAGCAAATTAAGAGCCCCCACAAGGACATCTACGGTCTCTGCCAGGATCACAGCATCATCAACAAATGATACCTCACCCCAGAATCAACTGTGACGAAGTCAGAAGTTGAGTCAGAGGTGGAGCCCAGCTCAAGAGCTGGGTCTGAAACTTTCTCAGCAGTAGAAAAGCTGTGTGGACCAGACTCAGATCATTCTTTCTACCAGTGGAGAAGATCCTGGCTAGAGACATAGGGCCCTGGATGAGACCTGGATGAGGCATTCCAGGTATCCTGGAGATGTTTTTGTTGAGGTTTGTACCCGGTGATGTTGCCTGTGTTTGACACTGACAATAACGGATCCTCCTTGAACGTGTTTGACTCTAAAAAAGCAGCAGAATCTTCCGGATGTGTGGTCTAATCTTCTCTGATGTAAACTGTGGATTACTGTACATACCGCTCACATATTTAACAGTAGCAGCAGCCTGTGCAGATAGAAATGCATGAAATAAATAAATGTATGAGCGCTTTCATTTCACAACTTCACGTTGCCGCTCTAGAAACAATAAATCAGAGACACTCGAGCCTTCAGGGCTGAAACTTTAATACTCACATTGACAAATGTCATCAAACACACACCTTAAAACACATTCATTAGACGCTGAGAGGCTTCACAGCTCGTAACTAATGATGGCGTAGGTGTGATGTATTCAGGAGATTATAACATCTGCATCGTATACACAACCCAGAGGTAGAATGTGTCGACTAGCAATGAAGGCTAGGGAACAGGTCCCATATGGTCCTTCATCAAAGTTAATGTTTTCATATAACGCACAGACATAAACACAGGGTCAGAGAACAGCTGCTCAGCATATACTTTTATTCAAATCAGCCCTCTGTGGATAAATCTGTAGGAGAAACCTGCTGAAGAAACTTTCAAACAACATATCTGAGCAACAAAAACTCTTTTCCTTCTCAAACTTTGTCCCTGCTGGCCACCGTACCCTCTCTTGACCTTGAGGCTGTTGAATTTAAACAAGGTATAATTTCTTTTTACACATTCTCCTTAAAATATGCAGAATCTGTCGGCAAAGGACCAGATGTTAGTCTCAGAAATGTTTTTAGGAGTCATTTGGTAGAGTTCCTGTGAGGACTAGCTGTATGCAGGGTTTGTGTTGGATCAGTAACATTGGTATTAGTCTTGGTGCCACTTTTCATTAATTTTCCACATTTTTGATCCATTTCTGCCAAACTGATATCCTCTTTCACCACCTTTTCTGTCAATTTTTGCCTCTTTTTACCCATTTTTTCTCCTTTTAAACCACATTTCACTGATTTTTCCTGCCTGTTATTGCCATATTCTGAATTAAAGGCAGTCTCAGTGATACTTTTCATTAATTTTGCACATTTTTACCAACTTTTGTCTCTTTTAGACATTTATTTTTAACTGTCCTGACCCCATTTCACCACTTCTTATGCCCATTTTTATTTTTTACCGCTGTTAACCCATTTAGCCATTTTACCCCGTTTACATCACTTTTTAATCATGTTTCAACATCCTTTTCTGTCATCTTTGCCTCTTTTAACCCTTTTTGCCAATCTCTGCCTATATGTTCCCTCTATCAACTCTTTTGCCACTTTTAACCCGTTTAAAGCCCCTTTTAAACCCCTTTCCACCATTTTCTTGCTCCATTTGCATTTTTGCGACTTTCTTCCTATATTGCCTCTAACATTGCTTCATTTCAGCCATGTTCCCACTTTTTAGTCCCATTTGACCTCCTTTTTTGCCAGTTTTTGTCTCTCATTTTGCAGATTTCTGCCTACTGATGCCACTTTTACCCCATTTAACCATTTTTTTCTGCCCATTTTTTGCTGATTTCTGCATATATTTGCCTCTATTAACCCATTTTTATACTTCTACTCCATATCCATCTCTTTTTAATCTCATTTCACCACCTTTTTCTGCCTAGATTTTAACTCTATCATCCCATTTAGTCCCTTTATACCCACTTTTCCGTTTATAATTATATTCTACCATTTTTCCTGTCCGTATTTGCCGGTTTAACCCATTTCAACCTTTTTTTTAACACCGTTCCACTGTTTTCTGCCTACTAGTTGCCTCTATCAACCAAATTCTTCCCATTTTAACTTTTTTTCCCACTTTTTAATCCCATTTCATCTCCTTCTTTGCCCTTTTTTGCATGTCTGCCTATTCTGTATTCTGTTAAAGAATTTTTGCCACTTTTAGCCCCTTCACCACCTTTTCTGCCCATTTTTGCTGCTTTCTACATATTTTTTGCCTCTGTTAACCCATTTTAATACTTCTACTCCATTTCCATGACTTTTTAATCCCATTTCACCACACTTTTCTGCCTAGATTTTAAATCCATCATCCCATTTAGTTCCTTTTCACCCATTTTTCAGTTTATAATCATATTCTACCACTTTTTCTGTCTATATTTACCACTTTTTTATACACTTTTTCAACCCCTTTCCACTAATTTTCTGCTCCTTTTTGCTGCTTTCTGCACATATGTTGCCTCTTTCAAACCATTTTTACCTCATTTCAACAACTTTTTCTTCTTTTTAATCCCATTTCACTTCCCTCTTTGCCCCTTGCCCATTTTAACCTGTTTTGCAGATGTCCACCTATGCTATTGTCTGTTTGCCCATTTTTGCTACTTTTAGCCCATTTCATCACTTTATCTGCCCATTTTTGCTGCTTTCTACATACTTTTTGCTTCTGTTAACCCAGTTTTAACACTCCCCATGTCTCTATCAACCCATTAAAGGGACTACCCTTCATACCCATTTTTTATAATCATATTCTACCACCTTTTCTGTCTATATTTGCCACTTTTACCCCATTTCAGACACTTTTTAAACTTTTCACCATTTTTTTTTTTGATACTTTTTGGCTCTTTTTACCCATTTTTGCCTTTTTCAACCAACTTTGCCACTTTTTAATCCCATTCCCGCCACTTTCTTTGCCTTTTTTCCCTCTTTTGACCCAGTTTTACAACTTTTTACCCCCATTCATTACTTTTTCTGGCCATTGTTGCTACTTTAACTCTTTTTTTGCCACTTTCAGCCCAGTGTTTTGACTCTGTTTACCACTCTTGCCTCTTTTAACCCCTCTTTGGGTGTTTTTTTTTACTATTTCTGTTTTTAGGAAAGGTGTTTACATTCTGAAGAAGGCTATATGTCACAGCAGGAATCAATTTATATTCATATTTGTTTTGTTGATAAGAGTAGTTATTTTTCCAGTTAAAATAAACAAAAAACTGGTTTTCACAGATCAACTTTACAATGGACCATGATCTTTTTGACCCTCATGGGCTCCTGGTTTGGATTGGGTCCAGAAAGCTCTCCCCTTTACCCCCCCCCCCCCCATGGGCGGCCTTGGTCATGCAGTCTAGAGAGGTTGCTTCTTACTTCCTTCTTGATGTTCCTCTGGAGTTGCTGCTGGACTACAAACTAAGGTAACACATTTAGAAAGAATAAGCAAGAAGAGTAAGCTGTATCTCCTACAGGTTGTTGAACACATGACAGCTGTCAGGTTCAGAGCGTGAACAAGGTGCAACCTTTTTCACTGGGAGTGGCTAAGGTGGATTTCCAACCAAAGGTACCTAGACCTTTTCATGCAACTCTTTTGGGCAGACAATCAAAATGTTTTCAAATGTCTGTCCAGCTTCTGAGTCATCCAGGTTATCCAAAGGTTGATCCACATGGAGCAAATGGACTTGGTTAAGGTTCTCAAAGATATTTAGTCTTTCCTCTTCGACATGCAGCGAGGGACCTTGAACTCTAGAAGTCTGTCTGGAGTGCTACACAAAGAAGAATGAGTTCAGGCAGAAATAGTATGTCGACAGCAGATGATTTTAGCTTTTTGGGGTTGATTTGCTTGTGATTCCATGATTTTATTGTTTCTGCCATTGTTGAGTATGTTAGACAGTTAAAAGGTTTAGCTGACTGTCTGATGACCTTCTGATAACCTTTTGCTTTTGCCACCGGGCAAAACATGAGTAAGAATGCTGATACACATTGTTATGCTTGATAAGCCCAAGCAGAGGCAGCTTTAATACAACTATTATGTGTAGCTAGCTGAACATACTGTATGTCTGCAGCACAAAGAAAGTCTAAAAGCCTTAAAAGTTTGAATGAATTATTCAGCAAGGTCCTGAGTTTCTCTTGGATACTCTGTCAACAAAGACTTGAAGCACTTGTCTTTTTCTTTAGCACATTCGACCATGCTGATATGTGTAAATGATATTCTTGTGAAACTTCAGTTTAACATTGACGTGCTGCTTTATCTCCCTAAGAGAAGATCGATGTAGCCTTCCATTTCCATGTGAAACAATAGCTGAGGAATAAAAGTCATGTTTAATTTAAACGTTAACATCTCTCTGACCTGTGAAAGGCTTAGAGAGTTTAGCAGCTTTAATCGCTCATCTCTCTTTTAATCTATCTTCTTCTGAGTTTTTATCTTCATCCCTGGATAACTTTAAATACTTCAAGACTCCACTCACTTTTTAAATCTGGATCTTTAGGCTCTTAGAGGCTTCGTTTAAATTCCTCTGAAGCTTAATGGAAGTCAGCAGGTCGTGACCGAGAAAGAGAACCTGAAACGGGAAGTGAAAGTCACATTTAATCAGCATTCCTAGAACAGCTGTGGGCAAATTCAAAAACATCCTCTCAACAAGAGCAAATTTACACACAATTGTTCTCTTGTTTCATTTATTATTTTGTCCACAGGAACTTGTAAGATATGATTACAAAGTAAAAAAAACAGCACAAAAATGCAGTTCCTAGAGCGTCCACTAGAGGCTGTCTCCAAAGCTGAGTCAGTCGTCATAGAGTCCCATGATAAAATCCCAAACCTGACAGGAGAAATAAACACGTTTACAGTGTAGTATCAAATTATTTTTTTGGTCTCTAGAGGTCTTATTTTGATGGCTATCTTCACTGTCTGAAATAAGTGGTGCAGTCCGTCGCCATAGTAACAGATACATGGTGCACAATCTGAGTGCAAAACCAGATGCTGAGTGCAACACAGTGTTATTCTGGGAGCAATTTTAAATTAGTCTTAGTTTTTAGATTACATTTTTTTTCTTTTTTTTTTTCTTTTCTTTTTAGTCATTTTCACTTGAAAGATTTACTTAAATCAAACAAAACTCGAAAATATTTTAATCCGGCAATAGTCAATAAAGAGTTGTTTTTTTATTTCTTTAATGTCAGTCTTTATTTTTAGTAAAAACAATTATTTTTCTTTCTTTCTTTCTTTCTTTCTTTTTTTTTTTTTTTAACAAAACTCACCTGTTAGAAGTGCAAAGCCAAATTCCAAAAACATTGGGACGTTGACTATCAGTGAATACAGACGATTGATGTCATGCTCAAACTAACATACTTGACTGGGTATATAGAAATATACTCACATTCTGAATGGGATATCTGCAATATTTTCTAAAAAAGCATGGGTACCTCTTTTCAATGTCACCGTTTTCTTCTAACAATTCTAAAAGAATATGAGGACTAAAGAAAATCCCATTTTTAAAGGAATAAAAGTGTCATTCTTTCCCATTCTTGCTCTTTGCACATGATGAATTGTTGTAAGATTTTGCCCCTGAAGAAGACATTACAGAATTTGAAAAGAGCTTTTTACTTACAGAGCATTAAAGTGAGCCGTTAGTGTTCTTGTACATGCACACAAACAGTGAGTCTTCCACATTTAATATCCATTTCAACTCTCATGAAACAACTTTCCTCAGCTTCCACCACAATCTTTATGTTTTTTAACCCTCCTGTTTTCTTCAGGTCAATTTGACCCGACTCCAAAAAAAAAAAAAAAAAAAAATCATAACTTTGGTTTTCTTCTTTATAGTTGCCTGAAAATGACATGGATGATTCCACGCTATGCTCTTTGCACGTAAAATTAATTTTGAAAATTTCTGCTGAACTAAAGATGTAAATAAAAATTTACAACATCTGTTGTCTTCCCGGGTCAATTTGACTCGTCACATATAGTGGTGCAATGGATGACACTAATACACTTTCAAGTGCACACACATACAAACATACACACACACACAATGACACCCACACCTACACACACACACAATGACACACACATATACACCTCTTCAACTGGGGACAACAATAACAATATACAAAACATGTCTTTCCCTGGATGGGCTTTGACATAAACTAGTCAGTGATTTTCCCAAATAATAAATTTCTGCTTATTTTATCCAAAAACATGATGAAACATGATCAAAACCATTGTAAAAATAATTCAGAATTTCTGTTTTTTTAACTCAAATATGAGGTCTGGTTTTGTGTAACTAAGGTCTATCATACCATAAGTAACAAAAAAGTATAAAATATATGTCAATGTGTTGGAAACAAGTTTACTTAAAAGATTAACAAAAAAATTGGTTATCATTTATACCTCATGCTTTATAAGCAGTCAAAACAGACCGGGTCAGTTTGAGCTGGGAGGACAACAGGTGTGACTATTTGCTGTCATTAAAAAATGGAAAAGGGTCTCAAAACAATATTCTGACTAAACTGTGGCATTTACCAATCTCTGATATTCCAGCTAAATTTGGGACCTCAGATCATAACCACTGGTAAAATAATTCCAAATTTCTGCTTTTTTAACTAAAAAAATGAAGTATCTTTTTATGTAAAAGAGGTCTATCATACCATAAATCAGGGGTTCTCCACCTTTTCAGCCCGTAACCCCCAAAATAAAGGTGCCAGAGACCAGGGACCTCCACTGTACCTGAAAGTGGTTGTATAGCTCTTCACATTTAAGAATAGTCATGTGGAGACAAGGCCGCCCAAAAAGGGGGATAATTGGAAGGGCTTTCTGGGACCCAACCAAACTGGGGACCTATGGAGGTCAGCAAAATTGTGGTCTATTGTAAAGTAAAGCTGTGATATCCATGTTTTATATTTAATCTGAAAACATAACCCCTCTTATCAATGAAACAAACGTCTTTTTTAAATCTTTGTGTATAGCCTTCTTAAAAATGTAAATCTATTTTGTTTAAAAAAATAATAATAATTAAAATGGGTTAAAAATTGAAAAAAAGGGTCAATACTGGCAAACAAAGTGGTGGAAAAGGTGGTGATTTTGGATCTTAAAAGTAGCAGAGATGGGTTAGAAGTGGCATAAGTTATAAAAGAAAGGAAAAGAATTACAAAAAAAAGGCAAACAATTGGTAAAATTGGCAAAAATGGCCATAAATAGTGGTAAAACAGAATTAAAAAGTGTCTGAAAAGGCTTTAAATTGCAATAGTGGGGGAGATCTGGTGAGATGGGAAGAAAAATTGATATAAACTGGCAAAATAGTGCTAACTACGAAAGAAAAATAAGCAGACATTGGCAGAAGTTGATCAAACTGGCAAACATGGGCATATCAGATAGTGAAATGTGGTTAAAATGGGAAAAATTGGGCATAAAAAGTGGTGAAATGGGGTTAATAGTAGCAAATATGGGTCAATAGAGGCAACATTTGGCTTACGTGGCAAGAAATGGTTTTGAAGTGGCAAAAACAGGCCGAAAAAAGTGGTGGAAAGAGTTTAAAATGGTAAAAAAAAAAAAAGTGTTAAATGGCAAAAATGTGTTTAAATTTGTGGGGAAAAATTGATGAAAACTGGCTAAAATTTGGCAAAAATGGTGAAAAGTGACGGCAGTGGAATTTAAGAAATATTATTAGTTTTTTTTAGGGAATCTGGAGACCCCTCTCAGTGTCTCGCGACCCCAAAGGGGGTCCCGACCCCAAGGTTGAGAACCAATGCCGTGAATCACAAAAACAAGTTCAAAATCTATCTCAATGTGTTGGAAACAAGTTTACTAAAATGATCAAACAAAAAAAATTGGTTAACATTTTATAACTTTCTCTTAAAAAGCAGACAAACAAGACCGGCTCAATTTGACCCTGGAGGACAAAAGGTGCATAGCAACTGGGGAGACGGTTCAAGGGTTAAGCTTGTTAGCTAGCTCGTGCATGAGGCCTTAGGTTTTATCCTTTTTAGCGTATCTACTAACCTGTCCATCGTATTCAGCTCTCTTTGAAAATGGTCTCTTCCTCGGTCTATAAAAAACAAGATGCTAGCTTCCAAATTAGGCGACTTAAGTTTCCAAACAAACAGTCCAAAAATGAAACATCAGATATGTGATGTTGGCCTTAAATTCAAAACATGAGCCAGAAAATTTTTCAGAACGACAAATCAGCCTTCAAACTTCTGTCAAACAGTTATTTGACTGTGAAAGACCCAATCATGTTCCTCTATCCTGATAACAGCCTGGTTTACATCCTGCCCGGTCTGTTTCCTTCTCTATAAAGCTGCAGCTGTTTCTCTCTGTATTTAAAGCAAACATGGCCGAGTGTTGTGCAGAGGCGAGAGTGAAGATGCAAACATCACAGTTTAATCAGGCACACAGGAACGCTAACCCAAGCAAAATCAAATGCTTATTTCCCCAGACATCCCCAGTCTTCATATCCGGTAATTTGTTGTTTTCATAAACAGCTGACGAGATGAGGAAGAGGAGGAGGAGATCTGAGGGAGGATGGACGGACCAGAAGACACGAGGACAGACGGACAGACGGAGATGCTGCTGAGCACAGAAGGGATTCAGTTTATAGTCCCAGATCTGCGTGAGATGTCTCCTTCACTTTTTCCTTTTTCCACTTTCCTCTAATTATCCTGCAGAGAAACAAGCTCAGTTTGTCAGCCAGAGATTTAATTGAGGTTTCCTCGTGGAAATCATTTTACAGCCGTAAAGAGAGCTGCGGAGCGAGCGGGCCTCTGATTATTAGTTCTTTCACTTACAGTGGCAGTAATCTCTGCACAGATGGAACAAACTGTGTTTGACACACTGATTGTTGTGTTCAGGTTGAACTCTCTTTAGAAACATGACAGAAAGACCAGGAACTATCCTGATGTTTTGTTTAGTAGAGAATACAGAGGGCACATGTTTCTGCTGCTAAATCCTGTCTTTGTTTTTATAGAGCTGATAGGAAACAGTGTTGTGGTTTCACCATTAGACATAGTCATGATAGGTGTGATACAGATATGAGGTTTATATTTAAAGTGGTTTTCAGTGATTTATAAGGAATGTAGTTAACAGGAAATGAGGGGCCAAGACCACTATGGACACACTGGAGTACTGAATTAATGGTAAAATGGCACGCAAAATTAAAATCAATAATTTGTGGCAGAATAGTGAGCACATAAATAATCACAATTTTATATAGAGACAGGCATGCTTTGGGCTGAAGAACCGCATCGATTATCTACACCTTTAGGGTGGACGTGGCTAGTGAGCATGGCCAAGGTTACCAGTTGTGGGGTTGCCATTACCTCCTTATCATTCTGTGTTCCCGAGGGCCCGAAAACCCCAGTGGTCTCTGGGGGGGAAAGGTCCAGACCATGGGCTTGACCTTAACTGCCATGAGACATGTTTTGAGATTTTTTTGCAATCATACTCCGTTCTTCTTTGCCAAACTGCTCAAGCTCTGCCAGGTTGCACAGGGATCAGATGTGAACAGCCCTTTTCAAGTCCAGCCACAAATCCTCTATTGGACTGAGGTCTGGGCTTTGACTGGGCCACTTCAGAACATTCACCTTGTTGTCTTTAGACCATTTCTGTGTAGCTTTCGCTGTATGCCTCAGGTTATTGTTCTGCTGGAAAAGAAATCGTCTTCCAAGTTTTAGTTCTCTTGCAGTCCTCCAGATTTTACTCTCTACCTCTACAAGCCTTCTATAGGGCTAAGAAGCATCCCCACAGCATGCTGCTGCTTCACAGTGGGGATGTTCAGTGTTTGGTGTCTTGTCTGGCCATAAAGAACCATTATAAGGCCGGCTCAGATTACACAATTTGTTTGGTCGTTCACGATGGCACCATTTCAGACTGTGCGACCAAAATCTTGTCCAATCTTGGCTGACAGCCTGGCCACACTACAAGAGTGGTCTGAGTATGCCGACATCACCACTGTCTCCGCCACTGAGTGTGAGTTCACAGGTTGCCGGGGGCGGGCCAAAGACTGTCAATCACTGCAACACAAGCGCTCTGTGTGATTGTAACGGTCTTTTGCTCATAGAAAGGAAAATAAGAAATAACTGTGGATTGGAGTATGGATAATAATTATGGATGTATCAAGAGGAGGACAATATGGACGGACTCTCCTTCAGATAGAACTTAAGGTATGCATTTGATAACGTAAATAAAATAAAATAAAATTTACACATTAGTTTTAGGGAATAAAAGGGGATAAAAGAGGTAAATAAATGATGATGCAAAGAAAAGGAGCAAATGTTCTCCTGTTGTTAGACGTTAGGATTCACGTCTTTAATGTCAGGTCAGGGTGTCAAACTAGGTGACGATGTACGAAAAATTCTGACATGCTAGTCTTGTAGAAACGTGGTCGTGAGGAATCATAAGGAGTCTTGGACGCGTCGTTAATTATGTCACACTACAAAGACTGTTTGTCGTTCCTGACTCTCAAAATCGGGCCCGAGTTTTGATGACGAGCTGCGACGTTGCAGTCCGGCCTAAATCTGGCTGAATTCGTGTAGTCTGAGCCGGCCTTTATTCTCATCAGGCCAAAAAACTTTCTTCTTCTTGACCATGGAGTCTCATACCTTTTGGTGAACTCTTGTCCAGATTTAAAGAGTTTTCTTCAACAGTGGCTTTCTCTTTGCCACTCTCCCATAAAGCTTTGACTGGTAAAGAACCTGGCCAACAGTTGTTGTGTGCAGAGTCTTTCCCATCTCAGCTGCTGGAGCTTGGAACTCCTTCAGAGTAGTCACAGGTTTCTTGGTGGCCTCTCTCACTAGTCTCCTTCCTGAGCGTTCACTCAGATTGTGAGGATGGTCTGATCCAGACAGAATTAGACATGTGACATATTCCTTCCATTTCTTCATGATGGATTTAACTGAACTTCGAGGGATGTTCAGTGCCTTTAACATTTTTTGTATCCATCCCCTGACTTATACTTTTCAATCACCTTTTCTCTGAGTTTCTTGGAGTGTTCTTTTGTCTTCATGGTGTAATGGTAGCCAGGAATACTGAATAACTAGTGACTGAACCTTCCAGAAAGAAGTGTCATTATACTATAATCCAGTGATACTCAACCTGTGGCCCTGGAGCCACATGTGGCTCTTTTGTGATTATTTGTGGCTCTTTTATGTCTTAATTTTGAATATTATTCCCCCAGGAAAATTAAAAAAGGGAAACCTTGTTTCCCCGTTTTACAATTTTTTGCCACTTTTGGACCATTTAAGCTACCTTTTGTCATGAAACACCGCTTTTTTTCCTACTTTTTTCCCATATCTTGCCACTTTTTTCCCCTTTAAGAGACATTTTGCCACTAAATACCACTAGTTTCCTATTTTTTTGCCCATTGTTTGCCACTTCTTTAAGCCACTTTTTCCCTTTCACCATGTTTTTTCCCATTTAAGCTTCCCTTTGCCAACTTGTTTCCTATTTTTGGCCCATTTTAGTCACTTCTCACTCTTTTTTGTCACGTTTTTGTCACTTTTGGACCATTTAAGCTACTTTTTGTCATTAAATGCCTTTTTTTTTTCAACTTTTTGCCTGTTTTTGCCACGTCTTTTTGCTACTTTTTTTCCCCATTTCTTGCCACTTTTTTTTTTTTTACAAAGTTTTGCCCCTTTTCACCATTTTTTTTGCCACTTTTTACCCATTTAAGCTACCTGTTGCCATTAAAACCACTTGTTTCCTTTTCCCCCATTTTTGCCTTTGTTGCCACTTTTATCCCATTTTTGCCTTTTTCACCTTTGTTGCACATTTAAGCATCCCTTTGCCATTAAAACCACTTGTTTACTTTTTTTGCCCACTTTTGGACCTTTTTTTTGCCACCTGTAACTCGTTTTTTTGGTAACTTCTCACCCATTTTTGCTATTTTTGGACATTTTTTGCCTTCTTTAACTTATTGTTATTGCTACTTCAAGCCATTTTTGCCACATTTCACCTCTTAGATTGTGGCTACATGCTGGCTCTTTGGTTGAGCGGAGTTGAGTAACACTGTTATGATCACTTGAAGCATTAACCGCACTCAGCTGATCCTTACTGCTAGCACAAATGGTCTGAACCTCTGTTGAACTGGATCAGTCACTTTAAAGGAGGTGAATATTTATGCAGTCACTTATTTTACATTACATTTTTTAATCTGATTGCTGTTATTTTAAAGAAATGTGTTCATACTTTGACATTAAAGGGTTTTTTTTTGGTCTCAAAAAGCCAATTATTTTGACCATGACAGATTTATAACATCACTAACAGGGTCAAATATCAAGGGGGTGAATACTTTTTTAAGACACTGTATATATGTTTATTCTAACCTGTATTCACACTGTTAGAAAATTAAAATATCTTAGCTTATACTCCTTTTAATGTGGATTTTTTTCCTTGAAATGTTTTCTAATATTTTTATTTTTATCAGTTTATTAGATCAGAATAATGAGTTTTTATTACAAATCTATCATTTCACATGAAAATAAATGCGTGTTAAACATGACATTTCTGTTTTTGCACCCATGACTGATTTTGTTTTGTTTAAATGTCTCCATTGTTGCAGCAGGGAGAGCTGTTTTTATTTTCACAGTGACTTTAAATTGAAAAGGGGTGGAGTCCGTCTGAAGCAGCCCTGTCCTCTGATTGGCTTCTGTACTCCATTATGATAATGAGAGGGGCGTGTCTTTCCTCGGGAGAGGCTGGTCTGCCGTTCTCCTCCTCATTGTGTCGTTTGGACCCGTGCTGGACGCACCGTGCCTCCCTCCCCTTCTCTGCCTCCCTGTGAGCTCGCTCGCGCTGGATTTATACCTGGAGAGGCTCGCGGAGGATTTTCCCGCCGGTTCGGTTCCGTTTATTGGATCTTAGCGGGGCTGTTGTGGATTACTGTGACTGAGCGTTCGGACTGGACTCTGACTCGGGTGTCTGTGAGGGGATGTGGACACAGGAAGGTGAGTTTCTGTCTCTTCTTCGGGCGTTTTTTTTTAAGAGGGGAGCATCTCTGCGTCCCAGCTCTACACCCGGCAAATGTCAGAGATGGTGTGTGTGTGTGTGTGTGTGTGATTGCCATCTCGGTGTGTGTGCAGCTTGGAGGTGTGTGTGAGTAGAGACCGGGTGGATTTGTGCGTTCTGCGCGCATCATACTGTATGCAAACGTGCGTTTTTGTGCGTCTTTTCTGGGCTTTGCGCGCGTTTGGCACCTTTGATTGATGCCTGTCTGTCCGCCGGACAGCTGGAGAGGCAGAGGTGTGTTTGTCCGTGGGTAGGGCTGGGGAATATTTACAGTTTTTAAGGTTTTCTTTATATTTTCATTTATATATGGGTAGGAAGATGACGGTTTTATCCATGTAGATGAGGCTGATTGGGAAATAAAGCAGACAGCAGGCCTGATGGTCATTACAGTAAAGAACCACCAACAGTGATAAGCTTACCGATGATTTTCTGACATGTTTGTCATCATATAGGAGCATTAATGACAATCAGGTGATGCTGATGCATGTTTGTGTCCACAATAGAAGCCCTAAAAACCCAGCACTGGATATTTTATAGTTTTAAACATCACTGATTGCATGCAAACTCCTGCAAACTGTCTCAGCTGCAGGGAACGGCTTGCTCCTTGACATTTTAACCCACTTTTCCAAATTTTGCCAGCACATTTGTGCAATTCAGACAGTGCACCTTCTCTCTTTTGGTTAAAAGCATGACTGAAGATCCTTAAGATTCTGCATTTTTGGTACCACTGACCATGAATAAATGAAGGACTGAGCATTTTGAAACACGTGGTGTTTAAGTGAATATAAAGCATATTGACAATCTTGATGTTGCCAATATTTTTGGACAATTTAGACAGTCTCATTCTAGAAATGAAGTATTGTATTATTGGATAATGCCATCCAGCTAAAATACAAGTCCATATTTCCCAGCCCTAGGTGCATCTTTTTGGCATCTTTAATGACTTTCAGTCTGCCTGACAGCCAGAAAGGCAGAGACGAGTTTGTGCATGTGTGGATGTTTCTGTGTCACCTTCCCCTCATCATCCTCTCTGCATCCTCTCTGCATCCTGCTGACGGGAGAGCTGCTCCAGCCCTCTTCCTCTCCTGATAACCTCCTCTCCATCATGCTCCTTATCTTTATGATGCATTCAAACACTGCTGGAGATTGGACGCGGTGTGGACAGCTGTCTTTGCCTTATCTGCAGGTGAAAGGGTCGATTTGACGGCGACGGCGAGGAGACTCTTTTATTGAAGGAGAAAATCAGGATTCTGCTCTCTGAGCTCTATCTTTTTCCAGTTTTTCTCTTTAAACAGTTTGCATTTGACCTTTGTAGCACAGCAGGGGCATGCTGGGAGATATTTTCTCACAATTGCATTCATCATAATTTGCATTTATTTATTTATCTATTATTTGTCAGCGGTAATGCATAAGCACTGTTGCATCCAATGGGAGTGCAGCTGATGCAGTACATGCAACTTCTAGACACGGCTAATTTGCAGTCCTTGTTCCCAGTCAGGCTTTTAAGAGCTGACACACATGCTCAGGGTTAAATATGCGGAATCAGACCTGATTTGTTCTAAAAGTCAGACAAAAAAGAAAGACTTAATTGCAAGAACATCACATCTCAAGTGTTTTATTAACCCTTAAGTGACCAGACTGACTGGTGATGACCAGAATGGATATTTAAGATCGGCACCCACACTAGTCGAAGGTTTTGAAGCTAGATTCTTAAATAATATGATGCTTCTTTCCAAAGAAGTTGAGCTTTTTGCATATTTTTGCTACTTTTTTAGGCGGCACAAGCATCTGTTGCAACAAATCACATCTACCAACATGCAGTAGGTGAAGAAATGATGATAAACTATGACCATGATGATGAAAACCCTGTTAGTCAGTAAAGTAAAACAACTATTACAGTAGTGTTGCATTAAAAAAAATGACTGGTCTTCAGTGATTTAAAGCAGTCTTTTTGTCCTGTGAGGAGAAATAGACCTGAGGTTTTAAAAGCTGCTTTCTGTTCAGAGTTCAACAGTTCGTTTTGGATCTTTAGGACGGGGAAGTTTGCAGATTTTTGAGATGAAAAAGGGGTTACAGCAGTCAGGATGCTAAAGTGTGTTGCAGGGCTGATTTCAGTGTAACAACAGGTCAGTGAAGTGGACATGCATCCATACATTTTATTCTACTCTGTTTATCAGGATTATGAGTACAGTTAAACATTTTCTTAATGTTCTTGCAACAACAAACCACCTTTTACCATGATTATGAGGTAGCTGCTCAAAATCTCTGCAAGTTAGTAAAAACAAATCTGCCTTACCCAGAGTTACAGAAGCTGCATCAGTTCTAGAAATGTTTTTTTTTTGTTGCTCTGAATTCTCCCGGATGAAGAGCTTGCATGCTTGGCAGCAGCTCTTATTCTGACAGACGCCCTCTCACACACCTAACAGGTAGATCTGTCCATCTGAGAGTTGGCCTCAGTGAAATCACAGCGAGAGGACTGACCCTGGTCCCTGTGGAAAATCCTCCCAGCTCCTCTAAAGCAGTGGTTCTCAACCTTGGGGTCGGGACCACCTTGAGGGAGGTGAGACACTGAGAAGGGGTCACCAAATGCTAAAAAAATACAAAGAATATTTTTTAAATTACACTGTTGCCACTTAACAACAGTTTGACCAAATGTTACTCCTTTTTTACTTTTTAACACCTATTTAGCCGATTTTAGCACATTTTTGCCACTTAAAATCCTTTCCATCACTTTTTTACCCCCGCCGATGAAATCTGCAGGGGGTTATCTTTGTTTGTTTGTATGTGTACAAGATAACCTCAAAACAGAAAGGCGGATCTTCACCAAACTTTCAGGGAATGTTGGGATAGTGACAGGGAAGAATCAGTTAGATTTTGGTGTTTATCCGCTAACCCGTTCGGTTTTTCTCGGACTTCGAAATTTTGAACAACATGGTAATCGATGTAATCCTCGGTGGTGCTGCTTAGGCGTGGGTCTGCCGCCTCAGACGGCCTTTCTAGTTTTGTCTGTTTTTGCCACTTCCAAACCAATTCTTGCCACTTTCTGCAGCTGCTCTTTACACTCCTTTTTGCCCATTTTAACCACAGTTAACCCATTTTTGCCAGTTTATATCAATTTTTCATCCCAGTCCACCTAATTTCCACCCATTTTTTTGCACTTTAAAGCCATTTCAACCACTTTTTAATCCCCTTTTACCAATTTTGTGGCCATTTTGGCCGCTTTGACCCTTTTTTTGGTTATTTTTTCCACTGTTATTTAACTTTTGCCACTCTTAACTCATTTACTTTCTTTAAAAATCCAATTTCATCACCTTTTCCACCTTTTTTTTTTACCAATTTCAGCAATTTTTAATCCCATTTAAATTATGTTTTATACGTTATTTTCATTTAAAGAAGGCTATTTACTACAAAAATGAATAAATAAATAAATGTGTTTCTTTGATAAAAGTGGTTATTATTCAGGTCAAATATACAATATGGTTTTCACAGTTTAAATTCACAATGGACCATGGTTTTGCTGACCTCCATGGAGCCCCAGCTTGGCTGGGTCCCAGAAAGCTCTCCCCCTTCATCCCCCTCAATGGACGGCCTTGTCTGCTCATGTTTTTTCTTGATTGTGCATGGCTGTGTTCAAACACCCTCAGGTACAGTGGGGGTCCCCGCTCTCTTTTGGGGGTCACGGGCCAAAAAGGTTGAGATCCCCTGCTCTAAAGGATCCTGATCCCTGGGGAAAGATCTGCTGATGGTTCCTGATGTTCACTCTGATGTTTAACGCTGAATAATTGAGATGTATTACTCTGTATGGATGCACTGAAGGTTAACATTTTCTTCTAAAGACAAGGGCTGGATTGCATTAAAAAGACTTAAATTTCTGCTGTTAGACTTGGTTTTTGCTGCTGTTTCCATGATAAGCCACTTTGTGATTGCTGTTGACAGGATTTTTTGACCCTTGATGTTGAAAAGCTTCTCTTGTTTTAACTTTGACCTTCTTTACAAGCTTTGAAACTGACAACAAAGATGACAGTCAATTAGTATGAAGCGTTGACGGTGTCATTTCTGTTAGAGACTTGTAGGAACATTTCTGATTGGCTGATTTTGCTTGAGGAAACACTTACAGAGAGAACCTTTACAGCTCTGAAAGTGCCTTTTTTTTGGTAAAACTTCATGTTCCCTCGTCTTGATGTAGAAACTTTGGAGATAATTGGAGCTTTAAGAGCAGAAAATCAGTAATGTAATGAAGCCTGTTGATCATTAGTTTATCTGCTCACAGTAAATCCTGGAGGGTAAAACCACGACCGGGTCGTTTGACCTGATCAGACCCTCTGATTAAACTCTGATCAGGGATTTAATGACAGACTCCACGTGTAAACACCATTCGGCCTCTCATTAAGCCTCGTCGGCTCTTTAACGCGTTTGAACCCTTCATTTAAACACGTGGATGTGCCACACACTTCAGGAAGGATGGCTAATTAGCCTCCAATTAAGAGCAGCATTTTTAATGAGTACTGTTTGCATTTATGCCG